>NC_077243.1:22970000-24170000 GCF_947179165.1 Solanum dulcamara
AAAAACACTTAATAAATTATATTAAGACAAGTTATAAGCTAATAAAATCAATATTAACAATCTAATAATTTTAAATAGTGAATAATGTAATAAAGAAAAATATGAATCATAAATTCTATTTGATAATTATATGATTCGCTGTCTATATTCATATTCATATAAATATGGTTATGGGGATTGGGATGGGGGTGCAGGGTTGGGGGTGCATTTCATTGAGGAACAATATGATAGTGAGACTTTTTTCTAGGCTAATATCATTTAACATGCTCAAACACGACATCCCAATCTAAAATACTTACAAATAGTATTTTACTATTATTTGCGCATCGCGAAGGTGCGTATACTAATGTTACATAAGGAAGTTTATAAGATTATTTTCACCACAGAAAGCAAGGAGCATGCATATCCAAAATAATTTAATAGAACAAGTTGTAGAAGGGTAAAACAAAATGAAGCTGAAGACTTGAAGCTACTGGTAAGGATAGTATAGAGAAGGCAAGAATCAAACACCAATGATAAGATTCCGATTGGGAATGAAACCAATTTGAAATCAAAATGCGAAATTCAAACAACATAAAATTAAGATAGATGAGAAAGAGGGAATGAAAAGGGAAGAAAAAAGGGCTAATTGAACAATTAACCAAGGAAGAAGAGACTCGAATTCAATGAAAAAGAGAAACTCACTTAAAATCCACAAATGAGTGACTCAATATGAAATCAAGGGCAAGAAGTCTTCAATCAACAATAGAAATTCACCCATCACTAATTTAGATTTAGCTACACTAAACTAAACTAACCCAAGGGAAACCACCTTTAAACTACACTCTTTAAAGAGTTTCTTCATTCAACATCCAAAATCTTCTTTCTAAATTAAAAGACTACTATTTATAATAAGGAAATAAAGAGACACTTTCTTTTACAATTTACCCATAATGAGATAAGGGCCTTGTTTGGTTGCCTTCTTTTGTGAATTCTTGAATTTATGAGATGGCAATTTGCACACATGGCTTCTTTCTTCTTTCTCTTCACTTTGATGGACTTTTCACACATTGTATGTCTTTATTTGATGTCCATCAAGCTTCACTAAAGCTTTCATTTAATCTATGCTATCCATGTCGTTATCAACCAAGTAGATAAATAGAATAGAGAAAAAAAAGTCAAGGTATAATTGTCCAATAATCTAGAATGGTATGGTAAATTCCAAAATAAAAATACCACCATCCCTCCCCGATATATGTAACCCAAAAAGGAATAGAAATCAAAAGAAAATGCATGCTAAGTTAAAATTTGACTAAAAAACTCTAAAGTAGAAACTAAGAAAGGATAAATTAGCTTTAAAATCAAAATTTTGAAAAACAATTATGGTAAATCAAAAACCCAAATCAAAAATCAAATTGATTTTATCATTTGGTAACAAAGTGAATCAACCCGTTATAACTGATTGAGTTGTTACAAATGAATTTGGGTTAACTTCATAAGTATATAAGGTATGTAGAGAGAGTAAAAAATGAGATAATTCTGGAGACATATGCATCAAACTTACCTTATTGTAACAATCTATTCCTGTCATCACGAATAAGCCTATGGGGAAGGAATTCGGGCCAAAAAAACTTTGGATAGTGACTTG
The DNA here is from genome assembly GCF_947179165.1 of Solanum dulcamara. Classification (NCBI taxonomy): domain Eukaryota; kingdom Viridiplantae; phylum Streptophyta; class Magnoliopsida; order Solanales; family Solanaceae; genus Solanum; species Solanum dulcamara. Next base: position 22,971,628 of record NC_077243.1, read on the forward strand.
GAAAATATTGAGCCTAGTGTTATAACCCGCCGCTTGATCATGAAGAAGGAAGAAGAACCTAGAGTCTTGGAGAGGTTAATGGAAGACTCTAGATTTTTGTAGAAACTTGTAGAGAAGTCTTGAAAGACTTGGAATTCTCTAGGGTGTACAGAGAATTCTAGAGTAGGGACTTCTTTGTAAATAAGAAAGGACTTGTATAACAATTTTTATTTACACTTGATCCCCTTAGAAATAGTATAAATAGAGGGGCCATTCATTTGTAGAAAACCATCCAGAAAATCAAGCATTCTTCCAAGTAATACAAAGTCTTCTTCATAAAAGCTCTCTTGTCTTTCTTACAATCTAGCGTTCCTTTAGCGATCTAGTCTTAAAGGCTTACTTGAGCTTGCAAGATCGTGAAAAATTCGTGAGTAAGTTGTCAAGTGCCGCACGGAGGTCTTAGTTAAAGTCTAAGTCCGTGACACTAGGATAGACATGGACGAATTCTGAGTCAGGTGAGATCTAGGGTGATCTGGAAATGGATGGGGGATTGAACCTATAGTTTATTGATTTAGTTGATATCAAAGATGATACGGAGCCTGTACAATTTTACCAAATCGTACTTGGGTGAGTAAAACAATCAGAATTGAACTTGGCGTGAAGGGTATATGTTAAAACGTCATGGGATGCGGGTATATTGTAATATAGGATACTTGGAGACTCTTTACGAGCTCTTTGTCTCCGTCAATCATGCCAGAGAGGGATGGTACGGCTGTGGTGGGACAGTCGCGAATAAAGACAAGTAAAAAGTCCCAAAATAGTTTTTAGTTATTCCACTTCGTTCTTAAGAAACCAGAAGCGACCTAGGGCGAATTTTTGTTAATTTCCACCATATTTTGTACAAAAGGTAAGTAAATTACTCCCTTAATTCATATTTCAATTCGTAGAACCTAGAATTATGGTTGGTAATCATTGAAGGGGGGTTTGGCCTGAATCTAAGGTGGGAAATAATCCTAGATAAGGGTTAGGATAATGGGTATGGACAAAGAGTGGAATTATGTTATAATTCATATGAATTAAGTCATTGTATTGATCTTTTGTATGTATGTTACTATTTTTAGAGAAAGAACAAGTTGAACGAACCCGTAAAAGGAAGGTTCCAGCACTTTAGAGTTGTCAAAGCTTGATTTCAGGGTAGGTGATGGTTTTTACTTCCTATATGTGATGCATGTACTTGCTAATTGCTCTGTTGTATGCATATGTATATATGAATAGGGAAGAATAAAATGAACCATGTGAAATGAATACTTACTGTCCATTACTTGCAATGAACATGTTCTTGGTAGATATGATAGTTAAACTATTCACTGTGATAGTGGTTGATTTTGTATGCTTGGATCAGGTGTAATGTTTTGACACAACTAGATCGGGTGTCACGTTTTGACATAACCTTGGATCAGGTGTCATATTCAGACACACAAATAGGTGTTTATAGGTCCTATTAGAGGGCCCTTATATGAAATTGCATGATAATTAGGATTGTTGAACTTGATCATGTTAAGTACTGGTTATGAGATAATAATAGATAAGTCTATTCCGTATATATGTGTTTACTATGCTGTAATTATTTGCTCATGTCTTACTTACTGGCTAGTCATGTGATCCTACTAGTACACTGTTGACTTTGTGTATTGATACTGCACTTGCTTTGTCTTTGTTGAGTACAAGACATATTCAAGCGGTTGTTGAGTGACCGCGAGTAGACGATCGCTAGTGCCAGAGTTGAAGGGTGAGCCAGTTCTTTCAGGCTATCATGGGCTCTCCTTTATCTTAGTCCTTCTCTCAGGACTTAGTCTTTCACACTGGTTTACTTTATGACTTTTTGGAGTTGCATTTCCCTTTCTTAGACTTGTTGTTCGCTAGAGTTTTTGGTACATCGACTTTTAGTTCCTAGGTATTAAATTCTGCATGTTTGGGTTGTTTGACTAAACTATTCTGAGTTTATGGAAATTCAATCTTATTTCTTTTGTTAAACTAGCTTCCGCATCTTTAAATTTTCCATCTCTTGTGAGTATTATTATTTTGGGCTGATAGTGTAACACCTAAAGTCTGAAAACCATGAGGAAAATTGATGAAATGAACTGACCAATAGACTACAAGGGCTACCTATGATTCGTAGACAGTTCTACGAGTCGTAGGGATGACTCGTAGGTCCCTCCGACCCTTAGTGAAATTGTTGGATTCATGGAAGCCATACCACGATTGACCTTATAATTTGTAAGGGTTTCTACGAGTTGTAGAAAGGACTCATAGAACTCTTTGACACTTAGCCAAAATTCAGAACTAAAAGTCAATTCTACGAGTGGGGTCAATGACTTGTAGAAGAAGTTTAGAGACTTAAAGATGCAGGTTTTTGGAAAGTTGACAGGACAAGAAGGGTATATGACCCGTAACACTTTCTACAAGTCGTAGACTTGACTCGTAGAATAGTGTATAGATTACAGCCCAGATCTATGACTAGTCTTCTACGACCCGTAGAAGTTTCTACGAGTCATAGAACTGACCCATAGACGGCTAAAGTCAATTTTTATGAAGGGTATTTATGTCTTTTTCCACCCTTTTAAAGTCAAAACCTCAGCGTTTTGGGACTATTTTGAGTCATTTAATAGTACCCTATATTCCAAAAGCTCTTATTAACACTTAAACTATTTTGAGAGCAAGGATTGGAGGAGAGAAGAAATGCTAGGGTTCTAGGTTTTCAAGTGAGGTCTTCTATATTCGATTGTTCTTCGAGTCCAGGTATAAAATGCTGAATTAAAACATGGATTTATTTCCTCCAAGTTCCCATGATTGTGATAGATTGACAGTGAATGGATTTAGTCCCCATGATTTTATTTCTTGAGAAGTTCTTTCTTAAAGTTAACATGTTTTACTGAGGATTGAACTGTTAAGTTGGATGTTTCCTAATTTATTGTCCTGACATGATAGAACTTGATTGGTTTTGGATTCTCGATTGATTGATTCGTTCTTACCCTGCCAAGTTATTGAACAAACGTGACAACAACATCGACTTGTTATACTATCATTGACTCATAAGTGATAGTTGTCCAATAAGATAAATCTCATATAGGTATTGATAGTACTGTGATTGGATTGGATTATATATGATTGATCTCTGTCTAAACCTTACTCTTGCTTTAGACTTATGACATCTTAATTGAGTTCCTTACCCTTGATTGAGTTACTTGAGTTGATGTTATTCTAACCTATGCATGTTTCATTCTGCCATATTACATACTCGTACATTCCATGTACTGAAGTCCATTTGGAACTGCATTAAGAGATCATCAACATGCGCATCATTGAGGATTTATTCGTATTTAACTAATTGGTGAGTCTTCCCTGCTTTTGGATGATACCACATTTACCTTTCTAGCCTTTGAGTATAGTTTTTTCTTTATTTGATTTGAGGTAGCCATGAACCTGTCATTGATACTATTTAGACAGTAGATAGAGGCTTTATAGACTAGATTGTTGATATTGTCGATCGATTTTGTCTTTTGGCTAGTTTTATTCATACTGGTCTTGTTGATTTGGTTGATTAGAAAGAATTTTGGCCTTTGGACTTATCTTACAAGTTATTTTGTTGATGAGTTAAGTCTTCCGCTGATAGATTGTGATTGAATAAATATGTGAACAGGCCAAGTTGTTTGCTTGGGAACTAGCAATAGTCTTTGAGTGTCGGTCACGCCTAAGGTATCTTCTCAGAGCGTGGCAGATAGTGGTTCTTCCATTAAAGGGTTAGTATGGGTGTCAATCACGGCGGGTCAGGATTGTGACACTTATATAGAAATTTTGATGACCTCTAGATGTTTCTGCTCTCAACAACTGATTATTCTAGAGTAGAGAAGAGAAGAGACTTGCGATCCTTCTAGACTTTCATTCCATAGTGTCATAATTACTATTTTTCCCTAGAGTGAAGTTTAATTTTTGAAAATTTCGTTGGTCGTCCTTGGCTTCCCTTTTCTATATAGTAGAAGTGGCAATAGTCTAAGCAAGCACTTGGGTGTCAATATTCTTGCTTAGCTATTGCTTGGATGTCTTCAATACTTTATCCACGTGTAATTAAAATTGCCACAAGTTTGGGTCCTATAAAAAAATTGAGAAATTTATCAAAATAACAATATTTTAGAATTAAATAGGACTCTATATCTATGGTTTTCTTAATTATGGATAATAAAAAAAATATTAGGAGGAGGGAAGAGAGAGTCGAGCGAGATTTGGAAGAGAGAGGAGAGTGTATTTTTTTTACTGATTTTGAAGAAAAAGAATATAACAAATGGATCTATATAAAAATAAATATATATTAATAGGTGAGAGGTGAGAGAGATCGAGAGAGGGAGGAGAGAGGACAGCGAGATCGAGAGTATCAAGAACCGAATCCAGGAGTGATGACACTTGTTTCAACCCACAGGGACAAGTAAGCCCAAACCCAAATAAATGCAGAAATAAAGTGAAACAGTCTAAATAGATAGGTAAGTATGTAAAATGAAAGTCTTAGTCATTGTCAATACCCCAAAGGATTGGTTGTTACTTACAAGCCTCTAATACAATAGAAATGAAAGATAATTATAAGTATCGATGCATTTGTCTCTCGAATAGAACAAGGCATATGAAAAGGAAACAAGAGAGATAGTTGGCATCGACAACTACCTCTCAAGTATCCTTGATAGCTGCAGATGAAAAAGTAGGGAAATTTGTATCACTGTTTGGTCCGAAATCTACAGAGGTGTACATAGAAAGTGGTGAGTACTAAACAACATGGTACTCAGCAAGTAATACAATAAATGCAGGTAAAGCTAAATAGAAACAAGTACTCCTGACCCACCATCTGAACCTCTATAACTATAACCTGTAAGCAAAATAACCCAATCTAATAGTATATATAAATATAACTCATGTAGCATATAATTTAAAGTGTCTCAACTATCCAGATACATATCATCAATATTGCATGTATATCAGTCACAATTACACATAGTATGAGAAAATACTCAGATGATCAAACTGATGCAATGCAATGCAATGAGTGCCCAATGAGATGCTAGAATAACAACCACAGCGCATGGCACATCTCTCAAATGCAACAAAGTAACAACCATGGTGTGTGGCACGTCCTCTGAATGCATGCAATAAAGTAACAACCACGACGCGTGGTACGTCCCTCAAATGCATGTAATAAAGTAACAACCACGGCATGTGGCAGCTCCATCGAATACATGAAATAAAGTAACAACCACGGCGCGTGACACGTCCCTTGAATCCTCTTTATTTTTTTCTTTCACCATAACTTAGCCGAAACTATTTCACATTGGCATAATCATAAATTTGGACTTCAATGATAAGATTAAATCCAAATGTATATGAAATGCTCATGCAATCAATGGAAATATAATGAAGTCTAATGTCATATGCACTTCATATCAAGTATGTCATAGTGTAATCTCAACAATGAGTCAACATTGTCAATTAATTCAAATACCTCAATTCATTGACCCCGATAATCAACCTTAGGTGATTCATGATTTATAATCAACCCAAACTCAAGTCACATCAATTCACATAACAAGTAGAATTAATATAAGGTTCTACAAAGGTTTAAAGTTTCACTTGCCTTAATCGATATCTGATTAAATAAGTATTTGAGCCTTTCCCTTATGAATAACCTCCAACTCACCACATTCTAGTCAAATTATGATTCACAATCAAGATACGAAACTAATGGCACAAAAATCATAAAATTTGGGTAAAAGCATCAAAATGGTTCAAAAGTTCGATTAGGAAAACGGGGTTCAAATCTGGAAATTTTTTTATGAAAATATTCTTTGAAGTATTTGGAATTCATTGATGAAAACCATTTTGAAAAAGAAATTGTATTCAACTCATAATCATCAAATTACTAAAATCAAGTTTCTAAACAAAAACTCCCAATTTTTAGAATTCAAATCACTGATTTTGATGTTAAAATGAGATATATTCAATGGGAAATCAAGATTGAAGTCACTTACCCAATAGTTTTCCACAAATTTCTCTTCAAATCGCCTTCCTTGAGCTCCTAAAATCCCAAAAATTGTGGAAATGACCTATTTTCTGTCCTTGGGAATTAACTGCTGGTCAGGGGTTTTTAACCCTTCACGATCATGAAATGCTTTGATGACCAGGTCAAAGGATCCTTCGCGAATGCGAAATGCTTCGTGAGTGCGCGAAGGTCAACTGACCTTGCACATCGCAACGCGATGTTCCATCCGCAAACACGAAGGTCAACAAGTGTGACTCTTCGCGAACGAGGTCAAAATGAGTCTGCGAACGCGATGAACATACTCGCATTAAATGACAACAAACACATCAAGTCTCAAATTCATGGAATCAACCCTCGGAATTTGATTGGAACTCCGTACACCCAAACCTTGTATGCTACCATACTAGTTTTGATGTTCCGGACTCAATGGAACTATGAAAATTTGAATTTGAGGGGTCCTTGATCCGGAATACGATAAGTCGCAACTAAATTAACTTTGAACCTCCAATTACCAAAATGAACTCGGAGCCTCCAAAAATTCAACCAAGCCCAAGCCCACCTCTAAAATCATCCTTGAAATCCAACGGAGTCGTTGAAATTCAATTTTGAGTTTCGAATCTCCAAACATTGACTAAAGTCAATCGTGTGATTAAAATTTCAATAATTTCCAGCTTAGAACATCAAATCTTCATTATAACTCCAAATTTAATTCTGTCAAATCTCCTAGACCAAATTCCATATTCCAAATGTAATGACCTTGAGGGTCATTTTTGAAATTTTTTGTGAAATTACCATTTTACCCCTCTCATTAGTGCTCCTAAGTATTATTTGATCAGTTTGTGTAGTTGAAGATGTCAAATCTTAATGATTTGTGAATTGGTCAAGTTTTTGAATTTTAAGGAGTTAAGTTGCTAAAAAGTGGTTTTTGGTACCAACCGAAGCTATAGATCTCAGAATGGGATTCTGTTAGTTCCATCAGCTCCAGAATGTAGAAATTAATCTAGGAGAGTTGTCGGAATCAGATTTGGGGTTGATATGTAAATTTGAGGCCCCAAGTTAGAAAGTTTTATTTTAATTGAGCTAAGTTTGACTTTGGTCAACAAATCAAGTTTGGAAACTTGGATTGGATTTTTGATGATTTCAATGATTTCGAGGGGTGATTCTAACGCTAGAAATGAAATTGTTGTATTTTTAGGGGTTCTGAGGGTATTTTGGGTATTTCAAGTATTGAAACTAGTTAAGTTATGACTTATCAGATTACGAGTCAAGAAGACTTCAAATTTGAATTCTAATGGTTCCATTGAGTCCGATACATCGAATTTAACAAGAATGCTTAAAAGGTTTACGTATACGGGATTCCAAACAAATTTTGAGGGATCGATCGGAGAATTTGAGTTTGGTTTCTGGTGCTGGTAAATTAACTCATCGCGGTCGTGACCCTAGGTCATGCGATTGCTATGTGTTGTGTTAGTGTGCTTCGCGATCATGAAGATGAGCTCCGCGATCGGTCTTTGCGACTGCGAGGTTTAGTAACTCGAGATCGCGAAGGGTTATTTGATGCCAGAATAGTGTTTAATCATAAAATCCCCCTATTTCCTCTCTTGTTGAGTCTTTGGTGCTTGGAGAGGCGATTTGAGAAGAGGTTTTCGAGTAAAATTATTCGGTAAGTGAATTTTGACCTAAAACCTTCCTTTTTCATTAATTATTTGATGATCTCTAATTTTTAGTTTTAAACACCAAATTACTTGGTTTCTTCCCTAACCCGAATTTTAAGGGAAATGATGATTTTTCAATTCAATTTCTACTCCATTTTTATGGGTTTTTTAATCATGAGTTTCGTATTACTAGTAGAACGTGTTTTTGGAAGACATTTTCAGATTTGACCTTTTTCAAAAATGATCAATATTTAGACTATTTTACCCCTGGTTCCAAACCTATCACTATGGGTGTCATTAGACTCCTTATGACACGTATGTTTCATTCTTGATAGTGGATTGTCATTTATGGCATTAAATTCAAGGGTTGTTTGTTCGGTAGAGCATTCTAGTGCAGTTTCGATAATTGAGGTAGATTTAACTATCCTTCTTGGGGTTGAGTTGGGGTGATTAGTTAAATTTTATGTTTTAGACTTTGGAATGGGGTTGTAGTATAGTTTGGGACTATTAATTTATATTGTGATGCCCATGGGGGGCGCTTATATATGTTTTGTAGCTCGTGTGGGGGCTTTATTTGATGTCTTATCTGTGTTGAGACTGTTGAATTAGAGATGTGAAATGGTTATTTGACTTGATATGCCCGCATGAGGTGTTGAGTTGGGGTTTTAAGCATATATAAGTATTAAAATATTGTAGAAAATGGGTGAACACTTAATTTGAGGTATTTTCTTTCTATTTTACTGTCTATTGAGGGTGAATATCATGTTTAAATTAAGTTTTGAGAACGTTGAACCTTGTATTACATGTTGAGTTGTATATTACCTCCATGCCTTTTATGTTGTCAATGCATTCATCCTCATTCATATTATCATTGATCATTGGGAAGTTGAGGACTGTGGAAAATTCTTTTTGAGAAAAAAAAATGTGACACATTTTCTATATCCTTGACCACGAGTTAGGTGGTTAGTGGAAGAGATATTAGTATCATGAGTCCTTGGCCACAAGTTGGGTGGTGAGGTAGTTGATACATTGAGATTGTGACGAGGTATATGATCTGCGAGATCCCCATAGGTCCTACTTGGTAGCACAGCTCGACAGATGTATATGACAGGTTGTGCGACAGTCTTGATCCCACCGTACCATCATATCATTGCATCATCATATTGAATTGCATTGCATTGATAAATATGATACTTGACCTATCTGTTTAACTGTGATACTGAACTATATTTATGTGTGTACTTTAATCGCGTCGTTCTATATAAATTGGCGGCAGTGTAACTGGAGTTGGACTTTTTTTGATGCAGGTGGAAGCGTTCCTTTATTTATTTCATAGTTTTGATTAATTTCTAATACTCAGTCAGTTAAATCTACTGAATACATGTGGATTGTACTCACCCCTACTTTTGTGTCCCTTCTGATGCAGATTCTAGCCAGGGTGTCCAGCATGGTGGTTGATTTCTAGCGGATACATCATCATCGGATCAGTAGTGAAATCTTGGGATCCGTATCGTCGCTAGTCCATCTTTTATTTACAGTCTTTACTATATTAGGAGACTTATACTGTGTATTCAGACCTAGATTTGTATTAGCTACTCTTAAACTTATGTTATCAGGTTTTGAGATAATTTCGTTGTTGTTCTTTTATTATATTTATTTGTGGCCTGATTTGTTTTTAGGAGTCTCATATGGTTTTACTTTTTGGCTTACACATCGGGATAAGATTTGGGATATGTGCCATCATGACCTCGGTATTTAGGTCATGACACCGAAGCTGTTGGAATCGACGAAATTTCTTTTCGAGACTTGTAGCTCTGGTTGGTCCTAAATATCATTGTTGAACACTTTAAGCCTTTAAAACTCAAAAACTTCCAAAAACTCAACTTTTCAAAGAATTTCCCAAAATTACCACCCAACAGTGATCAAAAATGACTCAGGGCAGTTATCAGATAGGGTAAAATGGTCATTTTGTGAGAATTACCAAAAATGACTTTTAGGGTCATTACATTCTCCACCACTAAAAATCATGTTCGTCCTCGAACATAAAGTAAAAGAAAGGAGAATACTTGACGCTACCAAGAGTTCGATTGCAGTATTTGTCTTCCCCAAGTGAATCCATTCTTAGACCATATCATCAAAATCCACAACCAAACTAAACCTTCAAATCAAATAGTGGTGGATGTACAAGTCAGGAGTAATTCCCAAGTCACGAACTAACCCATTAACCAAATCATAACCGAACTCCTCAAAATCATAGCATAACTATTAGGACAATTCCTTTATCACATAACCACGAGAGAAGTTCTGAACCAATACCCTCTAACATCAAGGGTGGTCCTGAATCAGCCACCAACCAATCATAACACACGAACCGTTACTAATTCTAGCAGAATTATATTTCCACAACCAACACTTTCCCCAAGCATAAGTCATACAAATCTGATTCATAGACATCGGTTACTCATAACGTGGAAATCGAATTTATCTTGCCCAAAGGATGAAAATATCAAGCAACCAAATAGAGAGAAACACCCCCGAGCACACCGAGCCTCAAACAACACCATCGAAACTACCCAATCCAGTAGCTCTGATTGTAAACAACCTCTTAGAGCAGTAGCACTAGGCCCAACGACCCTTCATATTTAATTATACATAGCCAAAATATGAACTCTTCGACGAGGCGTACAATAAGGCTACCAGCCACTTCAAATATATAGTGGTCCTTCTACAAGTCACATAAGCAAGGTAACATTTGTAGACTTTCTAAAATCCTTCAACCGCCCCAAGGTAATACCAAATCCGTCATATCTGAACTGACCAAACCTGTACAAACATATTTACCCTATCAAGAGGGCATAGATCGATACATCCAATCCACTACTAGAAATTCATCAATGTAAGTAAAAACATATATAGGCATAGACAGAGAATCATACTCCAAAACCATGTTTGAAACAAAGTAAGTGGTCACATAAGAATGTACAGAACTGAAGTCGAATAACACAATATATTCCTTCCATAGTGTCACGACCCAAAATCTGAGGTCATGGTAGAACACATCCCAAAACTCCACCTGATGTGTAAGACAAACAATATATCACATACAAGACTCTCAAAGAAAATGTCAAGCCACAAATGAAAAGAAAAGAAAAATAACAAAGAATTTCTCAAAACCTGGTATCATAGGTATAAAGAGCATCTAATACAACTTTTGACTCTAAAATACACCATAAGTCTCTGAATAATAATAAAGACTTAAATAAAAGATGGAACTAATAGTGATCCGGAACACATGGTCTCACCATCAATCGAAAAATAAATCTATCCGCTAGAGGTGATCAACCGCCACATGTCGTACCCTAACTAGAATCTGCATCAAAAGTGACACAGAAGTAGAGGTAAGTACAATCTACATGTACTTAGTAGGTTTGACCGACTGAGCATAAGGAATTAATCAAACTTATAAAATAAACTAAGGTAAGCTTTCACCTGCATATAGAAAAGTCACACCTCTGACATCAGTGCCGCCAATTTATGTAGAACGATGCAAGAAAAGTAAACATATAAGGTCAACTCCATATCACATATTATCAGATAAGCCAAATAATTCAAAGTGAAACACAATAAGATGATGCAATGATGTGGTTGTACAGTAGAATCAAAGTTGTCGCACAACCTGTCGTATACACTTGTTGAGCTAAGGTTTTCAGACAAGGACCCACGGGAGACTCGCAGTCCATATACCAAATCACAAACTCGATATCTCATCAACTTGCCACAAAGATCATGGTCAAAGATATAAAAAGGTGTCACATATTCTTTCTTAATTGTTTTTCCACATTTCTCAAATTTTCAAGATCAATGATATGATAAATGAGGATGAATACATCACAACATATATGGCATGGAGATAATATTCAACTCAACATGTAATATAAAATTCAAAGTTCTCAAAACTCAACCTAAATATGATATACACCCTTAATAGATAGTAATGGGAAGAAAATACATTGAAATAAGTGTTTACCCATTTTGAAAGCATTTCATTACTCAAGTGTGATAAAAAAAACCAACTCAACCCCTTACATAGAAATTATAAGTCAAATAGTATTACAAGTCTCTCACACAGGCAAATCATGAATCACATACTCTCAAAGCAAATAGTATAGCAAATAAGGCCCCCACACGAGCTAAACCGCATAAATAGGCCCCCACATAGGAAACACAGTAATAATCAAGCCCCCACAAGGGCATCAAAATATAATCAACAGTCTCAATTCATACTACGACCCCATTCAAAAGTCTATAATATATGAATGACTAATTATCCAATCTCAATTTCAAAGAACGATAGCCAAATCGACCTCGAAGGCCGAATCTTCACCCAAACACTCTTACCAGAGCTCTACTCTCAATTACTGACTCTGAAATGATCCCTAATCCAATGAATTTCCTTAAAATATTGCTTCAAAACTCATATCTTCTAAGATCCAATTGAGTAACAATGGTGGAAATAAGAAAAATGATGAAGAAATCCGAAATTGGGCTATTTTCAACCAAAAAGGGTTTGTTGACCGCAGTCAACTTGCACCACAACCCTTTAAAACATGTTTTTGACCCTCACAACTCATCTAGAACCCTATATACATGAACTAATAGTGTAAATTGATCAGAAAACACATTTTGGAGCCAATGGCATCGTTATATTTTTGAAAAAACGTTGTTATGACCAAAATATTCCCACAGACCTCTTTTAGGCTTAAAATTCAACTTTTTGCCTAAATACTTAAAACGAACTCTAACGTCTCGAAGCTCTAACAAACTGACCTAATAGACTAAACTCGTTGTTTAGACGTAACAAAACTAACAGAATCCTATCTGATACTTGGATCTCAATATGTTGACCAAAGTCAACCTTACCAATGAAACTTTTCACTCAAGACCTCAAATTGCCAAAATCCCACCGGATCGCATCTGGAACTGTGCCAACCATTCCCATATCGTAAATAAAGTATGAAAATACTACGAAGAAGGAAAAACTAGTCATTTTCACAAAAAACTAATTTCTCAAAAATTGGGACATTACATATTGGGACTATAATGCACATTCCTATCTGTCTGACTTTACAATAGACCAGCCTGGTCTCATAATAATCATGGCATACTTAATTTATCAAATTCCTCATACTTTTTATAGTACTTCACTGAATCCAACACTCGTAGTACTTATAGAGTATCATAATCACCTCAGTCATTTACTTTATTCCCAAAGCGTCACTAGTATCAAAGCCTTCATAGCAATACATTGTTATTTCCAAAATTTTAAATTATGGTCCTCTCCTTTTCCATTTGAGCATTCCACGATAGGTACAGACCTCACCCAATTGCTAATACTCCATATTTTGAATCTCATAGTACTTTTCCATTAAGATAAAACTATTAAATCACGATCAATATCAATTCCATGTAATCTTACACTTACCCAATTTCAACTACTATTTAAACCATCATGTACCTCATGCCAAAACTTAGAAGAATTCTTGGTATCCCATATAATTTTGTATATCAAAGGCATAAAACTTCTATTTATCATCAAGTATCAATGTCACACATCACAACAGTCTGTCTAGGCCCATCAACAGAACTATCATTCCAATTTTAATCCTCAATAACTATGTAGAACTATATCCTATCCCGTAGTGTATCCATAAGTCACCTACCATAATTTGAAAAATCCAAGCCAATATAAAATAAAAAATCTATCATACATCACTGTTTGTCTCCCAAACAAAAACCAAACCTTCAAAATAGTCATTGTTACATCCCTCATAAGTCCGTACTGGCCCAATCCATACTGTATAGTCCTATCTGAACTCTAAGGCAGAGATCCATACAACCTTCATCTTGAACTAAGACTCTACACGTGATGTCTTATTTATTCTTATTCCTTAGCTTGTATCCACCGCACAATATTGCCAAGACATTTAAAATTTAACTCATAGTCATGATCCAATCCCAAATTCTTGAACTCCTTGATGTACTAGGCTCGTGTTCCTTTTCTTAACTCATTTATCATTATTAGTTCTTGGTTAAGAATCCACACCAATCACCTTTTAATTTAAACCAAACTCCCCAAATAAGACACTTTATTAAGATTTCTAATAATCAAAAGTAATAAATCTACATCCCACACCATGCATAAGTCCTTCCAAATTCTAAACAATCGACACAATCAATCATTTCTTACTTTGCCTATCCATACCTTGACAAAACCAACTACCACAAATGTAGAGTTACAATGCAAAACCTGAATTTCAATTCAAACCATAAAACCAACCTCCTTATCAATCGATATTAGCCCATACCTTGAAGATTTTAAGAAATCACATACCTTAGCTTATCGCCAACACTTATATGTCGATCTGGTCATGTCCCTTATTAGGAACCCAAATTGTGTCAATCATCAAAACTCGAAACCATTATAGAAATTTCCATAACACTAGAGCCAAAAATCCGTAGACTCCACTCTCAAAGCATACTCAACCTGACTGATGAACACCGGATAATATTATCATAATCCTGAGTAAGATTGATGGAGTCACGTATTTCCAAACCCAACTTTCTAACATTCCTTAAGTTAAATCCTTGAGATAAGTATTCTTGCTCTCACTTCATCCTGAAGACCAAGCCATATTCCATTAATCCTCTCATTATAAGTTGAAACTCTTTTCAATTCTACTCGAGTGGTTTCCAACACATTATACAACCTTCTATATAACTACACCACTCATCAAGTAGTAGCAACTACAACCTTAGATGCCCACCAGTTGTAATTACCATACTTGATCCGTTTAACCAAAAGTCATTACCATAAAATTGCATCCTTATCGTAATCCATCCCAAACTATCATTACCATGCTCAGAAGCCCTTGCCATCATCACAAAGGTAACCTTATCATTTACATGATACTTCAAACTTATTGTATATTCTCGTAATGACTTGTTCTCTTCATTAGGAATAGGCCAATGTAAAAGGATTTCAAGCTAGAAAACTTTAGGTACTAACTTCAGGAAAAACTTAGCCTAGGCCAGACTTGGACGAATTCTGAATCAGATGAAGTCTAGGGTGATCATGTGAATTATGGGAGTTCAAACCTCCAATTTGATTAAATAGACTAATATACAGGATGATAAGAGCATTTATAGCTTTGCAGAATCATATTTGGGCAAGTAAAACTTTTAAAATCAAAGTTGGCATGAAGGGTATATTTTAATAAATTGTGGAAAAAGGGTATGTTATAAAAAGAGAGACTTGGAGACTCTTAAAGAGCTCTATGTCTCCGCTTATACCGCTAGAGCGGTATGGGTCCCGTTAGAGTGGGACAATCATGGGATTTAAGTCGTGAAAAACCTCAGAATGGTTCTTTTCTACAAAAAAAATTCCTAGTCTTTAAGAGGTGCCTAGGTCGATTTCCAGTGATTTTCCATGGATTTCCATGCTTAAGGTAAAGATTTTACTCCCTAAATTCATACTTTAAATCCCAGAACCTATAAAGTATGGTTAGTAATCATTGGGGGAGGGTTTGAACTGAAAACCTATGGTGGAAAATAGCCCAAGGATGGGGTTAGGATCAAGGGCTGTCCTAGGGTGTGAAATTGTGTTCTATGTCCAGATAGTTAGGTCATTGTGTTGATCCTTTATATCTATTTACTGTTTTCTAGACCAAGAACGAGAAGAACGAACTCGAAAAGGGAAGACTCTTACATTTTAAGATTGTTGAAGCTTGAATTTGAGGTAGGTGATGGTCTATTTACATGCATGTACGCATATAAATAGGGAAACATATTAGATTTTGTGTGAAATAATCACTTATTGGCCTATTTTTGTGATAAACCATTTCTTGGTGATATAAAACTATAAATACTGAATGTATTTGTGATTGTGGTATACTTGGATCGAGTGTCATATTTCGACACACAATTGGATTGAGTGTCACATTCTGACATATATTGGGATCGGATGTCACGTTCTGACATAAATTTAATTGTTTGTAGGTCCCTTAAGAGGACTCTTGCATGAAGTTATAGTATGTGGAAGAAATTGAGTTGTGATATTGTTGAATATGGTTGAACTTGAGATTAGTTGAGTTATTTTTTATTATATTGAATTTACTTATCTATGATCCGCTTACTGTCTAACCGCGTGATCCTACTAGTACAACATTCTTTTGTGTACTATACTACTCTTGATCTGCCTTTTTATTGAGTACAAGACATATTTAGCCGGTGCGGAGAGACCTTGTGTAGAGGAGTGATTGTGTTTTCGAGTTTAAGGGTGAGTTGTTCCTTCGGGCTATCGTGGGATCTATTGTTATTTTTAGTCCTTTTATTTTCTAGGACTTAGATGTTCAGACAATGGTTATTTGTTATTGGTTTCTATTTGGAGTTGTACTCCTGTTCTAGACTTGTTAGTTTTTAGAGTTTTGGTACGATGACTTTCAGTACCTAGGGTGTGTTCACTTCTACACATTTTGAGTTTATAACTAGTTGGTTTCTAAGTTTATGGGGACTTAGTATTTATCTTTTTCAAAACTGCTTTTGCATCTTTAAGTATTATTATTATTAGGCTGTTTAGAATGGATCTCCCATCAGAGAGTTAAAGTGGGTGCCAATCACGATGGGCTAGGGTCGGGACAAAGTTGGCATCAAAGTCTAGGTTTGTTGATCTCGTTGTACTAAAATGAGTCTAGTAGATTCTTGTGAAATGGAATGGAGATATCTATACTTTTCTTTGAGAGGCTATAAGATTTTAGGAAAAATTTCATTTTTTCTTTTCTTCATGCTATGACTTAATTCCAATTGGTATCTGGCGATCCAAATTAGTAACTAACCTCTTTCACTCTCTTATCCGTAGATGGTAAACACTCGTTACAATGGTGTCAGGCTCATAGCTCTAGTGGAGCCATAAGAAGAGCCAATCGCTAGGGGCGGGGCCAAGGAAGAGGTAGTAGAGGGAGGCGAGGCAGGGGCAGAGGTAGAGCAGAACCTGCCAGAGTGGAAGTTCCCATTAAGGAGATGTCAGTAGGCAAGACCCCTTTATCTCTCCAGAATGAGTTCGAGAGAGCGGTGGAAGCTGGAGAAGAAAAAGAGTAGCTGGACAAGAGGAGGACGCCTAAACTGAGCCTACTGGAATTCCCCCTCTAGATCGAATATTAGCTCAATAGATCATGACCTTCCTAAGTGGGCTGGCTGGCACTTGCGCCATCCCCATCATGCCTGTAACACCTTCTCCTATTACTCATCCATTTTCTATTGCAGCTTAGCTAACAGATGAGGTGGTAGGCACAAATGTATTTTTCAAGCCACTAATGGGTCCTATGATAACTGGTACAGAGCATGACATGTTCACCAAGTTCCTTAAGCTCAAACCACTAGTCTTCATGGTATTAAAAATGAAGATGCCTATGAATTTATTCTTTATTGCTATGAGAAGTTGCACAAGCTGGGTATAGTGCATCATATAGAGTGGATTTTGTGAATTTTCAGCTACATGGTGAGGCCAAGTAGTGGTGGAGGGCTTATGTGGAGTTTCGTTCATCCATGTTTCCCCCATTCACTTAGGTTCAATTTTTTGCTCTGGTTCTAGAGAAGTATGTGCCCCGTACTTTGAGGGACAGAAAGAAAGATGAGTTTATGGCCCTTGAGCAGGGAGGGTTATCAATGGTCCTTATGAGGCCAAGTTTCATGCACTATCTAGGTACGCTACTTAGCTAGTCACTACTGAGGAGGAGATGATCAGGTTACTTGTGAAGGGGTTAAACCCCGAGTTACAGGTAAGTTTTGTTCATATGACTTTGTCTGGCAGGAGATTCAACGAAGTCACAAACTTTGTTAAGAAAGTTGAGGGTGTGAGGAAAGATGGGCAAGCCAAAGCTTTGGCTAAGAAGCCCAAGAGTACAGATAATTTGTAGGGATCATATTTTAGAGGGTCAGGTAGGCCGATAATTGCAGCCTGGCTAATTCAGCCAGCATTTCCCGCTTCAACTGGCTGCTTTTAAGGTACTCCACAGTAGCATTCGACCCAGGAGGGTTAGAGAGAATCATTCTCAAGTAGTCGCCCATTCTTTGATTGCGGTTATTTTAATTATAGAGAGTCGAGCCATACACGGAGGGAGTGCCTTCATCCCCGCGGGACAGTTTTAGGACCCCCAACAGGCAAGAGCAGTGGTCTTAGTAGCTAGAGGGAGCAATGGTAGAGGACACCTACAGGTTGGGCGATGAGGTAATTTGAGAGGCCGTGGGGGCCGAGGTAATGTAGTTCAGGTCGAGGAGTAGTCTAGCCAGGCAGGAAGGTAGCCCATCGGGATGATTGGGCTCAGTTTTATGCATTTCTGGGTAAGACTGAGGCAGAGACGCCTGATGCAGTTATCATAGATACTATTCTTATTTGTGACCCGATGACTACTATTTTGTTTGATCTGGGTTCCACTTATTCTTATATGTCTGTGAGATATGCCTTGGGTTTTGATGCACTGTGTGATATATTGGATGCCTCTATTTATGTTTCTACCCCTATTGGAGAGTCAGTCATAGTCATCCATGTGTAGCATGCTTGTTCTGTTGTGTCTATGGGATACCAGACTTGGATTGACCTAGTGATTTTAGATATGACAGATTTTGATGTGATCTTAGACATGACTTGGTTGTACCCCTACTTTGTTGTACTTAATTACAATGCAAAAATTATGGCTCTAGAGATCCCAAAAAGGGAAAGGTTAAAGTGGGAAGGGGTATACAAGTTAAGCCAGTTAAGGTAATATCCTTTCTTCAGGCTAGAAAAATTGTAAGGGAAGTTTGTTTTACATATTTGGCCTATATCCGAGATATAGATGTAGAGTCTCCTACTATTGAGTCTATCCAGTGGTATGTGAATTTCTGAAAGTTTTTCCGTCAGACTTGCCTAGTATGTCTCCTGTCTGAGATATAGATTTTCGCATTGACTTAAAGCTGGTTACTCGTCCAATTTCAATCCCTCCCTACTATATGGCTTCGGTAGAATTAAGAGAGCTTAAGGCTCAAATTTAGAAGCTTCTTAACAAAGGGTTTATTCGTCCTAATGCTTCCCCTTGGGGGTTCTCCGGTGTTGTTTGTCAAGAAAAAGAATAGTGGTATGAGAATGTGTATTGACTACCGACAACTAAATAAGGTCAATATTAAAAATAAATACCCTTTTCCTCGTATTGATGACCTTTTTGACTAGTTGTAAGGTGTTTTAGTCTTCTCAAAGATTTATCTCAGGTATGAGGTATCATCAGCTGAAAATTAGGCTTGAGGATGTGCCCAAAATAGCTTTTAGGACCAGGTATGGGCACTATGAATTTTTAGTAATGTCGTTTGGGTTAACCAATGCACCTGCAGCCTTCATGAGTTTGATGAATTGGGTGTTCAAACCATTCCTAGATTCGTGATAGTATTTATAGATGATATATTGGTGTATCCAAAGATGAATAAGAACATGCAGACCATCTTCAAATTATGTTGGGTGTTTTGGAAAGACAAAGGTTGTATGCAAAATTGTCTAAGTGTGAATTTTGGCTGCCTTCAATTGCCTTTTTAGGCCATGTTATTTCAAAAGAAGGGGTAATGGTGGACCCACAAAAGATTGAGGCAGTTAAGAATTAGGCTAGGCCCAATTTCGTGATTGAGGTAAGAAGTTTTGTGCGGCTGGCCAGTTACTATCGCTAGTTTGTGAAAAACTTTGCTTCTATTGCTACTCACTTAACCAGGTTGACTAAAAAGGAGGTGTCATTTGAGTGGACTGACACGTATGAAGAGAGCTTCCAAAACCATAAGACTCTTTTGACCACAACACCAATTCTGACCCTGTTAGTCAAAAGTAAAGACTTCATTATTTATTGTGATGCTTCACATTTCGGTTTGGTGTTGTATTGATATAAGATAAGAATGTTGTATCATATGCTTCGCGATAATTGAAGGTGCATGAGAGGAACTATCCAACTCATGACTTCAAGTTGGCAGCGGTAGTGTTTGCACTAAAAATCTGGAGACATTATTTGTACGGTGTCAAGTATGAGGTGTTTGCTGATCACCGCAGCTTACAACATGTGTTCACCTAGAAGGACTTGAATTGAGACAACGAAGGTGGATGGAGTATCTTAAAGACTATGATGTCACTATCCAGTACCATCCAGGTAAGGCTAATGCGGTAGCAGACACGTTGAGCTGGAAAATGGTGAGAATAAAAAGCTTAGCTTGTTTGAGGGCTCATAAGCGGACCTTGGCTAAAGAGCTTTAAAGGCCAAGTTTATGAGGATGGGCATCTTAGAGAAAGGTGGGATAATGGTCGGAGCTGATCTAAGGCCCACTTTTATAGAAGAGATTAAGACCAAACAGTTTGAGGATGTGAACTGAAATGAAATCAGAGGAAAATTATTGATGGACAAGGCTTAAGACTCAACACTTGCTGTAGGTGGGGTGCTTTACTTTAGGGGAAGGATTTGTATTCCCTGGGTAAATGGGATAATTCATAATATCATGTCTGAATCTCATGGTTCACGATACTCTATTCACCCGGGAGTGACTAAGATGTATCAAGACTTGAAGAGGTTATATTGATGGCATGGTATGAAGAGAGACATAACTGAATATGTACCTAAATGTCAAAACTACCAACAGGTGAAGTATGAGCATCAAAGACCTGTAGGTTTTCTTCAAAGAATGCCAATTCCAAAATAAAAGTGGGAGAGAATAGCCATAGATTTTATGGTTGGACTTTCCAAGAATTTGGGAAAGCATGATTCATTTTGGGTAGTGGTGGACAGGTTAACAAAGTCCAAACACTTTATTTCGATTAGAGTGGACTATAATGCACAACAGCTGGCCATGATTTATCTGAAGGAGATAGTAAGGTTGCACGGGGTGACCCTTTCTATCATTTCGGACCATGGCACGCAGTTCATTTCCAAATTTTAGGGTAAGTTGCATAAAGAGTTAGGTACTCAACTCACTTCCAGCACAACTTTCCATTCACATATAGACGGGCGGTAAAAAAAGACTATCCAAGTGCTGGAAGATATGTTAAGGGCATGTGTGATAGACTTTAGGGGATATTAGGACAAGTTTTTGACCTTGTGTGAGTTCTCCTACAACAATAACTACCACTCCAATATCAATATGACACCTTTCGAAGCCCTGTATGGGAGGAGATATAAATTTCCCATAAGGTGGTTTGAAGTTGGGGAAGTAGATCCATTAGGGGTTGACTTAGTGAGGGACGCCCAAAATAAGGTAAGGAGCATCCAAGCTACGCTTCTAGCAGCTCAAAGTCGTTAGAAGGATTATGTTGATTGAAAAGTGGGGGATATGACATTCGAGACTAGTGAGAAAGTGCTTCAAAAAGTGTCACCTATTAAAGGGGTGATGAGATTTGGCAAGAAGGGCAAACTCAATCCTAGCTATATTGGCCCCTTTGAAATTCTTGACTGTGTAGAGCCTGTGGCGTAGACCTAGTTTGTTGGGGTACACCCGGTGTTCTATGTATCTATGCTAAAAAAGTACCACGAAGATGGGGATTACATCATTAAATGAGACTTGGTGTTATTAGATAAGGAGCTTTAGTATGAGAAAGAGCCAGTTGCAATTCTTGATCGTGATGTCTGAAAGTTGAGGACTAAAGAGATCAGTATGATTAAAGTGCAATGAAAACATCGTTCGGTAGAGAAAGCTACTTAGGAGACTGAAAAAGACATGTGAGATAAGTATCCTCAACTATTCGGCAAGGCAAGTACTACTCTGTCTTTACTTTAGCCTATTTTCCCAATTTAGTCACTCGGGGATGAGTGATAGGTAAATTGATATCTATTGTAACGACTTATTCTCGTTGTTAGGAATAGGCCAATGGGAAAGTATTTTGGGTCAGAAAACTTTGAGTAGTAACTTTGAAAAAACTTAGTCTAGGCTAGACTTGAACAAATTTTGAGTTAGGTAAAATTTATGATGATCATGTAAATTATGGGAGGTCAAACCTCCAATTTAATTGGATAGGCTATAGCCAGGACGATACGGAACATTTATGGTTTTGAATAATTGCATTCAGGTGAGTAAAACTCTCAGAATCAAAGTTGGCGTGAAGGTATATTTTAATATTGTAACACCCCCTAAAATGTTGTATGTGGTATTTCAATTCTCAACGAAAATGATACAACTTATTTATTTTGGGCATTATATTTCATAAAATAGTCCAAATTAGGTGATTCAAATTTCTGAATAACTTCAACGTTATTACCTACAACTTTCATGAAGCCATATCTTAAGATTCGGAGGATACGTAGGTTAAATAAATTATTTTTTGCAAGACATAGTGCTGTGACAAAATGGAACATTTCTAGAAGAAAAATTATATATCACGGTAAGATGTTCCAAATCAGTTGATTCTTGAACGACATGAAAGTATACTTCTAGATCTACAATTCATATGAGACACCAAATCCTAATTAGGAAGTTATCTTGTTCAAACGCAACTCCGAAAAAGGGTTTTCCGTTAAAAGAAGGTTCATCTCACCAACCATGGAAAGATCTAGATCCATTTGACATTATCCATTACATCAATAATCCTCCATTTTGATATCATCCATGAGATCAGAATCCTCCATTGAATTTTCAAGATCATCCTTTGTAATTATTTTTATTTATTGTTAGGTCTCTCCTTCACAACTATAAATACCCACCTTATTTCCTCATTTTATTCATCAAACTTTCTCAAGCAACTCTTCTATCTATACATTTCTTTACTCATTCTCAAATATAGTTTTAGTTTTTACTAGTGTAAAAATACTATTCTGGTGATTCTTATACTCTGGGTAGTACACAAAATACTCCGACGAAGAGAAAGGCTAGGGGTTCAAGAGTGGTCATTGAGTACTTCAATTTGGAGGAAAGCTTTAAATTTCAGGTATGTAAGGCTATTCATAGCATTGGATTGAGTTCGTCCATGCGCCCAATATTTAAATTCATCGTAATTGAGTTATAGTTGAGATTTACCCAAATCTTGAATTCTAAATGAATTAATTCTTCTTCTATTGAGTTAGATATATTTATGCATTGAGATTATTATTATTTTTATCATTCATATTATTGAAATTATTGTTCATGGCTATTTTTCCATGAATTCTAATTGATTTAATGTTCATAAATATTTTTACATGCGTTTGAGTAAAGATGTTGGCTTTTAATATTTATTGACAAAAAGAGTGATTTGAATTAATACTATATATGTATTTTATTGAGTTTTTAAAGAGCAAAAGAATTGAGTTTAAATGAATTTGAGTAAAATGATGTTTTGAGCAAGATATTTTGATGAGATGTAAATAATGTTTTGAAGTGCAATGATTGATGACGAGGTAATAAGATGAGTTTGATGTTTTTCCAATAATACTAGATGATGATGTTAATATGAGCACATATTTTGGGAGTATTGAGCACCGAGATAAGAGTTTAATTGACTCAAATCCTAAACTTACATAGCCAGCGTAGGATGGAGGCTATACCTCTTAAGTCCCAAAAAGAGGACTTTGATGATTGGATCTCCTTTACCCTGGCAAGGTATTGGATGGATGTAGCAACGACATCTCTTAATTATATCATCATTAGCTCATAAGTGATGGTTGTCGGTTAGAGAAACTCCCAACTGAGTAAGCATTGCTTATTATTATTATTTTTAAACTTACATTACATATTGATGTTGAGTTTTGAGCTGAGTCTTCCTGAAAGGAATTTCTTAATATCTGTCCTTACTTTCCTATCATCTTACATACTCGTTTATTTCATGTACTGACGTCATTCGATCTGCATCATTTTATGATGCAGATACAACTGTTAGAGATCCTCAACAGGTGCATCATTGAAGATCATTACTTTCCAGTTATTTAGTGAGTCCTTCTTGTATTCGAAGGAACTCTTTATCCTTTTATTATTGTTGAGTATTATATTTCTTTTGAGGTAGCCATGGACATGTCATTGGCACCATCTGATAGTGTTAGAGGCTTCATAGACAGAGTTTGATGATGTAATTAGAGTAGTTCTCCTTTGAAACTACTTCTTCTAAGGATTATTTCTTTCATTTGATGTTGATGATGGCAAGCTCACATAAGTATTCTTATTTTCACTTAAGTCTTCCGCTGATGAATGAATGAGTGATAAGACCAAGTGGTTCTCTCGGAGGCCAGAGGTAGTTTCTGAGTGCTGGCCACGCCTAGGGTACCCTCTCGAGGCGTAACAAATACGTCTTGGGAAGAGGGTATATTGTAAAAGGGGAGACTTGGAGACTCTTTACGAGCTCTATGTCTCCACCTATCCAACCAGAGCGGGATTTTTGCTACCAAAGCGGGATGGATCCCTCCAGAGTGGGACAGTCGCGAGACTTAAGTCGTGAAAAAAACCTCAGAATGGTTCTTTTCTACAAAAAAAGTTCCTAATTCTTCCAGAGGCGATCTAGGGCGATTTCTATTGATTTTGTATGAATTTCCACGCTTAAGGTAAGGATTTTACTTATGAAATTCATACTTAAATTCCTAGAACCTATAAAGTATGGTTAGTAATCATTGGGGAGGGTTTGAACTAAAAATCTATGGTGAAAAATAGCCCTAGGGTGGGGTTAGGATCATGGGTTGTCCTAGGATGTGAAATTGTGTTATATTTCCTGATAGTTAGCCCATTGTGTTAATTCTTTATATGTATTTACTATTTTCTAGACCAAGAACAAGAAGAACAAATCCAAAAAGGGAAGACTCTTGCATTGTAAGGTTGTTGAATCTTGAATTTGAGGTAGGTAATGGTCTAGTTTCCCGTATGTGTTTCATATACTCGTTAAATTGCTTTATGACATGCATGTATGTATATGAATAGGGAAACATATTAGATTATGTATGAAATGATCACTTGCTGGCCTATTTTTATGATGAACCTATTCTTGGTGATATAAAAATTATAAATACTGAATGTATTTGTGATTGTGGTATGCTTGGATCGGATGTCATGTTTTGACACATAATTGGATCGGATGTCACATTCCAACACATATTGGGATTGAGTGTCACATTTTGACACAAAGTTAATTATTTGTAGGTCCCTTTAGAGAACCCTTGCGTGAAGTTATAGCATGTGGAAGATATTGAGTTGTGATATTGTTGAATATGATTGAAATTGAGATTAGTTGACTTATTATGTATATGTATATGACTATTATGTTGAATTTACTTGTCTATGATCTATTTACTGGTTAACCGTATGATCCTACCATTACACCATTGTTTTTATGTACTGATACTACTCTTACTCTACCTTTTTATTGAGTACAGGGCATATTCATCTGGCTGCGGAGAGACCTCATCTAGAGGAGTGATTGTGTTTTTGAGTTCAAGGATGAGCTGTTCCTTCAGGCTGTCGTGGGCTCTATCGTTATTTCTAGTCATTTTCTTTTCCATGATTTAGATGTTCAGACAATGGTTATTTGTTACTGGTTTCTATTTGGAGTTGTACTCTTGTTCTAGACTTGTTAGTTTTTAGAGTTTTGGTACGATGACTTTTAGTTCCTAGGGTTATTCACTTTCGCACATTTTGAGCTTATAACTAGTTGGTTTCTGAGTTTATGGGGTCTTAGTATTTATTTTTGGCTTAAACCTACTTCCGCATATTTAAGTTGTGTATACTTGCGATTATTGTTGTTAGGCTATTTAGAATGGTTCTCCTATCGAAGAGTTAGAGTGGGTTCCAGTCACGGCAGGGTTGTGGCAAGTCTAATCCTATAAATTAACCAATTTCCATACGTACTCTCTGATTGGTTCACTTACTTTCCTTCACACAGGTCGTTGGGACTTCCTTTATCCATAATTTTTTCATTTCAATGTCAATTCACTCATTTTGGCTCAGAAAGAAATCATCACCCCCCAATTAGATCCGCAAAATAAACGTCACCATCTAAACACATTAATAACTCACCAAAGATCTACCAGTATAATTTTTCTTATAAACCATACCTAACTCAAGCGTTCATAGTAATCGCAACTCGATTTCTCAATCAAGAATGCAACCTCAAACCCCATTACCCGAGTAGGTAAAATAGTTGATGACTCTTTAGATGTCTCTACTTCCATATATCACTAGTATCACACTGTGAGCATCCGCTAGATTTACCACTTTATCATATCATATCAATTAAGAAGATCGTACTCAAATGACCCGCATATTTATACTCATCAGATAGTTGCGAAATATTACCAAAGTATTTCAGTGTCCAGTCAAAAGCGATATGCACCAGTAGCGGTCGTATCATGAACCTTTCTGATATATACCCACTCCATGAAACTGCAGTAGAAATTTTAATCTTGATTGGCACCACATCATTCTCATCATTCATTACTCAAACCTTTCTTTTATGACGAACTTCACAAGTCGTAGCCTCCAAGGTCACAGTGCTCATAACATAGTCATTCCCTTAAGTATACCATTCTCCATTGTGAAACTACTTCAGATATCGTATAAGCCACACAAACGTTATTCTCGCTGTTGAATAATTGACCTAGAGGGTAAGACGTTCACAAAGTCACTCAATTATTGTTCACCTTCCAATACCATATCCTCAAAACATATCACTGAACCACAACATCACTCATTCCTTTCGGATCGTAGAATATTCCAAGTCTGACCAGATATCATTTCCATAAGTATATCGCTTATGCCTCAATACTAGATCTAACACTAACACCAAGTGATAATATCTCAAGTACACGCACATAGGACCAAGCACAAGTCATCACTATAAGTGAGAGGACAGAGTGAAGCGATATAAATTAGATTGGACCAAGGACACACAATAGAGAATCAAGAAGTGAATATCCTTCCTAACAGTTTTCATAGCCTCTCGAACAAAAGTATTGATGCTTGAAACTCTACTTAGACTTGGCTTGTACATGTAAGACCTATTAATCTGGGGCTCTAATATTATTTTTTTGCGATCTGAATCCAAGTGTGATGGCACTAATTTCAACCCACTGAGACAAGTCAGCCAAAACCCAAATAAATATGGAAATAAAGCGGAAATAATCTAAATAGATAGATAATTATGTAAAAGCAAAAGTCTTAGTCATCTACATACCCTAAAGGATTGGTTGTTACATGTACAAGGCTCTAATACAATAGAAATGGAAGATAAATACAAGCATTAATGTGTTTGTCTCTCAAACAGAACAAAGCATATAAAAAGGAAACAAGAGAGATCGCCAACGTCGACAGCTACTTCTCAAGTATCCTCGATAGCCGCAGATGAAAAATAAGGGAAATTTGTATCACTATCCGACCTCAAAATCTACACAGGTTTAGATAGCAAGGGGTGACTACCAAATAACACGGTACTTAGCAAGTAATACAATAAACGCAGGTAAATAGAAACAAGTGCTCTTGACCCACCATCCGAACCTCTATAACTACAACCTGTAAGCAAAACAACCCAATCTAATAGTATATATAAATATAACTCATGTAGCATATAAGTCAAAGTGTGTCTCAACTATCCAGATACATATCATCAATATCGCATGTATATCAGTCACAATTACACATAGTATGAGAAAATACTCAGATGATCAAACTGATGCAATGCAATGCAATGAGTGCCCAATGAGATGCTAGAATATCAACCACAGCGCATGACACGTCTCTCGAATGTAATAAAGTAACAACCATGGCGTGTGGCATATTCCTCAAATGCATGCAATAAAGTAACAACCACGACGCGTGGCACGTCCCTCAAATGCATATAATAAAGTAACAACCACGGCATGTGGTAGCTCCGTTGAATACATGAAATAAAGTAACAACCACGACGCGTGGCACGTCCCTTGAATGTATGCAATAAAGTAACAACCACGACTTGTGGCACGTCCCTTGAATGCTCTTTATTTTTCTCTTTCATCAGAACTTAGCCGGAACCATTTCACATCAGCATAATCATAAATTTGGACTTCAATGATAAGATTCAACCCAAATGCATATGAAATGTTAATGCAATCAATGGTAATATAATGAAGTCCAATACC
Source organism: Solanum dulcamara (assembly GCF_947179165.1). NCBI lineage: Eukaryota > Viridiplantae > Streptophyta > Magnoliopsida > Solanales > Solanaceae > Solanum > Solanum dulcamara. The sequence goes on from NC_077243.1 coordinate 22,999,452, forward strand.
AAATACAATTCATATCAAGTATGTCACAGTGCAATCTCAACAAGGAGTCAACAATGTTAATTAATTCAAATACCTCAATTCGTTAGATCAAATTTCTTTTTCATATCTTCGATAATCAACCTTACGTGTATTCATGATTTATAATCAACCCAAACTAAAGACACATCAATTCACATAGCAAGTAGCAAGAATATAAAGTTCTACAAAACTTACGAAGGTTTAGAGTTTCACTTGCCTTAATCAATATCCAATTAAATAAGTATTTGAGCCTTTCCCTTCTGAATAGCCTCCAACTCACCACATTCTAGTCAAATTATGATTCACAATCAAGATATGAAACTAATGGCACAAAAATCATAAAATTTGGGTAAAAGCGTCAAAATGGTTCAAAAGTCCAATTAGGAAAATGGGGTTCAAATCTGGAAATTTTTGGATGACAATGTTTTGAAGTATTTGAAACTCATTGATGAAAATTATTTCGAAAAAGGGGTTGTATTCAACTCATAATCATCAAATTACTAATACCAAGTTGAACAAAAAACCCCAATTTTTAGAATTTAAATCACGATTTTTGATGTTAAAATGAGATATATTCAATGGAAAATCATGATTATAGCATAAAGTCACTTATCCAATAGTTTTTCACAAAAATTCTCATTCAAATCGCCTTCTCCGAGCTCCCAAAATCCCAAAAATGATGGAGATGGCCTATTTCCCGTCATTAAGAATTAATTGATGGTCAAGGGTTTTAAACCCTTTCGCAATCGCGGCTCATTAAGCCCGCGAACGCGATGACCAGGTCAAGGGACCTTTCGCGAACACGGAAAATGCTTCGTGAATGCGAAGGTTAGCAGGCCTTGCACATCGCAAACGCGTCGTTCCCTCTGCAAATGCAAAGGTCAACAAGTGTGACTCTTCGTGAATGCAGTCAAAAGGAGTCCGCGAACGCAATGTACATAGTCGCACCAGTTGACAGCAAACACATCAAGTCTCAAATTCACGGAATCAATCCTCGAGATTCATTTAGAATCCCGTGCACACAAACCATATATATTACCATACTAATTTCGATATTTTGGACTCAATGAAACCATCAGAATTCAAATTCGAATCTCCTTGACCCAGAATTCGATAAGCCAGAATTAAACTAACTTTGAACCTCCAATTACCAAAACGAATTTGGGGCCTCCAAAAATTCAACCAAGTCCATCTTTAGACCTAAAATCATCCCTAAAATTCAACAAAGTCATTGGAATTCAATTCCGAGCATCGGATCTCCAAACATTGGCCAAAGTCAACCCTATGATCAAAGTTTCAAACATTTCCAACTTAGAACCTCAAATCTTCGTTACAACTCCAAATCTAATTGCGTTATCTCTCATAGAACAAATTCCACATTTTGGAGTTGATGGAATCAACGAAATTCCATTCCGAGATTCGTAGCTCTGATTGGTCCCAAATACAACTATTGAACACTTTAAGCCTTTAAAACTCAAAAACTTCCAAAAACTCAATTTTTCAAAGAATTTTCCAAAATCACCAACCAACACTGATCAGAAATGATTCGAGGCAGCTATTGGGAGGGGTAAAATGGTCTTTTTTTAAGAATTACCAAAAATAACCTTTAGGGTCATTATAATTTACAAAGAGAAGATTGTATTTTATATTTATTTTGCATTGTATTTTATATTTATTTGTATCAATTGTATTCAAAATACAACAAATTGTATTTTGTATTTATTTTGCGTTGTATTTTATATTTATTTTATATCAATTGTATTCGAAATACAATGAATACAATTGTATCCATTCTCTCTTTGATTGGATACAAATACATTTGACAAAAAGGATAAATGTATATTGTATTCATATGAATACAAATACAATTGATACAAAAAATACAAAATATAATTTTTCAAATACAATTGAAATAAAATACAAAACTCTCACATATATTTATTGAATACAATTGATACACCTATTTTGCATTGTATTTTGTATTTATTTTGTATCAATTGTATTCGAAATACAACGAATACAACTGTATTTATCCTCTCTTTGATTGGATACAAATACATTTGACAGAAAGGATAAATGCATATTGTATTTGTATGAATACAAATACAATTGATACAAAAAAATATAAAATACAATTTTTCAAATACAATTGAAATAAAATATAAAATGCTCACCTATATTTATTGAATACAATTGATACATAATAAATTTGAATGTATATCTTCTTATTGGCGGGAGAGAGAGAGAGAGAGAGGGGGGGGGGGGGCAAGAGAGAGGCATCAAATTAGGATACAAATAATTTGCTACACAACTAAAATATTGCTCTTTTTGATAATTTTTTGAAACTATAGCTATTTTTCATAAATAAGTTGATAATTTTTGCCTTTTGCATTGTAATTACAAGCTTTGCTTCGAACTACCTCTCTAACAGAGCGGACCCACATCATTATATTTTCTTCGATGTTTGGATTTAATATGAAAGTTATTAAAATATTGTATTAAAATATTTATATTAATTAATGTAATGTCTTAGGTCTTAAAAAATAATTTGAAATGAGCAAATAATATTGAGGTAAAATATGAACAAATAAATCTCTTAATATGCTGAAAATGAAAAGTAAAATTAAAAAAATTATTTTTAATATAGTGGACAGATAAAAATAAATAGAGAGAGTATTTGACAATTTTTTTTAATTTTTTTAATGATAAGATTTAGCAAAAATTCAAAGGACAAAGTAAATTTTGTTGTAGCAATTACATATTCTTTTTATTGACAGAGAAAAAATAAAAAAAAATTACTTGCGGTCGCTCATTTCCTTTCGCTTCTAAGTTATCCATTTGGCTATGAAAATTACAATTCACAATTTTTTAAAAGTCAGTGGTCGTGAAAATTCAAAAGTTAATTTGAAATTACAATTCAAATTTGAAAACAACTTATAATTTACTTTATTATTTTCTAACTCACTTTAAAATAGTATTACATTCAATATGAATTATTATTTCACATATTATTAAAAGATATAGCCAATTATTATTAAAAAAAACTAATATTATTGGGTTCATGCTTACTAGTATATATATAATGGTAAATGAAGGTTATATATTTGAAGATGAGTTGGTGGTTCGGGAAGATATAGTTAAAACTACGGAAAAAGTTTAAAATATCATTAAATTATGTGAAATTGTATAAAAATGTCTTTTATTAGAAGTTTGGTGAAGACATATCTTTGTCGGTAATACAGGAACGATAACATACCTATTGAAATTTCATAAGTGGGTTTGGGAGGGTGGAATGTTCACATACCTTTTGGTGAAAAAATATAGTAGGTAACAAGGAAACAATGCAAAGTCTATCAGATGAGAGCAAAAACAAGAACAAAATAGTGTGATAATTGAAGCACAATAATTAACTTACTAAGATAGATTATTGAAAATAATGATAAATATATATAAAAAAAATAAGAGCTATAATAATATAACAGCAGACACCAACCACCCTAAGCAAATCAACACAATAACACCTAGAGGAAGATCTAGAATTTTAAATCTCTAGGTGCCACACTGCTTTGAACAGTAACCTATGACAAAAACTCTAGTATAGATCAAGATAATACTTAATATTTCTTAGCAAATTTGCATACAAAATTTAGACATGTTCCGTTGATTTAGTTAAGATTTTACTTACAAGAAATCTAGGGTTCTGATCTACTTATTCACAATTCTTTTTGCAATAAATTAGCTAACAATGTCTTGCTAATAGTTTTTTTAAAAGAAAAGACACCCCACATGGCTCAAACTTGTTTCTAAGGGTGTCTCGTTTAATATTTCTACTTTTCATATAAATATATACTCAATTATACATGTATATACAGATTTTCAATTGAGATCACGGGGTGGCATGACACTCCCTCCGATCTACATTGATTCGCTCCTAACAATACTATTATCTTCTACCCTAATATGTGTCATCCACACCTTCTTATCTAAGGTCATATCCTCGGTAACCTAAAGTTACGTCAAATCATGTCTTATCACCTCTCCCTAATACCTTTTCAGCCTACCCTTGTCTCTCATCTCACCCTTTATAAACAACCGCTCGCACTTCCTAACTGGTGTGTCTACGCATTTTCCTCTTCACGTGTCTGTCTCAGTCTCGCTTCCCTCATCTTGTCCGCCACGAAGGTGGTTGACACCCAATTTTGGCATGACTTCTGTAAAATTAATATTTTTAAGTTTTTATTCTTTAAAATAGTTCAAAATACATTTTCTTCAATTTTAGAATAATTTTTCGATAATTATTCTTATTTGTCAATATATTAGGACTTTTCATTAATTTATTTTGAATTTTAATTATTAATATTTTGTCACAGTCTGTTGAATTTTTGAATATTGTCTTATTTTGTTAAATTATTATTTTTCGTTAAATTATATTTTTTATATGTCATTGATTGCATTTATTTTAATATTTTTAGCACAATTTAAAAATACGTTGAAACACGAATAAATGTTAAATTACTCAGGTAATTAATTATGTCCATAAGTTTAGACACATAATTTTGTAAAACGAGTGATTTTCTATTTTTTTATAATCCTTTTATTTACCTTCAAAATAGGATTAATGAAATAATTTTAGAATTAGCGATGGAAATGAAAAATCTAAAAACTTTCCTTCCCTATTTTCATTACCTCCCGCACAAAGACCTCTTGTTGTCTTTTCCCACCATTGCTCACCATCAGATCTCGAGTCCGTTTGGATGGGCTTAAAAAAAATAACTTTTATGTATGAAGTGCTTTTAGAATTTTGAAGTGCTGAAAGTTATTTTTATAAATAAGCAGTTAAGTGTTTGAATAAAAGTGTTTATGCCGAAGAAATGAGAAAAATGATGTGAATTTTAAAGTTAATAGAATAAAAAGGTTAGTTTGAGAATTTAGTTAAAATATAAGGGATATAAAAATAATTTCTATGGTAAAGAAAATCACTTTAATCACTTAGAAACAAAAAGTTAGGATTCTAACTTTTCATTTTTAACTGACTTTAAGAATTTTATTACTTAAAGTTAGCATTAGGCAAATCCAGAATAAGCTAAAAAAAGCTTAGTGCTCCTCCGAGAACCACCGGCGCCTCGCCACCTTCATCTCCTCTTTCCCTTTTCCCGCCTCCAACCAAATATCACCTCTCGTCGTTCATCAGCAGCACTAACGAGCCACCGAACCAAACGACCACGAGCAACCCGGCGCCACCGAAATCCGGCAAAATAAACAACCAGACCATCCGTTTTCTCCAACCAGACCAACATCCTCTCTTCTCCAGCGAGCAAAGCTCGCACTCCGGCGAGACTCAACAAACTAGCAACCAACGCCGAGCTCCGTCTCCGGCGAACACCAACAGCAATGGCCGCCGATCTTCCTCTAGTTTCCGGTAAACAAATAACTGCTATTCCTCTTTTTTTTTGTACTACACTTTCTTCCATCTATTTTGTTTTGTATGTTTCTAGTATAGATCTGTCCAGATTTGATATTTTCTGGCGGATTGCTTGTCATAATTTCGTTGTTCACTGTTTTATTCATTTTTTAGTTGAAAGTTTGCTTGTTGAGTCGATTGTTGTTTTATCATTTTGATGTATAGAATAATTTTGGTGTTTATTTAGTTGGTTGTTATTATGTTATTTTCCATTATTTTATTTCTTGTCCATTTTGTCAACTTGTTGCTATATTAAATGTTGCTTGCAATTGTTTTAAGCCTTGAATTGATTCAGTACTGGTTTAATTTTTTATGATTATAGTTGATTGCTATTTTGTATTTCCATAGGTCCCTGTCGTAAGATGTTATTTTCTTCTTTTATTAATCATTAAATTTATTTAAACGGATAATAAATATGGCCAATGAATCCCAATTTAAAAAACGAAAATTTTAGTTTAAATTTACTATTATGTATTACAACTTAAAATTGACCGATTAAGAAATTATCCGTCAATTAATTTAAGCAATGTACCTCACAAATGGATGACATTGTTATTTGAATTTTACATAATTTGATGACATTTTAATCCCTTTTCGTTAAAGCTGTGGAGGTTCTGCTTTTCATTGATTTAAGCAATGTAGCTTGCAAAAGTATTAGTATTTTTTTTATTTTAATTTGTTTGACATACTTTTTTTTAATTGTTTTCTTTTAGAAATGATTCCTTTTTTAAAATATTTTTTAATTTTTAACTTTTCACATGATATATTTAAAGTAATAAAATTATTTATTTTTATTTTTTTAAACTCATATTATGTATAAATTGAACAGAGAAATTAATTTTTCCTTATTTTTAATTTTCCAATGTATCAAAAAGAGGAGAAGAGCTAATGATTTTGACTTTGGTCAAGAGGCGACTGAGAGTCCAGAAGGTTCTTACGGGTGTAAAATGCTGTCGACGATAATTTTGGCGCCCAACCTAAACTAAAACCCTAGACTACTCTTTACTTTCTTTTGCTAGAAGCTAATCAACAGCAATTAACCGGAAAATATGTCAGGCTTGAGGTTCGTTGCTGAAAGAACCGGTGACAGCGCCGGACAGCCATTCCTCGACACCGACAACGGCGAGGAACTCATGTATGTTCAGCCTGGAACTGCCATAGTCCTCGGCAGCCGCCCTCCTGAGTCACCTGGCACTCTCTATATCACCACCAAGTAACATCTCCGCCTTCAATTTACTTTTGTTTCTGTTCACGTATCTTACTTATTTCGTAATCAGCCGTTCAATTCTTCACCAGGCAAGTGGTATGGCTAAGCGATACAGATAGGAGTAAAGGTTATGCTGTTGATTTCCTGTCTGTTTCACTTCATGCTGTCTCTAGAGACCCTGAGGCTTATCCGGATCCTTGTTTATATGCTCAGGTACAATCTCTTTACGACAAATTAGAGGTTCTTGGGTCTTTTATGATTCTGGATACCGTGTCCACTCTTTTGCATAAGGTTGTAGGTTGGATCCTTAACTGGGTATTCAGTTGGTTTAGAAGTATGATTACTAATAATTCAACTGAAGTCTTAGCCATTACTAGTGTGCAGTATCTTATTGTTATTTAACAAACTATGGATTGGTTAATAATGTCTTCAGTCTTGGGTCAATTGTCAGTTTTAGATGAACTTGCAAGGGGAGAAGAAAGATAATGAGGATTGACCTGACCTTCAATATTTCTGAGGCTAAATCTATTAGAGCTATCACTTAATGCTATTGACAGGTGTAGAACAGTATAGAACTCCACTACATATTCAATAGGGCGATTCATTCTGTTTAGTTTTTATTTTAAAATTTATTGGAGTATTTACTGCTTAATTGAGCTTGGAGGAGTTCATCCAGCTATTATCTGTATTTTTACATTTGTCAGTAAGCTATCTCACACGGTTATTATATAGTTGGATAAACATGACGTAATGAAATGCAATTTCTTTTATTTATTATGTTAGGATTGTGTAGTGTATGCAATTTCTTCACTGAAGCTGGATAAATCATGTATGGTTGAACCAGATGGATTAGTTGCATGATTATGCATGTCTGTTCTGTTACAACAAGTCTTTGGCTTTATAATTAATGAATCTTTCTGGTAGAGCAATTATTTTCTTTCAGGCTTGTTTAATATTTCGGGTGATCACTCTTTCTGTGTTTACCCCACTGAAGGGAATCCTGAGTGCTGGTTAAACATTTATGTCTTTTTTTTACAAATGTGAAATATATTTAACTTTAACGGGTATGAAAATAAAAGATATGTCTTACTTCATTCCTGAAGATTGACAATGGAGTGGAGGATGACCAATCAGAAGGTTCCAGTGATGAGGCTGATGAGTCCACAGATTTATCAAGGATCACTGAGTTGAGACTTGTGCCATCAGATCCTAATCAAGGTGCTTCATTCTTGTTCATTGTTTTTCATCTAGGATAAATACCTTCTGCTACTCTAGCTCCTAAAGATAAAAATTTGCTTTGTATGTTCTATGTTGACAGTGGATACTCTCTTCCAGATCTTTTGTGAGTGTGCTGAGCTTAATCCTGAACCAATTGAAGGTAGTGTTTTTCCTCTATGTACATACTCATTAACACGCTTTCTACTCGCATTTTTCTGCCCATGTCTTGTTTGTACTTTGCTAAAGTCTGCTGTTACTTTCTGTAGAGGAGGAAGAAGAGCATAATTGGATCTTCAGTGCAGATCAGCTGGAAAATCAGGAAGCTGGTAAGAATGGATAGGCATTGGCTGTTTTTTTAAAATTGAAACCAATTCTCATTTTGTCAACTAACTTCTATTCTTGCTGGTCTAGCTTTAGAAGAAGATTCTGAATGGATGATTTCTCAAAATTCTACACATCCGATTGGTCATTCAAATGGGGATCACGACTTAGCTCATAATGTGCTTCAGGTAGGCCTGTGATTGTAGATTTGATTTGACACTTGACATTCAGAATTGTGATTAATCTTGTTCTGTCTTTCCTTTGGCTCATTTGGTAGGTGTTGGGGCTGGGTAGTCAATTGGAACAAATTAAATACTAGTTTTTAAAGTAACAAGCGCACAGTCAGTTGTTACATATTTGGGAATCGTAGATTAGTTTGTAGTATATATTCAACAACACAACGTCAAGTTTCATAGCCTCACTATGCTTGATCTCTATGTGTATTTCTATATGAATAATCTGCATTGTCATTCTTTTTCAATATTTCCTTTTGTGGAGATAAGTTGTAGAGTGTTTTAGGACTCTCTACCTGAATTTCTGCATCCATGCATATCATGTAAAACAGAGGCCGAATCACCTGTAATGGTAAACAGTAAACCCATGCACCGAAACCCAGTAGTGAACAATGACTGCTCCTTTGGTGACTAATGCCAACCTCAAGGTTGGAGGTGGATGATATTTTTCACTAGGTTATCCTTCACTGTCATTTGTCAATTGGTTTTTTAAGATGTTTTCTACAAGCACTGTGAAGCATTTAGAGCTCCTCTCTGGGGACTTTTGTCTTGAGTAACTTTCATGTAACGTAGGCTGAACATATATGAGCAATAGGCTTTCTGCTTTAGTTGTTTCACATGGAACTTCTATCATTTATTGCCTATTTGTGGCTGGAAAATTGAGACTTGCATTTTTGAACTGCAGCTTCAAATTAATGATCAAAGGTTTGAAGATGCGGAGGAAATGGACAGTGACAGCAAAAATGGTCATCACTAGGCCGTCACCATTTTTTGTCAGATTGCCTTAAAGTGTGTCAACCTGGTCGGGCTTCTCTCATTTCAGATGTTCCTGTGCAACTGTTGATTTGAATGATTAGATCTTTTGCCCAAAATGATTAGAATTCTATACAGGAAATAGTAGTTTTGTCATGTCACAAATAGTATTGCATGATTAATGCGAGCGGAGATGATATAAGCTCAGTTGTAGGCACCTTCTCTTGGTTTTTTCCTGTATTGTGCTGTTCCTTCTTGTTTATAACTGAGTTATGATGACCTTTAAAATTTCTGGCGATATTTGCTTGTACACTTTAATCAAGTTAAACTTTCTCAGTATCTCGTCCGAAGAAGCAGTGAACAACTTTCTACTCTCACTCTTCAAGTGCCTGACTGTTGCACACTCGAGCTTCTCTCAAATTTTTCTTATTTGATTGTCAAAAGTTTACATTTTGAAATGTCTTCCCAGCAGGGAGCTGCTATAATTTACACTGCGAGCGTGTTGAAGAACTTTATATCCAGTAAGAATCCTCAAGGAGATAGTTTTGGGCAAATACTACCTTTATATCGCATACGTTAAAACAAAAAACCGAACTCAAGCTCTTTGACATTGTTACCCCGGGCTTTCTCAATAGTTGGTGCGCTTAATTTACCAAAATGCATACAATCCAGTAATACAACAATAATGATGTTACCACTACCTCGAGGAGGTAGAGAAGTTGTTTTTGAAAATATAATCCAATAATACGAACATTTTTTATTTGAGCACTAAAATAGTAATTGGGAATTTTATGTAGTCCTACTACCAGATGAACCACTTTCAGGTTTCTTTAACATCCAAGTGCTGCCTTGGCTGATTTGGTGATATTTTGCTGCAAAAGGAATGTGATCAAAAGGTGTCTATCTGCTAAAATAACTAAACACCAAACATCTATTGAGTTATGATTGACTCACCTACAGAAGAATCCAAATTCTAGAGTGACCATGCTTTATATTGACACAATTTATCATCTACCAACAAATTGAATTTGTTTCCCAAAAGTAACAAAAAGACGAAGAAAAGAAGGCAGTTGAGTATACAAACAAATAATGAAACTATACATGCACTATGCACCCTTAGCACAATTATTTAAAGAGCAATAGAAAGCATGAAAAATTGGAAGCACATTTTGATGGAACCTCAGTTCATTAACAGTATGTGAGATCATTAGCATAATAAATCTTCCTAACTGCAACTGCAAGTAATTAATACAGCCGATCCAAGAAAACAGACACTAAAAAATTAAAATATCTATACAAGCGTTTGATATATTCGTCGTGGAACGAACACCGTATACTCTCAATCAATAATTCTTCTTTTCACTTATTGAATAGTAATCAAGATACCAATTGACAAATTTCTTTAACCCCATCTGCAAATCTGTAGTGGGTTTATATCCAAATTCCTTGTGAGCATAACTAATATTAGCATGAGTAAACATCACATCTCCGTTTCTTGGCAATGGCAACACATTTCTTTTGGCCTTTACTTTGAGCAATTTCTCCAATATGCTAACTAGCTTGGTCACTGGAACTGGTGAAGTATTTCCCAAATTAAACACTCTTAATTGTGCATTCTTCTTCTTCTTTCCTCCACTTCCTGTGCTCTTCTCTGCTGCATCCAAAGCCCCTAAACACCCTTTCACTATATCATCAATGTAGGTAAAATCCCTTGCTACACTTTTGTTATTAGAACCTTGAAATACTGAAATAGGTTTTCCTTTTAGTATGTCCTTTGTGAAGAAGAAATACGCCATATCTGGCCGACCCCAAGGTCCATAAACAGTGAAGAATCTCAACCCTGTAATGGAAAGACCATAGATATGGTTGTACGTATGTGCAATTTCTTCACCGGCCTTCTTTGTGGCGGCGTATAGACTCGCTGGTTGATCTGTTCGGTCTTTTTCCGAGAAGGGTACTTTGGAATTGAGCCCATAAACAGAGCTGGATGATGCCCAAACAATTGAAGGTTGTGGATTAGCCGATTTGCAGGCCTCGAAAAGGGTAACGAGGCCTGCAATGTTGCTGTGGATGTAAGAACCAGGATTCTTCATTGCGTAACGAACGCCGGCCTGTGCAGCTAGGTGCATCACGTGCGTAAATGCAACAATGTCGAAAAGTTTTTTCAGAAGGTTTTCGTCATTGATATCGCCTTCAATAACGAAAACCCCTTTCTGTTCCAACAATTTCTGACGGGCCCTTTTCAACGATGGGTCGTAATAGCTGTTGAAATTGTCGACTCCGACGACACCATCACCACGGCGTTTGAGAGCGGCGGAGACGTGGGACCCGATGAAACCGGCGGCACCGGTTACAAGAACGGAAAAATGATCGGAATGGGAATGGGCAGATAATTTGACGCGCTTTTCCCATTGTGGATTACTATCCCATTTCAGAGTTGAGGAATGAGATGGAGGAGAAGAGTGGAAACATAGGAAAAGAAGGGTAGTTGCAAAAATGGTGGTCCAGAAAACAAGCTTGGTAATTGAATATGTCCATCTCCGATGCTTGTCCATGTTGATTAATGGGTGGCTAAATTTGCAGTAAAACTAGAAGAAGAAATGCTTGTTGATGGTAACAAACATTCATTCTGAGAGACGTAAAATGGGAAGGCTATACAAAACAAAGAAAATCAAGAAACTAGGTTTGTGTAAACTCCCTATAAAATGGGAATGGATAGAGCTATATATTTATTCTTGAAAAGAGGGCTAGTAATATGAAAGAAGATAACAGAAAGAGAGAAAGAGAGGGGGGGGGGGGAGGAATATGGGATAAACAGGGAATCCTGGGCAGTGAAATGATTCAAAAGAAAAAGAAAGAATTTGTTGGATGAAAGTTGGAGATTGTACCTCTATTATTAGGGAGATAAATATTGATACACCTTTTCTCACTAATTCCATAATAAAAGACTTCTAAGAAAAACCTTTATTTTGCAGATTTTTTTTCCTTTTTTGATAAAATTGTCCTCCAAATTTAACAATATTATAATACTATTTGTGTCTTAATGAATAAATTAAAAAAAATAATATATATTTTTCCTTTTTATTTTTTCATTTTTCTCTTGTTTTTTCCTTATATCTTTTCCTTTCTTCTTTTTCCTTTTTTTTTGAAAAAATATTTTCCCCTATTTTTCCTTTTTTGGGTAATTCTTATTTATTTTTATTTTTTTTACTTATGAAGTTAATTTTTTTTGACCTATTTTATACATTTTGTACTTTTTTAAAATAGATTTTTTCCTTAAATTCAAGAGGCAAGGTTCAAAGTAAACACCACTTTCTATTGCATATGTTAATACAAATTAGGTTTATATTGATCCCTTTTGAGTTTGAATGGGTAAGTAAGAACTATAATATGAGAATTGGTACATACGTATTCTTGAAAAGAGGATCAGAATTGTGAAAGAGGATAACAGAAAGAGAGAAATAGAGGGCAGTGAGATGAGTTAAAAAGAAAAAGAAAGCGTTTGTGTAAATGTGGAGAAAAGAAGAAAAGAATGAGAGAAGAAGAAAAGGAGGTGAGATGTAGCCTCATTATTTCTATCAATTTTTCCTTTTCTCTTGTTTTTTTTTTTTGAATGAATTTTGAGTCTAAAACTTATATGACAAGAAAAAACTCTAAATGAACTAAAGTAATGACTAAAAATAAAATTTACAAATATTACTTTTTAACACGTATAATAGTGTGCTAAAGGAGTCAGCAGAATGTCAATCATGCCTAACGGCCGATCATTATGAATTTCTATAAAACATAATTTTATTCGCTAAAGAGGTTCATAAAATTAAACCTATCAAGTAGGTTTGGTCAATCCGATTTCATCCCAATAAACACAATCCAGTAATGGCCTGCCACTGATGTGGCAAAGACTGACTCCCTAAACTCAATTCATGGACTACGTCGGGGGCTGGGTGTCACGCCCCGTACCTTAGGCATGGTCGGCACTCAGAAATCATTGTTGTCCCAAGCGAACCACTTGGTCTGATCATTCAGCAGAAGACTCGACTCAATATATAATTAACTCAAGTGGACATTTAAAACATCTTCATCAATAGATAGATAATGAATTTAAATACTCAAAGTGTAGTGTAACTCAACGTCATAAACTCAATAATGAAATTTGGTTTCTGAAACAGACTCTGAAAGAAATCATTTAACTTGACTCATACTCGGTCCATGAATCCTAACTCAATACTAGAAAGGTGCCAAGACAAGTCCAAGGCTACCTCAAATGACTATCAAAAGAATGACAAAGGAATAAATTGAAGTCCTCCGAATGCAAAGAGGTCTCACCAAAAGTTGAACTGGATCTAGTCTTTAACGATGTGCCTATTGAGGACCTCTATCACATGTATCTGCATCATAAGATTATGCATGCCAAATGACGTCAGTTCATGAAATGTACGAGTATGTAAAATTGTTGGTAGGAACATAATCAACAATACTCAAGCTCATGCAACTCAACTCAAGGGACTTACTCTGAAATGACTAAACTCAATAAAGCATGAAGTAAAGTAAAACAATGCTTTAAATAATATGCAATAAGAGACACAACTCAATATATGAAAGTTTGATAGTTCACTCTTTGGGAGATTCTTTAACCGATAATCATTACTTATGACCTATTGATGATACAACGCTTAAGAACTGCCGTTCTGCAACCATCCAATACTTTGCCAAAGTAAAGGACGCTCAACTCAGTGGATCCAAAATTAGTCAATGTCCGTCTTTTGGCACTTGAGAGGCATGGCCTCTACCTACGCTGACTACCTAGTTTATGGAATTTGAGTTGCCTCTACTCTTATCCAAATCGGTACTCAATACTACTCTCAAAATACTTTATTATGCTCATATAATGAATAAAATACTCAATTGACTCATTTAGTCTCTTTTGGACTTAGCTCAAAACTTAACTCATGTCAACTCAAGAAATGCATTTAAAGCATAATTTAACTCTTCAACTCAACTTCAAAATAGATGTTTTAATGTAATAATGCTCAACTCGTTTATACTCAAAATGCTCATGCTAAAACAATCGTTAAAAGATTTCTCAAACTCACCTCATACTCATCTCTTTCTCAATCAAAGGCGAAAATAGTTATTCTTTAAACTCAAAATAGTGCATAATAAAAATTAACATGAAATGTTCATAAATCATTCTTGTACAAACTCCTTCAATGCATAGAATACAATTGAAATCTCAGTTAGGATTCAGGTGACTGCAAACACAAATCCTCACTCTCAACAAGACTTAACTCACATAACTCATCAAGGAATATAGTAATATATGCAAGAACACAACAACAACAACAACCCAGTGAAATCCCACAACGTGGGGTCTGGGGAGGGTAAAGTGTACGCAGACCTTACTTCTACCAAGATAGGACGGTTGTTTCCGAGAGACCCTTGACTGAAAAGAAGCATAAAAAGAGGTCAAATAAACCTAAGCGGTTCAAAGCGATATGGGAAAGTAAATAACGATTAATGCAAATAACGAAAGCGACAAAGATAAAATAGAATAATCAAAATATAGAAAGTAATAGAGAGATAATAACAGAAGTCAGAGCACAAGAAATTATAGTACACTAATGCGCCTACTAATACGGAAGAATAACGAGACTATGTACTAGCCTTCTACCCTAATATGGGTCCTCCACACTCTTCTATCTAAGGTCATGTCCTCATTAAGCTGTAACTGTGCCATGTCTTGTCTAATCACCTCTCTCTAATATTTCTTCGGCCTACCCCTACCTCTTCTAAAACCATCCATAAATAACCTCTCACACCTCCACACTGGGATATCTGTGTCTCTCCTCTTCACATGTCCAAACTATCTCAGTCGCATTCTCCGCATCTTGTATTTGCCCGAGGCCACTCCTACCTTGTCCCGAATAGCCTCATTTCTAATCCTGTCACTCCTGGTATGCCCACACATCCAACTCAATATTCTTATCTCAGCTACTTTCATCTTTTGAACGTGAGAGACCTTAACTGGCCAATACTCTGCCCCATATAACATAGCCAGTTTAACCACCACTTTGTAGAACTTGCCCTTAAATTTTAGTGACACCTTCTTATCACATAATACACCAGAAGCGAGCCTCCATTTCATCCACTCTGCCCCAATATGATGTGTGACTTTCTCGTCAATCTCCCCACTGCCTTGCATGATAGACCCAAGGTATTTGAAATTACTTTTCTTTTGGATGGCCTGGTCACCAAGCCTAACTTCCGCACCAACCTCCTGAGGTATCTCACTGAACTTGCACTCTAAGTACTCTGTCTTGGTCCTACTCAGCTTAAACCCTTTAGACTCCAAGGTATATCTCCAATCCTCCAGCCTAGCATTAACTCCGCTATAAGTCTCATCGATCAGGACTATGTCATCCGCGAAAAGCATACACCATGGCACCTCACCTTGAATTTTTTGCGTCAATCTATCCATCACCAAGGCAAATAAAAATGGACTAAGGGCTGATCCTTGATGCAACCCCATCACAACTAGGAAGTGCTCTGAGTCCCCTTCTATTGTCCTTACCCTGGTTTTGGCTTCCTCATACATGTACTTGATCACCCTAATGTACGCCACAAGTACACCTTTAGCCTCCAAACATCTCCATAGTATCTCTCGTGGAACTTTATTGTAAGCCTTTTCTAGATCGATGAATACCATATGCAAGTCCCTCTTCCTCTTCCTATACTGCTCCACCAGTCTCCTCATAAGATGGATGGCTTTTGTAGTTGAGCGTCTCGATATAAATTCGAACTGATTCTCTGAAATAGACATGCCTCTCCTAGCCCTCATCTCCACCACTGTTTCCCATACTTTCATAGTATGGCTTAGAAGCTTGATACCTCTATAGTTGTTGCAGCTCTGAATATCCCCCTTATTTTTGTATAGAGGGATCATTACACTTGACCACCATTCTTCGGGCATCGTTTCCGTCTTAAAGATGATATTAAATAACCTAGTCAGCAACTACAAACCTACCGAGCTCACGCTCTTCCAAAATTCCCAGGAATCTTGTCAAGTACGATCGCTCTCTCCCAGCACATCCTACGCATAGCACCCTTAACCTCTTTGACCGTAATACTCCTAAAACACCCAAAATCGTGAAGCCTCCCTGTATGTTCCAAATCTCCCAACACAATTTCTCTGTCCCCTTCTTCATTCAAGAGTTTATGGAAGTACGACTGCCATCTCTTTTTAATAAGGGTCTCCTCTACTAATACTTTTCTATGCTCGTCCTTAATGCACTTTACTTGATCCACATCGCATGCCCTTCTCTCTTGCCCCCTGGCTAGCTTGAATAATTTCCTATCCCCGCCTTTCTCTTCTAGTTCAGTATAAAGGCGTTCAAAATTTGCCTTTTTTGCCGTTGAAACAACCGACTTTGCCTCCTTCCTTGCTATCTTATAAAGTTCCCTATTCATCCATTTCTCTACCTCATCTTTGCTTTCTATCAGCTTCTCATACGCTATCTTCTTTTCTTCCATCTTCCCTGGCACTTCTCCATTCCACCACCAGTCCCCTCAGTGCCAGCCATGGCTACCTATCGAGACTCCCAACACTTCCCTTGCTACAACCCTAATACAACTAGCTGTCCTATCCCACATAGTGTTTGCATCCCCACTACTATCCCAAGCCCTTATATCCTTCAATTTCTTTCCCATCTCTAGGGCACTAGCCATGGTCAAACTCCCCCATCTGATCCTAGGTCGGTCATCCCCGACCCTCTTCTTCCTCGTCATCTTGATCTCTAAATCCATCACCAAGAGCTTATATCGGGTCGTAAGATTGTTGATTGGGATGACCTTATAGTCTTTGCACAGACCTTTATCATCCTTTCTAAGGAGTAAAAAATCTATCTGAATTTTAGCCACTGCAATCCGAAAGGTTACCAAGTGGTCTTCCTTCTTTGGGAAATTCGAATTGGCTATCACCAACCCAAAAGCTCTTGCGAAATCCAAAAGTGAAACTCCTCCTCCATTTCTGTCCTCGAAGACAAAGCCTCCATGCACATCATCATACCCTCTCGAAATAGACCTGATGTATCCGTTGAAATCCCCTCCTACGAAAAGCTTCTCAGTAGGTGGTATGCCTCCCACTAACTCGTCCAAATCCTTCCAAAAATGCCTCTTATCCTCCTCGCCTAAGCCCTCTTACGGCGCATAAGCACTAATAATGTTCAACGTGATCCCTTCAATGATCACCTTTTTCGACATCATCCTATCAGTGACTCTCCTAACCTCCACCACCTGATTCCTTAAATTACTGTCTACTAAAATGCCTACCCCATTTCTATACTTCGATCTACCAGAGAACCAAAGCTTATACCCGTCTACCTTCTTAGCTTTAGAACCTACCCATTTGGTCTCTTGTACACAAGCTATATTAATCTTCCTCTTCTTTAGAATCTTAACTAGCTCTATCGATTTTATCATCAACATCCCAATGTTCCAAGAACCTACTATCAGTCTAGACGCTTTTTTAACCTACTTACCCCTCCCTACCCTCGTCCCCGTCTCTGTCCCTGAGCGAGAATATGACCCTAGTCTACCATCACAATCCAAAGCCATGAAAATGCGTATGAACTAATAAAATATTCAAAGGTTTAAAGTCAGCAAAATGTAACTACAATTGTATGCGCAAAGAATAGATATGGAAAGGTATGGAAACCGTAGGTATCAACTCCAGTTGAAATAAACTTGGTTGCTGTCAGAAAACACTATTTAATGAAGCAATATTTCATTGAGGAATTTCATCGAACACCTTCAAGGCACTTGGGGAGGTGACAAGGTTTAGAAAATCGATGGCGCACGAAGGAGATAGAGATGCAAATGACAAAGTCGAAGACAAAAAGATGAAGTTTTAGAGAAACTAAATTTGTAACACCAATTGAAAGGATAATAATCTCAATAGGGATTATTATAAACTCAAGAACTCAATTCATGGAACCTCAAAACTCAACTCAACTCGAAGAACTGGAGATGTAGGACACGTGGATGAACTCAATCACATTATAGGTAGCCTTACATACTTGGAAATTGAAGGACAATCGAAACTCGAAGACCTCGCTTGAAAATCTTGAACCCTAGTACTTTCTCCCCTCCAATCCCTGCTCTCAAATAATTCTAAATGTTAATGAAAGTTTAGGCGTATAGGGTACTGATAAGGGACTCAAAATAGACCCAAAATGTCAAGGTTTTAGTTTGAAAAGGTGGGAAAATACAAAACTATCCTCCACTAAAATTGACTTTTGGTCGTCTACGGATCATTCTACGGATCGTAGAAGACCATTCGTAGAAACTATGCACCAAAATTGGACCTCATTGGTTCAAAGTATTTTGGGTGTATGACCAAGTTTCTACGGGTCGTAAGAACCATTCGTAGGAGCTTTGTGCACATTCCAGCAGCTACTGAAATGTGACACTAATGTCTATGACTCATTCTTACGAAGTCGTAAGAATTTCTATTGGTCATAATCAAAACTCGTAAAAAAGACCCTCAAGACTGAAATTTTTCTAAGTGTTCATGGTTTCTACTAATCCTTCCTACGACTCATAGAAAACTCTATGGGTCATAGTGTTGAGTCGTAACTTTTGATGATCTGGCAACCTCTAGTTAACGATCATAACGTTTTACTCTAAACTCGAAATGAGGCAAACTTGGTGGCATTGGAAAGAGGATTCAAAGATCTTTTATTTGATAGAGCATAATTGATCACCTAATTTTTTATATTCTAGGAGATATAATCATTTGAAGTTAACCCAAGTAAAAATCTTTTACCGAAACTCAATCGGTAAGAAAACTTTCAACTCGACTTTGTGCTAGAGGGTCCTTATAACCTTAATTCATCTCCAAATCTATTTTCTGTTGGGTTTAATTAATAGGGGAAATGGAGGAAAAAGAAGTGGAGGGAAAAAATGATTTGTTCTCTCTTGCTTTATGAAATAAGCATTTGTCCCACATAGGTGGTAGAAAGAAAAAGTATTCTACTTAAAAGTAGAAGCACTCCTTCATGTTGCTAAAGGGTCAAGAAGAGGGTCTCCCCTCGCGCCGTCGTCGTCGCTCGCTCGCTCGACTTCGGCTTCAGCTTCAGCTACGGCTACGGCTACGGATTCAGATTTGGTCAATTGATTTAATTGATTGATAATCTTTTTGGACCAAATTTCCTTTAATTTTTTAATTAATTAATATTATTTATTTATTTAATTAATTAATTAAAAATTCTGACCCATGAACCGACCCATTTCTTTCTTTTCTGAATTAATTTAAAATATTTCTCTCCGATTTTCCAATGGAATTTTACTGAAAGGTTGCAACCTTGTCTGAAAAGTTGTAAACTTTTGGCAAACCTTTTTTCAATAGATACCTTTTCAAAAAGGATGAAAACAGGCTATATATATCCTCGGAATTGTTCCTTACGAAAAAAATTCTATTAGACATCTTCTTCTTCTTTTTTTCTGCACTTCTTAAAAACTAATGTGATATACTTCCTTCGAGTGGTTCGAAGTCACCATAATTTCCTGTACCGCTATTTTGGTGAGTAAATCATTCTATCCTGAGAGGAAATATTTCAAAACCTTGGGTACATTGAGAAAAATAATTTTCTTAAGGACACACTGTGCATTCAGTGGGCTCGGTTTATTATTCTTACATAATTTTTCCAAATACTGTTCTTATTTTTTGTCATAGTTCTTTCTTTTATTTTAGAATTTATTATTGCTATTTCATTATTTGTTTTATATACAGTTTATTAACAATCTTAAGGAAATTATTATCATTTTTTTTATTAAACAGTATTCTGTTTTGGAGACTAAAACCTGTGTGGTTTTCTACTCCGTATGAAATAAATATTCTGACTTGAAGAGTATAAAAACTTCATTGAAATATTAAAGTTCATACTTGTACAACGATTTGAAGAGTATAAAACTTCATCGTTATTGTTGTAAAAGGTCTGATATTCTAAAATATTAAGACAGTTTGTCTATTTTGACTGTGAAAAGAAATGGCAAGTGAAACTGCTATTACTTTTGCAACTGTTGCTGCAACAAGCCGGACTGTTGTGCCACCGACGAAAAAACCAGGGAAATTTTTTAGAGCCAACTTCAAAGGATGACAACAAAGGGTATTTTTTTGGCTTACCACTCTTGGTATGCAGAAGTTAAACAACGAAGACTCTCCTATGCCTGCTGTTGATATGCCAGCCAATGAAAAAATTATGATTACTGAGGCATGGACACAGGCAAATTTTCTATGCAAGGAATACATACTAAGTGCTTTGGATGATGATTTGTACAATGTCTACAGTGCTATGAAAACTTTTAAAGAACTGTGGGATGCACTTGAGAAGAAGTATAAGACTGAAGACGCATGCTTGAAAAAAATTGTGGTTGCCAAGTTTTTAGACTATAAAATGATAGATAGCAGAATCGTTGGAACCTAAGTTCAAGAACTTCAACTTATTTTTCATGACCTTATTGCTGAAGGCATGATGGTTAATGGAGCATTTCAAGTGGCTGCAATGATAGAAAAGTTGCCTCCTTCGTGGAGAGATTTCAAAAATTATCTAAAGCACAAACACAAGAAAATGAAGTTGGAAGATCTTGTGATTCATCTCAAGATTGAGGAAGATAACAAAACTGCCGAAAAGAAGTCACGTGGATATTCAATGATTATGAGAACGAACATCATTGAAGATATTGCTCCAAAGAATAAGAAAAGGAAGAAACCTTTTGGAAATAATAAGGAGCAGAACAAGAAAAAGTTCAAGGGCAATTATTACAATTATGGGAAAGCTGGCCACAAAGCCCCAGATTGTCGTCTCCCAAAAAAAACAAGGGAAAGGGACAAGCCAATAAGGTGGAGAATAACGAAGTCATGAATGATCTGTGTGTAATGCTATCGGAATGCAACCTGGTAGGAAATCCCAAAGAATGGTGGCTTGATTCAGGAGCTACGTCGCATGTTTGTGCAGTCCGTGAAGCCTTCGCTACTTATTCCCCTGCTGCACCTGATGCGACTATCTATATGGGAAATTCTGCAACAGCTAAGGTTGAAGGATATGGTAGAGTATTTCTGAAAATGACATCCGGCAAGGTGGTGACGCTGAACAAAGTTTATCATGTTCCAAAAATGCGAAAGGACTTGGTTTCTGCCGGTCTTCTTATCAAGAATGGATTCAAGTGTGTTCTAGTTTCAGACAAAGTAGTTGTCAGTAAGAATGAAATGTATTTAGGAAAAGACTATCTCACTGAGGGTCTTTTCAAACTAAATATAATGGTTGTTGATGATAATAAAGTTCAAACTTCTTCTTATTTACTTGAGTCAAATAATTTATGGCATTCACGTTTAGGACATGTCAATCATAAAACCTTGCGAAAACTGATTAATTTAAATATATTGCCTAACTTTGAGTGCAATAAATCAAAATGTCAAGATGTGTTGAATCTAAGCATACTAAGTATCCTTATAAATCTATTGAAAGGAATTTCAGTCCCTTAGAATTGATTCACATAGATATTTGTGATATGAAGTCAACACCAACTCGTGGTGGAAAAAGTATTTTATAACTTTTATTGACAATTGCACTCGATATTGTTATGTGTATTTGCTTAATAGCAAGGATGAAGCAATTGATGCATTTAAGCAATACAAGAATGAAGTGAAAAATCAATTGAACAAAAAGATAAAAATGATTAAAAGTGATAGGGGTGAATATGAATCTCCTTTTGCAGAGATATGTTTAGAATATGAAATTATTCATCAAACTACTGCCCTCTACACACCACAATCAAATGGAATTGCAGAAAGGAAAAACTGAACATTAAAAGAGATGAATGCTTTATTAATAAGTTTTGGTTTACCATAAAACTTGTGGGGGGAAGCTATCCTTATAAGTAATTGAATACTCAACAGGATACCCCATAGAAAAACACAATCTATTCCATATGAACTATGGAAAGGAAGAAAATCCAACTTGAAATATTTCAAAGTGTGGGGGTGTTTAGAAAAAGTCCAAATTCCTTTGCCAAAAAGGGTAAAAATTGAACCAAAGACCGTGGATTGTGTTTTTATTGGCTATGCTACAAATAACAAAGCTTATCAATTTTTGATTCACAAATCGGACAATCCCAAAATTCATATTAATATGGTAATTGAATCAGATAATGCTGAATTCTTTGAAAACATTTATCCGTATAAAACAGAATGTGAGTCCTCAAGTGAAAGATCTAAACGACCGCGAGAAGAACCAAAGAAAAGTAAACCTATCAAAGAGGATCCAAGGCGTATCAAATGTCGAAGGATATCTACTTTTTTTGGACCTGATTTTATGACATTCCTGCTTGAAAATGAGCCTCAAACTTTTAAAGCAGCAATGTCTTCTTCTGATTCAGCATTTTGGAAAGAGGCAGTCGATAGTGAGATTCAATCAATTTTAAATAACCATACATGGAAATTGGTAGATCTTTCTCCTGAAAACAAACCTTTAGGATCAAAGTGGATTTTTAAAAGGAAAATGAAAGATGATGGCACTATTGACAAATATAAGGCAAGACTTGTGGTCAAAGGATATAGACAGAAATAAGACCTTGATTACTTTGACACATATTCGCCGATAACAAGAATAATATCTATTCGGGTGTTAGTGGCACTGGCAACCATATATGGTCTTGAAATCCATCAAATGGATGTCAAGATGACTTTCTTAAATGGAGAACTGGAGGAAGAAATTTACATGAAACAACCTGAGGGTTTCGTAGTTCCTGGTAAAGAAAGGAAAGTGTGCAAACTTGTTAAGTCACTTTATGGACTTAAACAAGCACCTAAACAATGGCATGCGAAATTTGACCAAACAATATTGACAAATGGATTTAAGATTAATGAGTGTGACAAATGTGTTTACATTAAAAATACTCCAAATCATGAAGTCATTGTTTGTTTATATATTGATGACATGTTGATAATGAGTAGAGATATCCGAAAGTTCTTGAAAGATATTCCATTTTGGCCAAAACCATTCGCACCTATATGTATACATTGTGATAGACAAACGGCAATAGGTAGGGCAGGGAGATTTATGTATAATGGAAAATCACGTCATATTCGACGGCGACACAATACTGTTAGACAACTACTCTCTAGTGGGGTTATCACTATTGACTACGTAAAGTCAAGAAATAACGTATCGGATCCACTAACAAAAGGCCTCTCTAGAGAGGCGGTTGAAAGATCATCGAAGAGAATATGGTTCAGGCTAAGGACAAGTCATCATGGCGGTAACTCTACCTAGTAGACTGGAGATCCCTAGAATTAGGTTCAAAGAGATCAAACAAAGTTATTAATGGCGGTTCAACATTGTCAAATAACTCAACCCATTCTTATGATGATGACAATATTCATAAACAAGGATAAAACCTTAAGGCTTTTTAATGAGTTAATAAAGCATTAAAGTTTTTTAATGATTATCTAAGTCTGACAGAAAATGACTAGATAGTGTATCTATAGGACTACACATTTAGAAATCACCTATGTGAGTGTGAAGTATAAACCGTTTCAAGGAGAATGACAGTAAAGGCCCATTCGCTATGCATTCACGAAACCAGGCGGTGTTCATGGATGAAATGAACACAACCGTGAGAACCATAAATGGTTGAGGGTTAATTGTGTGACTTATGTTGTCTAGTTACATAACAAAGTTCGATGGTTCAAAGATATCGCATCTACCGATTGATCGAGTATATTCTATATAAGTTCACTATGGAAAGTTCAAAGGGAAATCTACTTATCCAGATGCAATTAATCTTCCCTTGTATATCACACACTTATCTGTGCATTTCTTTATCTTATAGCCATTCCCCATTCATGTGGGGGATTGTTGGGTTTAATTAATAGGTTGAATGGGAAATGGAGGGAAAACAAGTGGAGGAAAAAAATGATTTGTTCTCTCTTGCTTTATGAAATAAGCATTTGTCCACATAGGTGGTGGAAAGAAAAAGTCTTCTACTTAAAAGTAGAAGCACTCCTTCATGTTGCTAAAGGGTCAAGAAGAGGGTCTCCCCTCGCGCCGTCGTCGTCGTCGCTTGTTCGGCTTCGGCTACGGCTACGGCTACGGATATGAATTCGGATTTGGTCAATTGATTTGATTGATAATCTTTTTGGACTAAATTTCCTTTAATTTTTTACTTAATTAATATTATTTATTTATTTATTTATTTAATATTATTTATTTATTTAATTAATTAATTGAAAATTCTGACCCGTGAACCAACCCGTTTCTTTTTTTCTCGGATTAATTTAAAATATTTCCCTCCGTTTTTCCAATGGAATTTTTCTGAAAGGTTGCAACCTTGTCTGAAAAGTTGCAAACCTTTGGCAAACCTTTTTCCAATAGATACCTTTTCAAAAAGGATGAAAACAGGCTATATATATCCTCAGAATTGTTCCTTACGAAAAAATTCTGATAGACATCTTCTTCTTCTTCTTTTCTGCACTTCTTAAAAACTCGTGTGATATACTGCCTTCGAGTGGTTCGAAGTCACCATAATTTGCTGTACCGCTATTCTGGTGAGTAAATCGTTCTATCCTGGGAGGAAACATTCCAAAATCTTGGGTACATTGAGGGGAATAATTTTCTTAAGGACACACTGTGCATTCAGTGGGCTCGGTTTATTGTTCTTACATAATTTTTCCAAACACTGTTCTTATTTTCTGTTATAGTTCTGTCTTTTATTTTAGAATTTATTGTTGCTGTTTCATCATTTATTTATATACAGTTTATTAACTTTTTCACACTAAAGAATTAACCTCCACACATGCATATAATTATGAATTATCCGGTACAACCTCATACACCTATGAAGGATGGTTCGATCTTAGCTAAAAATTTTTTTTGGAGTGTTACACTGGGTCATTCAGGCATTGGAGCTTGATAGAGCGGTCTAGTAGTAGATCGATAGTTGGCCCATCGGTGCACTAGCACGATACGATCTACTTTTTTAAAAAAGTTATAAAAAAATCTTCAAATAATCGTTGGGCCAACAAATATATCTGATATATGAGGCCCAAAACACCCTCAAACCACAAGCTATCATGACATCATCTGGTACTTTAGCACATTCATATATATATGTTTCAATATATTCCAACATATATTTTCTTCTAAGCTGTAATGTTGGTGTATTGAAGTTACATTTCTTTAAATTCTTTTTATCCTATTTTAAAGTGACAATTAGTGTATGAACACTGCTCTATGCTTTGTACAAGAAGCTGTGAAAATTGTTCTAAAGAGGAGTACGAACACTGCTCTCTCAATTATAAAAAAAGCAATAAAAATTGTACTATCATGACTCAAGATTATCAACTCTTTAAGGGATGATTTGGTAATTTAACTTCATTACTATATAGTATTTCTTAAATATACTCCATCCCAATTCAACATGTGTACCTTTTCCTGCCATGCGTTTAAGACTTTTATTTCTGTGTATTAATATCAACTGGTTTCCCCAAACTTATGAACTTTTCTACTTTCAATTTTTGATAGTACCTTCCATATCTCTTAGACCACCAGAAGAACCATGCAGATCGATCACCCAAAGAAGGAGAAACCTCAGATATTGATTTGAATATGGCACCACTGTCAGTCTGTCACCACATATAAAGGAGACGACAAGAACAACTAGGGTCTCAATTTGGAAATCATTTTTTAGTTTTATTTATTTTGTTGGATAGGGTACGGTCACTTTTGCACTTGATCTTTGTTTCAACTCTTGATTTTGGATCGATATTAATTTTTTTTTAAAATGATATAAAAGAATAGAAGCTTGAATATTAGAAAGAGGTTTTAAGCTGCATCAGATGGTGTCGAATTAAGACAATAATCATGTCACTAATTGTAGGATAGGGCTCTTATGCTGCAACTCTTGCATCTAAGATATGATTTAACTTTGCTGAAAAAATAAATAGTAGACAGAAAAAAAATAATGAAACATAAGAAGAAAACAAATTTAACATAATCCTGTCGAACATATTACAAAGCCAAACGCAACGAAAAAATAAATAGGAACGTACCTTCTTCCATTATTATTCAAGTGTTGTAGAGAATTGTTTTTGACTTTCTAAGAACTTCAACAAGAAAGAAGGAACTCTAAGAATCTTCTAATTTATGCCTATTAAAGTGTGTGCCATGGAGTCACATGTGTATTTATAGATAGATTAGGGATTCTTAGGCAAATAATTATAATCCAAGAGCTTCTCATAATTATTTTTTGCCATCAAAGAAACACCATATATGCATAACTTGGAGAAAAATTAATAGACTAATTTATTACTTTACTTGAGAGACAAGGTAATATTTAATTATCAAATATATGGTCCACATTAAAGTCCACTAAAAAGAACACATAATTCTTACATTCTCCCGCTTGGACCACATAGCAAAATCAAAAGATTCTTTATGTGTGAAAATAAGAAATATGGCCATAAACGCATATTTACTTCACTTAATAGTTATGCAACAATCACTATATTAACAATATATTGAAACAAGAATCATGACGGTCATGCTTTAATCAAACACTTTTTTTCAGGTATTATGATGTATAATATGTTCTAAACAAAGTATTCAACAATTTTATGAATGAGCTTAATATAAGTCATTCAGAGATTAAATTTATTTGATTCAATGATCACAATTTAATTCATGAAAATAAAAATGTGCACTTTCATGTATAACAAAAAACAATAATGTCTAGATAAAGTGTTAAAGAATGAAATCAACACTACAATGAGTTACTAAGCCCCATACGGATTACATGATTCTTAAAAATATTAACTGGTAAATCTTTAGTTAGGATTAGGGCTGTTCATCGTTATGATTAAAAAATCAAACCAAACCGTAATATGAATCAAATCGATTACAAATAATCAATATTTGATTTGATTTGATTTTAAATTTTGAAAACCGATACAATTTAGTTTATTTTGATTTTACTAAAAAAAATCGCAAAAATAATCAAATCGAATCGATAAATTATATATATATATATATATATATATATTTATAATTATTCATAAATAAAATATAAATATTTGTTAAGTTTTAATAAACTTAAGTCTTTAACTTTATCATTTTCTCACACCCAACATTTAAATTTTAGCCTTACTATTAAAACCTAAGTCTAAGTTGATCAAAGTTTATTACTTTAATCTTTACCTACCTTACCTCACATCAGATAGTATCTTTTCTTTCCAACGCAACTTTCTTGCAAGTCTCAAGCAATTTCTCTTCACTTTATTCGGTCCTCAACTTCAAAAGTTTTTCTTTTCTGCATCTTCTTCAGTTCTCAAGTTCACATATCAGGAAGAGTGAAAAGTGAAGATTGAAGGTAATTTTTTTTTAATTTTATCTTTTTCATTTTTCTGATCTTTACAAATAATTTACTGAAAAAGAAAATCATTTAAAGTCCTCTGATTGCAGTTTTCCTGTGTGCATCTGTCTCGCTATGTTTTTGGTGTGACTGTTAGGGATGTGTATATAGTCGGTGATAATTTTTGAGCAATTATATTTTTCTAAGCTTTATATTTATAGGGAACAAATGATTCTTTTTTTATGAGGTTAGGTAACAGAGGGAACAAGCATCGAGTAAGGGAGTCATTCCCCTCTTGCACAAATTTGTGCGGTTGTTTTAAAACTATGAATTTCTTATTTCTCAACAGTTAGCTTGATTTTTTCTTTTTGAGCTGGTTGTTCTAATGTGCCTAGTAAGATTTTTGACTTATTTTAATTTCTTCATTGATCTTTTTCTCATTTATTTATTTACTTTAGAAGACTTGATGATTTTCCTTCTTTTTGTCGTTGTTTCAAACATGTCTTATGATTCATGAATAATAAACATGAGATCTCACATGTACTTGTGTATCATTTATTTATTTACTTGTATCACTGCTGCATTTTATACTTAAATTGTAACACCAATTTCTCTCTACTACTATTGAACTAGCAAATATTAGAAGGCTCTTTAAGATTTTCCTTATTTTCTTTGTTTTTAAACATGTCTTATAATCTATGAAAAAAATGACCTAGCAGATAAGATTCATAACTGTCTTAGTTAAGTATCGAAAATGGCAAGACTTACTGAATTATCACATTAAATATATTTTTGCTTTTACCAATACCATCTCATACATGTTTTCAGATTAAAGGACTAGCTTGTGATCTTAATGTGCATGCTTTTAAACTATTCACATCTTCTGGACACTGCAGGCACAATGTATCATGTCTAATATTTACTTTTTGGCGTGAGAAAATAGGTGCATAGTTTGAAAATTAAGAATTTATTTTTAATTTCTTTTTTTGTTCGACTTTTAGATGAAACAGCCAAATGAAAATTTGAAAGTTCAACCTCGAGTAGAAGGAACTATATTTGATGAAACACAAGAAAAAGATAATGTTTCAAATACTTCTTCGGCGAACAATTCTCCCAAGAAACAGAAAAGAACAACTTTGTGTAGTCAAGACCCTAGCTCTGGGGAAGTGGTAAAACAACATCTGAAGTTTGGGATCATTATTCACAGATTACTAATAAAGTGGGTGAAGTGAGTCAAAATGTAAGTATTGCTTTAAAGACTTTGCTTGGGTTAGTAGGAATTGAGACTTCTAATCTTCGGGGACATTTAATTACGAAGTGTATGAAATATCCTTTCAAGTATATTGATAGAAAACAAACAACTCTCAAACCTGCTAAAAGAGGGGGACAAGTAGATTTAGAAAAGGTTGTTTATAATGTCACAGAAGTGAGGAGAGCCATTGTAGAATTTGTAATAATCGATGAATAATCATTTATAATTGTTGAGGGTGATGGTTTTAAGAGACTAATGTTGATTATTTTTCCTAATTATGAGTTACCACCTCGTATTATTGTTGCTAGACACTATTTAAAAATTTATCAAGAAGAGAAACAAAAGCTTAAAAGACTTGTTAAAGGCCAACGTGTTTGTATTACTAGTGACACATGAACTTCACTCCAAAATTTTACATATATGGTTATTACTGCCCACTGGATTGATGATGAGTGAAAGTTACAAAAAAAAAGATTCTGAATTTTTTTCTAACTGTAGATCAAAGGGGTGAGATTATTACAAAAGCCATTGACTCTTATTTGTTAGATTGGGGAATAGAGAACCTACTTACAATGACACTTGATAATTCATCAGCTAATGATGCAACAATTACATACTTGAAAAGGGAGAATTAGTGATTGGAAAGGTATTATCATGAAAAATAAATTTTTACATGTTATGTGTAATACTTATATCCTAAACTTGATTGTAAAAGAAGGATTGAGTGAACAAAATAAGTCTATTTATCAGGTAAGAAATGTTGTGAAATATGTTAAGTCTTCTTGTGCAATAACTACTTTCTTTAAGTCATATGTTGAGAAGGTTAAACTAGACACTCGTGGCCTTTTGAGTTTGGATGTTGAGACGAGGTGTAACTCTCTACATATTTGATGTTAATTACTGATGTCAAATTTGAAAAGGCATTTTCAAAAATTTATATTGATTACCATAAGTATTTTAAATATTGTCTTGACTCAGGTGGAAAGATAGAGCATCCATTTTCAAAAGATTGGAGGGATGTCAATGTATTTCTTAAGTTTTTGGAGATTTTCTATCAAACCACTTTGAAGTTTTCTAGTACTTTACATGTTACTTCAAATACTTTTTTCATGAGCTTTTTAATATTCAAAGTATAATTGTCAACTATTCAAAGTGTGGTGATTCTCTTTTTACTGCTATGGCTAAAAAAATAAAAGAAAAGTTTGATAAATATTGGAATGATTTTGATGCTATGAATATGTTGTTGTTTGTTGACGTTGTGTTGGATCCTCGCTTTAAAATGAATTATGTAAAGTTTCTTTTTAAGAATTATTATAATTTTGTGGAGGGGTGTAGTAAATCGATCAAAGTAATGGACACTTTAACTAGCTTGTATAATCATTACAAGAATTCTATTTATGGGACTTTTTGTGAAACTGTTGGAGATCAAATCGATGTGGTGAGTGAAATTAGAGCAATGGACACTTCTGATGTGTGGCAATCTCAATTGGAGAAATTTCTTCAAAAAGAAAATAATGTTGATGATAAATATGATCTTGACAAGTATTTCGAGGATGATACAGAGAAGATTAAGAATTTTAATATCTTGATTTAGTGGAAAGTTTCATCTAAAAGATATATCATTGTCTCCAAAATTGCAAGAGATGTGCTTGATATTCATACATCTACTGTTGCTTCAGAATTTGTTTTTAGCACTGGTGGTCGGATCCTTGATTTTTATCGGAGTTCTTTGTCACCAAAGACTGCTAAAGCTCTTGTTTGTAGTCAACAATGGTTATGTTCAACATCTACATAATGCAAGATTGAAGATCTTTTATAAGAAATGCAAAAGCGTGAAATAGTTGAAAGAGGTATTACTTTACAACTTACTAATTATTTCTTCTCATTTCTGTTTTTGATTCTTAAAATTTGATTTCAAAATTTTGAAATAATTGTAAAAGATACTATTTTACGGCTTATGAATTCTTTATTCAATTCCTTTTTTGGTTCTTAAAATTTGATTCCATGATAGAAGTCTATACTTATCTCTTATTGTCTCTTTTAAAGAAAAAAATAAGCTAGATCATATTTATGTTTGTAGATATTTAATGCCTAGTATAGTGAATTTATTTCAGAATATTTGGACACTACTTTGAACTTTTGAGTGATTTTAGGCTATGGAGGTTCAAGCCATATGGTTGAGGAAGAAGAAAAAGATGTCAAATCTTTCAAGTCTATGTTCACTGTTCACAGAGCTTTGTTTCAGAAATTCCAACTCCAAGCTGTGACTTTTAACTTTTAAGTATTTAGTTTATGGTCTTCTAGTTCATTTTTATCTCTTTTTCATAATTTTGAAATAGTGTTTCAAGCTCCTTAGGTGATGATGGAATCTACAAACTATACCTACATGTAAAGTTCCTCTTCTTTGACTTTAATTTGTCCTTTTTAATTTTGTGTTTGTTAATTAGTTGCATCAAGAGCAATTGCAAAATATGATTTCTTTTCATTAGAAGTATTAGTTTTATGTATTAAAGAATGTAGTTTAGGACCTGAAAGTGGTAAGGATAGTTGGAAAGAAGGGTGTAGGATAGGATTTGATGTATCATACGCTTTGTTGTTTTGTGTATATGCAATCAGTTTTTATGTTAGAACTCTTCTTGAAACGCTTTTTGGAAAGAAGGGTGTAGGTCTTGTAGGATAGGATTTGGTGTTACATTTTTTTTTTGGATTTTAGTTAATGTCTATTGTGACTTATGAGGCTAATTTTGGAGTATTTGCAGCCTGGTAGGTTTTCTTTGCTCTGATTATGGCAGCTATAGGAATTTCCTAGTCAAGCTCATTAGCTCCAGATTCAAGCAAGGCCAAGGCTGCCACTGCTTCCATATTTGCTATTCTAGACGGGAAATCAAAAGTAGATCCAAGTGATGATCCAGTTGTTGGAAAAGGTTTGTTTATGTTTTTCTCATCTTTTGAATTTTGGTATATAATAACTTTAGTATTGCTTAACTAAATCACTTTGTTTGCGTATTAAAAAAATATTACTTTCAAATCAATAAAACCAAAAAAAATCGAACAAACTGATGATTATTTTTTTGATTTGGTTTCGCTTGGTTTTAGAAATATAAAAACCAACTAAATTGATTTGGTTTTTATTTTAACTAATAATAGATCCAAATCGAACCATAAACACCCCTAGTTAGGATCAGCTATCATCATAGTAATACTAACATGTTCAAAACTCACATCTTGCTTCTTGAGATAGTCTCTAATCATCAAATATTTTTTGTAGAGATGCTTATTTGCCACACTTATTATTCTTTAAAAAGAATAGTGTAGATGGACTATCACATAATATTCTCAAAGGCCTTGAAATAGAATCGACAATTTTAAGGCCTAAAGTGAAATTCTTCAGCCATAACGCTTGTGATGTAGCTTCATAGCATGCTATAAATTTAATTTTTATTGTGAATATTGCAACACTGGGTTTCTTAACACTTCTCTAAGACATAGCACCTCCAGTATGAAAAAAATGTATTCAGAAGTAGATTTACCACAATCCTTACATCCATCCAAATCAGAGTCTGAATACCCAATGACTTCTAATGAGTTAGAATATTTGTATGTAAGCTTAAAATCCTTGTTTCCTTACAAATATCTCAAAACTATTTTACCAGCATTTCAATGATCAAGACTAGGATTACTTTGATATCTACCAAATAATCCTACTGAAAAGGCAATATCAGATATAGTGCAGACCTATGCATACATAAGGCTTCCAACAAGTGAAGCATATGGAATGCCTTTCATTTGCTGTTGTTCCAATGCATTTTGTGGACATTGATTCAATTTCCAAAATCAATAGCTTTATTGCCTTTCAAAAACTTCATTGAAGAATAACGAAAATTGAAATCATAACCAACTAATGATAGTTTTAAAAGAGAAATTAAATTTCTAGAATAAGATAGAACATAAAAGGTGTTTTCTAAATCTAATTAAAAATCATTTTTAAAAATAATCCTATAAGTTCCCACGCCTTCTACATATGATGTCGTCCTATTGTCAGAATAAATATTTTTTTCACTTCCAATCAGCTTCCTTAGAGTTGGAAAACCCTGCATGATTTTAAAAATAAAAGTTGTTGAATTAGTATCTTTCCATCATGTATTATCAAAAACTTCAATTAAATTAAATTTATAACACACAAAGGTTAAATCACCTTTCTTCTCAAGCCATTTCTTGTATTTTAGACTTTTTTTTCCAGTGACCCTTCTTTCTGTAGAAACGGCGAGTATCTTTATCAAGACTGCCTTTGTTCTTCATAGGAACACTTTTGCTCTTTTTTGCTTCTCTCTTATCCTGACTCACCAAATTAATGCTTTCAAATATCTCATATTTCAACCACTCCTCTTCTTGAACACACACGGTCAAGAGTTCATTGATTGACTGTTTAGTTTTATGTGTGTTATAAGATATCTTGAACAAACTATATTTCATAGGAAGTGAGTTGAGTATAAAATGCACAAGAAATGGTCCAGACATATCAACCTCAAGGGATTTGAGTTTAGCAACAATATCTCTCATCTCTATAATGTGCTCATACATTTTACGACTTCTATCAAATATCATACTTGAGAGCCTCTTTATCAATGTGCTGGCCAACACCTTGTCAGAACTTACAAATTATTTATTAATTGCCTTCACGTAAGCTTTGGCCTTATCTTTGTCAAGGATAGAACCTCTAATACTTTGAATTATATGAGCTTTCATGACCATTAAGCTCAAGCAATTGGATCGCTCCCATCGTTCATAAAATGTCTTAGCCGCTGGCGTACTTGATTCCGTGGGTATAGATGATTCTTCCACACTTAGGGCTAGATTCAGATTCGAGCACCCTGAAGTGAGAAGGATCTTTTCCTTCCATTAAATAAAATTATCACCAGATAATATTGAAATTCGTACATTTTCAATAAATAAAGTAGTAAGAAAGTTATTTTAACTACAAAACAAAAATACACATACATAAGTTATGAAATACATAACCATCAAAAGTGAATCGCATAAATATCGATTCTAAGTAAATTTTAAACCTTCCTGTGAGTAGAGGTTGCAACCCATTCATAAAATTTAGTTAACTTTATTAGACTAGTAAATCAAATAAATTTAGAAAATAATTCGTAGATATGGGCATAAAATAAGTTTCAACTAAAAGATTTACTATCTTCTTCAAATTAATCTAACCAAACTAGTTACTTTCCTGTGGGGTAAGGTTACTATGACTCACATTGATGATGACAACTTACCATTCGTCCACTTGCTCGATGCCGCCAGTTGGAAGAGGCACCATGACTATCGGAACACTAAGTTCCTCGTTGAGAGAGGCTTCTTCATCCTGGGAGAGGCGGAGAAATCACCCACCTTTCATGCCCGACTAGAGGAGTTTGGGTGGGGCCCATTGACTGAGACTTTTCCCGCTACGTGCTCAGACTGGGTGAGAGAGTTCTACGCCCTACTCTATAGGTGCATTGGGATGACCCTCACCCCATAATCCGCATCCGAGGAGTGGACATCCCACTAAGTCCCGACTACATAATGTTGTGCTCAAGATACCCGACGCCTCCAATGTTAATTATGAGGCTAAGCTAAAAAATATAGACTTGGAGTGATTATGGGACACTCTAATGGCTCCAGAGCGCCAAGACAAGGTCTATTGATCCAGATGATGCCAAGAGATGGGTGCATCCGATGGCTAGGAGAATTCGCCCTTTCGACAACCGTACCGATGTAACCTTTCCATGGGCTCTAGTGGTGTCTTGCACCTTACAGAGGATAGGCCTAAATATGGGAGCATAGATCATGTCCACATGGAAGATTTCCTATCGGGGCAACAAGAAGGCGTTCTTCCAGCTGGGAACGATCACCGCCATGTGAAAAATTACAAAGGTGCCACGTTTGGAATCTAATGAGGTACTCCCCATGGATCCCCCATTTCACCCGCTATTGATCAAGGGGGCCTCTTCTCGAGAGTAGAAGAAGAGAAGGACGGACGATGTCGAGAGCGGTAAAGGTGGAAGATGAGGGAGAGGATGATGAGGGGGTCCTTCCCGCTCAGTCGCAACTGCCACTTTCAGCTTCCCATTTGGAGGAAGACTTAACCACAGTCCAGAGCCTTCTTTTAGGCTCCTTTGCTGGACCCTCATCTCCAGTGCCACCTTCCACATCTTTAAGGGTCGAGATGCTCCGCCGCTAACTGCGATGGGAGAGGAGGAAGAACACGGAGACAGACCGCTTGATGGACCGGATGTGGAAGACCATTAAGGTGATCTTCTCATGTGTTGTTCCTTAGAGGTAGCTCTCCGGGCTGGACCCAATGGATTTCTTTGAGTTTCCTTTCCTGAAGAGGCCTGGACAGGAGAGCGCCACCCGGAGGACCTCGAATCGGATGTTGACACTCCTTACTGCCCCAATTAAGACTTTGTTAGTTGGGTTTGCTCCGTTTGAGCATGTAATAGACAATATCTTACTTTCTTTACTGTTTTCTAATTTTTGTAAGCACTTGAATGCTAGTAATTCCTTTCATATCGCAGCTCATATATATATATATATATATATATATATATATATATATATATGAAACTCAATTTATAGCATTCTCACTCTTGTTGGGCACTATGTGGACCACGAAATTTAGCCAATCCATGCCTCGGAGTTCATTGCAAAACAGGAGAAAAACATGGGATCTCCAGTGGGGGTTCTGTCTTGCCCCATCACACTCTGGCGAGAGAATTCCTACTCTGGCGGGATATTTCCACTAGGGCAGAATCTTTCGATATAGAATCTAGGATGATTTTCTCTTAGTGTATTTCTTATTCCTTATCCCCTTATGATCCTCAGGGTTATAACTTAGCCAACCTGACTCCTTCTAAGGAAATTTTTGGTATGGTCTATCCAGAGTCGAACCCAGCACTACACGTTCGAATACTTCTTCCCCCACCCTATTATATTGGCACAACAACTGGCGCACATCATACCCAAGACGCCTATGCTTACTAGGGAGGAATAAGTCACATTTATATTTTAGGGAACTCCTTTATAATCATAGTCTAGTAGGTATAATTCCACCCTACAGTTACTCATCATTTCTGTTCCCCTACCATACTCGCGATAGGTAGTCTATACAGTAGGAATAACATTTCCTCAATTAGGTACATCATTTAACCTATCAGGAATTTACATTATTAGTCACATGACCTTTTATCATTAGGCTATTGAATATAACCCAACCATGATTCCCCTTCTTGACCATGATTTATAGAGGTCCACACAATTATGTCCCACATAATTTTAAGTATTTGGCAAGTATACTTTACAACCTGCTAAGCAATTCCGGCAACACTATGCACATTGTCTCATTATATCACACAGGCAAGTACACCATGCATTTAATCACATAATATATAACTCAGGCAGGTACTATATGAATTTAATCACATCATATAATTTAGCCAAGTATTATATGCATTTAATCATATCATATATTTAAGCAAGTACTATACTTTAAATCTTGAATTCATGCTACATTACATAAGCAAACTGATTTCATCAAGTGAGTTCACCTCATGGATGACCATTAGTTGGTCATCTATTCGTTTACTCAGCCTGTGATACCAGATACCAATTGGAACCTTCCCGATTCCAACTTTCCTTGCTTGTATCCCTTCCGTCGCAACAACAACAAGAAGTTTATTTCGTTGATATACCAATTGGAATTCGGGGATACCAATTGGACTCAACCCATACCACAAACCACACACCGGACGAAAGGAGAGAAGAATGGAAACGATTTCCTAAAATGTTTCATAGCTTCCTGAAGATCGATTGTGGACGTCAACACACCATTCGCAAGACTCTATTCCACACTCGCTCTTATACTAGGAGATCGGTAACTTGGGCTCGGATATAAATTTTTCACGACCCAACCCACTGGGCTGTGCGGATACCCACTCTACCACCCATGTAGGAGAATCCTTAGCCCCTTAAAATGAAAAGACATGTGGAAATCTAACAGGAAACATTCGTAACCACAAGAGATATAAAATCCTTTTAAATAATTTTACCAAATCGAGTCTTATTACAAGAATCATTTAACACCCCTAAGGATACTATTCTAAAACAGGTACAAGAGCTCTACAAAAATAGGGCATAAAATAAAAGAAATGACACAACTCCAACCATGATGAATGAAGAGTAGAGGCTGCTGAAGAATCATCTTCATCTTCACCTAAAAACATCACTGAATCTGCAACTAGACTATGCCAAGTGGCATAGCATGAGTAGTATAATAGTCTTCATCGGTCAACCCGATACCCACACAATAATATATAAGAAATAACATGAGGAATTATAAGCAATAAGGAATAGAACACTGACCATCCCTAACTCACAACACCTCATCCCAAAATCCTGGTGAGTAATTCACTCCCTTGGTAGCTATTGGTCCAACACCAACCTCAATATATTAATGCGTCCATCATAAACTAGGGAAGTCTTACGAAACTATCTCGCCACTAAGTTTACAACCGCTAGACGTACAGTTTCATAAGTCCATAAGGCAACACTCGGCACCACCTATTTTCGTTAGCAAACAAGACCTTACCAACCATTCTGGACTAGCTAATTCCTCACCAGACAGAATCCGATCACTACTAGTCCCGAGTTAATACCCTAGAAACTTAACACTCAACCTAGCTACTTGACATGTGGGTTATTGACCTATACTCTATCGCATATCATGGACAGTACTATCAAGTCAAACAATGATCACACAATCCTACCCTCGAACGAGCCTATACTTACTCCCAGACCTCAAATAGTAACAATCGCCAAATCGATGGGTTTATTGATAGAAGTCTTACCCTTCAACACTTACACAATCAATCTCGATATTAGTAAAATGACAGATATCTACTGGTCCTCTCATAAGACTATCCACACATACTTGGCCCTCTCATGAGACCTAGAATCACATCATATATGTGTTGAAACATGATATCCGATCTAAATATGTGTTGAAACTTGACACCCAATTTAGATATGTGTCAAAACATAACACTCGATCCAAGAACATGTCGAAACATGATACCCGATCCCAATAACCATAACAATCCACAAATTACAGTTATAATAAACAAACATGATCAGTACATATACAATTATGCAGGCTCTTGCACACAATTATAATAAGTCACCAACCCATAGGGTTTAGCTCTATCATTACCATTTTTCTACCAATGAACGTACAATTAGGGAAGTTACATTATTCAATATATAAATACAGGAGGACAACTGCCATTTACCTCAAATTCATTAGCCAGACTTTCGTACCCAGGTCACATTAAGTTTGACCCTAAAAGTTCCCTTGTTTCTACGCATAACCTGTGTATCAGAGCCTAACCATGAAACCTCTCTCTAAATTCCTGTATACTAAGCAATGGGTATAGATTTACTACTTAGATAAGAAAACCTAACCTACCTGGGTGCCAAGTAGCTGTGAAGAGATTCCTTCTGGTGCAAAGATTCCTTCCTCTTTCCTTCCCAAGTCTAGAGCAACCTTCTGAGAGTTTTTGGGGGGTAACCCTCACCTCTAACTTGCACTTAGAGAAAGGAGGGAAAATAATAAATTCACGACTTAAGTTCTGTCCTACGATCTCTCGCTCTAGCAATAGGAATCCTACTGGTGCGGCACCGCTATGGCGGGACTATTCCACTCTGGCAGAATAGTGGGGCCCAGTTGATGCATTTTCCTTATGATTCTTCAGTTCTTACTTAATGACGGTTCGGATTGTTATAATTAAAATGAAATTTACTCTCATCTTATAAAATGATAAATTTTAAGCCATAATAATAGTAACTGACCAAGACACATTATGTTAGAGCTTAAATAAATAAATATAATAATCAATATTTGTTATCTCTTCGTGACAGATTATGAATCCAACCTATCAAAATTATAAATTATCTAAGATTCATAATAATAGGCTTGTTTCCCTTTTATTATTGTTTTGGTCAAAAAATATTTATAATAAGGAATAACAATGAGCTAACAATTAAGAATATCAATCTACACACAATTATAGAACTATGTTTTAAGCATATAATCACATTTTTTAGGGTATCAGATAATTAAAGTAGAATTGTTTTTGCCCTTATTTGATTTTAATCAGATACTGAACAATACGGCTAAAGAAGGCTCTTGATATCATATGTTGAATATCAGCAAAGGAACATACCTTTAATCATTATTGTTCAAGTGTTGTATGTGTTTGTCTTTCTTAGAACTTCAACAAAAAAAAGAACTCTAAGAATCTTCTAGCCTATGCCTATCAAAGTGTGGGCCAGACTAATGGAGTCGCAGGTTTATTTATAGGTAGGCTGGGGATTCTTAGGCAAATAACTTTAACTCAAGAACATTTCATAATTATTTTTTGCCATCAAAGAAATACAATATACGTATAACTTGGAGAAAAATTAATTGACTGATTTATTACTTACTTGGGAGATAAGGTAATATTTAAATCACCAAATATGTGGCCTCCTAAAAAGGAGACGTAATTCTTACCCATGCATCTCCTTATTTCTACCTCAAGTTCTTAAACTAAGAAATGAAGGTAAAGTTAAAACTATCTTAGGCCTCTCCAATACAATAATTAATAAAGAAAATAAATAACATACAAGTTTTGCACAATTCAAATTTCTCCAAAATTTCATACTTAGAGTTAATAATATTCTCAAGAACCATGATCTCAACAGTATTATTAATTACAATAATCAAAACTGCTTCCACTACTAGCAATAGATAAATGCAAAAAACTAATGAATATAACAAAATAATATCAATGGATAAATGCAGTACTAGTCAAGACCATTCATACATAAAACAATAAGTATTGCGGAAATATTGTGGATTAACTAGCACACAATCACAAATAAAAAGAATAGAGAAGAAAAATAACACATAAATTAATGAGGTTCGGCTATTCCTACTTCTTTATTTTATATTTACTTAAAGATGGTGATGACATCTTAACCCTAATTATATCTAGAAATCCCAACCAAGCTCTGATACCAATATTGCAGAAATATCGTGGATTAACTAGCATACAATCACAAAAAAAATAGAGAAGAAAAATAATACAAGAATTTAATGAGGTTCAACTATGCCTACTCCTTCCAGCAAGAGCAGAGAGAATTTTTCACTATTAAAGAAAGAGAATAAGTTTACAATATTTTAGGATCCCATAGGACTACATTGAGTATCCTGAAATATTGTAAACTTGTTCACTTCTTTTCATAGTGGAAAACTCTCTCTGCTTTTGCTGAAAGGAGTAGACATAGTCGAACCTCATTAAATCTTTGTGTTATTTTTCTTCTCTATTTTTTATTTGTGATTGTGTACTAGTTAATTCAAGATATTTTTACAATAATTGGTATCAGAGCTTGGACATGATTTTCTAAATATAATCAAGGGTTAAGATGTTTTCATCATCTTCAACAAAGTATAAACTAGAGAAATTTGATTGGGGGGGAGGGGTCTAGTTTCAGTTTATGGAAGATTAGAATAAGATCATCGTTTGTGTTACAAGGGTTATGGAAGCCGATTGAGGAGGATTTTCCAAAAAGGTTGAAAGAATTAGAAAAAGTAGACTTAAAAAAAAGTATTCCATATTAGAGTGTAGTTGGTAGCATTATGTATGTCATGGTTTACACTCGTCTTGATATTTCACATGTTAGTGTTGTGAGTAGATACGTGACATGTACTTGAAAAGAACATTGGCAGGCAGTGAAGTGAATCTTGAGATACTTGAAGGGTACTACAGATGTGGGCTTGACTTTTTTCAAAGACAAGCTAAGTGAATCTGTAGTAGGTTATGTGGATTCAGACTATGCAATGGGCTGGATAAAAGAAGATCTCTAACATGTTATGTTTTTGTAACGACCCAATAGGTCATTTTGAGTAGTAGAGCTTTTATTTCATAAAAGACTCATCCCGTAAATTTTTAATGAGTATTTTGGACTATTCGATAACTACAATTATTTAGTTGAGGGGTAAACCTAGATAACTAATTTAATTAATGAGCTAAAATGGTAATTTATTTAATACCCTATACAACTTATTTCATATTATTAAAATAAGTTAGGGATATTTGTTACTTTTAATATGTAAGAATTTTGAAGAAAAAAACAGAAGAAAACCTCGTGCGGTGGCGACGGGAAAAACACTATTTCAAGTGACATTCTCACTACTTCAGGCGGCATTCCACTCTCAAATTTCTTTTGATTGGAATTATATGGATAATGGTTAGTGGGCAATTATGGCCTAATAATTTAGGCAATGATTAGGTTATTTCTATTGATATATATGTATAATAGAGGGTAAGAATTGATTTCTTGCTGCGATATTAATTTTTAGTTAATTTTTGTTTTAACTTATTTTTATAATTATCATATTATGATTTATGTTTTAATATATTAAGATAGGTAATTAAATAATAATATTATTGTATTATATAAATATCATTAAAATTATGTTATTTGGAGGAATGAAGACTTAATCCTAAGCTTGGAATTTAGAAAATTCATTATAGAATTGGGTGAGTTTTTGGATCTAGGCTAAACATATAGTAATATAGGTGTCTACAGACTCATTTGCTT
Organism: Solanum dulcamara; assembly: GCF_947179165.1. Lineage (NCBI taxonomy): Eukaryota > Viridiplantae > Streptophyta > Magnoliopsida > Solanales > Solanaceae > Solanum > Solanum dulcamara. The sequence goes on from NC_077243.1 coordinate 23,041,007, forward strand.
ACGAATATTATATATTTGATAGATTGAAAATGTTTTAAGGCATTGAAGAAAGGAAAAGCATTGGTGAACTAGCTTACTTAATTTTGGTTCTTCGGTTGAGGTAGGTTATGAATTATTCTATATCATAGATAGACTCTTAATAGTGATTGATAGTCGTTGAATAATGTGTGAAGTTTTCAATGTATTTAATTATTGTGGTTTGAATGGTTTATATGTTATTGTGATTGGTCTGCAATCTTAAGACCGTGAAATTCATAATCTTTAACTTGCCCCTATCAAATATGATGCCTTGAATAAAAGAAGGCTTGATGAAATATTGTTAATAAAGTTGAATGTAATAATAAAAAATGACGAAATAATTATATTATGGGATCGGGTGCCACGATCTGGTACGATATATTTGGATCGGGTGTCACGAGCCAGCATAATATATTTAGATTGGGTGTCACGAGACAACACGATATATTTAGATCGGGTGTCACGAGCTAACACAATATTATTTGGATCGGATGTAATGAGCCGATATGATATTATTGGATCTGGTGTCCACGTTCTGACATGATAATGTTAAAAAAAATGAATTAATACTATTCAAACTCAAACTAATCATTTCCCAAAAGAGTGTGGTATGGAGACTTAGTCCTAATGTATACTTTTGCTATTGTTACCTAATTACGTAATTGTTTCATTGTATTGTCACATGATTTTGATCTTATTGTTTACCACCTGTTAAGTGTTATAGTTGATTTTTTGCTATTACTTTATGCATATTGATTTTTATTTCGAGTAGGCCGATGATACCTACTTAGTATATGTTGCCTTGCACTGACCCCTACTTGTAGTTTTCTTTATTTTCCTTTTGTGGAGTGCAGCGAGTGTACCAATAACTTTAACTCGACCTTAGCTCTATCTAGTTTCCATAACATCAGGTTCCAAGGTGAGCTATTCCTTCTATCTCCTATTGGATTCTCTCGACCATGGAATGATGTCCTTAATTTTCATACACACTATGCTATTTATTTATTCTGGTGTTTGATGACTTTCAGATTTTGGAAAACTATATGTAATAGATTTTAGTGGATTTTTATTTGTTACTTTAATAAGATTTGAGCTTCCGTATTATTATCGTATTTTATAATTTAAACAACTAATATATGTTGGAGTTTATATCATTAGTTCGCCCATCTAGGAGATTAAGTATGTGTATCACTCATGACCCATTTGGATCGTGACAGTTTTTACTCTTTCTAGTAATGTCATCAATTGGAAGACAACTTTGAATGTGGTGTTGCTCTATCCACCAGAGGCTGATTATATAAAAATTACAGAGGCCGTGAAAGAGGCTACATGGCTACAGGCTTAGAGCGGACAAAATATATGATAGGAAAACATTATTTTATCCAAGATATCGTATCTAAAGGGGTTGTTGAGGTAAAGAAATTGTCTACACATGATAATTCAGGAAATATGATGACCAAGAGAGTCCGGACCAATAAGTTTAGGCATTGCCTAGACTTGATTGGTGTGAGTTGTATTCAGTAAGCCCTTTGGAGGGTTGAGAGCATGACAGAGAGACGTTATTTTAATTAATGAAAGAAATTCAAGCCAAGGGAAAGATTTGTTAATTATGTCTTGAATTTTTTCCTTGAGGAAACTCATAATCCCTATTGATTTAGGAGATCATTGTCCTAATAGATTTGGGAAATGAACATATTGTCCTTCTAGGATTGAGAAACATTTTTCTTATAGGTTTGGGACTACTTAGGATCTACACATAGGGTATATAGTTGATGATTCTAAAGGGGTGGTACATGATACTCAATGTAGTCCTAAGGGATCCTAAATCTTTCTAAACTTGTTCTCTTTCTTTCAATGTGGAAAACTCTCTCTGCTTTTATTGGGAGGAGTATGCATAACCAAACCTCATTAAATCATTGTGTTATTTTTCTGCTCTATTTTCTTTATTTGTGATTGTGTGATAGTTAATCCATAATATTTCCACAAGAATAAGAATACTTTGATTCTAGAAAATAATAAATTTATCCCTCAATCAAACAAATGAAAACCCTTTAAAATTATAGTTATAGCCAATTTATTAAGCCTAACACCTTCTCTTTTATCCGTACCTTTGAATTATAAACCCACTTATCAATAATTTCAAAATGGATTAAGTTATCCAATTTGTAGGTTATCCGATCCAGGACAAGAGCCCCCAATACCTGATATTCTAGGAGTATAATATGCAGTTGTTGTGGCTGCCCGCATGAATGCGTCCTTGGGAACAAACAAGTTTCCTCTATTCAATCTTCTTTATTTTCATAAAGACCCACTCTTGACCTCAAGACTTGTTACGAATGTGGTGAGCCCGGATATATCAAAAAATATTATCTGAGGTAGAGTCAGTCTTGGTATGATCACGGTTATAGAGCCCTAACATCTAGAGGTGGAGGCGGCTATTGTAGGGGTCGTCATTCTAGAGGACGTGGTGGCCAAGGTCGTGGGGATCGCCAGTCCGACTGGGGTGGCAAGCAAGTTAGAACTACTGGAGTACAGTCCAGCAAGGGTAATGGTCAAACGAGCGACATGAACCATTATTATGCTTTCCCTAGGAGGTCAGAGGCATAGGCATCTAATGATGTTATCACAGGTACTCTTCTGGTCTGGGATCGCATGACTTTTGTATTATTTAATCTTGGATCCACCTTTTCTTGTGTATCTTCCATAATTGCTGATGGACTTGATTTGCATTGTGATTTACTTAACATGTCTATTCATGTTTCTACTTCTGTTGGTGAGTTTGTGCTAGTTGAAAATATGTATTGGTCTTGCCTCGTGACTTTTGTGGGGGAGCAGAACTTATGTAGATTTGATTATTCTAGAGATGGTTGACTTTGATGTAATCCTGGGTATGACTTTGGCTCTCTCCAAATTTTGCTATATTAGATTGCAAAGCTAAGACAATGATCTTGGCCAAGCCTGGTATGGATCAGTTAGTGTGGGAGGATGACTATTTTTTTGCCCCAGTTCAGATTATCTCTTTTCCTCGTGTCAAAAGGTTGGTAAGTAAGAGTTGTTTAACCTTCCTAGCATATCTCAGGAATGATAGTTTTGAAGTGTCTTAGATTGAGTTTATCTTATTAGTGTGTGATTTTATGGATGGTTTTCCTGCGAATTTGCCTGGTATGCCACCAGATAGGGATATTGATTTTTGTATCGAACTGGAGCCGGGCACTCGCCCCATTTCTATTTCATACTATAGAATGACCCCGGCTGAGTTGAGGGAGTTGAAGGCCCAATTTCAGGAGTTGTTGGGTAAAGGCTTTATTAGAACCATTGCCTCTCCTTAGGGTGCTCTAGTTTTATTTAGTAAGAAAAAGAATGATAGTCTTCGTATGTGCATAGATTATAGGCAACTGAACAAGGTGATTATTAAAAACAGGTATCCCCTTCCTCATATTAATGACTTATTTAATCAGTTGTAGGGTGTTTGTATTTTCTCAAAAATTGGTTTGAGGTCCAATTACCACTAGCTTAAAATAGGGGGCAGTGGATATGTCGAAGACTATTTTTTTGAACCAGGTATGGGCAGTATAAGTTCTTGGTAGTGTCTTTTGATCTTACAAATGGCCTTTTGCTTTCATGAGATTGATGAATGAAATATTTAAGCCATATTTGGATCTCTTTGTTATTGTTTTTATTGATGATATATTGATCTACTCAAAGAGCAAAAAAGAACATGAAGAACATCTGAGAATTATTCTGGGATTGTTAAGTGTGAGTTTTGGCTTGATCCAGTGTCCTTCTTGGGGCACGTGGTTTGTAAGGATGGAGTAATGGTGGATCCCAGAAGATTAAAGCAGTAAAGAGTTGGGAAAGACCCACTAATGTCTCAGATGTAAGAAGCTTTGTTGGTTTGTCTAGCTACTACCGTCGGTTTGTCAAGGGATTTGGTTCCGTTGCTTCCCAGCCGACCTATCTGACTAAGCAGAATGTTCCATTTATGTGGTCAGACGAGTGTGAAGAGAGTTTTCTAAAATTCAAGACCTTATTTACTACTGCACTTATTCTTTCCTTACCAGTAAAAGGTCAGAATTTTATTGTTTATTGTGATGCATCTTATTCTGGTTTAGGTGCAGTGCTAATGCAGGAGAAGTATGTAATTGCCTATGATTTAAGGCAATTAAAGGTGCATGAATGTAACTATCACACTCATGATTTGGAGTTGGTTGCGGTTGTATTTGCATTGAAGCAGTGAAGGAATTATTTATATGTGGTCAATTTTAAAGTGTATACAAATCATTATAGTTTACAACACGTGTTCACTCAAAGAGACTTGAATTTTAGGCAGAGGAGGTGAATGGAACTGTTGAAAGACTATGATATTACTATTTTTTAATACTCGAGAAAAACTAATATGGCGAATGATACCCTAAGTAGAAAAGTAGAAAGAATGGGGAGTTTAGCCCATTTGCAGGTTTCTACACATCTGTTGGCTAGAGAGGTTCAAACTCTGGCTAACGATTTTATGAGGCTGGAGGTAACTGAGATGAGAGGATTACTCGCATATGTGAAGGCAAGATCTTCTTTTCTTGAAAGCAGTTTGATGATGAGAAGCTGAACAGAATTTGTAATATGGTCTTGCAGGGAGAGATCAAGGAAGTTGTGATCGACGAAGAAGGCGTCCTGAGGATTAAGGGTCGGGTATGTGTGCCCCGTGTTGATGATTTTATTCAGATTATGCTTATATAGGCTCATAGTTTGAGGTACTCTATACATCTTGGTGCAACCAAGATGTATCGTGATCTGAAACAATATTATTAGTGGAGTAAAATGAAGTATGACATTGTTGGTTTCGTTGACACTGTCCGAATTGTCAGTAGGTAAAATATGGTCACCAGAAGCCTAGAGGGACACTTCAGAGAATGCCCATTGTTGAATGAAAGTGGAAAATGATTACACTGGGTTTTTTGGCTGGTCTTCCAAAGACATTGGGTAAGTTTGATTCGATATGGGTGAATTTGGACAGGTTAACTAAGTCTTCACACTTAATTCCAGGTAAGGTGACTTGAAATGCAAAAAAGTTAGCCAAACTCTATATTCGAGAGATTGTTCAATTGCATGAAATTTCAATCTCCATCATATCAGATAGAGGTAAGCAATTTACTTCTAACCTTTGGAGGACCTTGCATGCCGAGTTAGGTACTAGATTGGATCTTAGTACCACATGTCATCCTCAGACCGATGGGCAGTCTGAGCGGATAATTCAAGTGCTTGAGGATATGTTTCTTGTTTGCTTGATAGATTTTGGTAGTCATTGGGATCGGTTCTTACCCTTGGCAGAGTTTTCATACAACAATAGCTATCACTCGAGTATTGATATGTCTTAGTTTGAGGCATTGTATGTGATGATATATAGGTCTCATATTGGTTGGTTTGATGCATTTTAAGTGATACCTTGGGGAACTGATCTTTTAAGGGAATCGTTAGAAAAGGTGAAATTTATTCAAGAGAAGCTTCTAGCATCTCAGAGCAGGCAGAAGGAATATGCAGATTGAAAGTTCAGGGACATGGAGTTTATGAAGGGAGAGCAAGTGTTGTTGAAGGTTTCACCCATGAAGGATGTGGTGAGATTGTGTAAGCGAGGTAAACTCAGTCTGAGGTATATTGGGCCATTTGAAGTTCTTAAGCGTGTTGGACAGGTGGCCTATGAATTGGATTTACCTCCAGTTTTTTCTGGAGTGCACGTAGTGTCTCATGTATCTACGTTAAAGAAATATCATGGTGATGAAAACTATATTATTCGCTGGAATTTGGTCTTACTTGATGAGAATTTGTTCCAAGAGGAGGATCATGTAACTATTCTAGACAGGGAGGTTCGCAAGTTGAGGTCAAGGTAGATTGCATCTGTGAAGGTCCAATGGAAGAATTGTTCAGTTGAGGAGTCAACTTGGGAGACTGAGGCGGATATTCATGAAATATATCCACATATGTTCATCGAATCAGATACCTTTTGTTACCCTTGCTCTTTTTTTGATCATTTTGGGAGGAACGGTGGGTAAATTGGTATTTATTGTATGACCCATTACGTCGCTTTGAGTAGTAGAGCTTTTATTTCATAAAAGACTCATCTTGTAAATGTTTAATGAGTATTTTGGACTATTTGATAACTACAATTATTTAGTTGAGGGGTAAACCTAGATAACTAATTTAATTAATGGGCTAAAGTGGTAATTTACTTAATACCATATACAACTTGTCTCATATTATTAAAATAAGGTAGGGACATTTGCTACTTTTAATACATAAGAATTTTGGGGGGAAAAAAGGAGAAAAATACCTCGTGCGGTGCCGACAAGAGAAGCATTGCTTCAGGTGAAATTATAACTAAACCTCCAATTGCAAAGTGATTTTTAATTAGATGCTAGGAATGTTATATTATTAGTTGGAGGAAAAAAGATTTCCACTCTCAAATTTCTTTTGATTGGAATTATATGGATAATGGTTAGTGGGCAATTTTGGCCTAATGATTGAGGCAATGATTAGGTTATTTTGATATATATATATATATATATATATATATATATATATATATATATATATATATAATATAGGGTAAGAATTGTTTTCTTGCTGCGATATTAATTTTTAGTTAATTTTCAATTTAAATTATTTTTTTAATTATCATATTATGATTTGTATTTTGATATATGAGATAGGTAATTAAATAATAGGATTATTGTATTATATGAATACCATTAAATTATGTTATTTAGAGGAATTAAGACTTAATCCTAGCCTTAGAATTTAGAAAATTTATTATAGAATTGAGTAAGTTTTTGGGTCTAGGCTAGTCATATAGTAATATGAGTGTCTACAGACTCGTTTGCTTACGAATATTATATATTTGATAGATTGAAAACGTTCCAAGGCATTTAAGAAAGGAAAAGCATTAGTGAACTAGCTTACTTAATTTTGGTTCTTCGGTGGAGGTAGGTTATGATTTATTATATATCATAGATTGTCATGATTTCGACCCGCCGTGACTGGCACCAACACTAACTCTCCGGTGGGAGAACCATTGTAAACATCCCAACAACCCTAATCGCAAAGAAATCGCAAATATAAGGATGCAAAAATGTGTAAAACAAGAATAGATGTTGAGTTCCCATAACCTCATAAAACAACTAGTTATTAACCTAAAATATGCGAAAGTAAACACATTCTAGGAATCGAAAGTCGTTCGTACCAAAACTCTAAACTAAACAAAGGGTTACAACCCCAAAAGAAGAAGAAATATATTCATGAATTAAACCAATGTTTGAATCTAAGTCCTGGAAAAAAGGAGTAGAAAATAAGAGAGTCCACGGCAGCTTGAAAGAATAGCTCACCCTTGAACTCAACCAATTGTCACTCCTTTAAATAAGGTCTCTCCGTAATAGGCTAAATATGCCTTGTACTCAACAAAAGGTAGAGCAAGAGTAGTATCAGTATATAAAAATAATGGTATACTGGTAGGATCACGCGGTTAGCCAGTAAGAGGATCATAAATAAGTAAACTCAACACAATAAGATATATATATATATATAGAATAAGTTAACCAGGCTCATCTTCAACCATATTCAGTAAGATCACAACTCAATATCTTTAACATACTATAACTTCACACAAGGATCCTTGCAGGGGACCTACAAACAATTAACTTTGTGTCAGAACATGACACCCTATCAATATATGAGCCAGAATGTGACACCTGATCTACTTTATGTGTAAGAATGTGACACATGATCCAAATATACCACAATCACAAATATATTTAGTATTTACAACATTATATCACCAAGAACAAGTTCATCACAAAAACAGGCTAGCAAGTGATCCTTTCACCTATAATCTAGCATGTCTCCCCATTCACATACACATATGCATAGCATGAAGCAATTTAACAAGCAAATGAAACACATACGGAAAACAAGACCATCACCTACCTCAAATTCACGTTTCAACAACTTTACAATGCAAGAGCTTTCCCTTTTTGGGTTCGTTCCTTTCGTTCTTGGTCTAGAAAACAGTAAATACATATGAAAGATTAACACAATGGCCTAATTATCATGAAAAATAACACAATTCTCATCCTAGGCCAAACTCATAGTCCTAACCCCACCTTAAGGCTATTTCACACCATTAGTTTTCAGTTCAAACCTCCCCCAATGATTACCAATCATAGTTTCTAGGTTCTAGGAATCAAAGGTTGAATTTAGGGAGTATAATCCTTACCTTAAGTGTTGAAATCCATAAAAAATTAATGGAATTCGCCCTAGGTCACCTCCTGAAGTCTTAGAAACTGATTTTGTAGAAAAAGACCATTTCTGGGGTTTTCTCCCGACTTAAGTCGCTACTGTCCTGCTTAAGTGAGACCCATCCTGCTCTGACGGATGTAATGCCACTATGGCGGGATAAGTGGAGACAGAGAGCCCATAAAGAGTCTCCAAGTTTCCCCTTTTATGACATACCCTTTTTCCCAAGATTCACATTATCACCCTAGACTTTACTCGCCCGAATGCGATTCTGCGAAGCCGTAAATGCTCCATATCATATTGAATATTAGACTATCCAATCAAATTAGGTATTTGATCTTCCATTATTCACATAATCACCCTAGACTTTACCTAACTCTGAATTCGTCTAAGTCTGGCCTAGGCTAAATTTTTCCGAAGTTACTACCCAAAGTTTTTTGGCCCAAAATCCTTCCCCATTGTCCTATTCCTAAAAAAGGGGATAGGCCATTACAATAGATACCAATTTACCCATCACTCGTACCCAAGTTACTAACTAGGGAAAACAGAGCTAAAGTAGAGATAAAGTAGTACCTATTTTGGTGAACAGTTGAGGATACTTATCTCGCATGTAGTTTTTAGTCTCGCAAGTAGCTTTCTCTACAGATCGATGTTTCCATTGCACTTTGACCATATTTATCTCTTATTCCTCAACTTCCATACCTCACGATTAAAGATTGTAACTAGCTCCTCCTCATATTGGAGTTCGTTATCTAACAACACCGAGTCCCATTTAATGATATAGTCCCTATCCCCGTGGTACTTTTCCAGCATGGATACATAAAACACCGAGTGTACCCCAGACAAGCTAGGTGGAAGTCCAATCTATACGCCACTAGCCCTACATAGTCAAGAATTTCAAAAGGGATAATATAACGAGGACTGAGTTTTCCCTTTTTGCCAAACCTCATTACCTGTTTAATGGGTGACACTTTTAGAAGTACTTTCTCACTAGCCTCGAATGTCATATCCCTTACTTTTTGGTCAACATACACTTTCTGACAACTTTGAGCCGTTAGGAGCTTAACTTGGATGTTCTTACCTTATCCTGAGCATCCTTCACTAAGTCTACCCCAATGCTCCACTTCCCCATCTTTAAACCACCCTATGGGAGACCTGTATCCCTTCTCATACAGGGCTTCAAATGGTTCCATATCAATACTGGAGTGATAGCTATTATTGTAGGAGAACTCACACAAAGGAAAAAACTTGTCCCAATGTCCCCCAAAGTCTATCACACATGCCCTCAACATATCTTCCAGCACTTGGATAGTCCTTTCTGACTATTCGTCTATCTATGATTGAAAGTTGTGCTGAAAGTGAGTTGAGTACCCAACTCTTCATGCAACTTACCCCAAATTTTGGAAGTGAATTGCATAAGGTCTAAAATGATAGAAAGAGGCACCCCGTGCAGCCTTACTTCATTCACATAAATCCTGACCAGTTGTTGTGCATTGTAGTCCACTGTAACCGGGATAAAGTGTGCTCACTTTGTTAACCTATCAACCACCATCCAAATGGAGTCATACTTTCCCAAAGTCTTGAGAAGTCTCACCATGAAGTCCATGGCTATTCTCTCCCACTTTTATTCATGAATGAGCATTTTTTGAAGCAAGCCTACAGGTCTTTGGTGCTCATAGTTCACCTATTGGCAGTTCTGACACTTGACTACATATTCAGCTATGTGTTTCATCATACCAGGCCACCAATATAACTGTTTCAAGTCTTGATACATCTTAGTCACTCCCGGGTGAATAGAGTATTGTGAACCATGAGATTCAGACAGGATCTTCTGAATTAGTCCTTCTGTCCGGGGAACAAAACCTTCCCCTAAAGTGAAGCACCCCACCTGCATCAAGTGTTGAGTCTTGAGTTTTCCCATTAACATTTTTCCTCTAATTTCATTTAAGTTAACATCTTCAAACTGCTTGGTCCTGATCTCTTCTATAAAAGTGGGTCTTAGATCAACTCCGTCCATTATCCCACCTTTCTCTAAGATGCCTAGACTCCCAGGCCTGAATTTATCTAGCTAGGGGTTGCTTAAGGGCTCCCAAATAAGCTAAACTACTCATGCTCACAGGTTTCCAGCTCAATGCGTCTTCTACCACATTAGCCTTATTTGGATGGTACTGGATAGTGACATCATACTATTTAAGAAACTCCATCAACCTTCATTGTTCAAATTCAAGTCCTTCTGGGTAAACACATGTTGTAAGCTACAGTGGTCAGTAAACACCTCACACTTGACGCCATACAGATTATGTCTCCAGTTATTTAGTGAAAACACTACCTCTGCCAACTCTAAGTGATGAGTCAGGTAGTTCCTCTCATGCATCTTCAATTGTCGCAAAATATATGCTACAATATTCTTATCCTATATCAACACAACACCGAAACCAGAATGTGAAGCATCACAATAAATAATGAAGTTTTTACCTTCGACAGACAAAGTCAAAATTGGTGATGTGGTCATAAGAGTCTTAAGCTTTTGGAAGCTCTCTTCACATTTATCAGTCCACTCGAATGACACCTCCTTTTTAGTCAGTCTGGTTAAGTGAGTAGCAATAGAAGCAGCCAAGTAAGTAGCAATAGAAGCCAAGTTTTTCATGAACCGGCGATAATAACTAGCCGGTCCCACAAAGCTTCTAACCTCAGCCACAGAACTAAGCCTTACCCAGGTCTTAACTACTTCAATCTTTTGTAGGTCCACTCTTACCCCTTATTTTGAAACAATATGGCCTAAAAAGGCAATTGAAGGCAACCAAAATTCACACTTGGACAATTTTGCATACAACTTTTGTTTTCCCAAAACACCTAAAATAATTCGAAGATGATCTGCATGTGTCCTGTTCACTCTTTGAATATACCAATATATTGTGTATAAACACTATTACAAATGAATCCAGGAATGACTTTAATACCCCATTCATCAAACTCATAAAGGCTACAGGTGCATTGGTCAACCCAAAGGATATCACAAAAAAATCATAGTGCCCGTACCTGGTTCTAAAGGTTGTTTTGGACACATCCTCAGGCCTAATTTTCAATTGATGAAACCCAGACCTGAGATCAATCTTGGAGAAGACTGAAGTACATTGTAACTGAACAAAAAGGTCATTAATATGAGGCAAAAGATATTTATTTCTGATGGTAACCTTATTCAGTTGTAGGTAGTCAATGCACATTCTCATAGTTACCATCTTTTTTCTTAACAAACAACACTAAAACACCCCAAGAAGAAGCACTAGGATGAATGAACCCCTTGTCAATAAGCTCTTGATTCTGAGCCTTAAGCTCCATCAACTCTGTCGGAGCCATACGATAGACAGGAATGGAAATTGGATGAGTACCCAGGTCTAAGTCAATCTAGAAATCTATATCTCGGTCAGGAGGCATACCAGGAATATCGGAAGGGAATACTTCCAAAAATTGACTCACTACTGGAATAAACTCAATAGAAGGAGACTCTACCTCCACATTTCGGATATGGGACAAGTAGTCCAAACATCCCTGTCCCACCATTTTTCTAGCATGGGGAAAGGATATAACCTTAGATGGCTTAGGCTTATACACCCTTTTTCACTCTAACTTTTTCCTCCCGGGATCTCCAGAGCCATAGTTTTTTTATTGCAATTAAGTACAACAAAGTAGGGGACAATAAAATCATGCCTAAGGTCACATCAAAATTTGTCATGTCTAATATCACTAATTCAACCCAAGTCTGGTATGCCATAAACACAACAGAACAAGCACGATACACATAAGTGACTATGACTAACTCTCCAACAGGGGTAGAAACATGAACAGTGGCATCTAATAGATCACACAGTGCATCAAAACCCAAGACATATTTTACAGACATATAGGAATAAAAGGAACCTGGATCAAACAAAATAGTAGCCATCTGGTCACAGAATAAAATAGTACTTGTGATAACGGTGTCAGACACCTCTGCCTTAATCTTGCTTGAAAATGCATAAAATTGAGCCCAGTCATCCTGACGGGCTGATACGTTCAAATTACACCTCCCAAAAGAAGTATAAAGCGACCGTTGACCAAATATAGAACCTAACAAAGGTTAAGGTCGATCCCACGAGGAATATGATTTAGACTTTAGATCAATCGTTTATTATTTGCTTTAGTAATCAATTTATTTCCGTAAAGAAAGGAGAGATTTCTATAAACTAATGAACAAATCAAATAACAAGCATTAGCGAAAAAAATATGGATTAATGTGATTTAAATCAATATGAAGTGAAACTAGGGTTTTATGTGTTCCCCATGAATCCTTAACTAAGTAGACCTTTTTTATTAGTAATCATTTACTAGAGTGTTACATGTAGAATCGGTAAGTTAATTTCACCTGAGTTCTTGTTCCGACAAATAAGTGAATTTCACTACGCAACTTGATCCGTCTATGAATGTATGTTTTACTAACCCTTACCAATGATCCTAGATTTAGCTATCCCTTGATCCGTTCAAGCTAATTAGATAAGGATGATTAGCGCTAAATCTCGTTGTTTAATCCTTTTTCTCATATGTTACGTCTTTGATCCGACAAGTAAGGATAAAGTGAGTTCTAATGTTAGCCATTGTTAAAAAACAATCAAAATAAAGGGAAAAACAATATATGCATGCACACTATTCAAGAATTTTTTTAAGTTATACGTCGTTTATTCCTCATGGTTCCCACAACCTGGAATTATCTACTCATAACTACGTGATCACAATCAATAATGTTAATGTTAAAAGCAATCATGAGCTTACAAAGTCACTTTGAGAATCCAAAATCTTCAATAAAATCCAAACGTAAAATATCGCTAACAAAAACCGAAATTTAAGAATAAAAGACCAAAAGTAGTTCCACCTCTATTTTCAAACCCAAAAATGTGCATAAACTAAACTAAATCTAAGAAGTGTATTTATAGACAAAAAATCCTAAGTAAATATGAATTTGGAGAACATAGGAAACTTTAACTCAGTTCAGGTCTACGTCTTATTTCTATGGATCGTAACAAGTCAGACGAGTAGTAGATCCAGCTCGTAATCCTTCACTATGCACTGAGGAATTCTTCTTCTTTACGACCACTCTCTACAATTCCTTGCTTTATCATCTGTAACTTCAATCTATGAGTGTGATCTACGACTCATAGAAACATAGAAGATCCATATAACTTACTCGTCTTCTTCATTTTTCCCTCATTCTTTTACTTCTACTTTAATGACTTCTCTTGACGATCTGTCAGGATGAAAACTAGTCGTTTACTTCAGTCATAAACTTCAATTCAACTTTTATTTGTCTCTTCTATTTTTTGACGATTGATTATAAACAATGACAAGTCATAGTGTGAGCTCGTAAACACCAAAAATATCTTCCTCTAGTGTTGTGATTCCTCAACCAACTCTCCGACTTAGTTTCCTGCAAAATAAGCACAACTAACATCAAATATGCTAATAAATACTTAGAAGACATGCACATTCTTAAGTTTAAAGAATTAAAAGTACCGTAAATACACGGTACATCAATTTCTCAACTTAAAATGGTTGCTTGTCCTCAAGCGACACTACTATACTACAACGACACAATATAAAAAAGGATTAAGAATGTACAACAATCATAGGCTTATTAACTCCCGACCCTTTCCAATTTCCATTCATGATACCATTGCAACCATTATTTCAAATAAAACTAACTTATGTTGATCAACTCTACACACTTCAACACCAGTAGACTAATTAACATACCAAAAACAATATTCACCATTTTCATGACTATTTTGACAATGCCACTTGTGGTCTCACTGAAAAGAAGTCTTTTTTTTTCACTCATGATTTAAAAATATTCTTTAAACTCAGGGAAGTGGAAAACACTCACGCTCACAAAAGAAATTCTGACTTTTATGCACAATACCATAGGCTTACCCTAATTTTCAATACTTAGACTCTTGAACCATTGAAATAGGATCACTATAGGAATGTTTTGGCTTGTAATGTAGGATCGGGGATTGGTGTGGTATATTTAGATTTTAGTGACTTTTGGACCTCCTCAAACATTACATTAACCTTGAATCCACATCTTACAAGCCACATTTTGTTTCACTCTTTTTCTTCTCTTTCTTTTGCCTTAGGTGTGGCTTTTTCCTTTTTTTTCTTTATGTATTGTACTTTTCAATGCTAAATCTTACTAAACCATTTATTCATCTTAGCCAAAACACCTTTTTCTTCTTTTTCCCATATCTCTTTTCAAATCTTTTCTTTCTTTGGTTTTCTTTTCTCATGGCCCTTCTCTTCTTGTTTTCCTCTCATAGTAGCGACCCTCAACTTAGATTTTTGTCCTGATTTAAGGTGCACATTATCCTAAGAGGGACCAGGACCAAACAAGAGATTATAATTAGGATTAGGGATATTTTGAAACATGCATTTATTTGGTCAAAAAAGGTCTTTTAAAAGATCATATCTTTGGTTCAAAGGATAAAAAAAATGTTTGGTTGGTTCTTTTAAGGCTAAATGGGCTGATTCAAAAAATGGCCTATGATCCTTTCTTAAGCAACAATTCAATTATCACAGAATGACCAACGGGGCAAAATAGTCTGAACACACAAATACCTCTCACACACTTGGCGTTAATTTTCATTGTCAGTCATCAATCTTTAGTTCATGTTTCAGTCTAAATCATGTGTTATAATATACCGGTTTACATCATGTCACACAAAGATCCTACATAGTCAATATATCAAAGAACCAGTCATAATATTTCAAGTAAATTTTAGAGGGGCCTATTTGTTTTCATTTAAAAACCTTCTAGCCATCATACCATAGATCCCTACTCTTATTTCACATTTACATCCTAAACATGCCAGTTCAACATAAATTAAAAAGGTCCTATGGGGAAAAAGAATACAGGCAAAAAACTCCAAGGATTTAATTGAGTATCTAGGGTACTCAGACTTTGCCAAGATACCCATGCATTCATTCATAACCACATCACCCCTACTTGAAAAGATTTGCATTGTCCTCCATGCAATAAAACAAAAATTAAAAAGTACGTAGGATAAGAAAAAAACATGTGGCGCATAAGTGTCAAAGTCAATATGGTGGAATCCGGGTCCATAGGTGATTATTTCAATGCAGCAGCATGTGTCTCTATGGAAGTTTATGAATCATCACGAGCGTCAACTCGTGATCTCAAAGATCCAATAGCACGCTGCCTCTCCTTCTCTTGTCGTATCTCTTCGGTCACTTTAGATACCTGAGTGGCCTCCTCAATATCATGGCACTCCTTTCTTTTTCTTTCCCTTGACTCATCCCTGTTCAAAGTGTCATCCTCAGTATGTGGCCGTTTGGCTTGGACCACATCAGACTCATCAACCAAAAATAAATAAAACTAGTGTGGAGGATAAACGACTGGCAAAGTGAATGGTATAGGGGCTGGTGTAGCCAAAGATGTGTCCTCAGCATATAGTGCTCCAAGCTCTGTCCGAATGACATAAATGTAAGTACTAGACGAGGACTGCAATCTCGCATTCACCCTCAACTCAAAAACATCAATACACGCCTGAATCTATCGCTCTCAATCAGCCAATACAACATCAAACTTTGCCGCCACACACATCTCTAATTCAGTAATGGCTTTTCTCACCCATGGCTTTAGCTGCTGAATCAATTGACCAAATTGGGACTTAATCTGTGCTTGCCACTGTATCAAAGTGTGTAAGGCTTCGACCAAGATGGTGACCAAGCTTATATGCTGTCAACACGGCATACTAGTAGATGAGACTGCTGAGGCAGTCGGGCAGCCTCAGATGGCTTCATGGGAGGAGTCTCAAGGTTCAGAGTAGATGTTGAATTAGCTTGCACAAGTGGCTGAATATGCTCAAACTCAGGTAGTTGCACTGCTGGAAAGGGAGCACACTGTTGTTCGATGGGGTTTATATCATCTTTAATAAGCCTTGGGTCTATAGTCCTATTCACTCTAATCAGTGGGTCAACCCCTGCAATCAACGGAACTATGGCGTCCCTATATAGTGCAAACACAATACATGGGAAAGGTATTGTGGTGTTTCGCCGAATAGCTCGCTCATGTATCTCTGAATGATAATTTTTATGCAATCAACCTCAAACCTAGCCATCAAACTAGCTATAATCACAGCTCAGTCTGGAGTCAAATGGTTGTCTCCATTTGTTGGGCAGAGGCGATGTCAAACAATAGCCCACCAAAATTTTGAAGTAAAATTCAGGGATGCCTTCTTAATCGGAGTTGGGTATGATACCCAATCCGCTACTATGCCATGCTTTGCTATATAACCTGCTACCCATATAAGTAGCTCTCCATATTGCACCGGGTCTCGCATAATGTTTTTATCCTCACAACTTTTTTTTTCTGATCAAACTCGACCATTGAGGCAGCCGTTGGAAAGTTTGGGCCGTAAAGGACCCATCGGACTGTCTCCTCTTATAGACTAATTGAGATCTCTTGTACTAGCATGGTCAAGAGTACCGGCTTCTCCAGCTCATTTGCCTTGGAACGAGCCATCTATTTGATCGTTGCCGCGTATGAAGCATAGAACTCGCGGACCATATTATTGCTATAGCTCCCAAGGTGCTCTGCCATCTAGTCTAGCTTATGGCAATAAAGTAAAGCACGGATCTCTGGGACTACCTTCAACCTAGTTGTGATCACATGTGACTCCTCAATAATGGGCCTCTATAAGTTATGGCGATCATTCCTCTCTTGCCCCATTCTGTAGAAGTCAAGTAGTCCTAGAACACACCCCCACTTACGTTTTCCTCCTATGTGGACTGGTATGGAGGGATGCTCAGGCGTCGACTTTCCCGTAAGGAACACAGATCTTGAAGTGAATTGGGGTACTGAGTCTTCATCTCTCCCCTCCGCCTCTACTGAACCCCCCTCTCAAGACTGAAGGGGAGTAGAGGTTGTTGATGTATGCATAAGGGAAGAGCCTCTATTTTGCTCCGACACTGAGATGATTTGTTTAGATTTCCTTACCAAGGGTGTTTCTGTTTCATGAGAAGACTCCTCTTCGGATGTACTAAATTCGGCGTCTGTTGGAAAATCCTTGAGGCGTCTTAAAGTTTTCCACGGCTTTCTTCTTTGAAGGCTTTTTCTTTCCACCACCCTTCTTCGGTGTTTGTTTAGGAGGCATCATACTTGTAGAGGAAAAGTTAGGACCCAAACATAACAAAAAAAATAAGTAAAGAAATAAAGAAAGAGAACCAAAACAAAACATAACTAGGGAGTAACAATTTTTGGTTCTACAAGGAAAGATCTAAGGGTCGTAGAAGAGTCTACGACCCATAGACTCAACTCGTAGAATCAGACCTGCAAGTTTTTAGTCTCTAAAGTTTTTCTGTGAGTGGACCTTATGACCCGTACAGCTTTTTATAGATCGTAAGGTTCAGTCGTAGACTCAATACTATGCCACTGGGTTTCGGTACTTGACTTGTACGAGTCAATCCTTCAACTCGTAGATAAGTCTATGACTCGTAAGATGTACCCGTACAAGTAGAGTGACAAAACACTAAGGTACTGAAATTTGACCATTTAGTTTTGATGAGTCCAATTGACGACCCATAGAAAATTATACGACTCGTAATTGGACTCGGAACACTTCTTTGTTTGTGAACACTGATCTTGAGTTCATTATTTACGAGGGTAACTACGACTCGTAGAGTAGTGTACGACCCGTAGAAAATCCTTATTTACAAACTTCAAGATCAGTGATCATCTCAATATTGGCACAACAACACAAGTGAAAGGACTTCAAACCATTGATTTTAAATAACATTTGCATCATAGCCTCAATGTCTCAATTTACATATTATTTCAACAAATTAAAACCATAATCTCAAAACACCCAAACTCTAGAAGTTTGCCTATTCTATTGACGAGTCTAACTGATGAGACGTAGAAGAATCTACAAGTCGTAAGTAGACTCATACATGTCATTACATGTGAAGGTTCCATAACTAAACTTGAAATCTCCTTGATGAGGGGTACTACGCCTCGTAGAGTTATCTACGACTCATCAAAAAACCCCGTCTAAAGAAAATTTTAAGTTCTTAGGGTGAACTTACAGCAATAGTACAACAATCAATTTCAATCACCCCATAATATATCAATCAATTCGTTTAACCATAATTTATACACTTCTCAATATCCCCAATTCACAAATAGTTTAATGATCAAATTGCAAAGCCCTAATTTCGTATTAACTAGTCTTCTAGTCCCACTATCCAATTGAGTTAAGTAAGGCATGTATGAAATGAAATAATAGTGATATATCAACTTACCTCAAGTGTGTATTTAATCTTTTGATTTAGTTTGTCCCTGGACTGGTATTACTAGATGCTTGAGGAGTTACGGTATTTGAATTTTGACTGTTTGAAGCTCAAATGGTGTAAATTGACAATGGGTTTGATTTTAACTGAAAGTTGATGGAGGTGGAATATTGAGAGTTTTAGTTAGAAGGTGGAAGAACAGGGGTCATTTGGTGTAAGTTGGAACATGAAGGTTAATTGTTTCAAATTTTCACTTCTTTTATGTATTGGTTGTACGGGTCAGGTTGGTTTTATTATTTTGGACCCGTACATGGCTAGTTATGACTCATAATAATTATTACGGGTCGTGAACATGCTTTGTAATTAGCTTTTTCAATTAGATAAGTTTAGAAAACATACCTTAAGTCCACGAGTATAGGCTAGAGTCATCAAAGCTTTTACGGGTCGTAGAGTACACTCATAAAATTAAAATTGCATCATGTCTTAAATCTGTGGTTTGACGAGTCACGTTTATGAGCCGTAGAAGTTTCTACAATACGTAAAAATGACTTGTGTGTCTCTATGAGTCCTTTAAGTTTCCAGTATTTTCAATTCGACATGGGCACGTACTCAACCTGTGGCCTATTGTTTTATACTTTTTATGACTCTAATTTGACACGAATCCTAACAAAGTCTATGCTATCCTAAAAACTAACAAGTAAAAATAAAAAGAGATAAAAATAAAATAGACTAAATGAATGACAAAGTAAATTGGGTTGCTTCCCAAGTAGCGCTTGATTTAACGTTGCGGCACAAAGCATATAAGCTTAGTTACTCAGACTTCACTAAGTTTCCATGTTTCCACAGTTTTGATTTCATCTTCTGTGCTCATGTATACTTTGATTCTTTGGCCATATGGAAAAACTTGACTCACTCGGAGCGGTCCTAACCATTTCGACATGAGTTTGGCAGGAAATAAATGCATCCTTGAGTTGAAAAGAAGGACTAAGTATCCAGGCGAAAACATTCACTTTTCAATCTTTTGGTCGTGGTATTTCTTCATTCGCTCTTTGTACAAGGCTGCGCTTTCATATGCATTTAGGCGAAACTCTTCGAGCTCATTTATTTGATTCATCATTTGTTTAGATGCGGTGTCCCAATCCATGTTCAATTTTTTCAACACCCACATAGCTTTGTGTTCCAACTCTACGGCCATATGACAAGATTTCCCAAAGACAAGTTGATAAGGCGACATACCTATGGGAGTCTTGATTGCAGTGTGGTAATCCCATAGAGCGTCGTCAAGCTTCCTTGACCAATCCTTTCTATTTGTGCTCACCGCCTTTGCAAGTATTTACTTGATTTCACGATTGGAGACTTCAACTTGTCCACTAGTTTGTGGATGATAAGGAATTGCTATACTATGTCAAACCCCATATTTTTCAAGTAACACTTTGAATAATCGATTGCAGAAGTGGGAACCTCCATCGCTGATTATAGCCCTTGATGTACCAAATCTTGAGAAGATGTTACACTTAAGGAAAGCGATGACACTCCTTGCTTCATTGTTGGAAAGTGCGACGGTTTTTACCCATTTAGACACATAGTCAACCGCAATGAGGATGTATTTCATTCTACTCGAACTCACAAAAGGCCCCATTAAGTCAATTCCCTATACGTCAAACAATTCAATGACTAGAATAGGAGTGAGTGGGAGCTCATGTTTCCTTGAAATTCCTCCTTCCCATTGATAACAATCACAAGACTTGGCGAAATCATGAGCATTTTAATGAATTATTGGCCAGTAGTACCCACATTGTAGAATCTTGTATGTTGTCCAGATACCACAATAATGGCCTCCAATGGGCGACAAATGGCATGTTCCAAAATACTCATCATCTCTACTTTGGGTACACAATAATAAATAATCCCATCAGCATAAACACGGAACAAGTATGGTTCTTCCCAAAAGAACTTCTTCACATCGAACATGAACTTGCAGCCTTGGTAAACATTCAAATCGGATGGGACTATATCACTCATCAAATAGTTAGCAACATCGGCAAACTATGGAATTAAGTCATGTGATGCTGCCAACACTTGTTCGTCCAGAAAGGTGTCATCAATCTCAACTCTATCTTCCAACTTTAACATCGCCTCTTCTTTAAATCTAGAGAGATGGACTGGAACTTGGTTTTCTGTCCCTTTTCAATCTTTCACTTCGAAGTCAAACTCTTGTAACAACAATACCTAATGAATAAGCCTCAGCTTGGCATCCTTCTTTGCCATGAGATATCTCAATGTTGCATGGTCTGTGTGTACAGTGACTTTGGTTCCCAACAAGTAAGATCCAAACTTCTCAAAAGCGAACACAACGGCAAGCAACTCTTGTTTGGTCACGGTGTAGTTTCTTTGAGCAACACTAAGGGATTCGCAAACATAGTATATGGGATGTAGAATCTTCTTGCTCCTTTGTCCCAATACTACACCAAGTGCTACTCCACTTGCATCACACGTGACTTTAATCGGCTGCTCCCAATTCGCTGCAATGATGATAGGAGTGATACTAACCTTTTCTTCAACTCTTCAAACGCTTTTAGACAAGCTTTATCAAAAAAAAACTTCATCTCCTTCTCTAGTAGTTTGCAAAAAGGATGAGCTATTTTGGAGAAGTCTTTGACAGAGATGGGAGGGGGTAGCTTTGCGATTACCTCAATCTTTGCTCGATCTACCTCAATATCCTTGTTTGAAATCTTGTGACCCAGCACTATGTCCTCTTTCACCATAAGGTGACACTTCTCTCAATTGAGCACAAGGTTGCACTCTTCACACCTTTTCAGTACATCTTGGAGATGAGCCAAACAACCATCAAATGAGTCACCAACCACTGAAAAATCATCCATGAAAACTTTAATTGTATCTTTCACCATATCTGAAAAGATAGATATCATACAGCGTTAAAAGGTCATTGGTGTATTACACAATTCGTAAGGCATTCTTTTGAAGGTGAACGTCCTATATGGGCATGTAAAAGTGGTTTTCTCTAGGTCTTTGGGTTCTATCGAGATCTTATTGTAGCCTGAATATCCATCAAGAAAAACATACCATTTTTTCCAGCTAGACGATCGAGCATCTAATCTATGAAAGGCATTGAAAAGTGATCTTTTTCAGTTCATGAGTTTAGCTTGTGATAATACATGTACACTCTCCAACAAGTGATAGGCCTCATTGGAATGAGTTCATTCTTTGCATTTGGAACCACAGTAATACCATATTTTTTTGGTACACATTAGATAGGACTTACCCAATTACTATCCGCAATTGGATAAACAACTCCAGCATCTAACCCCTTGATGATCTCCATTTTGACAACTTCTTGTATAAGTGGGTTGATACGCTGTTGGTGTTCATTGTTGGGTTTGGAATTCGGCATGAGTTGGATTTTGTGAGTACATATGCCCAGTGGTATGCCTATGATGTCGACTATAGACTATCCTATTGCTTTTTTGAAATGCCTCAAGACAGATGTAAGAGCTTCCACTTGCTCTTGGTGAAGATCAGTAGCTATTATGATCGGCAATGTGTTGTTGGGTCCCAAGCAAGCATATTGCAAGTGAGATGGCAGCACTTTGAGTTCCAAAATTAGAGGTTTCTCGTTGGATGGTTTCGCGGAAGGAGTTGCTCTATTCTTCAAGTCTAAGTCGAGTCTCTTTGGTGTGTGATTGAAAGTCCCAAGGCCATTTAGTGCACAAATAACTCATCATACTCCCTAATGTGATCTTTATTGAAGTTCATGATAACGGCAGCTAGAGCTTCAACACCCAACTTCTCTTCAATAGGTATTTCTAGTTGCAAATCGTTGATAACATCAATTAAGAAAACAACTCGTATATCATTATGATGCTTCATTGCTCGCCGTACATCAAAAATCACCTCTTCATTTTTTAGTCAAAACTTTAATTAGGTAGTTTTCATGTCTACCAAAGCACGTTCGGTTGCCAAGAATGGTCTACCTAGAATGATCGGAACAACAAAGTCTACCTCGCAGTCAAGAATGACAAAGTCAGCAGGGAGTTTGAATAATTCGACTTTTACTAAAACATCATAAATAATTCCCACGAGCTTCTTCACAGTATGACCTGCCATCAAGAGTCGCATTGACATCGATTTAGGGGCTCCTAAGCCCAATTGTCGGAACACTGCTAGCGGCATCAAGTTAATGCTAGCACCCAAGTTGCACAATGCTTTTGAAAATTTGAATACCCCAATGTTACATGGTATGGTTAATGCATCTAGTCTTCTTTCTTTTGCACAAGAGAGCGAGTGACAATTGCGCTACAATGATGCAAGTTATCGGTCGATTCAAAGTTTATCGTTCTCTTCTTTGTGACAAGATCCTTCATAAACTTGGCATATCCCCGCATTTGTTCTAGTGCCTCTATTAAAGGAACATTTACCAAAAGTTATTTCAACATAGAGATAAACTTAAGAAACTTTCCATCTTCGGCCTTCTTCTTCAATCTTTGTGGAGGTCTTGGCATTGGAGTTGGAGTTGGAGCAGCATATTTTACATTCCTTGCTTTCTCACCATACTTCGTCTCTCCTTTTTTAGGTTTTTTAGTGCTTAGTTCTTTTCCTACTATTTCTTTCTTGATTTTGCTTTTTGTTTTATCCTCACTAACAGCCACGTCGTGTGCATCATCCTTAAGTTCTGGCATAGGTAGATCTACTTTTTGAATGCCATTTTGAGTGGTTACAGCTATGCATTGCCCATCATTCTTTGGATTTTGAATTGTATTAATTGGGAGAGTTCCTTTCTAACGTAGATTCAAAGATGACGAGATCTGCCCCAATTGTTGCTTAATACGCTTAATGGATATAGAGTGTGATTTAACTTTTTGATTCATTTCAGAAAGATCATTATATATCTCCTAATATTATCCTTTGTTGCATCATACTTTTTCATCATCTTGGCCATCATGTCTTTGATTCTTGCAAGTTCGGATCCTCCATCTCAATTTTCGAGAGGGATATATGCATAACTATTGTTGTTATCTCTCTTTCTCCAATCATTTCTCTGTCTTGCCTGCAGTTGCGATCATTGTATCCATTTTGATTATAATTATTCTCGCGATTATAGTTTCATTCACGATTATAGTTGTTGTCGTGGTTGTAATGGCCCTCTCTATTGAAGTTGTTATAGTTCCGACCTTGATTTCCTTGACCTTAGCGCCAAGAATCTTGGTTGGATGCTTGGGCGTTAGTCCATAAACCCCCCCACTTGATCATTCATATAGTAAGCATCTTTCTCATATTCGTAATTGGCATAACTTGGTGCCCTACGTTGATGGTCGATTGCATTGATTTTCTCTTGTCCCATGCTTTTGAATGCCAACTTGAATTCAGTTTTTAATTGAGCGAGCTCTTGTAGTATCTCTTCGTTTTGTATGTTGGAACCTTGATTTGTGCGACCAGAAAAAGAGCTTTTTGAAATTTCTATGTCCCTAGTGCTCCAAGCTTAGTTGGTCTTTGTAACATGGTCAAGTCTCTCTACGGCCTCTTGGAAGGTGTTGGCCAAAAATGATCCACCAGTGATGGTGTCTGCGATAGCTTTTCCATTATCATCAAGTGCGTGGTAAAATAGCTAAAGAAGTGACTCGTCTGCTATTCTATGATTTGGCACGCTTCGTAGATACTTTACAAATCTCTCCCAAGCTCCACAAATTGACTCTCCGGGCAACTGTTAGAAACTGTTGATCTTGTCTGTTACTTTGATCTTCTTAGACAATGGGAAGTACTTCTCCATGAATGCCTTGTGTAATTCATCCCAAGTTGTGATGGAGTTGTATGGAAGTTCGGACAACCAAATTGAAGCCTCGCCAGTAAGTGATAATGGAAAAACTCCCAGTCCAGTGATATCAATATTTAGGCCTGGGTCGCCAACACTCATTGGCAAACGTATAACACATTCTTGAGATGAATGTGTGGATTTTCGGATGGTAATCCAGCTAACAGTCCTCTACTATGAAGCATTTGAATCAACTTATTTGTGATGCTAAACTTAGTTCTCAGCGGTAATAGAGGTAACACAATAACACCCGTAGTTTCGATGGTGTCAGGATTGACCCCATAGTTGTTGCATATACCGAGTTCGGGGCGATGTCTGGGTGGAGGACGTTGTGTTGCTATTTGTGGATTGGAACATTTTGTTGTTGATGTTGCGGAGGATATTGCGGTGGGTTGTCGTATTGCTCCCCAAGATATTCCACACCATCACCAAGTTTGTGTCCATCGTTGTTATTGTTGTTGTTCGCTATTCTACATAATGCTCTTTGAATTTTGGGATTGAATGGAATCAAGAGAATGTCTTGACTTCTCGTATTTGTCATGCACTAAGATCAAAACTTGTTTCAGCACAAACAAAAGAAAAATAACATAAAATAAGGAAATAATGACTACAAATCAAATAATAAAAATTAATCTAATCTAAAAGTTAAATTCCTCGACAACGGTGCCAAAAGTTGATACACTCAAATTACACCTTCCAAAAGAAGTATAAAATGATCGTTGACCAAATATAGAACCTAACGAAGGTTAGGATCGATCTCGCAAGGAATATGGTTTAGACTTTAGATCAATCGTTTATTATTTGTTTTAGTAAAAAATTTATTTCTGTAAAGAAAAGGGGGATTTCTATATACTAATGAACAAATCAAATAACAAGCATCAACGAACAAAAATACGATTTAATGTGGTTTAAATTAATATGAAGTGAAACTAGGATTTTATATGTTCTCCAACCTCTAGGATCACTGCTCTAGCCTACTAGGGTGCCGAAATTATCCGCGGGGGTAAGGGCACTCCCTCCGTATATGGCCCGACGTTTTGAAATTAAAATAGCCGCGATCAAAAGACGGGCGGCTATCTAGGAAAGATGCTCACTGACTCTCATGGGTCGGATGCTGCTATAGAGTACCTAAAAAATAGCCAATAGAAGCGGGTGGCGCTGACTTAATTGGTCGGGTTGCAATCACCGACCTGCCTGACCCTCGAGAATAGGATCCCTAGAAGTTACCTGCACTCTTGGGCTTCTTAGCCAAAGCTTTGGCTTGCTCATCTTTTCTCACACCTTCAACCTCTTTAACAAAGTCTATGACTTCGTTGAAACTCCTGCCAGACGAAGTCATACGGACAGAAAGTACCTGCAACTCAAGGTTCAACCCTTTCACGAACAACCTGATCCTCTCCTCCTCTATAGTGACTAGCTGAGTAGCGTACCTGGACAATGCATGAAACTTGGCCTCATAAGTAGCCAGCGATTACCCTCCCTACTCAAGGGTCATAAACTCATCCTTCTTTCTGTCCCTCAAAGTATGAGGCACATACTTTTCTAAGAACAGAGTATGGAACTGAACCCAAGTAAGTGGGGGCAACCCAGGCGAACAACACTCCACATAAGCCCTCCACTACTACTTGGCCTCACCCTGCAGATGAAAAGTCACAAACTCTACTCCATGTTGGTTCACTATACCCATCTAGTGTAACCTCTCATAATAATAAATAATAAACTCATACGCATCTTTAGTTTCAGTACCATGGAAAATTGGAGGTTTGAGTTTGAGGAACTTAGTGAGCATGTCATGATCCGTATTGATCATTACTGGACCCATGAGTGGTCTGAAGAAGGCATTAGTGCCTACCATCTCATCTGCTAGCTGAGTTGCAGTAGCAACAGGACAAACAACCGGAGCTGATAATGCGGGCATAGTGGGAATGGCTCTAGTGTCGTCCAACCCACTCAAGAATGCCATGATCTGCTGGGCTAGTATGGGGTCCAGAGGGCGAATACCAGCAGTCCCAGTCTGAGTGTCCTCCTCCTGCTCAGCATGCTCTACTTTCTCTCTAACTTCTACCTCTACCTCTAACTCATTCTAGGGAGTAGGAGGGGCCTCATCTACTAGCACCTCCTCAATAGGAACTTCCACTCTAGCGGGTGCTGCTCTCCCTCTGCCCCTACCTCATCTTCCTCGTCTGTTTCTTCCTCTGCCACGCCCACAAACGACTGACTCTTCATCTGGCTCCACTGGAGCTACGGGCCTTACATCGTTATAGCGAGTGTTGACAATATGCGGACAAGTGAGTGAAAGAGGTAAGATATCAATTTAGATCACCAGATACCAATTTGGAATTAAGTTATAGCACGAAGGAAAGAAGACAATAATCCTTTCTTAAATCCTATAGCCTCTCGAAGAAAAGTACAGAAGTCTCCGTACCGCTCCGCAAGACTCTACTAGACTCTTTTGGTACGACGAGATCAACGATCCTAGACTCTGATACCAACTTTTTCACTACCCCGATCCGTCGTGACTGGCACCTACACTAACTTTTCAGTGGGAGAACCATTCTAATTGCAAAGAAATCCTAAACTTAGGGATGCAAAATAGGTGTAAAACAATAATAGATGTTGAGTTCCCATAAATTCAGAAAATAACTAGTTATTAACCCAAAATATATGGAAGTAACACATCCTAGGAATTGAAAGCCGTTCGTACCAAAACTCTAAACTAAAGAAGTCTAAAATAAGGGTTACATCCCCAAAAGAAAAAGAAATATAGTCATGAACTAAACTAATATTTGAATCTAAGTCCTCGAAAAAAAAGGACTAGAAAATAAGAGAGTCCTCCACAGCTTGAAAGAATAGCTCACACTTGAACTCGAACAATAATCACTCCTCTAAATGAAGTCTCTCTACGGCCGACTGAATATGTCTTGTACTCAACAAAAGGCAGAGCAAGAGTAGTATCAGTACACAAAAATAATGGTGTACTGGTAGGATCACGCGGTTATCCAGTAAGTAGATCATAGACAAGTAAACTCAACATAATAAGTACATATATATAGAATAAGTCAACCAGTCTCATGTTCAACCATTTTCAGCAAGATCACAAATCAGTATCTTCAACATGTTATAACTTCACGCAAGGGTCCTCGCAAGGGACCTACAAATAATCAACTTTATGTTGGAACGTGACACTCGATCTAAATATGTGTCTGAACGTGACTTCCGATTCAAATATGTGCCAAAACGTGACACCCAATCCAGTTTATGTGTTAGAACGTGACACCGGATCCAAACATACCACAATCACAAATATATTCAGAATATACAGCATTATATCACCAAGAACAGGTTCATCACAAAAATAGGCACGCAAGTGATCATTTCACACATGATCTAGCATGTCTCCCTATTCATATACACATATGTATATCATAAAGTAATTTAACAAGTATATGAAACACATACGAGAAACAAGACCATCACCTACCTCAAATTCATGCTTCAACAACCTTACAATGCAAGAACTTTCCCTTTCCGAGTTCGTTCCTCTCATTCTTGGTGTAGAAAAATAGTAAATACATATAAAGGATCAACACACTGACCTAACCTAGAAATCAAAGAATGAATTTAGGAAGTATAATCTTTACCTTAAGCGTGGAAATCAGTGGAAAATTGATGGAATTCGCCTTAGGTCACCTTTTAAAGTCTTAGAAAGTAATTTTGCAGAAAAAGAACGTTTCTGGGTCTTTTACCCAACTTAAGTCGCGATTGTCCCTCTCTGGCGGAACCCATCCTACTTTGGCGGCCCCGCTCTAGCGGCAGTAATCCCGGTCTAGCGGGATATGCGGAGACAAAAAGCTCGTAAAAAATCTCCAAGTCTCCACTTTTACAACATATCCTCTTTCCAAGACGTATTAAAGTATACCCTTCATGCCAACTTCGATTTTGGGAGCTTTACTTGCTCGAATGCGACTTCACAAAGCCATAAATATTCCGTATCATCTTGGCTATCAGCCTATTTAATAAAATTAGGGATTTGATCTTCCATTATTCACATGATCACCTTAAACTTTACCTGATTCAGAATACGTCTAAGTATGGCCTAGGCTAAAATTTTCTGAAGTTATTATAAAGTTTTTTGGCTCGAAATCCTTTCCTATTAGCCTATTCATAACAACGGGAACATGTCGTTAAATAGATAGACTTTTAAGAGTGATTAATAGTCGTTGAGTAATGTGTGAAGTTTTCTATGCATTTAATTATTGTGGTTTGGATGGTTTATATGTTGTTGTGATTGGTCAACAATCATAAAACCGCGAAATCCATAATCTTGAACTTGCCTCTATCAAATATGATGCCTTGAATAAAAGAAGGCTTTATAAAATATTATTAATAAAGTTGAATGTGATAATCAAGAATGATGAAATAATTATATTATTGGATCGGGTGTCATGAGCCGACACGATATTATTGGATCGGATGTCACGTTCTGACACGGTAATACTAAAGAAAAATAAATGAAATGACTTAATAATACCTAATCTCAAATAACTCATTTCTTGAAAGAGCGTGGTGTGGAGGCCTGAGTCTTCATGTATACTCTTGCTATTGTTCACTAATTACGTAATTATTTCATTGTATTTTCACTTGATCTTGATCTTGTTGTTTACCACCTGTTAAGTGTTATAGTTGAATTTCTGTTATTGTTTTATGCATATTAATTTCTATTTCGAGTCGGTTAATGATATCTACTCAGTACATGTTGCCCTGTACTGAACCCTACTTGTATTTTTCTTCATTTTCCTTTGTGGAGTGCAGCGAGTGTACCAGCAACTTCGACTCGACCTCAGCTCTAGCCATTTTCCAGCACATCAGGTTCCAGGGTGAGCTATTCCTTCTAGCTCGTGTTGGATTCTCTCGGTCACAGCATGATGTCCGTAGTTTTCAGACACACTATGTCATTTATTTATGTCGGTGTTTGATATTTTTCAGACTAAGTATTTTAGAATTAGATGTCCTTGATGTGATAACTTTCAGATTTTGGAAAACTATATGCAATAGACTCTAGTGGATTTTTATTTGTTACTTTAATAAGATTTGAGCTTCCGCATTATTATCGTATTTTATAAGTTGAAAAGCTAATATAAGTTAGAGTTTGTATCGTTGGTTCGCCCACCTAGAAGGTTAAGTATGGGTGCCACTCATGGCCTATTTTGTATCGTGACAGTTTTTACTCTTTCTAGTAATGTTATCTGTTGGAAGACAACTTTGCAATGTGGTGTTGCTCTATCCACCACAGAGGCTGAGTATATAAAAATTACTGAAGCAGTGAAAGAGGCTACAAGGCTTGGAGCGGATAAAACATATGATAGGCAGACGTTATTTTATCCAAGATATCGTATCTAAAGGGGTTGTTGATGTATAGAAATTGTCTACACATGATAATCCAGGAAATATGATGACCAAGAGAGTCCAAAACAATAAATTCAGGCATTGCCTAGACTTGATTGGTGTGAGTTGTATTCAGTAAGCCCTTTGGAGGGTTGAGAGCAAGGCATAAAGACGTCATTTCAATTAATGAAAGGAATTCAAGCTAAGAGAAAGATTTGTTAATTATGTCTTGAATTTTTTCTTTGCATGTTTTAGATAAACCATAATCCCTATTGGTTTAGGAAACCATTGTCCTTATAGATTTGGGAAAAGAATATATTGTCCTTCTAGGATTGGAAAACATTTTCCTTATAGGTTTGGGACTACTTGGGATCTATATATAGGGGATATAGTTGCAAATTCTAAAGAAATGGTACAGAATACTCAATGTAGTCCTTGTGTTATTTTTCTTTCTATTTTCTTTATTTGTGATTATGTGCTAACACCTTCTCTTTTCTTCGTACCTTTGAATTATAAACCCTCTTATCAATAATTTCAAAATGAATTAAGTTAGGTGATATATTTCAATATAAAATACTTGTCTTTAATTTCATCATGAAGGAAAGGACTCACAAAAATCAAATATCAATACTCACTACCTTAGATGCATGGGTCCTCAATGGAAGATTAATGCATATATTGATCCCTCCCCCACTTACTAGCAAAGACTTAACCTATATAAGTGCATGTCAAAGTACAAAGATATTATAGAGGGATTCAATCTATTAGGGAAGATTAGGCTTCATGGATTAATGTCATGTATTATAGGTTATATATATTTAGTCATATATTATAAGGTTCAAAATTAGAATTTATGAATAACTAAGGGTCCAAAAATGGACTTCAAAGATATTCAATGCTACTTTTTTTTATCTACCCTATTGAACATTATTTTTTTAAAAAAAAAAAACATAGGAAAATTGAATTTCTAAATCTACAATCTTGTCTATAGACTACCACTAGGTGCTTAAAAAATAGAAGGTGGAATTGGGCTTTTGGGCTATCAAATGAAAGTCTACCTAAATGCACCATTTCCCGGGTCATTTGCATTTTTGATCCTATTTTGTGATGCTTTTTAATTTCGAAAAATTATTTAAATATACAACTTATTTTATCATATTTTCTAAAATTTTCTACCATTTGAAAAAGTTACAAAAATTCCCACTCTGTCCTATTCTCGAATACATTACTTTACGCGATATATCGGTCAGATACATCACTTTACACAATGTATTGGGACGACAGATACTTCACTTTACGCGATGTATCAATCAGATACATCACTTTACGCGATGTATCAGAATGTCATATACAGCACTTTTATGCGATGTATCGATCTGATACATCACTTTACACGATGTATCAAGACATTTTGAGACGTATCTGAATTCCACCAAATTTAAGGAATTTCTGTAATTTGAAAAAAGAGTAGGGATATGATGAAATTAACTCTTAACACTATGAGATTTGTATATGATGAAATTAACTCTTAACACTATAAGATTTGTGTAATTCTTCCTTTTAATTTATGTCCTTCATAACCAATAATTTTTTTATGGTGTATAAATTTATATTTTCATAACATAATATATATAAATTATGTTTGGGCATGATTTCAATTTTTAAAGAACTTATTCCCCACTAAACATAAGTTCGATGGATTAAGGGCAAACATTAAAAACTAGTCTATTTTAAAATAAAAATATAAAATCAACTTATTTGAAGAACATAACGTACAATTTTATACCATTCCCCTTTTTCTTCTCCCTTTTTGCCCTTTTTGGTGCTAAGTAAATAACAAGTTGCAAAGGCTGCAGGCTTTCTAAGAAGTTTGGCCATAGAGAGTTTTTGTATTAATTTCATTTGCTTTTCCTTTTAATATCCCAGTAGTTGTATTCCCTTTGAGATTTTGCTGTTTGATTCACGATATACATACGCGTATAATATACACATATTGTTTGTCGAATGCAGTTATATTTAATTAATTTATAAATGTTAAAGAAGATACATCTAATTATGTAGCAAATCACGCATTTTTTCTTGAATTTTTTTTCAAAAAGCATGTATCTGGAACTAATATAATGTATTTGAATGTTATTGAGTGTTGCTCTTCATTAAAAAATATATATCTGGATTAGACTTTAAAAATCTAAATCACTATATTTGTGATTCACAATGTTTTTTGTGTTTGTGTTTTCACGATATATCTGTGTTTCGCAGTTTCATGTATTCATTCGTATCTAGTTTATCTATATCTAGTATCAATTTTATCTAGTGTATCCAGTATCAATTTCATCTGTTGTATCCATTTTCATACCATGTATCCAAATACATGTATCTAATGTCAAATATGTGCGGATATATTTATCAAATAAGTTGGTATCTTATGTATTTATGCATATATACATCTTTTATTAGAAGAAGAAGAAGGAGAAGAAAAAAAGAAAAAAAATTACATAAATACACATATACCTAGAATCGTCTTTAGCCATTGATGAAGTTAAAAAATGCTTGATATAAATCCTAAATTAAATTGAAAATCTAACACTCTCCGCAATATTTTCACAATAATCCCAAAACATTGCAAAAAAAAATTAAAAAATAAATAAATAAAGAAAACTTCATCAACTTAATCAATCAAACAACATTGTCATTGTGAGGAAATGAAAACAAGCAATCAAACATCATCAATTTCTTCTTCTTACTTCAGTGTAGTGTTCGATTCAACATTAAATTCAACACAAAGCAAGATCAAAATCCATTGAATCCATGGCTTCAACTTCGAGAGATAAACAATTTGATGAAGCTTTACATCACAAGCGTGGAAAGAAAGGATTCATATTCCGGCAAATAGTGGTGGTGTGTTGTACCTTTATTAACAATATTCTTGGTTGAAAAATCTTTAGCCATCAAAGTAGATTAAGAAAAATCAAAATCAATGAACTTTGATTGAAGAAGATCGTGTGAGGGAGAAGGAGGAGAAACAATTGTGTGATAAACGTAGGAAGAATTAGGAGAGAGAGTGAGCTGATCCGGAGCGAATACGTAAATTAGGGAAATAATTAAGTGGCTAAGACCGGCTATATTTTAGGCTAATTTTAAGGAGTGACATATCTCAAGGTATGTGACTCCAAATATGGTACACAATTATTAAATTGTGGAGAATATATAATTATTTGAAATTATAGATGAAACTAGTAGATATAATATGAATGTATATCTAATTATGTAGTTTTTTCTAATAATATATATCTACTTATAAATTTACCTAATAAAATAATGAATCCCTACTTTTAGGGATATCCAGTTGCGAGAAAATGACCAAAATGATCCTTAATGTATGGGTAATGTCTTATTTTGATCTTTAAACTTGATTGAAATAATTCTTAATGTATAGCAAAGGTGTTCATTTTGGTCTTTAATATATGTCACTTGATTGAAATGTTTCTTAATATATAACAAAAGGTGTTTATTTTGGTCCTTCATCCTAAACCTAATAGATTTATAAATAAAAAAGTGTTAAATTTAACGATGGAACCCACGTGGCTAACAAAATCCACCATTGTTGTCTTTTTTGTTAGCTCCAAATTAAAGAAAGAACTCCATAGAATCTAACATCATTTTCTCTATTTTCTGAAATAAAATTTACCATTTTCTCGTTCCTAAAATATTATTCCACTGACCTAATAAAAAATTATATTTTAAGCCAGAGAAAATAATAATTTTTGTAGAGACAATGATGTTAGGTTTCATGAATTATTTCTTTGGATCTAACAAAGAAGACAACAATGATGGATTTTGTAAGCTACATGGGGTCCACAATTAAATTTCACGCTTTCCTGAGGATAAAATCTGTTAGGTTTAGGGTAAATTAAAAGACCAAAATGAATACATTTTGTTATACATTAGGGAATATTTTAATCAAGTGAAATATATTAAGGACCAAAATGAACATATTTGTCATACATTAAAGACCATTTCAATCAAATAAAATATATTAAGGACCAAAATAAAGCAATACCTATACATTAAGGACCATTTTGGTCATTTTCTCATCCAGTTGCTAAAATAAGAGAAATAAATAATTGAATTCGTAATTTTAGAAATATGAAAGCAACAAAATAAAGGCAAAAACAATGAATTCCTAATTTTAAAAATACAATAACATTAAATAAGGAAAAAGTGTTGTAAAATAGACTAGATTAATAATTTAAGAAGTAGAAAATAATAAAAAGAGAGATTAAGAGAAATAAGGAGGAGAAAGTAATTGCTCTTTTGTGCGTGTTTTCTGTATATTTTCACTCATTCATTTGCACAGAATGTGCACATTACATAGGCATAAAGAAGAGTCAATTTGTTGCCTAACTTGCCAACTATCCAAGTGGATGGATTCCACTTGGATAGAGACATTCATACATAACACTCCCCCTTGAATGTCCATGTATAATGTGTCTTCTTAACAATTTTATAAGAGATAATATATATAATTATTTTCAATATCCATATATGTTGTACCTCGTTAAAACCTTACTAGAAAAAACTCAGTGAAAAAAAGTCTAGTGAAGGAAAAAGAGTACACACATCTGGTAATACGCCGTGAATGCTGCCTCATTAAAAACCTTACCAGGAAAACCCAGTGGGACAAAAACCTTGGTTAAGGAAAAAAAAAGTGCAGCGCGTATTTTATCCCCTCTGATGAAAACTTCATTTGATATTTTGGAGACGACGCATTCCAACCTTATATCTTAATTTCGTAAAAGTTGATGTTGGTAATACCTTTGTGAATAAATCTGCAAGATTATCACTCGAACGAACTTGTTGTACATCAATATCATCATTCTTCTGTAAATCATGTGTGAAGAATAATTTTGGTGAAATATGTTTCGTTTTGTTTTCTTTTATGAAGTCACCTTTCAACTGAGCTATGCACGCGGCATTGTCTTCGAATATAACTGTGGGTACTTTGACATTACTTTTCAGGCCACATCTTTCTTTGATGAATTGTATCATCGATCTCAACCACACACATTCTCTACTTGCTTCATGAATAGCTATTATTTCAGCATGATTTGAAGAAGTAGCAACAATGGACTGCTTTGTAGATCGTCATGATATAGTAGTTCCTCCGTGTGTAAATAAATAGCCTGTCTGAGATCGAGCTTTATGTGGGTCTGATAAATAACTTGCATCTGTTTAACCAATAAGGTCTGCACAAACTTTATTAGTATAAAACAAACTCATATCAATAGTACCCTTGAGGTATCGCAAAATATGTTTGATACCATTCCAATGCCTTCACGTTGGGGATGAATTATACCTTGCTAGCAAATATACAGAAAATGTTATATCAGGCCTGGTTGCGTTAGCAAGGTACATAAGTGTACCAATAGCACTGAGATATGGTACTTCAGGACCAAGCAGTTCTTCATCCTCTTCTAGAGGTCGAAATTGATCTTTTTCCACTTCAAGTGATCGAACAACCATTGGAGTACTTAATGGATGTGCTTTGTCTATGTAAAATCTTTTTAAGATTTTTTCAGTGTAGGCAGATTGATGGACAAAAATCTCGTCTGCTAAATGTTCAATTTGCAGACCTAGACAAAGTTTTATCTTTCCAAGATCTTTCATTTCAAATTCTTTCTTTAGATATTCAATTGTCTTTTGGACCTCTTCAGGGGTTCCAATGAGATTTATGTCATCAACATAAATGGCGAGTATAACAAACTTTGATTCCGTTTTCTTAATAAAAACACATGGACAAATAACATTATTTATATAGCCTTTATTTATTAAGTACTCACTAAGACAATTATACCACATACGCCTTGATTGTTTCAGACCATGTAATAATCTTTGCAGTTTTATTGAGTACATTTCTCGAGACTTTTTACATGCTACAGACAATTTTAATCCTTCTGAAATTTTTATGTAAATTTCATTATCAAGTGAACCATAAAGATAAGCTGTAACTACATCCATTAGATGTATTTCAAGATTTTTATGTACAGCTAAACTGATGAGATATCGAAAAGTTATTCCATCCATAACCGGTGAATATGTTTCTTCATAATTAACTCCGGGTTTTTGAGAGAATCCTTGTGCAACAAGGCGAGCCTTGTATCTTACAATTTCATTTCTCTCATTTCATTTCCGTACAAAAACCCATTTATAGCCAACTGGTTTTACACCTTCTGGGGTTTGGACCACAGGTCCAAAAACCTCACGTTTAGCAAGCGAGTCTAATTCTGATTAAATTGCCTTTTGCCATTCTGGCCAATCACATCTACGTCGACATTCTTCAATGGATTTAGGCTCAAGACTTTCACTATCTTGCATGAGGTTAATTGCAATATTATATGCAAAAACATTATCCACCGTAATTTTCGATCGATCTAGATTTATCTCATCACCAGTAGAACTTATTGAAAGTTGTTCATTCACTTGAGTCTCGGGTTCACTCATTTTTTCAGGAATATCAGGAGTACTCAAATCTTGACATTCTTCAGGAGGTTCTTGTGTAGTATTATTTTTATGGTTTCTCACGCTTCTCTTTTTAGGATTTTTATCTTTTGATCCCAATGGTCTACCATGCTTAAGGCGTGTTTGGGATTCAAAAGCTATGATACTAGTAGATGGTCCTTTTGGGACATCAACTCGGATAGGCACATTCAATGCAGGGATATGTGACTTAGTTATCCGTTTCAAATCAGTAAATGCATTTGGCATTTGATTTGCTATTTTCTGCAAGTGGATGATCTTCTGGACCTCCTGCACACATGTGCGAGTACGTGAATCAAAATGTGATAGTGATAAAACTTTTCACACAATTTCTTTTTCTTTTTCAGGTTCCTTTTTCTCTCCCCCTAATGGTGGGAAAAGTGTTTCATCAAACCGACAATCTGCAAATCGAGCAGTGAATAAGTCTTCAGTCAACGGTTCAAGGTATCGAATTATGGAGGGTGAGTCAAACCCAACGTATATGCCCAACCTTCGTTGAGGGCCCATTTTTGTACGGTGTGGTGGTGCTACAGGCACGTATACTGCACAACCAAAAATTCTTAAATAGGCTATATTTGGTTCATGACCAAATACTAATTGTGACGGAGAGTATTTATTATAATGTGTCGGTCTGAGACGTACAAATACTGCCGCATGTAAGATAGCATGACCCCAAACAGTAATTGGCAATTTTGTTTTCATTAGTAGAGGTATTGCTATCAATTGTAGACGCTTTATAAATGACTCTTCAAGGCCATTTTGAGTATGAACATGAGCAACAGGATGTTCAATTTTTATCCCAATTGATAAGCAATAATCATTAAAAGCTTGGGATGTAAATTCTCTAGCATTATCAAGGCGAATGGCCTTAATTGGATAATATGGGAATTGCGCCCTTAATCTTATTATTTGTGCCAACAACTTCGCAAACGCCAGGTTGCGGGATGATAAAAGGCACACATGAGACCATCTAGATGATGCATCTATTAGGACCATAAAATATCTAAACAATCCACTAGGTGGATGAATAGGTCCACATATATCTTCATGTATACACTCTAAAAAGTTAGGAGATTCGATGCCAACCTTTAGGGTCGATGGTCTGGCAATTAATTTGCCTTGATAACAAGCAGCACATGAAAATTTATCATTTGTAAGAATCTTCTGATTTTTTAACGGATGTCCAGTTGACTTTTTAAGAATTCGTCTCATCGTTATTGATCCAGGATGACCTATTCGATCATGCCATAGCACAAATGTATTTAGATCGATAAACTTCTGCTTTACGATTATATGTGCTTCAATTGCACTAATTTTTGCATAATATAGGCCAAAAGATAAAGTTGATAATTTTTCCAGAATATATTTTTGGCCTGAGACACTCTTGGTTATACCAAGATATTCAATATTCATTTCATTTAGTGTCCCAACATGATATCCATTTCTGCGGATATCTTTAAAACTTAATAAGTTTCTTGGGGATTTAGAAGAGAATAGTGCATCTTCTATAATAATTTTTGTCCCCTTAGGCAAAATTATAGTAGCTCTTCTGGAGCCTTCTATCATTTTTGAATTACCAAAAATTGTAGTAACATTTGTTTTTCTTCTTAGTAAGTTAGAAAAATATTTCTCGTCTTTAAATATAGCATGAGTAGTTCTACTATCAATTACACAAATATCCTCTTGATTTATCATTGATTCAAATAAGATTTGAGGCATTTTCATATTTTTCTTCAATAAGAAATAAAATAAGTATTAACACATGGTACATTACACAATTTTTATTTATTTACATGGACTAGAAAAATACAAACATAATATTTAATACAGATAAAAAGAAAAATATTTACATATTATTAGTACTATCGATATTCATATTTTCAATCTTAGAAAATTAAAGAAATCAGCTACATCCAAATGTCTGGGCTCAATATTATCTTTAGAGATAAAATTATCTCTAGATTATTTTCTGCCCTCTTTAATGATGCTTGATATAGCTGAACCAGATGTTTTGACGACCGACAAGTCCGCGATCAGTGCCCCACACCTCCACATTTATGACATACACTTTCTGAATTATTCTTCGGTAAAACTTTTGACTTTTTACCCTACCTTTTATATTGCTGGTCATTTCTCGGTGTCAGCCGAGTATCATGATTGAAATTCCTTCTTTGATCACGACCACGACTGGGGCCATGGCCTCTTTCTCGTTGGTTATAATTTGTCTGATTCACTTTAGAAAGTGACAAAGAACCAACTGACCGACTATCATGATTTTTCATTAATAGTTGATTATGTCTTTCAGCAATAAAAAGGTGAGATAATAATTCAGAATATTTTATAAAACCTTTTTCGCGATATTGCTGCTGCAGGAGCATATTCACGGGTGGAAATATGCAGTATATTTTTTCCAATTTATCTTGCTTAGTGATTTTATCTCCGCACAAATTTAACGGAGCTATAATTCTAAATAAGGCAGAATTATATTTAGTTATATTTTTAAAGTCCATTAGTCTCAGATTTAACCAGTCATGACGTGCTTGTGGGAGCATGACCAACTTCAGGTGGTCATATCTTTCTTTTAAATTTTTTCACAATTTCAGGGGATCCTTTAATGTAAGATATTATAATTTTAGGCTTTTAGCCCCTCGTCAAGATGGTGGCGGAGAAAAATTATAGCTTTTGCACGGTCTTGACTAGATGTCGTGTTATCATCTTTGATGGTGTCTGTCAGATCCATCGATTCTAGATGAATTTCGACATCAAGTGCCCATGATGAGTAGCCTTTTCCAGAGATATCAAGAGCAGTAAATTCAAGTTTTGAAATATTTGTCATATTATAAAAATAAAATTAAATAAAATTCTTACCACTTTTGTTACCTTGAACAAATAGCAGAGGTTCGTGCTGATAACGTGTTGTAAAATAGACTAGATTAATAATTTAAGAAGGAGAAAATAATAACAAGAGAGATTAAGAGAAATAAGGAGGAGAAAGTAATTGCTCTTTTGTGCGTGTTTTCTGTATATTTTCACTCATTCATTTGCACAGAATATGCACATTATATAGGCATAAAGAAGAGTCAATTTATCGCCTAACTTGCCCATCTATCCAAGTGAAACCACATCCATACATAACAAAAAGAAAGATATTCTCTCCCCTATTTTTCTTCGAGTGAAATAAACCGATAGAAAATTTGGCTACCTAGTGCTTAATTTTTAAATTTAAAATTTGTTAAATACTTTTAGATTAAAAATAATGTTAATTCTACATAAGATTTGTAGCTATATGTCAATCACTCTTGTGAAGTAATTAGAATGACTTTATTTTCATGAGCCTGTTTGGATTAGATCATTTTAAATGTTTTTATGTTAAAATAATTTTAAAGCATTTTTAGAATGTTTGGGTAAATTAAAAAATGAGTAAATTCCTTGAATAGTCACTCATATTTGGAAAATTGTCTAATAATATCATTTTTATTTGTTTTAAGAATACAATATCAATTAAATTATTTTTATTTTCCTCAAAATATACTTAGAC
Source organism: Solanum dulcamara (assembly GCF_947179165.1). Lineage (NCBI taxonomy): Eukaryota > Viridiplantae > Streptophyta > Magnoliopsida > Solanales > Solanaceae > Solanum > Solanum dulcamara. The sequence goes on from NC_077243.1 coordinate 23,080,927, forward strand.
ACAATAAAAACATTCTTCTATACTCTAATGGATGTTATGACACATTATTTCTTTTTTTAACAGTAAATTTTTAAATGATTACTACTAGCTACATCTGATTATAAGTTCAATCAAAACAAGCAAAATCCGTCTTTTTATTCTTTGCTTAAGGTAAAGAATCAACTTTAATTTGTTTTAATTTTTTTTTTTGCAGCAACATTTCAATCAGTACCCATTTAGGAAAAGCTTCAATCTTGGCGGTTAAAGTTGGGGCAGCTCAATCTTTCAATTAAAAGGGTATCTTTATCTGAAAAAAAAAAACATTAATGAACAAAATAGTTCACCCTCTATGACTTGTATTCAAATATATTGTGGACATTTTTCTGATGTCTTTTGGCCTTTTTGTTATCTTTCCAGTTGATTTGTTTGTATTATATAGGAGTCAGAATAAGTTAATATAAATTTATAATATAGTACATCAAGTTGCCTGACTAGACAATTGAGACAAATACATTTAAGTTTTTTTCTTAGAGATGCAAAAAAATTACACACATCAAGGGGTCATTTTGCAGCTGGTTAGTGTTTAGAGTTATACGGATATTAATAATATAGAAATTAGTTATTATGAGTGAATTTATATACTATTTTATGTAGGAATTAGTTATTTAATCTTCTATCTTACATAAAATAATGAATATATGCGATTTTCTAAATCATCAACCAAACATCATATTTATTTTATATATGAATAACTTATTTTCGATCTATCTATCAAACAACGTATAAATTAAATAAAAATTAATACATAAATAACTTATTTCTTATCCAGCTATCAAACGATGTCTCCCATGTTCTACACAAACTATAGGCACAAACAGATAAGGCAGATTCAAACAACAGAAATATCCGATTAAAATAAAGCAAACAAGTTATGCATGTCTTAATAATATATGTATTAGTTATGCAGGTATTAATTTATTTGACTGTATTTTTGTTATATTAAAAATTTATAAGCATTATACACTTTTTAAAAATAAATTATTTGTTTACCATTATACCCTTGACCTTTCTTTCCTTTGTATTTTTTTTTCTTTTTACATTTTGTTTAGGCAAGGTTTTAGACAAAAACTTGAATGTCATATTTTTAAACTTCCTCGTATAGTTGAACCAATGTGTGTGTATATTTTATATATATGAGGGAGATTGTCTTTTTTATTCGATACTTAATTTTTTTAAAACAAATTTTGGGTGAGCCTCAAACCCATTTTATTGATAAATAAAAAAAATACAAAGTTCTGATGAAGAAGTAGATAATGAAAGACGAACAGTGGCCGCAGCCCAAGCATTGGCCACAACCATATCTACTATTCTTCTTCTTCGTTTAGTATTCTATGGTGTTTTCTGTTTGTGGATAATATAAGATAATTTTCCGCCGATTGGAGAAACAGAAAGACTTCATCCGTATTATCCTCAGCTATGGGATTTGATCGATTCTTCAAGATTTGCCTATGAGAAGATGAAGAAATTTGAGATCTAGAAAAAAAAAAAAGGAATATAGTGGATTTGATTGTAATTGGAAGTGATAAAGGGTACTTTAGTCATTTAAACTTTTTTTATTCATGTATTAGTTATTCAGGTATAAGTTATTCCATCATCTATTTTGTATAAAATGATATATAGATTTAACTCATAATTTATATATGTATTAATTATGTGGTATTCTAATTTGCTGACCAAATATAATAATATCTGTGTTGAATTTTATACATAGACATAAAAATATTATCAAATATGATAAAATTTATACAAAATTTTATAAATGAATAACTTTGTCCTTATCCAATAACCAATCGGCCTGAGTATTCAAATTATTTCTAGGTACCCACATTTTTTCTCGAAAAACTCCAGGAATCCGTATTGGATTTTGCCTCAGAATCCTAGAAAACTAGGGTAGAAATTTTTTACCGCTATGTAATAATCTTTTGCCGAGTATAATGAAGATATGGGTTAAGATATGGGTGATTTAATAAAGTTTTAAAAAATTAATGTTTTTAAAAAAAGAATAATATGATATGGTATCCATTAGGAGAGAAAAGAATATTTTTATTGTGTCAAGTAGATTTTGAGAAAACTAAAAATAGTTAGGCAATATTAAAATCCTAAAAGAAACTACAGTGATAATACTAGTCGTTTGGCCACAAATATTCCCAAAAGTATATTTGAGGGAAAATTTGAAAAATAGTGTTTGACCATATAATTTGTTGTTATTTGGAAATATATTTGACAAATATTCAAGTTCCCAAATACTTGAAAAAACTAGTAATTGGGCGAAAGTTTAGTAATTGAAAATTTATAAATATTTAAAAATTACCCCAAACTTTTTTATTTAATAAAAACACTCATTATTTACAGTTTTGGACTAAATTTCAGTCTTAGTTTAGGTACACAATTTATACATTATATACATATTTTATACAATTTGTATATGAGTTTGCTCTCTGAAGTCACTTCCAATTACAAGTAATAAAAGTAGTTTTCGTATACAAATCAATGGTACTTTCCTTTTATTTTCTTCCTCTTTTTTCAGATTCATATTAAGTGTGTTTGTTGTCATAACTTATCACGAAACGTTGTTCATTATAAATTATTAATACAAACTTATCGGTATTTTTAATAGTTTTAAAACGTTATGGATATAAATTGTAATTTTTTAAAGCTAAATTTTATTTTTTTATTTAAAATTAAATATATCTCCCAAAATCTATAGTCAAACACATGATCAACTTCATCCAAAAATAATTTACCAAAAATATTTAAAACTTTTTGCCCAAACATTAGCTAAGCAATTTCTCAAATATGTATAACTATTCAAAAATCTTACTTTTAAAAAAATATTTATAAATATTTTATTCTAAATTAAAATAATAATAAAAAAAAAATCAAAAGCGAATCCAAACGGAGTCTTTTTAAGTAACAAATTACTTGGAAAATGGAATGTCAATTAGGGTCATATCTGATTGACTTATTTCAATAATAATAAAAAAGGAGTAGTGAGCCATTAAAGGAGAAAAAGATACTCCAACAAGTTAACATCAATATATTATTCCTAAATCTGAGGTTGATTTCTTTTTATGGTCTTTGCAATCATCAAACTTCATTTGATTGCCCAAACTTTTGCTAAAAATCCCATTTGCCCCAACAGCAGTAGTAATTTTACCAATTGGATGATTTAGGATGTGTTTGATTCAGAAATAAAATATTTTCTTTAAAAATAAATAAGTATCTTACTTATTTTTTAATTTTGAAAGTTAATAGCATAAATGAGTTAATCGTTCAATGACGAATAATAAATTATTAAAATTTATAAACTTTAAATTCTCAATTCTATCTTTTATAAAAGATGAAAAGTAATCACATTTGGATGAATGATTAAGGATTCTTTCGGCTTCATTACCCTGATTAATTATGGTCTCTTTAGTCATTCCAAGAAATAGTAAAAGCCCTTTTTTCAAGTCATACGTCCAATCTGGTCCTTACAAATTACTGCCCTAATAAAGATTATTTCTTTTCCCAAAACTAATTTTGATCTAAATATATTTTACGTTTGTTAAATGGGCCGATAATTAAGACGTGTTTTCTTGTTAGAATATTAAGTTTAGCATATCTCATCATAAATTTTGGATTAGATTTTAAAAAGTTATCTTTAAATATTTTTTTGTCATGAAATTTGATCAGATTTTAAAAATTTAATCTTCAATTTTTTTTTAAGTTCAAATTTTGAGTTCTTGGGATGCTCACAAAACTTCAAAAAAAAAAAATCAAGTAAAATACATATCCAAATAAAATTTTAAATTTTCAAAGTTACAACTTTAAAAATTTAAATTTTACTTTAAAAATGATAATCAAACGGGAGTTAAGTTGTTGGTTCAATTATAAGACATCCCTAATGATTTTAGTAAAATTCAGTATGCTTCCTCTCCTATTGTTCAAAATTTAAAAGATGTTCCTCCTAACTTGATGTTCCATTAGATTGACCTATTGATAATCAAGCTATAAGTCTGTTGCTCCCCTCTCTTATGGCAAATTGACCTATTGATAATCAAGTTTCTGGCTACTTTAGTAAATATATTTGGGTTGAGTCTATCAATCGTATATCAAGATTCATTTTTATTTTCAACCATTAGATGGTAAAGGAAGGTGTCATCTCTCCTTTCTCTCGCAACCAAAATAATTGTATAGTCGAATAGTTGAGTTAGATGGGGGACAACCATCGAATTATTAAAGAGGTCTTCTATCAAAGAATTAGGAATTATAACATTATTAAGTCACATATTTTTATGTTTCTTTTATAAAAAAATATTTGTGATTATAAATTTAATTATATAAAGATCCACTAGTTACTAATAGCAATAGCTAGTTATGTCTCAAAATAAGTGTCACCTTAGCACAAAAAAAGTCTAAAAATAAGTGTTACTTTAAGAATTTAAGACAAAAATTAGTATGTTTTTCTCATTGTACCGTTATACTCCATCTTCTAAGTAGTGTTCAAATTTAGAGACAATTATTAAATAATGATAGTTTAGTAAACTACACATTGCATTTATTAAGTTCTTAATGGACATGATTTTTATTAAGGTGACACTTATTTTGTGACGGAGGAAGTATTCTTTAAGAATTTTTTTTTGCATGATACAGACAATCATACCAAGAATGAGTTTTTTTTACAAAATTAAAATGATGAGTCTTTTATTTGCAAAACATAAATTTAAGAGTCAAATGTTATATTTAAAAAAATTAAAATCATAATTTGAAACCTATAATCATATTTTTTTGAAAAATTTGAGATTTCAAATCACATGTCCAATTATTCAAAATCATGAATTCATACTGTATATCTTAACAAACTAAAAAAGAATAAGAATGACTCCCTTTTTATCTATCCTCAATTTTTTTCTTTTTCTCTTCCTTTCCCCCCTCCCATAAAAATAATAAAAAGAAAAAAATCTTATTGCTTAAGATGGGAATTTAAGATGTAATATTCATATTACGTTTCGTTTAAAAAAGAAAGTGCCCTCAATTGGATTTACCTGTGACTATTTGCCGCTGCGTAAATGCCACCGTCGAAGAGCAGAAAGTGTACCCAAAATGTGGTAAACTGGACCGTGGTTTCCGCCAATTGTCTACAATTTGCGCTCGACAGTTAGCATGACACTAGTCATCGCATGCGTGGGCAAGTTTGATTCGTCTCTGAAAAAAGGTACGAAAAGATTCCTCGTCATTATTGACTATGAAATATCACAAAATATCTCCAAAAAAAAGGATTTGATTCAAAATATTATTAAAATAATTAAATTATAAGAAGAGTAAGCAAAATACAAAAAAAGAATATAAAAGAGAAGAGAAATTTGTTATCTATATATTTTATTGCACGGAATCAGTGACTATTTATAGCCAATTTTGAAGAGGCAAATGGTGAGTTATGGGAAAAGTAAAGTGATAGGAGTAATGGACATTTACAGAATTGTTTTACAACACCTCCTTGAATGTCCATGTAAAAGAAAAATAAATTCTAGTGAAAGAACAAATGTATATAGTTATTCTCAATACATAATGATTGTTGCCTTATTAAAATTTTTGCTAGGAAAATTCACTGGGACAAAATCTAGACTAAGGAAAAAAGAGTGCAGCGCGTATTCTACTCCCCCTAATGAAGACCACGATTCAGATAGTTAAGTTTTCGTATTCCAATATTGTATCTCAATTTCTCAAATCTTGAAGTTGGCGATGCCTTGGTGAATATATCTGCTAAATTATCACTTGAACGAACTTGTTGAACATCTATTTCATCTTTCTTTTGAAGATCATGATTAAAGAAGAATTTTGGTGAAATATGTTTTGTTTTGTCTCCTTTGATGTATCATCCCGTTAATTGAGTTATACATGCAACATTGTCTTCATACAATATTGTTGGAATGTCTCTTTTCAAAGAAAGGTCACATATTTCTTGAATGTGTAGAGTTATTGATCTTAACCAAACGCATTTCGATTTGCTTTATGAATGGCTATTATCTCTGCATGATTTGAAGAAATGACAATCATAGTTTGTTTTGTTAAATGCCATGATATAGTTGTACCACCACATGTAAATAAGTAGTCTGTCTGCGATCGATCTTTATGAGAATCAGACAAATATCCTACATCTGCATAACCAATTAATTTTGTCGTGAATTCATTTGAGTAAAACAATCTCATATCGGTGGTCCCTCGGAGGTATCTAAATATATGCTTGATTCCACTACATTGTCTTCATGTTAGGGAAGAACTAATACAACAACAACAAACCCAGTATAGTCCCACCATGTGGGGTCTAAGAAGGATAGAGTGTACACAGACCTAACTCTTACCTTGAAAGGTAGGGCGACTATTTTCGAAAGACCCTTGACTCAAGAGAGGAAAACAACATAAAATGTCAGATAGGAACAAACATATCAAAAACAAGATGAAAACAAGGAATAACAAAAGTGAGAAAGTCATAATAGAATAATATGGACAGAAAGAGGCAATAACTACTATAAATAAGTAAGATAATCAAAGTTATAACTAGTGTAGAATTGTTGGCAAGATATATTAATGCACCAATTGCACTAAGATATGGTATTTCAGCATCAACAAGCTCTTCATCATTTTCATGAGGTTGAAATGGACCTTTATTAATAGTAAGAGATCTCACAACCATTGGGGTACTCAGTGGATGTGTTTTATTTATGTAAAATCTCTTTAAAATATTTTTAGTAGATGTTGATTGATGGACAAATATCTCATTTGTAAAATGTTCAATTTGTAGATCAAGACAAAATTTTGTCTTTCCGAGGCCTTTCATTACAAATTCCTTTTTCAGATATTTTACTGTCTTTGAAAGTTCTTCAAGAATACCAATGGCATTCAAATCATCAACATATACATCTATTATGACAAATTCAGATCTAAACCTTTTCATAAAGATACAAGGACAAATTAGATCATTTTTAAATCCTTCTTTTAGCAAATATTCACTAAGACGATTGTACTACATTCGCCCTGATTGTTTTAGCCCGTATAAAGATTTTTGAAATTTTATTGAATAAGTTTTTCAGAAATTTTTATATATTTCAGGCATTTTAAATTCTTCAGGGATTTTCATAAAAATATTATTGTCCAGAGAGCCATATAAATAGGCTTTGTAATGACAACCATCAGATGCATGCCGAGTTTTTCATGAATTGCCAGATTTATAAGATACCTGAAAGTGATTGCATCCACCATAGGAGAATATGTTTTCATATAATCAATGTCAGGTCTTTGTGAAAATTCTTGTGCCACAAGTCGTGCTTTATATCTTATGACTTTATTTTTTTAATTTCTTTTTCGCACAAAGACCCATTTGTACCCCACTGAATTTATACATTCAGGTGTTCGTACTATCGGTCCAAAAACTTTGTGTTTTTCAAGCGAAGCTAATTCAACTTGAATTGCATCTTTCTATTTTGGCCAATCATTCCTCTGTCTATATTCCTCGACATATTTGATTCAAGATCCTCATTATTTTTGCATTATTTCAACAACAACATTATAAGCAAAATTATTATCGACAATTACATTATTTCGGTTCCATATTTTTTCTAATGAGGCATAATTTATTGAAATCTCTTCATTATTTTCAGGCGCATCAACCTCTTCCAAGGTTTTATCAATTGTTATGTCTCTTCGCTCTTGTTGCGCAGGTTCTTTTATATCATGATCATCTTGATTGTTTGCTCCATTTTTTTGAGGATTTTTATCTTTGAAAAAGATTGGTCTACCACATTTTAAGTGTGGTTTAGACTCATTTGCATTAATTAATTTTCCTACAGAGCCATCAACTTGAATTGGAGCATTGACAGCTGGATTATGAGATTTAATAACTCTTGATAGGTCAGTGAATGCTCTGACAGTTGATTTGCAATATTTTGCAAATGAATTATCTTTTGAACTTCCAGTCACATTTATTTGTACGAGGATCTAAATCAGATAGTGATAGTGCATTTCAATCTATTTCCCTTTTCAGCTATTTATTTTCTTCCCTTAATGCTGGATATACTAATTCATCAAAATGACAATCAACAAATATTGCAATAAATAAATCTTCAATCATAGGTTGAGAATATTTTATAATAGAAGGAGATTCATACCTAACATATATCCCAATCTTCTTTGGGGTCCCATCTTTGTGCGTTGTGGTAGAGCAATTGGAATTTATACTGCACATCCAAATATTCTAAGATGGAAAATATTCGGCTCCTGACCAAAAACCAATTGTAATGGGGAGACTTTATGAAATCTTATGGGTCTGATCCGCACAAGACTTGCTGCATGCAAAATAACATGACCCCATAATGAAATGGGAAGTTTTGTTTTTCATAAGCATTGATCTAGCAATTAATTGGAGGCTTTTAATTAATGATTCCGCTAGACCATTTTGAGTATGAACATGAGCAACCGGATTCTCAATTATTATCCCAGTGGAAAAACAATAATTATTAAATACCTGAGATGTGAACTCACAGCATTATCAAGACAAATTGTCTTTATTGCATAATCTAAAAATTGTGCTCTTAACTTAATTATTTGAGCAAGTAATCTCGCAAATTATTACGAGTTGATAATAAACACACATGTGACCATCTTATAAATGCATCTATTAAAACTAATAATATTTAAATGATCCACATAATGGGTGAATGGGCCCACATATATCACCTTGTATACACTCTAGAAATGTTGGGGATTCAATTTCCACTTTGATTAGTGATAGTCTAGTAATCAATTTGCCTTGAGAACATGCAGCACAAGAGAATTCTTTAAATTGAAGAATCTTTTGGTTCTTCAAAGAGTGTCCATGTGAACTCTCAATTATTTTGCGCATCATATTAGAACTGGGATAGCCCAATCAGCCATGCCAGATAATAAAATCATTTGAGTTAGCATGTGTTTCAAACATTCTAATACTTGTGAAGTATAAGCCAGATGAAATTGCAATAACTTTTCAAGTATAAACTTTTTGCCCGACATCATTGTAGTAATGTAAATATATTTATTTTTTTCATCATTTGTAGTCTCAATATAATAGCCATTTTGACGAATGTATTTGAAACTTAATAAGTTTCTTTGAGATTTACAAAAATATAATACTTCATTAATTATCAAATTTGTACCTCTGATAAGTACAACTTTAGCCTTTTCGGATCCTTCAATTAATCTTGTACTATCAGATATTGTATTAACATTAGCTTCTTTAATAATCAAATAAGAGAAATATTTCTTATCTTTTAAAATAGTGTGTGTTGTGACACTATTGATAAGACACATATCATCATAATTGATTTAGGATCCAAGTGATGATTGAAAATTCATATTCTTTATAAACAAAAAGATACATTATAAGAACGTGAAAAACTAACAACATAAGAAACCTTAAGAAATTGCACTAAAAATATAGAAATTAGTAAGATATAATGCCTTATGAAAAATATTTAAGAAGGCTAACATAGTAACAAACATAATAGGAAAACAATAACTATTTTTATAATTTTTATTCCCAGTTAGATGATTAGCTCTTCAGTCAATATTCATATTCTCATAATAATCTTCAACTATCAAATGAGTAATATTTGGGAGACCTACCAAATCATCATTTTTATAAGCAAGATTTATCTCAATATCTTCATATTTATTTGAGGAAATTGCTTCATTATCACCATTTCGAAAATTCAAATGTGCTTTCACATTATTATCTCTTCTTTTGTGTCATGACCTTATTAATCCACTAGTAGGTAAACCCAACCCCATAGTCCAAAACCCCAGGCAACGGGCCATCACAAGCGGAAGAAGAGAAATGAATAATAATAAGAAGAAGAAAAGAAGAATAATAACAATACAACAAGATACCCTCAAAACCTGGTATCAGTCGGTAGTCGATCCACTAGACCAAATAAGGAAGTACAAGATTTATATATATACAATAATAATAATAGTAGTACAGACTGTCTTCGAATACCAAGTAAAGACTAGTCCAGGCCAAAACAGAGGGAGATAGGCAACTCTGAACGTCAAGAGTTCACCCAAGTCTCCCAAATTCAAGAGCTGCTCCACAAGATATCCAAATCAATAGTGAAGACCCGTACTATGATCTGCATGGTACAAAAATATAGTATGAGTACCAACAAGTGGCACTCAGTAGGCATCGGCCGACTGAGCTCCATATATAAAGCAAGTATAAAGAACATCTAAGCAGGAGTATATATCACAAGTAATAACATGAATAATACGAAAACCTGCAATAAGAAACATTAGATATAAGAAAGAGAGAGAAAATATAAAAAAAGAAAAGACATACTTGGTGGGGCCAGTCCAAGACCTAAACACGATGACACAGTACGAAAGGGGGAACAACTAAGTGACAACCTACCAACCGAAGTAAACACAAATATCACATATAGGCCTAAAGGACCGTATCAACTAAATCCCTGCATAAAAAGATAGATAAATAAGAACAATGGCAGTAACTATCTTCAAACAAGAGACCACCCTTTATACCACCACAAATTCACAAATAGTAAGACAATACCTCCCGAGCCCTTGTGTGCCCAAAAAGTTCACTCACAAATAAGTAAATCCGCATGACATCCCATACTAACGACGGGTAAAAATAACTATGTTGGTGATAGGCAATGCATATATGACTGAAAGTCATGAATAAAAATCAGCAATACCATCTATACCATGTACCTCATACTAAGATATATACACCTACTTCCAGTCCCGTCTAGGAAGTAGGATACGTGCGCATCTCTAAAAGCGCTATAGGGGCTCGAGAATGCCCCTATATACCTGTATGGTCCCGATATAGGTCTTATATCAATCTGTACCAGATCATAAAATTCACTCCATCGCGATGACCGGAGATAAATATTCAAATCAGTATATAAAGGGTTAGAAATCTGTACAACCAGGCCAGTGTCATAAAATGAATGCATCCTTGATGCCTCGAATCAATATCATAAAATGAGCGCATCCTCGATGCCTCCAGTCCACTGAAAATAGTAGTAATAACGATAGTACGACCCCTATTCAAAAATTAGTATAAAATAGTTTGGGTTAGAACCCAACTTTCTCAAATTAATGCATGCACCGAGGTCGACTACATCTATGAGAAAACAATGATCCAATGCAATGCATGCCATCACCAATACCCAAACAACATGCACAATCACATACAATAGTGACTCCACAAGCACCTTACCTTCTAAAGCATATAAACAATACTAGCACAGGTAATCGACCTCTAACCGAGGCCTATGGCTCAAATCTACTCTTCTAACTCAAAAATAAGGCCTAAAAGGGAACTCAACCCTAACTGGGTAACAAAGAGGAGAAATTGAGGAAATGGTGCTCAACTAGTCAATCAAAACCTCCAGATCCAACTGGGAATACAACCTCAAAAAAACAACCACGGCTAGCCTTGCCAAACGGCAACAAGAAAGCATAGGGAATTCTAGCTCTAAATCCCAAAATGGGATCCGAGAGTAGATCACAAACCTAACCAGGTGGAAATCACTACACCAAGGCTTCATGAAAGGTGCTACAATAGTGAAGGATACTAAGCCTCATAAATTCTAGCCAATAACGGCTACATCAACTAAGTCTCATCCCAAAATCAATCCTAAGGCGCAAATCCGCCAATCACCCTAAACATGAAACACGCCACCTAAAATAGGCTAACCAAGGCCAAACTAAGGCAAAATCAACAATCTTACCAACTAGATTGGAAGTTTTATAAAGTCAACCTAGCCTAAGGCTCACACCGGAATAAATAACCAAAGATCTAGGAATCAAGCCTAAACCATCACATACAATCCAAACCACAGCTGCCTAGGGCCGACCATCGCTTTAATGATGCCCTGGTCTCTTTAGCGATGGTTGCTTTAGCGACCAAGGGTCGCTTTAGCGACGGCACCAGACTCAGCCATACCAATTGAGTTTTGGGAAAGGGACAAGTCTCCGACGAGGTGCTCGAGATTCATTGGAATCCCGTACTCATAAATGGACTATGCTACCCCATCAAATTCAACGTTTTGGACTAGAAGGTGTGGTCAAAATTTCCATTTGAGGTCGTCTCAATAAAATATAGGTCCCACATTCAAGAATATTTTTTGCTAATTCTACAATGAGTTTTGAAATAAGATCGGAAGTCTCGGGACACGAATGGAAGGTCGTTCTAGACTAAAATTGACATTCTGAAGCTAACTGCACTGACGGAATTTCAATTCGAGCATGTTTACTAAGAATATTGACCAATTTCAATATTAGGCTAAATTTTAAAGACTAAAGCGCCAAATGGCCCAAAACTCGTACCAATTTCCTTAATACTCGTGTCGATTATGCCACTAGCTTAATTTGGCCATTTTGGATATGATAAAATAGTCAGAATTTCATTCTGAAGACATTTTTCTAGATTTTTGACCAAAGTCAACCATTTAAACTCTAAGAGCTCCAAAATAGGGAATCGGGCATAAAACTCAAACGAACGACCATGTTATACCTCAAAATTTCTATGCTAAGATTCGGATCATTCTTTGAATATGTATAAGCTTAAACTCAAAGACTTTAAATTGTATATATGATCTAGGATTAATTCATAAGTATTTAAAGTGTATTAGATGTGATTTAGGGTCATAAGGTATCCCTAAAACCAAGTCAAGTCCAAAGAATTTCTATCGGCTAAGTTTTCGAATGAGTTCGTATAAGGTTCAATTTCAAATGACTATATCTCCTAGAATATAATGAATTGAGTGGCCCATGATCTATGAAATTAAAGATATTTGAGTCTTCTTTCCAAATCCACCAAGATTGTATTTTTTAGAGTTCGAAGTAAAATTTTATGTCCAGATAGCCAGATAGGTGCGCGGACTTGGCCAATTTTTGCTTCAACTTGAAATTTTAGAAAAAAATAAACTATGGTGAAATACCTCCGCGTTGCGGACCTGCTCTCATATAGTTCAAATTTGTGCAAAATTTTTCAGATTTTAGTAAGGGCAACTTGGACCATTCCCTAATTATATATAGACAAAGTTAGACGCGCCTTGAAGTTATTTTTCAGTCTTTTGCCTCCCTCAAAACCCTAAACTCCATCCTCTTCTCTCTCAAATCATCTCCAACAAATTTGCTCTAAAACTCAAGGATTCAAGCTCTCCATTTAGGACCTAACATCAAGATTTCTTCAAGTTCTACTCTAAGGTATGTAAGGATGCTCATAACATGGATTGAATTCACCCATGTGCCCTACATCTTCTTTGAGTTGAATGTTCATATGAATTAAGTTTTCTTGATAGATCTATGTCCTAATGAGTTTTTACATCTACTAACTTGATTTTGTTATGTTGATGTTGATAAGTTGAGAAATTAATAAATGCTTCATGTCTCCACCCCCATGAACCCGAATTGATTCCTATATTACAATATTCTTATACTATAGTTGGGTCTAAGAGTTGATTGGTATGAGTTGTTATACATATTTTTGTTATAAACTTAAATATTTTGAGTGTCCTTAATTGTTGATTTGGAGTCTTGATGAGTCATGATTTAGCCCCAAAAGATTGGCTAAATGAATGGATAAATGATTGGATAGGATTAACTGTTGTCATAAATGCATACCTAAATTACTCTTGGAAAAATGTGATTGGGATTGATTGGAGAGTATAATCGGTCAAGATGTTTGATTGTGATAGAATTGATGAATTGATAAGGGTCAAAATGAGACTTGTTGATATGACTAGGTTGAACTGATTGGATAGAGTTTTATGAGCATTGAGTCTTGGGAGGAGTATCAAGCACCGAATTGGGTAAGAGTAAGTAATAACTCGAACCCAATAACTACGTTGCCAAACGTAGGAGAGGATTGAACCATTAAAGTTGGATGTTTCCCAAATTACTTGATTGGTTACTGATCTATGATTGTTGATTCATTCCTACCCTGGCAAGTACGGACGTGGCAACAACGTCGATTTGTTGTACTATCACTAGCTCATAAGTGATAGTTGTCGGATAAGAGAAACTCCCATATAGGTCTTGATAGTACTCTGAGTTGGATTGGAATGGATTGGATTGGGTTGTATATGATTGGTCTTGTCTAAATCATATTCTTGTTTAGACTTAGGACATCTTGATTTAGTTTTTCCTTCTTCTGAGTTAAGATTCTGAGTTGATTTGATCCTACCCTGATGAATGTTTCATTCTGCCATTTTACATACTCGTATATTTCACGTACTGACACCATTTGGCCTGCATCATTTTATGATGTAGAGATAAGTACTAGAGATCATCAACAGACGCACCATTGAGGATCTATTCGCTTCCAGCTAGTTGGTGAGTCCTCCCTATTTTCGGAGGATACCGCAGTTATCTTTTTAGCTTTGAGTTAGTTTTCCCTTATTTGATTTGTGGTAGCTATGAATCTGTTATTGACACCTCTTATATTGTTGATAAAGGCTTCATAGACTAGAGTGTGGATGATGTTGATTTGTTTCGTTTTGACTAGTTTCATTCTTACTAATTATTGATTGGATAGGTGGTTGGCCTATGACCTTATTTATGAATAGTATTCTTGTGAGTTGAGTCTTCCGCTGATAGAATGAGATTGAATGAATGTATGATTGGACCAAGTGGTTTGCTTGGGGATCAGCAATGGTCTTCGAGTGCCGACCACGTATAGGGTACCCTTCTGGGGCGTGACAAACCAGGCGACCGAACTGTCAGTGCAAGCAAGTCATAAATGACTTGAGGTCGCTACTGGAAAGCTTTAAATGCTGAAAATGTCAGAGAAAGACGAAAATGACCTGGAGGGTCATTACATTTTGAGAGTGGCTTGATAAAATTTCACAAAATGATCGAGCGTACGACATTCAAGTGTCAAATGACCCTTCATACCACACCGATGACAAATATTCACTTTACCTCTAGAAGGATTATTTTGAGAAATTTATTGTTCTCATATTTATTTCCACCATGATGACGATAATTGTTCTATCCTCTACCATGTCTTCGCTCACGTCCACGACCACGGCCAAGGTCATGATCACGATAATTATTTTTGTCTTGATTTAGGCTTATTATGTGCTACTACAACATTCGCTTCAGGAAATCGAGTAGATCCTGTGGAACGGGCTTCATGATTTTTTATCAACAAAGTATTATTTTGCTCATCTACAAGTAGACATGTAATTAATTCAGAATATTTTTTAAACTCTTTTTCACGATATTGTTGTTATAGCAATACATTTGAAGCGTGAAAATTGGAAAAAGTTTTATCAAGTAAGTCATCATCAGTGATAGTATCTCCACATAATTTTAATATGAAACTTACTTTGTGAATAACAGAATTATAATCTGTCAAAGTTTTTAAATCCTGAAATCGAAGGTGTATCTACTCATATCGAGCTTTCGGTAATACCATAAGTTTTAGTTGGTCATACTGATCCTTCAAATTAGTCCATAATTCAAGAGGGTCTTTCATAGTTAAATATTCAGCTTTAATCCTTCATTATTATGATGGCAGAGGAAAATCATCGCCTCTGCTTTATCTGGCTTGATGCTTTATTTCCTTCTTTAATAGTATCACCAAGACCTTTAGCGTCAAGGTGAATTTCAGCATCAAAGATCCATGACAAATAGTTTTTTCCGGTAATTTCAAGTGTCACAAACTCAAGTTTTGATAAATTTGACATTACGAATACTAAGACAGAAATTAATTTAGAAATAACAAACATAACTACAATTAAATTTCTATAATACCTGAGATAGAAGTTAACTTATCTGAAGAAAAAAAATTAGATTTTCGTGCTGATAATGTATTATGAAAGTAATTAAATTATAAGAAGAGTAAGGAAAAGACAAGAAAGGGAGAGAAAAGAGAAGAGAAATTTGTTATCTATGTATTTCATTGCACAAAATCAGTGGCTATTTATATCCAATTTTCAAGGGGTAAATGGTGAGTTAGGGGAAAAGCAAAGTGGTAGGGATAAGGAACAAAGTAAAGTGGGGGAAAAAGTAAAGTAGATAAATGGACATCCACATAATTGTTATACAACACAAAGGAAATTTTGGGTCCACTTCTCTTTTTTTTAAAAAGGGATATAAAAATGAGAGAAAATAGAGCAATCAATAAGGACAATCTCTACTACAGTGGATTAAAATACAATAACAATTTCAGTATAATCTTATAAATAAAATTAAGAGAAAGTAAAGTATACGTAGATCTTACTCTTATTTTTGTAAAAGTAGAAAATTTGTTTTCCATGAACAATCGACTTAAGAAAATTATTTTCCCGAATAGGTTTGAAAGAAATGCAAAAACAAAAAATTATGATAGTAATATTTTTTTAAAAAAGTACCATAGACTTCGGACACTGGATAGAAAATCGAAAAGAAAAGTGCTTACAGTAAAAAAATATATAACCAAAGTAAAGAAAAATGGTACTCCAATAAAGGAAGAATAAAATAATGTAACTGAACGAATAAATGCTCTAGACTAAAACTTTGTTCTACCACTTAGAGATAGACAACGTTCAACTACCTACGAACTATCTATTGTAATCGTCAACTTTCATGTTCTTCTATTTAAAATCATATTCTTGGTGGGCTGAAGATGTATCATATCCTGCCTAATCACTTTTTTTCAATTTTTCTTTGATCTACCTCTAACTCTCCTCAAATTCCTCATCGTCAATTCCTCATACCTTCTCACTAGAATTTCTATACTCTTCCTCTTTAAATGTTGGAACAATTTTAGCGTCGCTTTCAACATTTTGTCCACCAAGAAGCTACTCTAGCCTTAACTTGCTTGAGTATATCTTCATTTTAATTTTATCTATGCTGGTGAACATCTTCATTTAAACGTGCAAGTTTTGACTTTCCAACACTCTACTATACTAAACGAATAAATTTGGAAATCCACTTTGAGTTTTTTTAATCTGTTTTTCATATAAGTTGTTATTGAGTGAAATAGAGATATTTTTCCCTATAGAACAATTATTAAGAGTTGTATACAATAACATATATTTTGAAATACTACGAATACAATAATATATATATATATATATATATATATATATATATATATAATTTTATTTTATTTTATAAAAAAAACACCTGCATGTAATAGTACTACTATTCATGAGCCACTAAATAAACACTCACTTGGGATTCTTATCTTTAATTATAGGGGAAACTATATTAACATTATTAATTAGCCCTCTTTCTCTCTTCCATAGATAAACATAGGATAATCTTTCAAAGATTTTCCCCTCCTTATTAATTGTTTTATCAATGCTCAATTTTTTTCACAATTCTTCTTATTCTCTCTTATAGATAAAAATATCATTGTAGTTTATATACTAATAAATACCATCACTAAACTATATATAATACAAAGTATATATTTTTTATGGTACACTATTGTTGATAGGGATGTCAATGGTACAGTTCGAGCGGTTGTTTTATGAAATTTATACTATATCATATCATTTTTTCGGTTATCTTAGTTCTTACAACCAAAATTAGGCTTTTCAAAACCGTTCCATTTATCTCAGTTTCTCTTCGGTATCGATACGGTTCGGTTTATTTTTGGTTTTTTAAAAAAAAATATAAAAATTAAAACACACTATTATGTATACTAAAAAAAAAAACGCTATTATGTATACTTGGGATGACTTTGACAAAAAATCTCTAAACATTTTTATTGTTAAAGAGGTGATCAATCAAGAAAACAAAAATAGAAATTCATCCCATTATATTATAGTAATGTAAAACAATATAAAGCAAAGACAAAATATATAATTTACATCACACAAGCTGAAAGAATCAATCAACATGAAACTCAAGAACTGAGTTTACTTAATTTATGTATCATATAAGAGAAATTTAAATCATAAGAGAGGAAGAATATCTAATAACTTGTAGCTTGTTATCCAAGATCGTTGGAATATCTTGTAGTTTACTAGTTACTACTCGAGAGTTGAGATGTTAGAACTAATTTAATTTTAATCAGAGGAGAATAAAAAGTTTTAGCATTAGGACTTTGAGTGTTAATTATGTTGTCGCTTGTAATCACTTTCATTATCATGTGTCTAAAGCAAAAAATTTAATATTTTATTATTTTTAAATTTGATATATAAAATATATTTTACATATATATTATTCGGTACGGTTCGATATTTTTTCGGTTAAATTTTACAAAATAAAAAACCTGCCTAATTATTCGATACGGCTACAAATTTATATAAAAACCGTCGGTTTTATTTTTAAATAAAACTAAAAATCGATTCGGTACAATTCGATTCAATCGGTTAAGTCGGTTTTTTGAGAACAATTGACACCCCTAATTGTTGACATTAATAGTCATTCTATATATAAAATAAGTATCATTATTATACCAGTATACATATTTAATATACCGTGTGTATGTATATATATAATATAATTTTACATATATAGTTGATTATATCGTGTATAAATTTATTTCAAGTATAAGTTTAATGATACCATGTATATATACATATTATATAATTCATTATATTGCGTACAAATTTATTTCACATATATATTTAATTATACCGTGTATATATACATATTATATAATTCTACAATTATATTCAATTATAGCGTGTATAAATTTATTTCACATATATATCTAGTTATACCTTTTACTATTCTCGTATATTTTTGTTCTTCGGGGATAACATATGTTTTTTGTGCTTCGAATACCATATTAATTGTTGTCTAATTGTTCAGTTCTGGTATGTTGTTTATTGCTCTTCATTTCACATTATTTTGTTGTTATTACTGCTCTTATTTCTATATTCCTTTTTCTAAACTGCTTGGATATGCTTTATTTGAAGCCGAGGGTTTATAGAAAATAACCTCCCTATCTCTACGAGATAAAAATAAGATTTGCGTACACTCTACTCTCCCAAGACTCCATTTGTGGGATTATACTGGATATGTCATTGTATTTGTTGTTGTTGCGTATATATACATAATATATAATTCTATTTATATATTTGATTATATCGTGTATAATTTATTGGAAAAATTTCTTAAATACACAACTTTTTTTATCATATTCTCTAAAATTCTCTACCATTTGAAAAAATTACAAAAATTTCTACTCTTTCTTATTCTCTGATGCATCACTGTACGCGATGTATTGGTTGGATAAATAGGACGTCACATACATCCCTTTACGCGATGTATCAATTGGATACATCAATTACGTGATGTATCAGGATGTCAGATACATCACTTTACACGATGAATCGATTGGATACATCACTTATCAGGACGTACGTGATGTATTCGGATTTCACCAAAAAAAAGGAATTTCGGGTAATTTTTAGAAGATTAGGAATAGAATGTAATTAGAAAGAATCACTACGAAATTTAGGTAAAATTTACTTATTTATCTTGAACTAATTACTCCAGTAATTAACACAACCAAACGACCCCTAATTAATAATTTTACGAGGGTTTATTCGGATTGCTAGCTTCTCTCTCTCTCTCTTTTTTTGGATAAATAGATAAGAACAAAACTAAAGACATATTAATTGGAGTCACAAACCATTACCAATTACCCATAACACCAAGTGGTACATTATTGATTATTACGGCAAGCATAACCATTATAGTCACGTGAAATTAGCATTACACAATCTGCACTTTTTTTTTATTAAACTACTCCTAAAAAGTATCTCTATTGTATGTTAGAACTCAGAATCTGTTATGAAAGTAAATATTTTCTATGTAATAACTGATAATTAATTAATGCTATCATGTATATGTAATAGTTGTTTAAAAACTGCATATTTATGTTTGAACTACACAATTGAGAGTAGTAAAATTTAAAGATTAGTACGAAGTTGATGGACAGTATTTATGATGTGTGGACACAATCGTTTTCCTTGGCAGCAGATTGTGGGTTTATGGGCCCATGATTAAGAGGGACCGCGCCATTCGCTCCGTGATTAACCAAACCTTTATTTGTACTTTTAGAGGGACAAAATGTGGTAGACTATAAGCTATCTATTGGACCATTTACCATTCCCATTATAAGTCAAGTCATTCAGTTTTCCAAAGTTTCATTTTAAAAAATATATAAAATGATAATTACATTACAAATTGGGAAATGAAAAGAGAATATAGTATGAGGGCCTACCAAAATTCATATCAATATCATTAGATTGTAAACCTAGTTTGATTGCCGAGAAAATATCTTTAAAAGATCATTTGTCTTTGTTTTATAAAAGTCACTTTAATTATTGATAGTTAATCAATTATTTTAGGGTTTTTTTTCATTTAATTTTGTTGACATGATTTCTTTATTTTTAGCCAAAAGTGACTTTTTGAGGGTAATTGGATTGACTCTTTTTTTTAAGTGGCTTATTGTAACGACCTATTATTGTCGTTATGGATAAGTCAATGGAAAAGAAATTTGGGCAAGAAAATTTTTGAGTAGTAACTTAGAAATTTCAAGACTAGGTCAGATTTGGATAAAATCTGAGTCATGTGAGGTCTAGGATAATCTGGTGATGGACTAGGATTATTTTTGGTTCCTTGATTATTTGAGATGATAACAAGACATTAAGGAGCCCGTACAACTTTACGAAATCGAATTTGGACAAGTAGAACTCCTGGAATTGATCTTGGCATGAACTGGTTGTTTTAGAATGTCAAGGTTTGAGTTTGTGTTGTGAAATGAGGAGTAATCCCGCAATGGCGAGGGTTGCGATAGCAGGCCAGCAACGAATTTTATCAGGAAAAAGTCTCAAAAATATTATTATTTCTGCAATTTCATTTTGGGAGAGCTAAGGGCGACTTAGGGCTGTTTCTTTTCAATTTTCCACCAATTTTTTCGGTAAAGGTAAGTTATTCATTCCTCTAACGTGTAATTGATTCTTAGACCTTAGAATCTATAGGAATTCACTTGTGGGAAGGTTTTGGCCTCAAATTAATGGTGGAAAAAGCCCTAATTAGGGGAAATAATCATGAAATCGGTCAAGGGTTAAGATTTTGATAATACGGATAAATTAGGCCTTTGTTCATTGATTATATGTATTCTTTGTTTGTTTTAGACCAAGAACGAGCCAAAGCATTAGAAAAAAAGAAAAGCTCCAGTTCATTAAAGTTTTTAAGATTTGTTTCGAGGTAATTGATGGTTGTGTTTTTCTGTTTGAGTTATATGTGCTTGTTAACTAGTTCACTAATATTGCATTCACAATATATGATTAGGAGAAAATAAAGAACATGAATTGAAATGACATATTGTGATCAAATTGAATGCATGAATGTAATACTTGGTTGTGCAAGTATGTGTGCCTATTCATTGTGGTAGTAAATGTGATGTGTGAATTCATGTTGGATTGGGTACCACGCCGATACATTTGGATCGGGTACCATGCAGGTATAATAGGATCAGATGCTGCACCAGTACATAATTGGATCGGGTACCATGTCAGTACGCTAAATATTGAGACGGGTATCATGCCGGTATATATTTTGGGTATGAGTTCCATAAAAAAATCGTTGTTGAATATTGAAATGTGATTGAGCATGTTTACCTGTATAATGATTTAAGAGTTGACATAACTATGTTATGATTATCTATTTTGTTGTCTTATCATACTGTGGTTTCTTGTGTATATTTCATTTACTGAAAATGGTCATGTGATTCTACAAGTACGCTGTGGTTTTGTCTTGATACTGCACTTGCTCTTTTTTTGTTGAGTACAATGCATCTTCAGACGACTGTTGAGAGACATTAGTTAGGAGATCGCTGACCGAAGAATTCAAGGGTGAATCAGTTCTTTCAGGCTGCCATGGATTCATCTTGGTTCTTAATAGACCTTTTCAGACTTTTATTTTTCATTTATTATTTTCGGAGTTGCATCCCCTTACTCTATACCTTTAGTAGAGTTTGATACAATGACTTTCAGGTTTTAGGAAGTTAACTCTCGCATTATTTTGGTAAATTTCCTAAGTTTATGGGAACTCAGTTTTTAAACTATATTTAATTCATTTTTACTCGTTAAATGCATGTTTGGGTTAATAGTTGTGCTCTAGTTTGGTCAGTTTTGATTATTTCACCGGAGGGTTAGTGTGGGTGTCACTCATGGTGGGTCGGGATCGTAAAAAAAATTGATATCAGAGTGCTAGATTCGTTGATCTCGTTGTACCAAAATGAGTCCAGTAGAGTCTTGCGGATAATATGGAGACTTTTGTACTTTTTCTTGAGAGGCTAAACGACTTTAGGAAATTTCTAAATCTTTTTATTCCTTCGTGCTATGACTTCAATTTGTATCTAGCGATCCAAATCAATATCTAATCTCTTTTACTCTTTTTTCCATAGATGGTTAACAAGCGATGCAAGAGTATAAGAACAGTACCTCCAACAGATGAGCCAGTAACGAAGCCAACAGTGAGATGATGTGGAAAAAGCATAAGTAGAGGCAGAAGAAGGGACATAAGTAGAGGCCGAAGAAGAGCAACACCTGCCAAAGGTGAATCTCAAGCTGAGAACGTACCAAGGGAAGAGGCCCATCCCGCACTCCAGACTAAGGTGGAAAAGAATATGAAGATTGAGTTTGATAAGGATGCAAAACCAAAGGAGGGAGCATAGGCTGGGATTATACAATTTCCCCTTTTGGATCAAGGGATGGTTCAGCAGGTACTAATTTTTCTGTAGGTTGGAATGTTTTAGAGCCACTCCCATGGTGCAAGTTTCCCAAGTTCCAACCACTCATCCTGTTGCTGCTACAGTCCCCATAATGGATGAACGTTAGATATTGATGCCTTTTTCCATCCACTTTTGAGCCCAGTGATGACTGGCACTGAGCACGAGATATTGACTAAGTTCTTGAAGCTAAAGTCTCAATGTTTCATGGTTCTAAGAATGAAGATTCTTATGAATTCCTCTTGTATTTTTATGAGAGGCTTCACAAGTTGGATATTGTGCATCAGCATGGGGTTGAGTTCGTGACTTTCCAGCTTCAAGGTAAGACAAAGAAGTGGTGGAGAGCCTTTGTGGAATGTCAATTGTTAATCTTGCCACCACTCACTTGGACCCAGTTCTATACCTTATTTTTAGAGAAGCATATGCCCCAGACGTTGAGAGATCGAAAGAAAGAAAAGTTAATAGATCTTGAGATATGTAGCATAACTGTAGTCGCTTATGAGGCTAAGTTCCATACTTTGTCTCTATATCCTACGCAGTTGGTAAGCACCGAGGAAGAGAGGATTCAGTTGTTCATAAATGGTTTAAATCATGACTTATAGATATTTTCTATTAACATGACATCTACAGGTAAGAGTACAATGAAGTGACTGATTTTGTGAAGAAAGTGAAAGGAATTCGACGAAATAGGCAGGCCAAGGCTTTAGCGAAGAAGTCCAAGAATGTAGGTAACTATAGTGGTTCCAACTCTAGGGGTTCAAGTCGACAAACATTTGCATCCTGACTGATCCAGTCAACCAAGCCTACATCTTGGGTGGTTACTCAAGGACTCCACATCAAAATTCTACTCAGGGCAGTCAGGGAGTTTCATACTCGTCAGCCAGCAGGTCGTCCTTTGATCGTAATTATTTTAATTATGGAGAAATAGGGCATATAAGGAGAGACTGCCCTCACCCCCGTATGATTGATCCAATATAGCAGAAGACTAGGACAATGGTATAGGCTAGCTGAGGTAATAATGGAAAAAAATATCTACAAAGTAGACAAGAAGGAAATCAGAGAGGTCGTGAAGGCCTGGGAAATAGTAATGCAAGTAGAAGAGTAGTGCATCTAGGTGAGAGGTTGCCGTCGGGATGACATGGCATAATTTTATGCTTTTCTAAGCTAACAGAGGCTAAGGCGTCTGATGCAGTGATCACATACACTATTCTTATTTGTGACCAGATGACTACTGTTTTGTTTAATTC
Organism: Solanum dulcamara; assembly: GCF_947179165.1. NCBI lineage: Eukaryota > Viridiplantae > Streptophyta > Magnoliopsida > Solanales > Solanaceae > Solanum > Solanum dulcamara. Next base: position 23,104,948 of record NC_077243.1, read on the forward strand.
AAGTTCTACCTACTCTTATGTGTCAGTTCAATTTGCCTTAGATTTTGAATTGATCTGTGATATACTTGATGCCTCTATCCATGTTTCTGCTCCTATTGGAGAGTTTGTCATAGTCACCCATGTGTACCGTGCTTGTTCTGTTTAGACTTGGGTAGATCTGGTTATTTTGGATATGGTTGATTTCTATGTGATCTTAGGTATGACTAGGTTGTCCTCCTATTATGATGTGATTAACTATAATTGTAATACTGTGACTCTAGCAATTTTGAAGAAGGAAAGGTTAGATTGGGATGGAGTATACAAGCCTAAGCCAGTCGAGATCATTGATCTTGGGCGCATTTATAAGCCCATGCACTATGTTTGGCCATTGTTGTGTGACATTCTGAGAAGTAATTGAAGTCAAATGACGTGTTTTGGATGAATATCAAGCAAGTGTGAAATAAGGTATGAGTTCCAACATATGCAGGAATTTTTCAAAGCAAAAGGCAGGAAAAATGGTCCTGGCGCTATAGTAGCGCGATGCGCCACTACAGCGCCAAAACCTGCACAGACTTTAGTGGCGCGACGCGCCAGGATGCAAACTACTGAGGCATGTTTTGGGCGCGATAGTGGCGCGATGCGCCATTGCAGCGCCAAGCGAAAGTCTTCAGAAATACTCTGGGGCGCGATAGTGGCGCGATGCCCCACTGCAGCGCTAAGCGAAATTCTTCAGAAATTCTCTGGGCGCGATAGTGGCGCGATGCCCCACTGCAGCGCCATCAACTTTCCAATTATTTATTATTCTGCCCTTTAATAATTGAAAGGAGAGAGAACACTTTAAATAGTGGGGTGTGCTAGGGCAAGAGACCAGACGTTTTTGGAGGCAGAAAAAGAAGAGAAGAAAGACGAAAGAAGAAGAGAAGCACAAAAACATCTTAGGTTCTTTTCTTACCTTAGTGTATTTTAATGTATTTGGAATTGATTCCTTGTTGTTGTTATTTACATATGAGTAGCTAAACACCCAAATTCCGGGGCTATAGCTACGAAACATGATTTAATAACATTTAAACTTGGTGGAAGATGGGTTGTTGATTCTAATTACTCTTCCATTCTTGTGATTATGATTTTGATGTTTGGCCAGCATTAAGATATATATGTTGTTTATCTTGAATTCGGAAGAGGACAGGTAGATAGAACAAAGAAGGGAAGGAATGTGTTCATACTAACATACGTTAGCATGATTAGTAGATAGGATGCTTGTGACACATACCTATTTACCACATTTGGTTATGATAAAGGATGATAGTTAAATGTATTTTTATTATTTCATACCTATCACCGCTCAATGATGTAGTTAGGTTGGCAATGAAGATAGGCAATTATAGGTCGGAAAACCATAATTGGATTATTAACCCTTTTTATCAGTAGTTAAATAACCCATCGGAAACTAAGATTGAATGATAGTAAACTTGATTTCACGTTATGCTATAGCCCTGGAATCTCTTAAAGCCCGAGTAATATACATAATTTTTGCATTGTCTTCACTTCGAGAAAGTGTTTATACTTCCGAAAATTAGTAACAAACAATCTCAACCTCATTGCATAACTATAATTAGTGGAGGTATTTGAAAGAAACTGTTTGCCTTATCAAGGTCCCTGTGGGTTCGATATCTGGCTTGAAAGAGCCGCTTTACTACTTGAGAGACTACGTACACTTGCGTGTGCAATTGTAGCCACAACAAGTTTTTGGCGCCGCTGCCGGGGACCTTAGAAATTAGGCAAATTGACTTTCTATGTTGATTATGCTAGCTTTAACAACTTGGTCTTAGCTGTGAATTTTCGCAGGTAACTTAAACATTACACTGGACAGAGACAAAGAGCTTGTAGATCTGTTATCCGAGCCTAAACGATTCTTTCAGCGGAAGAGGCGAACAGTGGCTTCGCAAAACTTATTACATAAACTAAATCTGGCGGAAAATTATGATTTAGAAGGAGAGGTCTTGCCAGAGGAGCTCCCTGCAGCCATGGCAGCCAGGATCGTACGTGATGTGGTAGTCCCACTCACTGCAAATATCACCTCCAGCATTCAGAAACCGCCAGCTGGAGGGAGATTTGAATTAAAACAGAATATGGTGCAATTGTTGCACTCTAATGGACAGTTCACGGGATTGCCTCATGAAGACCCTCAAGTTCACATCCAAAAGTTTTTGGAGATCAGCGACACTTACACGCCAATTGGGGTATCTCCTGATTATGTGAGACTAACATTGTTTCCTTTTTCTTTGATAGGAGAAGCCAAGAGGTGGTTGAAGTCGTAACCACCAAATTCAATCACTTCGTGGAATGATTTGGCCCGCAAGTTTCTTATAAGGTTCTTCCCTTCGGGGAAGACGGCTAAGTTTAGGGCTGAAATTTTGAGCTTCAAGCAAAAGTTATGAGAAAATTTGTACCAATCTTGGGACAGATTTAAATCATTACTCATTAGTTGCCCTCATCATTATCAGGCTAACGAAGTTTTGGTCCATACCTTCATAGAAGGGTTGGAGCCTAACACCAAAATTCTTCTTGATTCAGCTGTAGGTGGGCAAGCCTTGGAGAAAACATATGATGAGTTATACACATTGTTAAATCGCATATCCCAAGGAAATCCGGAGTGGAATGGAGGAAATGCTCGATCTGTCACCCAAAAACAAGAAGGCATGTTAGAGGTTGATGCAGTAACTGCATTGACAGCACAAATTGCAGCAATGCAAAATATGATGACAACACATTTCAACACACTAGCAAAAGGACAGCAGCAAGCTTCAGTGAGCATGGTTCAACAACAACATATGTGGTGCGAAGTATGTGGAAGCAGTAAGCATGTGGCCGAACATTATGGAGCAAATCCAGAATCAATAAATTTTGTAGGTAATGCACCTAAGGGTGTTGGTAACCAAAACTATGGAAATACTTACAACCCAAATTGGAGAAACCATCCTAACTTCTCATGGAGTGGAAATCAACAAAATCATCATCATGGTCCAACTCAATACAGACCACAGGGAAGTGGACACCAATACAATAATCCTAGTCAAGGATACAATGCTCAAAGTCAAATTGATCAAGCATCAACAAAATCGGGAAGCATGAGTGTGGAGGACATGTTGAAACAAATCATGACAGACCAAGCCAAGCTAGCTTCCGATGTCCGACAAAATCAACTGGCTACCCAAAATTTAGAGAAACAGCTTGGGCAATTAGCAAGTGCACATAGTTCTCGCCAACAAGGGGGCTTACCAGGTAACACTGACCCCAATCCCAAACAGGTGAATGTCGTGACTACTCGCAGTGGTCGCCCACTCACTGAATTGGCTCCCAAAGCAAAATTGGCAGAGGAAAAAGGCAAAGAGCAAGTCGGGCAAGAAGGTGAACCTAGCGGGTCAAAAGAAATAGAGGAACCAAAGACAAAACCTCCTCCTCCATTTCCTCAAAATTTTAAAAAGAAGAAAGAAGAGGAGTGTTTTGCAAAGTTTATAGATTTGTTGAAACAGGTGCAAATTAATTTGCCTTTGATTGATGTTTTACAGGGAATCCCAAAGTATGCTAAATTCGTCAAGGATATCGTGGCCAATAAAAGCAAGTTGGCTGAATTTGCAACTGTGGCACTTACTGAAGAGTGTAGTTCAAGAATCTTGAACAAAAGCAAGCTTCCAGCCAAACTAAAAGATCCAGGTAGTTTCACGGTGCAGGTAACCATCGGTAAATATAGTAATGCAAGAGGTCTCTGTGATCTGGGTGCTAGTATCAACTTAATGCCTAGATCCATGCTTAAGAAATTAGGCCTGGGAGAACTTAAAGCAACAACTATTTTGCTACAGTTGGCTGATCATTCTGTAGCTAGACCTGATGGTATCATTGAAGATGTTTTGGTACAAGTAGGATCCCTCATCTTTCCTGTTGATTTTGTTGTTTTAGATTTTGAGCCGGACCTCGATGTTCCTTTTATCTTAGGACTCCCGTTCTTAGCAATAGGCGGGGCACTAATTGATGTGGCTACAGGTAGATTGACTATGAGAGCACATGATAAAGTGGAAGTGTTCGATGTATATCATGCACTGAAATTGTCTGCAATTTATGAGGAGCTGTCTGCTGTAACCATCATTGACGAGGAAATATCAGCTCAATGTACTACCTTAAATAACCCATTGGCGAAAGTCGTAATGGGTCAAGATATTGCAGAGGACATGGAAGCTAAAGAGCTAGCAAGTGTACTCAATATGCCAAATATTAGCATGTGGAAGAAGAATGTAGAACCCTTAAACAGAGAATTGGGTCCTTCACCCAAGCCTTCTCTCGAGGAAGCCCCTAAATTGGAGTTAAAAAAACTGCCAGCACATCTCAGGTATGTTTTTCTTGGAATAAATAACATTTTACCTATAATCCTTTCATCTGCTTTGTCTGAGGCACAGGTCCTAGCAGCACTGGAGGTACTAAAGAGGCATTAAAAGGCCATTGGGTGGCAAATGGCTGATCTTCATGGCATCAGCCCCGCTTTATGCATGCACAGAATTTTCATGGAAGAAGGACATAAGGCTAGTGCACAACCACAACGCCGGTTGAACCCCATCATGAAAGAGGTTATAAAGAAATAGATAATTAAATGGCTAGATGCAGGCATAATATACCCAATTTCTGACAGTAAGTGGGTAATCCTAGTTCAGTGTGTACCAAAGAAAGGGGGAATGACTGTGATAACCAATGAAAAAAACGAGCTAATACCTACAAGGACAGTGACTGGGTGGCGCATATGCATGGACTACAGAAAGTTGAATGATGCAACAAGAAAAGATCACTACCCTGTGCCGTTCATTGACCAAATGCTTGATAGGTTAGCAGGCCAAGAATACTACTGTTTCTTAGATGGATATTCAGGTTACAATCAAATCACCATTGCACCAGAGGATCAAGAAAAGACAACATTCACATGCCCTTACGGAACTTACGCATTCAAGCGTATGCCGTTTGGCCTTTGCAATGCTCCTGCCACTTTTCAGAGGTGTATGATTGCAATATTTCATGATATGGTGGAAGATTTTGTAGAGGTTTTCATGGATGACTTTTCAGTTTTCGGAGAGTCTTTTGATCTTTGCTTGAAAAATCTAGAGAAAGTACTTGCAAGGTGTGAAGAAACAAACCTTGTCTTAAACTGGGAGAATTGTCATTTCTTGGTAAAAGAGGGTATTGTGTTGGGACATAAAGTGTCAAAAGATGGGTTGGAAGTGGACAAAGCAAAATTGAAATGATTGAGAAACTTCCGCCACCAATCTCAGTAAAAGGAGTTTGAAGTTTTTTAGGTCATGCCGGATTCTACCGGCGTTTCATCAAAGATTTTTCCAAGATAGCCAAACCAATGTGTGGGTTGCTTGAAAAAGAGGTAAAATATGTTTTTGATGATGAATGTTTGCAGGCATTTGAACTCTTGAAGAAAAAGCTGATTGAAGCCCCTATCCTACTAGCTCCTAACTGGGAGCTACCTTTTGTGCTGATGTGTGACGCAAGCGATACAACAGTGGGTGCAGTTCTGGGACAAAGGAAGGAGAAAATTTTTCATTCCATTTATTATGCAAGCAAAACTCTTGATTCTGCTCAGGCAAATTACACGGTCACGGAGAAAGAAATGCTGGCGTTGGTCTATGCGTGTGATAAATTCTGCTCTTACTTGGTAGGTACAAAAGTGATTGTTTTTAATGACCATGCAGCTCTTAGGTACCTATTCAAAAAGAAGGATGCCAAGCCAAGGCTCATCAGATGGATTCTGTTGTTACAAGAATTCGATATTGAAATCAAAGATAGGAGGGGATGCGAAAATCAAATAGCAGACCATCTATCAAGATTAGAGGGTTCGCCCCATGTGGCTGAGCAGGAGCCGATAAAGGAGGAATTTTCGGATGAGCAACTACTGGAAATAGAGGTACAATATCTCCCATGGTACGCAGATATCGTGAACTACCTTGTTAGTGGAGTGTTCCCTCCTGATGCTACCTCACAACAAAAGAAGAAGCTTATGCATGATGCTTGCCTCTATATATGGGACGAGCCTTATTTATTCAAGCGAGGTGTTGATAGAATGGTGAGGAGATGTGTGCCAGAAGCATAGGTACACCACGTATTGGTTGCATGCCACTCATCACCATATGGCGGCCATCATGGAGGAGAGCGCACTGCACATAAGGTACTTCAATCGGGTTTCTTTTGGCCTACGTTGTTTAAGGACGCTGCAGGTTATGTGAAAAACTGTGACCAATGTCAAAGAACGGGCACCATATCACGAAGACATGAAATGCCTTTGAACAACATTCTAGAGGTTGAAATCTTCGATGTATGGGGAATGGACTTCATGGGTCCTTTTCCTCCCTCATGTGGAAATCAATATATATTAGTGGCAGTGGATTACGTGTCCAAATGGGTTGAAGCCATGGACCTTCCTACAAATGATTCGAAAATGGTGAGCAAGTTTGTGAAAAAGCACATCTTCACTCGATTTGGCACTCCCAGGGCAATTATCAGTGATGGAGGGTCACACTTCATAAATCAAACAGTAAAGAATCTCTTGGCTAAGTATGGGGTGAGGCATAAAGGTTCTACAGCATATCATCCTCAAACCAGTGGGCAAGTGGAGGTATCCAACAGAGAGGTAAAACAGATATTACAAAAGACTGTGAATGCGCAAAGGAAAGATTGGTCGGAAAAATTAGATAAAGCTCTTTGGGCATACCGAACAGCATACAAAACACCCATTAGAACCTCCCCATACCAAATGGTATTCGGTAAGGCGTGTCACCTACCAGTGGAGTTAGAACATCAAGCTTACTGGCAATCAAGAAGCTTAATTTGAATCCAGAGCTAGCAGGACGGAAGAGGTTGAATCAATTGCACGAGATGGAAGAGTTTAGGCTCCATGCTTATGAAAATGCTAAGCTCTACAAGGAGAAAACAAAGCGATGGCATGACAAGCACATCATCACCCGCACTTTTGAACCTGGGCAAAAGGTACTCCTCTTCAATTCTAGACTCAATCTCTTCCCTGGAAAATTGCGATCCAAATGGAGTGGACCTTTTGAGGTGGTGCGTACAACGTCACATGGAGCTGTGGAATTGTGGAATACAATGAAAACGTCTACATTCTTGGTAAATGGACAAAGAGTAAAAAATTACTTTAGTGAAGATGTTAACCGGGAAGAGGAAGCCATTGAACTGGAAAATGAGTGAGGCAACAGCTGGGTCGTGCCACGATGGAAAATAAGGCGCTGCACGGGAGGCAACCCGTGATGTGTATCGTAACTTAGGACTTATAGTTTGTAATTTTATTTTTCTTTAAAAATAGAGTTTGATGTTGCGATTATATGTATATATATATATTTTTCGTTGAGCCACGACCAAAAATAAGGCGCTAGGTGGGAGGCAACCCACCCAGTTGTTTATATAATTACAAAAATTTCATGTGCAGAACAACAGGTAGCAGTGTAGAACAAGCTGGAGTTTGGAGAAGCATTGGCTCTTGGCGCTACACTGGCGTGATGCGCCACTACAGCGCCAAAACCTGCACAGATTCTAGTGGCGCGACACGCCAGGAGGCAAGCTACTGAGACATGTTTTGGGCGCGATAGTGGCGCGATGCGCCACTGCAGCGCTAAGTGAAAGTCTTCAGAAATACTCTGGGCGCGATAGTGGCGCGATGCGCCACTACAGCGCCACAAGCAGGGTCGGGCCAAAAGCCTAAATATCAGGTTTAAAACAGACCAAAACCCCCAAAACCCTCCATTCCCTCAATTGCCTCCATTATCTCCTCCATTAGCTGACCCTAAAACTCCTAAAACCCTTCCCTCTTCAACTTCCCCTCTAATTTCTAAAACTCCCAAAACTTTCCCCCTTCCACTTCCACTCTAATCTCTACTATAAATCACCTTCCTTCACACACATATTCTACCACAGAACATTCACCTCACCAAATCATCCCTAAATCTCCTTTCTCTCCTCTTTGAACTTTTCCAAACAACCACATTACCAAGCATCCGATTTTGATTCTTTTTTGTTTCTCTACCAAATTACCCTTCTCCTTTTTAATGACATTCAAAGGAAAACAAGTGGCCCAAGGAGTTGGCAACAAGAGGTCCCAAAAAATTGGGACTTCTTCAACCACTGGACAAACAAGCTCAGGGATACCACCGCGTCGATTTGGTAGACAAGCAGTGGAGCAGTATGGATTAGATTGGTTTGACTCCCAGAAAGAAGCTAAATACATGGGAGATGAATATGTGAATGAAGGAAAGCTATAGACGGAGTTCCCCCGAGTTCACAAGATGGTCTACAATCTGGGTCTTTAATTCATTTTTGAAGACCAAGGTGAGTGCAATTTAACTCTTGTCCGTGAATTTTATGCAAATTGGAACACTGATCAGTCAAGTACCAATAAGGTAGAGGTTTGGGGTAAAGTTATCCGTTTTTCAACTAGAAGTTTGAATGAGTTTTTGGGGACACCACATTGTGATTTTAATGAATTTATAGATATGAAAGAACAACCACCATACAGAGATATTCGTCATACTCTTTGTGGTACTAACTCCGTTGCCCGATGGGAGAGGGGAAAAGACACCGGTAGGCACAGTACGCTGCATTATTCACATTTGAATAGTGAAGCCAAGGTGTGGTTGAAAATCGTGTGCAGTGTCTTGTTGCCATGTAATCATGTGTCAGAAGTGACTAGAGAAAGGGTTGTCCTAGTTTACCGATTGATGAAGGGGTTGCAGGTAAATGTCGGGTCGGTGATCCATCGCAATATGCTGAAATTCAGAAACAATAAGAGGTGGCGTTTCTGTTATGGAAGCATAATAACCCGAATGTTGAGGGCTCAAGGAGTTGAGGAAGAAAGTCACGATCTAAGTGCACCAAGGGTGCCGTATTTGATTTGTAAGGTGGTTGACGTTACCAAAACAAGAAGTCATGATGCAGCACAGGGACAAATGTTATCGGCTGTAGAACGACAAGCTCGCGACAAAAGTTGTATGGGTCGCATGTTTGGAATGGCAGAATTACAATTGCGTACTGGTGGACATCCGACAACGGCTGAAGAGATGACAGAATTGGCAGAGCGCTATCCTCTGACGGATAGTGCTATGCATATGTGCAGGGTAGGGCCAGATTTTCAAGAGCCTCTGGATGATGATGAACCCACCATGGAAGAGGTGGGAGAAGACGAAGAAGATGAAGAACCAAAGGATACGGCTACCACTGCTCTTATGGTGGTAGATAACACAGCCATCATAATTGGAGGAGATGATGACTGAGCTATGCAGGGAGTTCTTTCTTTCACTCTTAAAACTATGCATTGTTATAGAGCACTGGGGACGGTGCTTTGTTTAGGTGTGGGGTGAGAGTATGAGAATTGATTATTGTACCTTTGTAGAAACTTTACTTTAGTGCATTTTAGTGCATTTTTCATTTTGGGTTTCTTGGTAGTTGTTTTCGGTTCTTTAGCCAAGGATAGTCCCTTTTGAACCGTACAAAAAACAAAAAAAAGTCTGACTAGGTTATGCATGTGAGGGAAGGGATGTTATGAAATAAAATGACTAGTTTAAGACACTTAAATTCTTGTATTTGACTCAGGTGATGCATGCTTTCATATGATTGTGTAGTTGGCATTCAATAGTTATCATCCTTAAATTGTACATGTGCTATGTGGGAGTGGGGATTGTATGTATTCAGTGCAGTCATATCGAGAGCTAGAACTTGCCCGGGGTGCATGCGAAACAAAATAAAGATTGTTTAGTTTAGGAAAGAAACTAGGCATTTCTTAAATAGCCTTGGTTATTTTCCCTTGCTTTATACTAAACCCAAGCTTTCAATACTCTCTTATTCCGAGCCTCACTTTGTGAAGAAAAAAAAATGGTGAAAAGGGTGATGTATTGAAGTGTTTAAGAAAGGTACCAAATACTGATTCTTACCGTCCCACTAGATTAAATCACAACTTATGAAGATCTATGCAATCCTAAAACTATTGCATTCTTGTATTGATAGAGCAAAACACGGAAGGCAAGCCTATGGAAATCCTTTTGTAGCACATGAAATCGTTTGAGTGAGTGAGATGCACATGTTAAATTGTAAGGATTTGATAATCTATAGAATGTCCAATTAAATGATGTATATGAGTTTGCTGTATTATAGAGTCAATTCTTGAGTTTATGAGGTGTTGAACTAATTAAGATGATTGAACATGTGTAGCCAGGTGCTTAAGGTATATCTGAGACAGATTGCCTTATGTTCATGCTAGGATCAACGTCTACGCTCAATTCAGGTGTTTGTTCGAGGACGAACAAAATTCTAAGTGGGGGGTGGTGATCTTGGGCACATTTATAAGCCCATGCACTATGTTTGGCCATTGTTGTGTGGCAATCTGAGAAGTAATTGAAGTCAAATGACGTGTTTTGGATGAATATCAAGCAAGTGTGAAATAAGGTATGAGTTCCAATATATGCAGGAATTTTTCAAAGCAAAAGGCAGGAAAAATGGTCCTGGCGCTATAGTAACGCGATGCGCCACTACAGCGCCAAAACCTGCACAGACTTTAGTGGCGCGACGCGCCAGGATGCAAACTACTGAGGCATGTTTTGGGCACGATAGTGGCGTGATGCGCCATTGCAGCGCCAAGCGAAAGTCTTCAGAAATACTCTGGGGCGCGATAGTGGCGCGATGCCCCACTGCAGCGCCAAGCGAAATTCTTCAGAAATTCTCTGGGCGCGATAGTGGCGCGATGCCCCACTGCAGCGCCATCAACTTTCTAATTATTTATTATTCTGCCCTTCAATAATTGAAAGGAGAGAGAACACTTTAAATAGTGGGGTGTGCTAGGGCAAGAGACCAGACGTTTTTGGAGGCAGAAAAAGAAGAGAAGAAAGACGAAAGAAGAAGAGAAGCACAAAAACATCTTAGGTTCTTTTCTTACCTTAGTGTATTTTAATGTATTTGGAATTGATTCCTTGTTGTTGTTATTTACATATGAGTAGCTAAACACCCAAATTCTGGGGCTATAGCTACGAAACATGATTTAATAGCATTTAAACTTGGTGGAAGATGGGTTGTTAATTCTAATTACTCTTCCATTCTTGTGATTATGATTTTGATGTTTGGCCAGCATTAAGATATATATGTTGTTTATCTTGAATTCGGAAGAGGACAGGTAGATAGAACAAAGAAGGGAAGGAATGTGTTCATACTAACATATGTTAGCATGATTAGTAGATAGGATGCTTGTGACACATACCTATTTACCACATTTGGTTATGATAAAGGATGATAGTTAAATGTATTTTTATTATTTCATACCTATCACCGCTCAATGATGTAGTTAGGTTGGCAATGAAGATAGGCAATTATAGGTCGGAAAACCATAATTGGATTATTAACCCTTTTTATCAGTAGTTAAATAACCCATCGGAAACTAAGATTGAATGATAGTAAACTTGATTTCACGTTATGCTATAGCCCTGGAATCTCTTAAAGCCCGAGTAATATACATAATTTTTGCATTGTCTTCACTTCGAGAAAGTATTTATACTTCTGAAAATTAGTAACAAACAATCTCAACCTCATTGCATAACTATAATTAGTAGAGGCATTTGAAAGAAACTGGTTGCCTTATCAAGGTCCCTGTGGGTTCGATATCTGGCTTAAAAGAGTCGCTTTACTACTTGAGAGACTACGTACACTTGCGTGTGCAATTGTAGCCACAACAATCATATTCTTTGTTCGAGCTAGAAAGCTAATGGGGCAGGATTGTTTGGCATATGTAACACCCCTCAAAAATTTTCCCTAAGATTCAGACCCTTCTTGTATTAGGGTAGGGTCGAACTCGAGTATTGTGGAGCATTTGCATGAGTTAATACGAGTCTTTGAGAAATTGAGCAGCGTTAGAGGTAATGTGGGGTCATGAAGGACCCCTAGGACCAAATCAAATCCAAAAGATTCGTCGTGGCTAAGTTTGAGGAGGAGTTCGCATAAGGGGTTGACTTCTAACGACCCTATCTTTTGAAGGACAACAATTTGGGTGGACTACGACCTATTAAATTAAAGGTCATCGAGTCTTCTTTCCAACGCTACCAAGAATGTAAATTTTGGAGTTTGGAGTCAAAAGATATGACGATTCTAAGACGAACTAGCACGGTAGAAATTTTAGGCCTGGGTCGCAACTGCTGGGAATCTGGGCTTGGCGCCGCAGTGGCGCGACGCGCCACTATCGCGCCACAAAACAACCTCAGTAGTTTGGTCCCTGGCGCGGCGTGCCACTACGAGGTGTGTAGGCTTTTTCAAGCCAATTTTCCCAAAACCCTGAAATTTGGCTGGGTACTGTAAAGGCGCGATGCGCCACTGTCGCGCCACAAAACAGCCTCAGTAGTTTGGTATCTGGCGCGATGCGCCACTATTGGTGTTTTACCCCATTTTAACTCGAGGTCAAACGGTGTACAGCATGTTGATGATTCCTAAATTATTTAATTTTAAGGAGTCGCCACCTAATTATTTTTAAGGTAAATTAGGATACCTAAATAATTGACAAATTTAATGCTAAAAATGATCTCCGATTAGTGGTCTACTTAGCTTATGAGATTCTAGATAAGGGTTCTAGTTATCCTAAAGGGAATGGGTTAGGCATCCTTCAAGATTCGTTAAAAACGATTACCGGCCAAACTTAGGTTTAGATTAAAACTATAAAAAGTTGTTCAAAAGTTTTGAAAATGAAGCTTAGTAATTACATGGAAAAAGATTTTTTGAACTTGAAATTATTAGGCAAATATTGCTTATTGCATGAAATAAGTGCGTGTTTAAATGCGGTATTTTTACTAATAATTTAGCCTTAAATAAAAATATAGGTTTCTTTTATTATGATGACCCATTTTAATTAAAAGTTCACAAATCTAAATATCTATATAATGTTAGCTATTGCATTAGTGAGAACATATTCACATTATAAAAGCAAATTTAACATGTAATGATAATAATAATAATAATAATAATAATAATAGTAATAATAATACTAATGATAGTAATAATAACAACAACAATCATAATAACAATAATGCAACAATAACAATAACAATAATAATAGCCATAATAATAATAACAATGATAATAATAATAATAAAGTATAATAATAATAATAACGGTAGTAAAAAAAATATAATAATAATACGATAAATAATAATAATAATAATAATATGATAAATAATATATATAATATGATAAATAATAATAATAATAACAGTAAATAACAACAACAATAATAATGAATACAACAATGATAATAATAATAATAATAACGATAATAATAATAATAATATGATAAATAATAATAATAATGACAGTAAATAACAACAACAATAATAATAAATACGATAATGATGATAATAATAATAATGATAATAATAATAATAATAATAATAATGATTATAAAAATAATACCATAATAATAATAACAATAATAATAATAATAGCCATAAAAATAACAATGATAATAATAATAATAATAAAATATAATAATAACAATACTAATAGAAATAAAATATACTAATAATAAAAATAGTAAAATAAAAATATATATGCTACTACTACTACTAATAATAATAATAATAATAATGATAATAAAATATACTAATAATAATTATGATAATAATAATAACGAAAATAATAATAATAATAATACTAACAGTAAAAAATAAAAAAATACTATTATAACTACTAATAATATTAATAACGAAAATAACAATACTAATAATAACACAATAATAATAATAGTAGTAGTAATATTAATAATAATAGCAGTAAACAAAATGTACTAATAATAATGATAATAATAATTACGAAAATATTAATAATAGTAATAATAATAATAATAATAATAATAATAATGCTAACAATAAATAAAATACTACTACTAATAATAATAATAATAAAAACGGTAATAATAAAAATATATACTACTACTACTAATAATAATAATAATAATTACGAAAATAATAATAACAATAACAATAATAATAATAATAATAATAATAATAATAATAATAATAACAGAAAAATAAACATACTATTGCTTCTATTAATAATATTAATAATGAAAATAATAATATTAATATGAATAATGAAAATAATAATAATAATAATAATAATAATAATAATAATAATAATAATAATAATAATAATAGTAATACTAACAGAAAAATAAACATACAACTACTTCTATTAATAATATTGATAGCGAAAATAATAATAATAATAGTAATAACAGAAAATAAAATATACTACTACTAATAATAGCAATAATAATTAAAATAATAATAATAACGACAATAATAATAATAATAACAATAGTAAAAGTAATAATAAGGATATCGGCTCCATGTGAGGGAATGAAGATTACATTGAAACTCTATTTTTGCTCCCGAAGTGTTCATGCAAACAAAAAGAGAGTGACGAAATTAGGAGGCTAGCATTTTTAGGATAATATTGAAGCATAATGACAACGAAAAAAAAACGAAGGAACATGAAGTAAATATTACCTGTTGCAGGGCAGTGAACGGGGATGATTTGGTCATGAATCTACCCTCATTTTTTAAGTAATTCAAGTGCAAGTTCAGAAAGAAGATTCGAGAATTTTTGTAAGATATATTTGAATACGAGTGTAGGAGTTTTTGTCTATGCCAAAAATCTATCCCAATTCCTCCGCTCTGCTTCTCTCCGTTTTCTCTCCTCTCTAGTCCGTGTCCAGCCCCCCTTTGTTCTGTCTGATACCTCTATTTATAGGGAGATGGAGATTAAATAAAAATAAAAATAAAAACGGATGATTAAAATAATGCAGAGTGGGCGAAAATATAAAATAATTCGGAACGACGGAAAAATAATAATTAATACGAAATGGGCGGAATATTTAAATAATGCGGAATGAGCGGATTATTAAAATAATACGGAATGGCGGAAAAATAATAATTAATACGAAATGGGTGGAATATTTAAATAATGCGGAATGAGGGAGAATATTAAAATAATGCGGAATGAGTATTATTATATATATTTTTTGAAATAGATTATGGCGAAAATTATTTGTTTGTTTTATTTATTTCGGACGAATATAATATATATATATATATATATATAATTTTTTTTTGAAGAATTATTTATTTTTTAATATATTTAATAAAATAAATAAATAAAGGGGGACAAGAAAGGTTTGGTGGAATACACGCGTGCCTATATTATATATTATATATTATATACATATATTATATATATATATATGCGGACGAATTTTATTTTATTATTATTTATATTATTATTATATTTTTTTATTTAATTCGGATTAAGTATATATATATTTTATATTATTATTATTATTATTTATTATTATTTTTTTTAAAACAAGGGACAAAGGGGTATGGGAAGGATTGTTATTATATATATATATATTTATTTATTTTTTATTTTTAAAATAATTCGGATGAAATAGGGGGTGCACGCGTGGAAATAAATTAATATACACGTTATTTGATGAATATAAAATTAATACGGGGATATGGGTAGGGGGACAAGCGTGGAATAAAAAATGGTATAGGGATATGGAAGGGGGACAAAGCATGAATATAATAATATATATATTTTATTTATATATTTTTATTTTAAAAAATCGGATGAATTATTTATTATATATATATTTTATTATTATTTTTATTTTAAAAATTTGGATGAGTGTTTATATATGAAAAAATAAAAATAAAAATAAATAAATATAATTGTAAAGTCCATAAATTGAGAAATTATCTTATTATAACAATGTGTAAATTAATTTATGTGCAATATATAGATAGAATGAGATGTAAAATTGGGGGGATGGTATATATATTATTTGCATGATGTAGTGTTCAATAGAAGAATTAAAGCGTTGTTAATATAAAATTAAAACGTTGTCAAAAATAATATAATTAACCTCATTGTAACTAATTATTAATTTACGAAATATTTAATAATAATAAATAAATAATCTTTTTTTATAAGTCAATTTTAAATATTACTAAAAGATAACAACTATATAACCAAAAAATGGATATGCTATGAAGATGACAAAATTATTTACAATACACTTGAAAATATGCATGGTTTATAAAAGTCAATTATTTTAATTTGTTTAAAATTGAAGAAAGCTAGAATTAACTTTAAAAATGTGAATCTATTAATTAAGTCGACCTAATCAACAAAATGTTTAGTTAAAAATAAAAAATCTTTTTGGGATAACTTTCGAATATATAATAAAAATATTAATGTTCAATAATTATTATATATATATATATATATATATATATATATATATATATATACAGAAATTATTTTTAAATAATAATATATATGCATAGTTTTATTATTATTATTTTTTTAATTTTTTTTTTAAAAAAAATTACGTTATGGATGGTCAAAATTGGGTGTCAACAATTGGGTTGCAGGGTTTTTACGCCTAATCGCGCTAGGAGCATTTTAGCCTATTTTTCAGAACATTTAAGAAGGGGCAATTTGGGAATTTGTCCCAAATTATATATGTATCATCCTTGAGCATTTGGGAACATAACTTTCAGCCTATCTCTCTCTCTAAAAGCTCTAGGAGTCTCTCTCTCTCTCTCTCTTCTTCTTCTTCTCCATTTCTAACAAAGATTTATTCCAAGAGCTTAAAGATTCGAGTTTCCATTAAAGACCCAACATCAAGGTTTTTTCCAAGTCTTCACTAAGGTATGTAAGGCTATTCAAAACATGGGTTGAGTCCACCCATTTGCCCTAATCTTGCTTTGAGGTTAGAGGTCCATGAGAATGGAGTTTCTTGGTTTGGTTTATGTTTGAATGAGTTTTGTCTCCTATTAATTTGACTTTATTGGTGTTGATGTTATTGAGCTAAGAAGTTCCTTAAACCTTCATGTTAGTATGAGTTGATGGAGATGACTTGTTATTATGTTTTGTTGATCTCTTTAACCATGTGATTATGTTGCATAAGTCAATTTTCTTGAATGTGCTATTCTACTTGAATTGTTGGGTTAAAACCTTAGAGTTGTGATGAGTCCTAAAGAGAGATTATAAATGCTTATCTAAATGAGGCTTGATTGAGTTGATTGGAGGATAGAATTAACGAGTGGACGAGGTCCTAGATGGGTCTTGCCATTATGCCTTAATTGAGTTGAAATGAGAATAGAGTTGATGAGTTGGCAATGTCCCATATGAAACTAGCCGTGAGGGCTTGTTTGAGATGATTGGAGGGAGTCTTATGAGCATGGAGTCATGGGAGGAGTATCAAGCACCGAAGCGGGTAAGAGTATAGTCCATACTCGAACCCCAAAAACTACGCCGCCAATGTAGGTAGGGATGGAACCGTTAAAGTCGGATGCTTCCCGTGGGATCGAACCCTTAAAATCGGATGTTTCCCATTTTATTGTCTTGAAATAATAGGACTTGACTAATTGATGGTATCCATGATTAGGGAGGCGTTCATGCCCTAGCAAGGTATGGACGGACGTGGCAACAACGTCTGATTGTTGTACTATCACTGGCTCATAGGTGATGGTTGTCGGATAAGAGAAACTCCCATTTAGGTCTTGATAATACTCCAAGTCAGTTGAGTCGAGTGGCTTGTGATTGGTCCCGTCTAAAACATTTCTTGTTAGACTTAGGACACTTGAGTGAGTTGTTATGTATATATATGAGTTGAGATACTGAGTTGATATTGATGTTTTCTTGATGTTTGTTTCATCCAGCCATTTTACATACTTGTACATTCCACGTATTGATGCCATTTGAGACAGGTACCAGAGATCATCAACCGGCGCACCGTTGATTATCCACACACTTCCAGCTACTTGGTGAGTCCTCCTAGTTTCCAGAGAATCTTGAGCTCCCTGTATAGTTTCATTTTGTCTCTTTATTTTGATTATTGGTAGCCATGGGCTTGTTATTGGCACCTCCTAGACTTTGATAAAGGCTTCATAGACTAGAGTGTGGGGAGGTTGGACTGTTATTTTGAGGAGTTCTATTATACTTGTTTTATTGAGTTGATAATGTTTGGCCTTCGGCCCCCATATTGTGAATAGTATGTTATGACTGAACCCTCCTTTGAGTGAATGTGATTAAATGATAGTGTGACTGAATCAGGGGTACCCTCCCAGGGCGTGACAAACATGGTATCAGAGCACAGAGTTCAAGAGTCCTAGAGAGTCTATAAAGCCGTATCTAGTAGAGTCTTGCTTATGGGTGTGTTGTGCACCACACTTATAAGCAGGAGGCTATAGAATATTAGGAATTATTTCCCTTCTTTCATACTCTGAATTCGTGCGATGCAGTTAAACTCTATGAAACTTCCCTTATAATTTGTGCATTTATACATTGCAGATAATGCCTCCAAAATGTACTGCTAGCCAGAGGAATGACGATAATGCAGGGATGCCCCAGTCTGAGGTGCGCCTGGTAAGGGCTAGAGGCCGACCTGCGAGGTATGCGGAGGCGCCTCAAGTGCCCGCTACCCCGCCTGCACCCACATCAGAGGCAGAATTTTGTGGGGCGATTGCAATGCTCACACAATTAATGGCTGCCCAAAATGGTAACCAGAGTTTGCCGACTCTTAGCTCTAGTTCCCAAGAGTTGTCTGTTGCCACTAGAATTAGAGACTTTCTGAGTATGAATCCGCCAGCATTCACGGGTTCTAAGGTTGATGAAGACCCCTAAAACTTTATTGATGAAATGTGGAAAATTCTGAAAGCTATGCATGCTACGGGAATTGAGGGGGTTGAGTTGGTGTCTTATCAACTCAAGGATGTGGCAAACATCTGGTATAACCAATGGGAGCAAGGTAGGGGTGAGGATGCTGAACCTGCTAGGTGGGATGAATTTGAGGGAGCCTTTCTTGACCACTTCTTTCCCCGAGAATTAAGGAAAGTGAAAGTGGAGGAATTTTTGAATCTGAAACAAGAGGGTATGACAGTTAATGAGTATGGCTTGAAGTTCATCCAGCTATCCAAGTATGCTCCAGAAATGATCCCAGATATGAGGTCAAAGATGAGGAAGTTCCTCTCCAGATTAGGGAGGCATATGAAGAGGGAATGCAAAGCAGCATTGTTGATCTCGAATATGGATATTTCCAGATTAATGGTATATGCTCGACAGGTGGAGGATGAGAAGAGAAAAGACAGAGAGGAGCATCTAAGCAAGAAGGTCAAATCAGTGGGCCATGAGAATGAACAGAGGCAAAACAAGGGCAACAGGTCCTTCTTCCAGAAGAGGCCTTCCAACTATGCCTCATCCACCGCTAGTGCACCTATGCCGCAAACAGGTATGATCGGCAGGGACAGAGTCGCCAAAATCTCAGACCCCAGGGTTCTCAATCCTAGGCCAGCGTAAGTCAAGGCTCGAGAGGAAAGCCACCATGTGGCAAGTGTGGTAGGCTCCACTTGGGAGAATGTAGAGCGGGAATGGTTAGTTGTTATAAATACGGCTAAATGGACCATTTCCAGAGGGAGTGGACAATAGGGGGAAATAGAGTCCAGCATTCTGCCACCACACCGCCGGCTAGAGGTAATCAGAGGGACACTACTTCAGGTATGAGTGGAGGTACAAACCGCCTATATGCCATGGGTAGTCATCAAGATCAGGAGAACTCTCCAAACTTCGTAACGGGTATGATATGAGTCTCTTCTCTTGATTGTTATGTATTGATGGATCCGGGTGCCACCCTATCTTTTGTGACTCCTTATGTGGCTAGTAAATTTAATAAAGTTACTGAATATCTTTGTGAGCCTTTTGCGTAGCTACTCCTATCGGTGATCCTGTCTTAGCTGAGAAAGTCTATAGAGATTGCACTGTGTCAATCTATTACAGAGACACCTTAGCCGACTTAATTGAGTTGGACATGGTCGATTTTGATGTGTTCCTTGGCATGGATTGCCTTTATATCTGTTATGCCTATATTAATTGTAGAACTCGAATTGTTAAGTTCAAATTCCCGAACGAAGCTGTTATGGAGTGGAAGGGTAGTCCTGTTATGCCTAAGGGTAAGTTTATTTCTTACCTTAGGGCCAGGAAGCTAATCTCAAAAGGGTGTATCTATCACATTGTCCGAGTGAAAGATGACAATATTGAGCCCCTATCTATTGAATCGGTCCCGATTGTTAATGGGTTTCTCGACGTCTTTCCCGAAGATCTGCCTAGAGTCCCTCCTGATAGGGAGATCGACTTTGAGATTGATGTTCTTTCTGATACCGAGCCTATCTCAATCCCTCTATATAGGATGGCTCCGACTGAGTTGAAAGAGTTGAAGGAGCAGTTGAATGACTTATTAGATAAGGGATTCATTAGGCCGAGCGTCTCACCATGAGGTGCTCCCGTCCTAAATGTGCGAAAGAAAGATGGGTCCCTTAGAATATGCATCGATTACAAGAATCTAAACAAGGTCACCATAAAGAATAAGTACCCTCTCCCCAGAATAGATGACTTATTCGACCAATTTCAGGGTGCCACTTGTTTTTCAAAGATAGACCTGAGATCCGGCTACCATCAGTTAAAGGTGAGGGAGTGTGATATTCTGAAGACCATTTTTCGGACTCGTTATGGCCACTTTGAATTTTTGGTCATGTCCTTTGGATTGACTAATGCCCCCGCAGCTTTTATGGATCTCATGAACTGAGTGTTTAAACCATATCTTGATATGTTTGTGATTGTATTCATAAATGATATTCTGGTCTACTCCAAGAATGAAGAGGAGCACACCCATTATCTTAGAGTCGTCTTACAAACTTTGAGAGAGCAAGTATTGTATGCAAAGTTCTCCAAATGTGAATTTTGGCTTGCATCAGTGGCTTTTTTAGGCCACATCGTATCTGGAGATGGTATTCAGATTGACGGTCAGAAGATTAAATCTGTGAAGAATTGGCCCAGACCCATATCCCCAACAGAGATAAGGAGCTTCTTGGGTTTGACCGGCTATTATCGAAGGTTTGTAGAGTGATTCTCATCCATATCATCACCATTGACTAAGATGACCCAAAAGAAGGCTAAGTTTCAATGGTCTGATGCTTGTGAGGAGAGTTTCCAGAAACTAAAGGCCAAGATAACCACTGCTCCTGTCCTAACCTTGCCCGATGGAACAGAGGGCTTTATGGTCTACTGTGATGCATCCAAAATTGGTTTGGGTTGTGTGTTGATGCAAAGGGGGAAGGTGATAGCCTATGCTTCAAGACAGCTTAAGGTTCATAAGAGGAATTACCCAACTCATGACCTTGAGCTGGCAGTTGTGGTATTTGCGCTTAAAATCTGGCGCCACTACTTGTATAGAGTGCATGTTGATGTATTCACCAATCACAAGAGCTTACAATATGTTTTCAGCCAGAAGGAACTCAAACTGAGGCAAAGGAGATGGCTCGAGCTACTCAAGGACTACGACATGAGCATCCTCTACCATCCAGGTAAAGCTAATGTTGTTGCTGATACTCTTAGCAGGTTGTCTATGGGTAGCACTGCCCATATAGAGGAGGGAAGAAGGGAGTTGGTGAAGGAGGTACATAGATTAGCCCGATTAGGAGTTCGACTAGAAGAGAACAATGAAGGCGGAGTAAACATTCGGGATGGGTATACGTCCTCACTCATGGCAGAGGTAAAGGAGAAACAAGATCAGGATCCTGTTCTTCTTCGATTGAAGGAAGTTGTTCACAAACAAGGGGTGATGGTTTACACCAAAGGGGGAGATGGTGTGTTGAGGTACCAAAATAGATTGTGTGTGCTAAATGTCGATGGTATTCGACGAAGGATTATGACTGAAGCGCATAGTTCCAGATACTCTATTCATCCCGGCTCTACAAAAATGTATCACGACTTGAGAGAAGTCTATTGGTGGAGTGAGATGAAGAGAAATATTACGGAATTTGTTTCCAAATGCCTGAACTGCCAACAGGTGAAATTCGAGCATCAAAGGCCATGTGGTTTAGCCCAAAACATAGAGATTCTGGAATGGAAGTGGGAGATGATCAACATGGACTTTATTACAGGGTTGCCGAAGTCCTAGAAGCAACACGATTCCATTTGGTGATTGTGGATAGAATGACAAAATTAGCTCACTTTTTGGCAGTTAAGAGATCGTCAAATTGCATGGAGTCCCCTTGTCCATCATCTCGGACAGAGAAGCTCAATTCACTTCCCAATTCTGGAGATCTTTTCAAAAGGGACTAGGTTCAAAGGTGAACCTTAGTACGGCCTTTCATCCCCAGACGGATGGCCAAGCGGAGCGCACCATTCAGACGTTGGAGGATATGTTGAGAGCTTGTGTGCTTGACTTCAAAGGAAATTGGGACGATCACTTACCTCTCATAGAGTTTGCATATAATAATAGCTATCATGCAAGCATTCAAATGGCTCTTTATGAAGCTTTTTATGGTAGGAGGTGTAGATCACCAATTAGATGGTTTGAGGTTGGTGAAGTCGAGTTGATTGGGCCTGATTTTGTTCACCAAGCCATGGAAAAGGTGAGAGTTATTCAAAATAGGCTAAAGACAGCCCAAAGCCGCCAAAAATCTTACACCGATGTGAGGAGGAGAGACTTGGAGTTTGAGGTGGGTGATTGGGTATACTTGAAAGTGTCACCCATGAAGGGCGTCATGGTTTGGAAAGAAGGGGAAGCTTAGTCCTCGATATATTGGTCCTTACCAGATTTTGAGGCGGATTGGGAGTGTTGCTTATGAGTTGGAGTTACCTTCAGAGCTAGCCTCTATTCATCCGGTATTCCATATTTCGATGTTGAAGAAGTGTTTAGGTGATCCCTCATTGGTAGTCCCCATTGATAGTATTGGAGTTAAGGATAGCTTATCCTATGAAGAGGTTCCGATCCAAATTCTTGATCGCCAAATTCACAAGTTGAGGAACAAAGAGATCATCTCAGTCAAAGTCCTATGGAGAAACCAATTTATTGAGGAAGCCACATGGAAAGCGGAGGAAGCCATGAAATCTAAATATCCACATCTATTCGTGCCTACCAACGAGAATGTTGAAGGTAATGTCCATTTCCTTGACTTGAATTTGTTTGCGCATTATGAGTTTGATTGGTAATTTGTTTGAGAAATTGATTAGTTGATTGACTGAATTCTGATTGTGATTTGTACCCCGAGTCCATTCTTTTCACTCGTCATTCGAGGACGAATGATCCCAAGGAGGAGATAATGTAACACCCCTAAAAAAAAATCCTAAGATTCGGACCCTTCTTGTATTCGGGTAGGGTCGAACTCAAGTATTATGGACCATTTGCATGAGTTAAGACGATTCTTTGAGAAATTGAGCAGCGTTAGAGGTGATGTGGGGTCATGAAGGACCCCTAGGACCAAATCAAATCCAAAAGATTCATCGTGGCTAAGTTTGAGGAGGAGTTCACATAAGGGGTTGACTTCTAATGACCCTATCTTTTAAAGGAAGACAATTTGGGTGGCCCATGACCTATTAAATTAAAGGTCATCGAGTCTTCTTTTCAACGCCACCAAGAATGTAAATTTTGGAGTTTGGAGTCAAAAGACATGACGATCCTGAGACAAACTAGCACGACAGGAATTTTAAGCCTGGGTCGCAACTGCTGGAAATCTGGGCTTGGCGCCACAGTGGCGCGACGCACCACAAAACAGCCTCAGTAGTTTGGTCCCTGGCGCGGCGCGCCACTACGAGGTGTGCAGGTTTTTTCAGGCCAATTTTCCCAAAACCCAGAAAATTGGATGGGCGCTGATGCGCCACTATCGCGCCAAAAAATAGCCTCAGTAGTTTGGTCCCTGGCGTGATGCGCCACTATTGGGTTGCAGGATTTTTACGCCTAATCGACTTGGCGCTGCAGTGGTGCGACGCGCCACTATCGCGCCAGGAGCGTTTTAGCCTATTTTTCAGAACTTTTAAGAAGGAGCAATTTGAGAATTTGTTCCAAATTATATATGTATCATCCTTGAGCATTTGGGAACATAACTTTCAGCCCCTCTCTCTCTCTAAAAGCCCTAAGAGTCTCTCTCTCTCTCTCTTCTTCTTCTTCTCCATTTCTAACAAAGATTTGTTCCAAGAGCTTCAAGATTCGAGTTTCCATTGAAGACCCAACATCAAGGTTTTCTCCAAGTCTTCATTAAGGTATGTAAGGCTATCCAAAACATGGGTTAAGTCCACCTATGTGCCCTACTCTTGCTTTGAGGTTAGAGGTCCATGAGAATGGAGTTTCTTGGTTTGGTTTATGTTTGAATGAGTTTTGTCTCCTATTAATTTGACTTTATTGGTGTTGATGTTGTTGAGCTAAGAAGTTCCTAAAACCTTCATGTTAGTATGAGTTGATAGAGATGACTTGTTATTATGTTTTGTTGATCTCTTTAATCATGTGATTATATTGCATAAGTCAATTTTCTTGAATGTGCTATTCTACTTGAATTGTTGGGTTAAAACCTTAGAGTTGTGATGAGTCCTAAGAAGAGGTTATAAATGTTTATCTAAATGAGGCTTAATTGAGTTGATTAGAGGATAGAATTGACGAGTGGACGAGGTCCTAAATGGGGCTTGCCATTATGACTTAATTGAGTTGAAATGAGAATAGAGTTGATGAGTTGGCAATGTCCCACATGAAACTAGCCGTGAGGGCTTATTTGAGATGATTGGAGGGAGTCTTATGAGCATGGAGTCATAGAAAGAGTATAGAGCACCGAAGCGGGTAAGAGTATAGTCTATACTCGAACCCCAGAAACTACGCCGCCAATATAGGTAGGGATGGAACTGATAAAGTCGGATGCTTCCCGTGGGATCAAATCGTTAAAGTCGGATGTTTCCCATTTTATTGTCCTGAAATGATAGGACTTGACTAATTGATGGTATCCATGATTAGGGAGGCGTTCATGCCCTGGCAATGTATGGACGGATGTGGCAACAACGTCTGATTGTTGTACTATCACTGGCTCATAGGTGATGGTTGTCGGATAAGAGAAACTCTCATTTAGGTCTTGATAGTACTCCGAGTCAGTTGAGTCGAGTGGCTTGTGATTGGTCCCGTCTAAAACATTTCTTGTTAGACTTAGGACACTTGAGTGAGTTGTTATGTATATATATGAGTTGAGATCCTGAGTTGATATTGATGTTTTCTTGATGTTTGTTTCATCCAGCCATTTTACATACTCGTACATTCCACGTACTGATGCCATTTGGCCTGCATCATTTCATGATGCAGAGACAGGTACCAGAGATCATCAACCGGTGCACCATTGATTATCCACACACTTCCAGCTACTTAGTGAGTCCTCCTAGTTTCCAAAGGATCTTGAGCTCCCTGTATAGTTTCGTTTTGTCTTATTATTTTGATTATTGGTAGCCATGGGCTTGTCATTGGCACCTCCTAGAATTTGATAAAGGCTTCATAGACTAGAGTGTGGGGAGGTTAGATTGTTACCTTGAGGAGTCCTATTATACTTGTTTTATTGAGTTGATAATGTTTGGCCTTCGGCCCCCATATTGTGAATAGTATGTTATGATTGAACCCTCCTTTGAGTGAATGTTATTGAATGATAGTGTGACTGAATCAGGTGGTTCGCTTGAAGGTCAGAAATGACTTCCGAGTGCCGGTCACGTTTAGGGTACCCTCCCGAGGCGTGACAACATATTTTGCTCATATTCGAGATATTGATGGAGAATCTCCCTCCATTAAGTCTATCCCTGTAGTTTCTGAATTTAAGGAATCATTTCCTACTGATTGTTTGATATGCCTCCGGATAGGGATATAGATTTCTCTATTGATTCGGAGTCTGGCACTCATCTAATCTCTATCACTCCCTATCGCATAACTCTTTCAGAGTTAAGAGAACTTAAGACTTATATCTAAGAGCTCATTCATAAGAGTTTTATCCATTCTAGTGTTTCTCTTTGGGGTGCTTCGTTCTTGTTTGTTTAGGAAAAAATGACAATATGAGAATGTGTATACACTATTGGGAGTTGAATAGGGTCACCATCCTAAATAAGTATCGCTCACATTATATAAATCATCTATTTGATCAATTGAAGGGTGTTTCAGTTTTCTTAAAAATTAATCTCAGGTCAGGCTATCGTCACTAAAGATTAGGCCTAAGGATGTACCTAAAATGACATTCAAAATTTGGAATAGGCATTATCAGTTCTTGGTGATATCATTTGGTTTGGCTAATGCACATGCAGCCTTCATGAGTTTGATGAATGGGGTGTTTAAACCATTTCTAGACTCATTTGTAATTGTATTTATTGATGACATCCTGGTCTAGTCAAAGAGTAAGGAAGAGCATGCAGATCATCTTCGTGTTTTTTAGGTATCCTAGGGAAACATAAATTATATGTTAAATTTTCTACGTGTGAATTCTAGTTGTCATCGATTTTCTTTTTGGGCATGTAGTTTCAAAAGAATGGGTGGTGGTAGATCCTCAAAAGATTGGGGCAATAAAGAACTAGATTTGGCCTAGTTCTGTGACTAAGGTTAGGAATTTTGTGAGGCTTGCCAGCTACTATTGATGGTTCGTGAAGAATTTTATTGTTATTGCTACGCACCTAACAAGGCTGACTCGGAATGAGGTATCTTTTGAA
The DNA here is from genome assembly GCF_947179165.1 of Solanum dulcamara. NCBI lineage: Eukaryota > Viridiplantae > Streptophyta > Magnoliopsida > Solanales > Solanaceae > Solanum > Solanum dulcamara. The sequence continues at coordinate 23,131,570 of NC_077243.1, forward strand.
TGGACTGATAAATGTGAAGAGAGCTTCCAAAAGCTCAAGACTCTTCTCAACACAACACCTATTCTGAAATTATCGGTTGAAGGTAAGAACTTTACTATTTATTGTGATGCCTCATATTCGGGCTTGGCTGTTGTGTTGATGTAGGATAAGAATGTCTGTAATAGCTCGAAAATTTCTTATCTAAAACCTAAACCATTCTTCATATATGTATAGGGTCATATCGGGTGATTCTTAATTGTGCATAAGTTTTAAGGTCAATTCTTTAGTATGGAAATAGGTTTGGAGATGATTTAAGGTCACACGAATCCTTTAGCACAAAGTTGAGTTGAAAGCTTTCTTACCGATTGAGTTTTGATATAAGATTTTACATGGGTTAACTTCAAACAATCATATCTCCTAAAATATATGAAATTAAATGACTCATGACCTATCAAATTAAAGGTCTTTGAGTCCTATTTTCAAGCCACTGAGTTTGCCTCATTCAGTGTTTGAAATAAAAAGTTATGACCATTTTAGTGAAGCCCTATAAGACAGTCGCATGTTCACGACCGCCATTACAAACCATGAAGACCATTAAGGACCTTATTGCCTTTCGTGAAGGATGGCTGCAAATTTTTTCAACAATTTTCTGCATGCTTCCCAAGGTTATTTTGGTCATTTTCAAAGCTTTTTAACTTTATTCTAAGTCATCTTTAGTGTTTTTAAAGGAGTATATCATTCAATAACTAGTTTTCCTCTCATAATCACCCATCTAAACATAATAATCTCAAGAAATTCTCTCAAAACAAACCTAGGTTCCTCTTCATCAAGAACCCCAAAGCTTTCAAGTCAAAAAATATTAAAAAATCAAGAAAAGCCTTTTATCCAAGGTTTTCCCAAGGTCTTCTTCTCAAATCAAGCTAGGGTTTCAAGAACTTAAGTCTCATTTTCAAATTCAAGGCTAGAATTCATTAAAGTATGTTGGAATTCATCCTTGGGTCTTTTTTACACATGGAATCCCAAGTTTTCTCTCAAATTCTTCTATGATTTCTTCTTCTAAAAACCATAATTCTATGATGTTGCATTGAGTCTTGTTACTCATGATATATCTTATGATTATTGATTAGATTATGCATAATTTATATTAAATTGCATAATTTCAAGGTGAATTTCAATGACTCGTGTTCTCTACTATTTTCTAAGTATGTTTCAATGAATTATGATCATGAATTTTAAATAATTTCAATAAAAGTTTTATGAATGATTTTCAAGGTTTATGAATGACTCATGAAAGTTTTGAATTATGTTCTATGATGTTTCAAGCAAGCTAATGATAGGGTGACTTGATTCCATGATTAAACCGACTAGCGGCACTCCTAATACTTTATGAAAAAAGGATTGATAATGATGGAAGACCTACACTTACATTACATGAATCACATGATAATGAGTTATTCCTATGAAAAGGTTGTGTGAACCATGATTTATGACATGTTTATGATTTACGATAATTATTGTATAATTTGGATTGGTATAGATTATTGTCTTTCCTAATGTATTTCATGAGCTATTCCTATGATATATTTGTATTATAAATGACATTCCATTGGGAGTTGTACTTAGCACTGAGTAGAATAGTGGTGATTACCCATGTCCCATAATTACGTGCCACCGTAAGATTAAAGGAGATTAGAGGCAAGTACCCATCTTAAGTATATTAGAGGCGAGTACCCAATCTCAAAGACCATATGTGAGTACCCAATGTAAGAACTAGAGGCGAGTGCCTGGTTTTCATAATGATAATCCTTTTATACCCTAGCAAGATATATTGGTCCCTCTTCAATGGTGCAGCACATCAAACTCCATGTTATCGGTCATATTGTTATATGTCGGTTGATGTTCTATCCCACAAAAAGTTCACAATAGAACTATGCTAGGTTTCGACTAAGACTCCCATTAAGACTTATGATTTTCTCACTATGTTAAATTGACTTATGATTTTCTTATGAGTTTGCATTGACCATGTATTATGTTTCACATGACGTTTACAAAGATTTTTAACTGTGTTAGCATGTTCATTGCATTATCATGATTTACGACATGCATTACATATTCTCTATACTTAGTACATTTCATGTACTAACACATACTGTTTGCCTACATTGTCTTATAATGTAGTATTAGACTCTCATCCTCCTGCACATGGCTAGTTGGTGATCTACTCAAAGTTAATTTTGGTGAGTCCTCATTATTTGAGGGCGAGCTAGTCATGTTATTTCTCAATTTTCAAACTTATTAACTTTTATTATGTTTGGTGAGCTAGGAGCTTGTCCTATACCCTATCTAAAGTTAGTAGAAGCATGTCTAGACTATATGAGTATGTTTAAATTATTTGACCTTTATATTTGATTTCTCCTATTTTCTAGATTCATTATATTAAGACTTTTTCGTATTTTAAGTTATCTGCTATTATGTTATGTATTCTAAGAGGCTTGGTTGGATTCCTTCAAAATTTTAATCACCGTGTCACACCTAGGCCCTAGATTGGATCGTGACAATGCCATAACTTATGCTCGCAACAATTAAAACTTCATGAGAGAAATTACTCAAAGCATGACTAGGAGTTGACAGCGATAGTGTTTGCTCTCATGATCTGACGATATTATCTCTATGGTGTCAAGTTTGAGGTGTTCACTGATCATCTTAGTCTATAATACGTATTCCTTCAGAAGGATTTAAATCTGAGGCAACAAACATGGATGGAGTTATTCAAGAATTAAAACTATAGAGTACATGTTCCTTATATAGGAGTGAATTATAGAGTCCTAAGCTAGCTATAATTGGAGTCCTACTACAATAACTATTACTACTATGATAATACTATAATTTATAAATAATCTAATCTTAGTCGACTTTAGCTAGTACAGGAAGTAGTAGCATAGTCGATATAGGAGTCTAGTGCTAGTGTGACTCGAACTCCAGTTGTTTATTGATAGGACCAGGTTGTATAACTTATTCCATATATATCTTCAGCTTCGTGTTTCATATATATCTTCAGATTCCCTTATCTTCAATAAAGTATGAACATCAAAGGCTTGTATGTTTACTTTAGAGAATGTCCATTTTCGAATGGTAGTGAGAAATAATAGCATAGATTTTATAGTGGGTCTTCCTAAGACTTTGAAAAATTCTGACTCCATTTGAATTGTGATTGATAGACTGACTAAATCAACCCACTTTATTTTCGTTCTAATAGATTATAATGCTCAACAGTTTGTAAAGATTTATGTTAAAGAGATAGTAAGGTTGCACGGAGCTCCCTTTTCTATGATCTCACATTGTGGTACGAAGTTTACTTCAAAGTTTTGGGAGAAATTGCATGAGAAGTTGGACGGTCAACTCACTTTCAGCACAACCTTTTATCCACAGATTGATGATCAATTGAAAAGAACAATTCAGATATTGAAAGACATGGTGAGGGCATGTGTGATCGACTTTAAGAGTCATAGGGGTAAGTTCTTACCCTCGTATGAGTTCTTTTGTAATAATAATTATCACCCCAGCATTGACATGGCACTATTTGAAGCACTTTGTGGGAGCGGATGTAGATCGATCATAGGATGGTTTGAGGCCAGAGATCTAAAACTTTGGTCGATTTGATAAAAGATGCTCAAAATAAGGTAAAAAGTATCCAAACTAAACTTTTATTAGCCTAGAGTTAGAAAAAAGAATATGAATACTATAAAGTGAGAAGTATGACATTTCTGGCTGGTGAGAAAGTACTTCTATAAGTGTCATCTATAAAAGGGGTTATGAGGTTCAGCAAGAAAGGCAAGATTAGCCTTCGCTATATTTGCTCATCTGAAATTCTTGATTATGTAGGGCCAATAGCTTATAGGTTGGCTCTACCGTGTATCTTATCTAGAGCCCACCCTGTGTTTCATGTATCCATGTTAAAGAAGTACATGGGGATGGAAACTATATTATTAAGTGGGATTCAGTCTTGCTAGACAAGGATCTCCAGTATGAAGAAGAACTGATTGCAATTCTTGATTATGATTTCTGAGTTGAGGACTAAAGAGATCAAGTTAGTGAAAGTATAATGGAAGTATCGTCCGGTTGAGGAAGCTACCTAGAAAATCGATAAGGAGATACGAAATAAGTACCCTCACTTGTTTGATGACTTAGGTACTACTTTATTTTTGCCTTAGCTCAGTTGTTTCTGTTTGATCACTCAGAGCCGAGCGATAGATAAATTGGTATGTATTGTAATGATCTAGTCCTGTCATTATAGATAAGACAATAGAGAAGAAATTTGGGCCAGAAAACTTTTGAGTAGTGACTTAGAAATTTTGAAACTATGCCAAACTTGGACGAAATATGAGTCAGGTGAGGTCTAGGATAATCTAATAATGGATTAGGATTGATTGGTGGGTTTTGATTGTTTGAGTTGATAACCTAGACATTAAGAATTCCGTACAGCTTTACGAAATTGAATTCGGGAAAGTAAAACTTTTGAAATTGATCTTGGCATGAAAGGGTTGTTTTAAAAGTCAAAATTTGAGGTTGTGTTTTGAAATGGGGGATTGGGACGTAAAATCTGAGTTTCTGTCTCTGTGCAGCCCGTTATTAGCTAGAATAATCCCACTATGGCAGAAACACTGTGGCGGGATAGGGTCACTATAGTAGGCTAGTCGGGGATTTTATCAGGGAAAAGTCCCAAAAACGTTATTATTACTTTAGTTTCATTTTGGGAGATCTAAGGAAGACATAGAACTGTTTCTTTTCAGTTTTTCATCAATCTTTTTGGTAAAGGTAATTTATTCATTCCTCTAACTTGTAATTCGATTCTTAAACTTTAGAATTTATAGGAATTCACTTAGGGAAATGTTTTTGTCCTGAAATTAATGGTGGAAAAAGCCCTAATTGGGAGGGGGGAGATGATCATGAAACTTGTCAAGAGTTAGGATTTTGATATAATACAAGTAAATTAGGCCATTGTTCATTGGTTATATGTATTCTTTGTTTGTATATCAAGAACGAGCCAAGGCATTGAAAAAAGGAAAAGCTCTGATTCTTTAGAGTTTCCAAGGCTTGTTTCGAGGTAGGTGATGATTGTGTTTTTTCGTTTGTGTTTTATGTTTTTGTTTACTGCTTCACTAGTATTGCACGCATAATATATGATCATGGGAAAAGGAAAAACATGAATTGAAATGACATCTTGTGATCAAATAGCATGCAATGAATGTAAAATTTGATTGTGCAAGTGTATGTGCCTATTCGTTATGGTTGTGATATGTGAATTTATGTTGGATCGGATATCAAGTCGGTACTTTTGGATCGGGTACCACGTCGGTATAATTGGATCAGGTGCCACATCGGGACATAATTGTATTTGGTACCACGTCGGTATACTAACTATTGGAACGGGTACCATACTGGTACACTAATATTTGGGTATGAGTTACATGAGAGGATTATTGTTGATTGTTGAACTGTGATCGAGAATGTTTACCTGTATAATGATTTAAGAGTTGGCATAACTATATTATGATTATATATTTTGTTGTCTTACTATGTTGTGGTTTCTTGTGAATATTTCATTTACTAGAAATCACCGCATGATCTTACTAGTACACTGTGATTGTGTACTGATACAACACTCGCTTTTTCTTTATTGAGTACAGGGCATCTTCAGGCGGTTGTTGCGAGATCTCAATTAGGAGATCGTTGATCGACGGATTCAAGGGTAAGCCAGTTCTTTCAGGCTGCCATGGATTCATCTTGGTTCTTAGTCTCTTCTTTTATGACTTAGACCTTTTCAAACTTTTATTTTTCATTTATTGTTTTCGGGGTTGCATCCTCTTACTCTAAGCCTCTAGTAGAGTTTTGGTACAATGAATTTCAGGTTCTAGGGAGTTAACCTTCGCATTATTTTGGTAAATTTTCTAAGTTTATAGGAATTTGATTTTTAAACTATATTTAATCTATTTTCACTCGCTAAATGCATGTTTGGATTATTAGTTGTGTTCTAGTTTGGTCCTTTTTGATTCTCTCATCAGAGGATTAGTATGGGTGTCACTCACGGTGAGTCGAGATCGTGACACTTATAAGTAAAAAATTAAAAGTACACACAACTTTTGACTTTTGGCTTTTTTGGTACTTTTCAGCCTTTAAATTGAGTTACCCAAATACTTCCAAAACTTTTTAAAAAAAAAAACTTAAAAGCCAAAAACAACTAATAAAAATAAGTCAATCCAAACACTCAAAATATTTTAAGAATATTTTGTTTTTAAATATTCTTAAAATTGTTCATCGCAGTTTGCACGTAAAAGAACTTATAAGGTCTAGTTGTTCACGTTAATATATTTTTCAACACAACTTTATCTCTATTTGATTATATTGTGCAACACAAAATTGAAGTATGATCTGATGTATTAGTATATTTTTCTGTAAAAGTAAAACTATTTATTTATTTTTTCAATTTTTAATTTTAACTGATTATGCCAAGTCATAAGTGAATTAACAAAATAGGATGAGAGTGGATTTTCCTTTCATAAAGACAATGAACTAGCTAGGTACAATTTGGTTATAAGTTTGATTAGGCCTCATGTTCTATACTTCTATAATTATTGTCAACACTTTGGTCTTGAGTATTATTTCCACTTTCAATACTAAGTTCACAACAACTTTCTTTCTGACTTTCCAAGATTACATTTAATAATATATACAAGTGTGAACCGAGTAAAAATTAAAGCATCTATAAAGTGGTGTAATTGAAAACTTAATAGCTATCCAACTGTTATACACCACCAATTAATTAAGATTTGGTTGAAATATTTTCTACTATTGAAATAGAGACAGACTATTGTTATTGTTTTCTTTTTTTTTATATCTGAAATTGATGCACTTGAGTTGGAGATTTTTTGAAAAAAGTCTATCTATCTCTACGAGGTAGTGATAAGATTTTATTTACACTACATCCTTTTTAGACCCCACTTATAGAATTTCACTAAAATTATTTTATTTCATCTCAATTAGAATATGTGACTCAATTAGTATGATACACAGACGAACTTTATTAGATATAGTAAATCTTTTATCAAGATTTATACTACAGATAGAGCAAGCAACTTTGGTAGAGGAAAAAACATGCTAATGAAAACCATCTATTTTTATTATTTATTATTGGTACCGTACCAAAGAAACATAAATTTGGGATGGCAGTTGATTGAAGTGTGGAGCATGTGTTAAAAAGAAAATGGTATAAGTCATCCAATTTCTACTATTTGACTTTATGTTCCTTCTTGGCTCTGTGGAGTCTGAATTTAAGTAGTTATTATGGGAAAGACTAGAGAGTAGAGAGTACACAATGGACTGTGGTTTGTCCAACCGTCTAGGGCACGTTCATAACTTATTGATCTGACTAATCTCAATTTATGTTGTATAAAGCTTATGATAAAATTTTAATATTTTCTATGTCAAAAACTACCTCAAAATGTGAGGGTTGGATTGCTTAAATTAAAGTCAATATTCGACGACTTATTCATTCTATCACAATCTGATTTAATAGAACTCTAATACTTCGGCATGCATGCCCTATTACTCAATATTTGAAGCGTAAATAATATAACGATGAATCAACATTGAGAAATAATGAGTCTAACTTTAATATCATGATGAAAATTAATATATGAAACTATATAAATAAGATATCTAGTTCACTGAATTGATTTCTCATATGATCTCTTAATTAATAGTTATTTCTTCTCTTTCTTTATTAAAAAAAAGTAAAAATAAAAATAAAAAACTTTCTAAAACAATAACTATAAATTAAATTGTCATCCAAGAAATCAACCCCCAATTCGTTAGTCCCATTGATTCAAGCAAGAAAGAACATCAGATTTAAATAATTCATTGTCACAAAATAGATGAAAATCATCCAATTAGTTCCATGAACCATAAGGAACATAAAGTACAAATTAAATAGATTAGATTTGTTTCTTTTGGGCTAATTCATTGATTGGTTAAATAAAGTCGGTTCTATTTTTCATGAGTTTCTTCCATCATAGTAAATATATAGCAGACGATATAGACACTTCATTAATTTTACTCACTCTTTCATTGATTTTCTCAACTAACAAGAAAATTATTCATAATACCTAGACCCCCACTCCTACCAATCCAACTTAAAAGTGAAACAACATCTCTGTCACAATTTACTCCTAAGAATTAAAATTAAATATTACCTTGAATTCTACTCTCACAATTTTGGAGTAAGGATTAAAACTGAAATGCAAATACTACATGAATTGAGGATTCTTCTTTTTGAAAAAAGAATTAATCCCCCGATCACTACAACAAAATAGATACAGTGACAATAGATTTTTCTTTTAGTATTGTCATAAAAATATTTAGCGACAACTGAATTAATATCATTGCATCCAAAGTCGTTAAATCTTTTAGTGACATCTATATAAAGTGTTGGTTATAAATGTCCATATTTATTATTGTCGTTAAATATAATATAGCGACGATTATATCATTACAGCTAATTTTTTTATTTGTTGCAGTGTATGTCGATGTGCAGATAATATGCCTTTTATCTTCGGGTGGCATGATAATATACATGTTAAGAAGTCCCACATCGGTAGAGGGATAAGAAATTGGTCTTCATATATGGACTTGGACAAACCTTCCCTCATGAACTAACTTTTGGGGTTGAGTTAGTCGTAGGGGTCATATCTTTACCATACAAATTAAAATTGCAATGCAAATATCAAGGTCGTCTCGACCATAAGGCCACTAAAGCAATCGCTTGGGGCCCCAATTTTTTTGAGCCCCCCACTTTCTTCCAAAGATGTATGTATATTTATATATATTACTAAACAAATCTCGTGTATTGATAAATTTGAAAAGAACTTTTTGGATAGAAAATATAATAATTTTTTACCTCATTCAATATAAGGACCGATGTAATAATTCAGAATGGAATAGTGTTAGTTAATTGTAGCACCATTTCTTATGTGGCTATCTATTTTATTGCCTCATTTATATTATGATGATTATCATGAACTATCATTATTATTCTTGTGAGTTTTAAATGTGTGAATGGGTAACAAAAGGATGTGACCGTTCTGAAAGGTTATGACTTTTCCAAAAAATTGTGACTTTTTTGAAGAGCTGCGACTTTTCTGAAAGATTGTGACTTTTCCGAAGGGTTGTGACTTTTTCAAAGGGTTGTGACCTGTCCAATAAGCCACAATAATCACATGTTCACACTACCCTTTGTTGTCTATAAATAGAGAATTTTTCTCTCATTTTTCATCATCGAATTTCTCCCTCTTCTGCATATATTTTCTTAAAACAAAGTTGAGTCTTTGTGTGATTTCGTTGCTGGCTTTTGAGTTCGTTGAAATTATTGAAGTTTGAGGTACTGCTACTTCTTTAATAGTTTATCCGTTTTATCTTGGGAGGAAATAATCCATAACCTTGTGTACAGTGAGGGGATTAAATTCCTTAAGGACACACATTGAATTATGTGGACTCGGATATTATTTTTTCTTTACATCTTTATTATTTCTGGTCTGCTAATTTTGATACAAGGACAATAATTTTTATATTTAACTTTTTTATTCCTCTTTCACTATTTTTATTCTCTCATTATTGAATATTCTAGAATCTCTCAAACGGTCAAACCTTCTACATTACGCAAAATCTATCACTATGCGTTTATAAAGAGATCAAATTTGTTTTTTTGATATCTTCTTCAAATTTCAAGCACTAAAACTAATCAACACTATTTTAATATCATTATATCAACTTATCAAATTCAGCGCAACATTATTTCGATATCATTCTATAAACTTTTTAATTTTTCGGGTCAGATTTTATTTATTCTAACTTTATATTATATACTTTTCATTAAAAATTTATATTGTTTATATTGTTACTTCATAATGTCTACATATAATTATTTAATTTATATATGTCAACTAAAAAAATTAAGGCATCTTTATGAAGTTTGGCTTTATTAGGCCCCAGACGTGTTGACGGCCATGACAAATACTACATGAATTAAGGAAAGATTCTTTTTGCTATATATCATCTGTATAATAGACAGATGAACACGGCATGAAGGTGGGACTTGTCCACTTCAAATGCCAATTATACTTTTACATATTTGTCAATGGTAATAGAAAGCTTTCAATAACAAAAATAATAATTAACGGCGTAGTCTTTCCCCTTATATTTTTTTTATTTTTCTTTTTGTACATCTGTGATTCTAGGGGGAAAAATATCTAAGATACGAAATATATTGGATCAAAAAATAAGACAACCTTCACTAGTTGTTATTAATCGTTATATAACGAACTCGTGATTAACGTCGGGCGTTATCTCTTTTCTTATTAATGTCATTTAATTAGTTATTTATTATAAATTATTGTAGGATTAAGGCTCATTAATCAGCCCCCGGAGAATTATCTCCCATATTAATTGTAAAGTCATCGTAGAATTCTCAACAAAAGAATGAGAGAAATCAAAGTTGTATTGATGATTAAACCTATAGAGTACATGTTCCTTATATAGGAGTGAATTGTAGAGTCCTAAGCTAGCTATAATTAGAGTCCTATTACAATAACTATTACTACTATGATAATACTGCAATTTATAAATAATCTAATCCTAGTCGACTTCAGCTAGTACAAGAAGTAGTAGCCTAGTCGATATAGGAGTCTAGTCCTAGTGTGACTCGAACTCCAATTGTACATTGATTGGACCAGATTGTTTAACCTGTTCCATATATATTTTCAGCTTCCCTTATCTTCAACACTTCCCCTCAAGCTAGAGAGTGGAGGAACGGTTACTCCTAACTTGGTTTGAAACCTAGCAAAGACTTGTTTTGTCAATGCTTTGGTATGAATAACTGCCTAGTTGATCCTTGAACCTTACCAAAAAAAAGACTTGTTTGTCAATTCTTCGGTAGCAATAGCAGCCTAGTTGTTGTTGATCTTGCGCAACCACATACCAACCCAATTCAGTGTTCACTACATAAGTTGTATACCAACTATTGTTGCCTTCACTCGTGTTATACGTTTGTGGCAGTTGTTCCTGTTGAGGAAGATAATCTTCAAAGGCATTCAATAATTCCATTGAATTTTCTTCTCTCCAGTTTTCTAGTAGTTTCTTCTTTGTGTTGTTGTCTCTTCCTTCGGAGTTGAAGTTGTTGTTTCTTCTTCCCCTACCTCTTTGGGCAGAGAATGCCATGTTAGAATTCTATTGTGACACCTTTTCTTCATCTTCCCTTATATCAAAATCCGTGAGAGTATTAACAAATTAATTAAGAGTGGGATATGGTGTCTTACCTAGCATAACAGTCATAAAGGTCTTGTATTTGAGACCTAAACCTCTAGCAAAATTGATTACTTTGCTATCTTTATCCAATGGTTTGTGTGTGGTTGTAAGGACATCGCATATGCTTTTGAATTTCTTAATATATTCATTAATCTTTTTGGTTCCTAGACTAACACTTCGATGGTGGTGTTTGAATTGAAACTCTTTATCTTTTGTTGCTTGAAGATAAATTTCTTTCAAGCATTCCCACATCTCCTTGGCAGTTGAGCATCCCACAACTAAATACATGCTTTCTTCTGTCAAGGTGACTAAGATCCTACCCCTTAGCAACACATCTTTCTCCTCCTAAGCCACAACTTTCTCAGGAGCTTTTCCAGTTGGAATAACTACTTTTAGTTGGTTCATTCTCTATAATGAGACATGTTAGTCTTATCACCTGAATCAATTGCATTATTCATATGAGATAGTTTCTTGATTTAAGTTTAATGGAGCAAGAGGCAATGAGATAGTGATCAATTGAGGATATGGATAGAGTGTTGGTGGAGGTGGTCATTGCAGTTTGAATGTGTGGTTCTTTTTTTTCTTTTTTTATCAATATTCAGAGATAGCGGAAGAGCTTTAATTCTCTGATACCATGTAGAATTCTCAACAAAATAATGAGAGAAATCAAGGTTGTATTGATGATTAAAACTATAGAATACATGCTCCTTATATAGGAGTGAATTGTAGAGTCCTAAGCTAGCTATAATTAGAGTCCTGCTACAATAACTATTACTATTATGATAATACTATAATTTATAAATAATCTAATACTAGTCGACTTCAGCTAGTACAAGAAGTAGTAGCTTAGTCGATATAGGAGTCTAGTCCTAGTATGACTCGAACTCTGATTATTTGTTGATTGGACCAGGTTTTTTAACCTGCTACATATATATCACAGCTAACTATTCCATATATATCTTCAACTTCTCTTAACTTCAACAATCATCACTATGTGGATATCAAACACTTCTTAGCTAACTTTATTTTATTATTATTGCTTGTCTAAGCTATAACGACTACAACAGAGGCGTTCATGATATATCAATCTTTATATTTTAATTACTTTATTTCTATTCTCTTTTACTACATCATTCACTTTGATTATTTCTTATCTAATCAATTCGATCCTCTTTATTTGTTAAACCTCCCTTACAAATTCAATTATACCAACTTTAATAGGGTAAAAAATTTGGCGTCCACCATGTGACTAAGGATAAGTGTGGTATATATTTAGATTTGGTGTTTCTAGAATCTTAGTAACAAATTATGTTTTTGTAAAGTGAGATAATCCATAGATTCAAATCCAACAGGATGAAGGCACCACACGATTAGATTCGTCGGGTTTGATTTTATGAAGTTCTTTGCCATGCATATTGGACACTCATCAAATGGTGATAATGGGTATGCAAAAGAAGGCCAAATTAGTGCACTTGGCTGATCGAGGCCAACTAAGGCTATATTGATTTTTATATTTTGACTATTTTATTTTGATTTTCTTTTAGTGCATTATTCACCCTGATTATTTCTCTATATTTAACTAATTTACTCTCTTATTCTTTAAACCGCACTTACAAATTCAAATGTACCTTTTGTAAAATAAATTATTCCAATGTAATTAGCTTAATAACTTACAAATCCATGGCTCTCAACTCACATTAGCCTAACGTGCACCGTTGGTGGCTGCCATGGCTAGATGTCGTGGAAGAGGATGAGGAAGACCTCGGAAATAACATAACATAGCGATACACAGCTCTACACCTCTGATGAATCATGAGGATTAGAGAAACAAAAGGAAACAAGTAAGCCCGGAGCTGACCAATAGTGTCGTTCTCACCGGCGAAGCTAGCACCTCCTCTGAGAACGATAGACCTTTGAGGAGGGTACAACTAAGCTCTATTCCTCTAGCTGAATTGGTGACTAGTCACTGCAATCCAGGCTTGAAGAACCAAGGAACCAATGGAACAGTATTAGCTAGATCTGCAATAAGAAGGACTGAATCTCTACCTACTCATAACGATGCAGGTGATAGGGTTAGTGAACCACAACAAGATGCTACTTGGACCTCCCTATTCACTAATAATAGGGAAGCAACTAGTGGTTTGTCTCTCAAGTATATTCCCCCAAAAATCGTGAATGGGCAACCAATGGTACAATTAGTTCAAGAGGAGGTTGATAAAGAAGTAATCAAGTGGAAATCAGCTTTAATTGCATATTTTATAGGAGAAACACCGGGGTATAATGCTATGAAGAGATATATTGGGAATTTCTGGGCATGTGCTGCTGAACCAGAGCTTTTACCATGAGGAAGGATACTATGTAATTAGATTCCAATCGACTGAAAATCTGAATGAGGTAATATTTTCTGGTCCATACATAATGAAAACTAAACCTATCATCTTGAAGCCTTGGACTCAGGACTTTGATTTCAGCAAAGAGTTTCCTACCGTGATTCCCTTATGGGTTAAATTCCCAAATTTGCCAATGTCGTATTGGGGAAGAGAATTGTTAAGTAGAATAGAAAGTGTGGTTGGGATTTATGTTTATGCTAATAAGTGTACAACAAAACTAACTAGAATCTCATTTGCAAGGATGCTGGTAGAAGTGAATATTACTAAAACCTTATCGGATGAGATTATAGTGTTGGATCCCAATGGTAGTCAATTTGACCAACGGATAGTGTATGAATGACGCCCCAAATTCTGTGATGTATTTTCTGTAGTGGGATATTCCTACCTCCACTGGATACAAAAGCTCCAATAGCATTAGTAGTAAAACAACGAAGGAGACCTGAGCTGAGAAGAATTGAGTAAGCATGGAAAGCTAAAGGTGTCATTCCCTCTGAGATTATTCAAGACACGGCATATCAAAATGAGGGTATTAGCACATATGTTCAGCATCCCCAAACTTCAAGTGGCATAATAGATATGGCATGTACTTTCTTCCATGTTCCTCAAGCAACTATGATGGACCAGCCTAGTACCAACACTCTTCCTCGAAAATCAATTCTTAATAATGAGGAAACTCTTAAACCTGGAACCTATTGTATGATCTGATGAACTTCCCAACATTAAGTAATGTGCCTCAAATAAAGGGGAATAGTAGAGATCAGAGAGATACCTGTGGTAACAATATACAATCTTCTAATAAAGGAGATCTTACTAAATCCCTCCAATGAGTTAGATGATCCGGAATGTGAAATGTATTAATAAAAAGCACAAACAAAAAGAGTTGAAGCATTATTGGAAGAATAATCATATTAAGCTTGCAGGCTTGGTGGAAACAAGGGTGAAAGAGTACAACTCAATCAAAGTAGCTAATCAAATTACTCCTAACTGGAACACTTTACACAACTATCATGATGCAGTTAATGATAGAATACGGACAGTTTGGGATCTAAATTATTATATAATACTCACATTTGCTCCACTTCTCAAATTATACACTATCATATTACTACCACTACTAGCGATCTTAACTATGTCTTTACTGTGGTGTATGGATTCAACTTGATAAAGCAAAAAAAACCTCTGGGATAAGTTAATAGAGATTAGCCAAGATGTATCACAATCATGGATAATAAGAGCTGATTTTAATGTTATACTTCACCTGAATGATCTAATATATGGGGGCCTTGTCACAATTGCAGAAACCAAAGGTTTCACTAAGAGCATCCAAGGCAGACAGATGCATGAATTACCATAGAGGATAGATTATTATACATGGAGTAATAAACAGCTGGGAGCAGATAAAATCTGTAGCAGAATAGACAAACCATTTGGGAACTCAGATTGGATGATGCAATGAGGACATGTAACTACTATGTATGATATTCTTAATATTTCTAATCATGCTCCCATGAGGGTGAGGAGAGACGTGTCTATTACAGAGAACCAGTTCAGATTTATGTCAGGACGCTCAACTACGGAAGTCATCCATCTTATGAGGAGACTAATGGAGCAATATAGAGAGAGGAAGAGAGACTTGCATATGGTATTCATCGACTTAGAAAAGGCTTACGATAAAGTCCCACGAGAGATACTATGGAGATGTTTGGAGGCTAAAGGTGTACCTGTAGCGTACATAAGGGTGATCAAGGACATGTACGAGGGTGCCAAAACCAGGATAAGGACAGTAGGAGGGGACTCAGAACACTTTCCAGTTGTGATGGGGTTGCATCAAGAATTAGCTCTTAGTCCGTTTCTATTTGCCTTGGTGATGGATGTGTTAACACGACAAATTCAAGGTGAGGTGCCATGGTGTATGCCTTTTGCGGATGATATAGTCCTCATCGATGAGACTCATAGCGAAGTTAACGCTAAGCTAGAAGATTGGAGACGCACCTTGGAGTGTAAAGGGTTTAAGCTGAGTAGGATCAAGACAGAGTACCTAGAGTGCCAGTTCAGTGAGACTCCTCAAGAGGTTGGCGCGGAAATTAGGCTCGGGGACCAAGCCATCCAAAAGAGAAGTAGTTTTAAGTACCTTGGTTCTATCATGCAAGGCAGCGGGGAGATCGATGAGGATGTCACACATCATATTAGGGCAGGATGGATGAAATGGAGGATCACCTCCGGTGTGTTATGTGACAAAAAGGTGCCACCACAACTTAAGGGCAAGTTCTACAAAGTGGTGGTTAGACCAGCTATGTTATATGGGGCGGAGTGTTGGCCAGTTAAGGTCTCCCACATGCAAAAGATAAAAGTTGCAGAGATGAGAATATTGAGATGGATGTGTGGGCATACCAGGAGCGATAGGATTAGAAATGAGGCTGTTCGAGATAAGGTAGGAGTGGCCTCGGTGGAAGACAAGATGCGTGAAACGCGATTGAGATGGTTTGGGCATGTGAAGAGGAGAGTCCCAGATGCACCAGTGCGGAGATATGAGAGGCTGGCCATGGATGGTTTCAGAAGAGGTAGGGGTAGGCCGAAGAAATATTGGGGAGAGGTGATTAGACAGGACATGGCGCATTTACGACTTACCGAGAACATGACCTTAGATAGGAGGGTGTGGAGGACACTCATTAGGATAGAATGCTAGTACATAGTGGCATTATTCCCCCTTATCCGTAGGCGTATTAATGCTCTATGATTTCTTCTACTCTGATTTATGTTATTTATGTTATGTATGTTATGTATGTTATGTTATCTTATGTTATTTATGGTATTTATATTATTATCTAGCAATATCTACTATTTTTTGGAGCTTTGATTATACTATTATTTGGACCGCTTTCGTTATCTACTTACCTACTTTTAATATTCTTGTCTGACTTCTTTTTCTATGCTTCTATTGAGCCGAGGGTCTTTCGGAAACAGCCGTCCTACATTGCTAGGAGTCAGGTCTGCGTACATTTTACCCTCCCCAGACCCCACGATGTGGGATTTCACTGGGTTGTTGTTGTTGTTGTATGCTCCCATGCTACTCACAGTGGAAAAGATTATATGGAGGGCCAAAACTTCCTTTAATTTTTTTTAATATTTGGGCTGATCACTCAATTTTTGACAATATTATGACACCAATTTGGAATCAATAGAGTCCAAAGGTGAATATGGCTAAAGTATAGACAAAAGTCAAAGCTCTGAAACATGCTCTTAAGAGACTGAATAAAGAGGAATTCTTGAATGTTACAAAAAAGATCACGAAAGCTAGAATGGACATTGCTCAGATTCAAAGCCAGATAGTTGCACAAAGCTCGGATGAATTACTTTTTAAAGAGAATTAATACCTACAGGACATTGAAAGATGGAGTAATATTGAAGAAAGTGTCCTAAGACAGAAATCAAAAGCTCTTTGGATAAAATTAGGAGATGCCAACAATAAATATTTTTCTACAGTGGTGAAGGAGAGAAATACCAGAAAACAAATGTAGGAGCTTAAATCTATCATACGAATAAGACTGACTGATTCAAACAACATTAAAAAAGAGGTTGTGGAGTTCTATAAAGGACTTATGGGGACATCCAAACCAAACCTTTATGTTGTCAACATACAGGTAATGCAAGAGGGTCCAACCTTATCTCATGCTCAAGGGGTGGAGTTGTGCAAAAAAGTTAATGAAAGGAAGTTTATGAAGCATTGAAAGAAATAGGAGATGATAAAACTCCTGGAGTAGATAGATACAATACATATTTTTTTAAAAGGACCTGAAGCACAATAAAAAAGGACATCACTGATGCAGTAATGGAGTTTTTTCATTTAAATTTTTTTATAGACTTATTAATTGTACTATAATCATCTTGATCCCCAAGAATGTTGTACCAAACAACATTAAAGATTATCGAACAATTGCCTATTGTATTACTCTTTACAAGATAATTGCCAAGAATATTGCTACAAGGTTGCAACAAGTTATGCCTATCATAATATGTGAAGCATAGTTTGCATTTATTTCTGGTAGAAAAATAGCTGACAATATAATTCTGGCCACTAAGTTAGTGAAAGCCTATGCTAGAAAGCATATCTTACCTAGATGTATGATCAAAATTGACTTACAAAAAGCATATGATTCTATAGAGTGGAACTATCTGAAAGAGATGCTAGAAGCACTTTGCTTTCCTTCTAAATTCATTCAATGGATCTTACAATGTGTGCAGACTGTTCACTACTCAATCATAGTTAATGGAGAAGCTACTGAACCTTACGATGCTTCTAAAGGACTTAGATAAGGAGATTCTATCTCTCCCTATTTGTTTGTTATTGCTATGAAGTATTTGAGCAGATGTCTAGGTAATATCAGATAAAATAGGCAGTACATATATCATCCGAAATGCTCCAATCTTGGTATTACTCACTTATGTTTTGTAGATGATCTTCTATTGTTTGCAAGAGGTGATCAGCCCTCTATTGCTGCCCTATATCAATGTTTCCAAAAATTCTCTCAAGCCTCTGGCCTGCAAGCAAACATTGTTAAGAGTTCTTTCTACTTTGGTAGCATCAATGCACAAGTACAAGAGAGCTTACTACTACAGTTTTGTTTTACCCTTGGGAAATTACCTTTCAAATATCTTGGTATACCTTTGTCTACCAAGAAGATGTTAGTAAGCCAATGGACTCCTCTTATTGATAGAATTATAACAAGAATCTCTTCCTGGACTGCAAAAAAAGCTCTCTTATGCAGGCAGAACATAACTAGTACAATATGTCTTATTTGAAATTCAAGCTTATTGGGCTCAATTATTTGTGATTCTTGCTAAGATCCTAAAGCTTATTGAGGCTTATTGTAGAAGTTACATCTGGTTAGGTACCAACATTGTTACAAAAAAGTTTTAATATCATAGGACAAGATGTGTCTCCCCAAGTCAGCAGGTGGACTAAACCTTATTAACCTACAAATATGGAACAAGGCAACAGTGGCAAGGACATGCTGGGACTTAGCTCATAAAGCTGATAAGATTGATTCACAACTTCTACATTAAGAACTACCGGATCTTATCATCTCCAATACCACAACAAGCATCTTAGATGGTTAAAAAGATTATCTCAGCTAGAAGCTTACCAGACAAACTCAATGATTGGACAAGGTAAAGTTACCATCAAGATGATATACTTACAACTTCTTAGGGAGAGAGATAGAGTTTCTTGGAAAGGTATGATGTATGAAAATGTAGCAAGGCCTAAAGCCAGATTCACACTTTGGATGCAATTGCAAAACAGACTCCTGACTACTGATAGATTAGCTACATGGGGCATAGAGATTGATCAGTAGTGTAAACTATGTCACACCCTGGGAGGGTACCCTAGATGTGGCCGGCACTCGAAGACCATTGCTGGTCCCCAAGCGAACCACTTGATCCAATCACACATCCATTCATATCAATCAATCAGCGGAAAGTTTAAAATAAAGAAATAATAAAGGCCATGGACCAACAAATTGAACTCTAATCTATGTCGTTAAATAGTTTGACAGAATAATTCAAGAAATAAGATACTCAATCGACCCATCACTATTTAGTCTATGAAGCCTCTATCACTACTATCTAATTGGTGACAATGACATGTTCATGGCTACCTTAAATCAGAATAAAAAGGACTAAACTCAACGCAAGAATAACATAAGCGGTGTCCTCCGAATGTAGGGGAGGACTCACCAATAAGCTGAGTGTGAATAGATCCTCAATGGTTCTCCTATGGACGATCTCTTAAACCTGTCTCTGCATCATAAAACGATGCAGGTCCAAATGGACGTCAGTACATGGAATGTACGAGTATGTAATATGGCAGAATGAAACATTCCTCAAGGTAGAATAATGTTAGTTCGGATATCTCAAATCAGAAAGATAAGGGAGACTTAATCAAGGTGTCATAAGTCTAAAGTAAGAACACAGTTTAGACAGAGAGCAATCATAAATCATCCAATCCAATATATCATGTATAATACAATTCAATCAAGTCATTCAATCCAATCCAATCATATATAATCCAATCCAATCCAATCATATACAATCGGTCCAATCCAATCATATACAATCCAATCCAATCATATACAATCCGATCCAATCCAATCCTATACAATTCGATCCAATCTAATCCAATCACATATCATCTAATTCAATTCAATCGCATATCATCTAATCCAATCCAATCACATACAATCAACTTAACAATCACGTCAAAGGACTCAATTCAATAGGTATGCAATTTAAAATTTAGCAATGTTATACAATCCAACTCAATCATCACAATCTTAATCAAACCAATCATATCATGCACAATCCACTCAATTTGGGAGTTTCTCTAACCGACAACCATCACCATATGAGCAAGTGATAGTACAACAAGCCGACGTTGTTGCCACGTCCATTCATACTTTGCCAGGGTATGAACGAATCAACCAATAATGGTTCCATCAATCAATCAAGTCCTATCATTTCAGGACAATGAAATAGGGAAACATATGACACTGTACAATCCCTTCCTACGCTGGCTACATAGTTCATGGGATTCAAGTATGGACTATACTCATACCCAATTCGGTGCTCAATACTCCTCCAAGACTCAATATGCTCATATCTATCAAGTGAGTAAAATACTCAAAATACTCATTTAGTCTCATTGGACTCTTTCAAATCAACTCATTTAGTCTCATTGGACTCTTTCAAATCAACTCATTTAGTCTCATTGGACTCTTTTCAAAACTCAATCAAATCTGGCCTCATTGGACCTTCTTTAAAATCAACTCATCTCAAACCACTAAACTCTTCTTTTAAAAATTTGATACCATCTCAATTCAATGAAGGCAGAAAATATTAGATGTCTTTAAAATAAAATTTCAACTCCTCAACTCAAACTCAAAATAGGCATTTTTATGTAAAAATGCTCAACTCGTTTATATTCAAAATACTAATGTTCAAAATAATTAAAAGACTTCTCAAACTCAACCCATGCTTAAACTCTTTTAAATCAAAGATGAAAAAATAATCATTCCTTAAACTCAAAATAGTGTATACATAGTTTATGCAAAAATGTTCACAATTCATTTATTTAAAACTTCTTCTCAATTAATAATTTATACTCATATGAATCCAATCAAATCAAATTATGCAAATCACATATCATGTAGTCACATTAGACTCCAATCCATTTCACCTCAAACATCATCATCAACATACCCCTTCATCAATCATTCTACATATGTTAAATAACCACCATTCACATCATCATTCACACCATCATCAAACATCATCATTCACATCATTATCAATCATCTTGCTCCAAAATCCTCATTTTTACTCAATATTCAATTTCATCAAATTCATATAAAATAATACCTCATTTCACTTTGAAAGCAATAGTGTTTTTATTATACATAAAAAACCATCAATCTCAACCTCAAGATAAATTATGACTAAAAAGAAAATCTCATCTTGGTTTCATGTGAATGAATACATGAATTCATAATCTCAACAAACTCAACTCAAGAAAATCATTAATACATATGGATTTATATACAAAAATTCAAGAAACATTCATAGAAGGTTAAAATCTTTCACAACTTTCATCCATCACATCTATGGGCATATGGAAGAACTCAATCCATAATTTGGTTAGCCTTACATACCTGGAAATTGAAGAAAACCAAGACTTGAAGGAATGGCTTGAAATCTAACTCCTCTTCTTCTTCTCTAATTTCTTCTCTCCAAGTCTTCCATGCCTAAAATGAGGAGAAAACCCTCCTTGGTGTGATGAAGAACTGATTTTTTTGTCCCAAAATAGCTAGGGTTATATTTGGGATGGGTGGAAAAAAGTTCGAAATGCCCTTCATCAAAGAAAATCTGGAAAATGGGTTAAAAACCCTGTTGGCGCGATAGCTGGCGCGTCGCGCCAGCACCCAAACTACTGAGGCTAGTTGCCTGAAATTTCTGCAGTGATAGTATGCGGTAAAATGGTCATAACTTTTGACTCCGAACTCCAAAAAGTGCAATCTTGGTGGAGTTGGAAAGAAGACTCAAAGACCTTTAATTTGATAGGCTATGGGACACTCAGTTCATTATATTCTAGGAGATATGCTCGTTTGAAGTTGAGCCTTATACTAACTCATCCGAAAACTTAATTGATTGGAATTCTTTGGACTCGGTTTGGTGTTAGAGATCCCTTATGACCCCTAAACACATCTAACACACTTCAAATACTTAGAAATTGATCATAACTCATATATAAAATTACAAGTCCTTCGGTTCGAGTCTACACACACGTGAAAAAATGTTCGAGTCTGTGCAAAAAAAAATCCGGGGTGTTACAAACTATGTCAAAGAGAGTTGGAGTCGAGAGACCAGCTATTTGCAGCCTGCATGTTCACTCAAAGCATGTTCCATAGACTACTCAATTGGATGAACATAATAACATATCGAGCCACTACATGGGAACAACATCTAGAGTGGCTTATTCAGAACACAAAAGGCAAGACACATAATGCTCAGATCCTCAAATTGGTGTACACTGAATATGTACACGCAATGTGGATGAAGAGAAATCAGAGAATATTTGAAGACAAGAATAAGCAGTGGATAGTAATAGCAAAAGAAATCGCATACATGAGTAATGTGATAGCCCCAATAGCCATCAAAGATAAGATACAACAATTGATGTTTTAGTAGAAAGGCTAGTAGAGGACTAATAATTAGTAGTAAACCTTAAACCTTTTAATAAAGGATTTTGTTTGACAACAATTGATGTTTTAGTATTAAGGCTAAAATGAAACAAAAATAGGTAATAAAAAACTAAGATTATAATATTACAAGCACAACGAAACGCACTAGCAATCACACAAGATTAGAGACGTTTAGAATTCTATCATATGAGAGAAGGTGCAAATTATACATATAGGGGTAAAATGAGAAAAAAATTGCTCAAATTCTTTGATTTAATACATTGATGACTTCTTAAATTTTTCAGTAAATTTTATTTGAATACTCAAAGTATAACTTATTTTAATTAAGCATTTGAATACATAATAAATATTTCATATTAATCATTTTTAGTTCAAATTTTGAAAAAGCTTTTACGTGCATGCATTTTCAAGTGTCCAATATATATAAATAAATTAATCACTTAAAATATATTATATTTTTTAATTATACACATTAACCATATTAAGCCGTAAAACCTCAAACCTTTTCCAATGTACATATTAGAAAAACCTAATGCAAAGCATTAAAGTTAATAATTAGTAGTAAACCTTAAACCTTTTAATAAAGGATTTTGTTTGACAATTTTTACTGGACCAAGAAAAATGATACAGTATATAGTTTTCAATGGACCAGACCTTAACAGTTGTTGAGGACAATGAAGTCATATACACTTACCTTATTTTTGTTGTTGTAGAATTAAGATTTAAAAGTGTGTTATTTTATACTCCCTTCGTACCATTTATCTAATCAAAATGACACATCAAAATCTTATTTGAGGTGTCTAAAATGAACAAAGTTTAGTTGAGGTGTCTAAGTGAAAGTTTGTGCCAAATTTAGAAGGCCATCGATAGGTTCCACCTATTTTGTTCGTATGACAGATGATTCATACCCTTCTTGGAAAGTTTTGAAATTTATCACACGTTTATGATTCTCAGCCCAAAACTAATTAACAAATTATTTCTAAAAAATATATAACTAATTTACAGTTACCATGTAATATATGGAAAACAGATTAAATCAATAATTTTCACCTTACAATTATTTAATTAATTAACAAAATTTTAACTAATTAAAATTTTAACTAAATTATCAATAGAAAAATAACTAATCAAACACAATAGTATTATGATGTTATCTAATTAATAAATCAATAATTAAACAATTAATAAATATCTAAATAATACATTAACAACTAACTTATCTAACTAATTAGCACATTAAAATTCGATATAGTTTTCGTGTTTAAATGATTTTCAACTGTACTATATTATTGATTGCTAACTAATTATACTTCCAATTATAATTAAATCTAATTACAATTAAATATTATAATTAAATTAGCTTAAGACACTAACCATTTCTTTTGGTAACACATTAAGTAATTACAATAAAATTAACTAAAGAGCTTATTAAATATAATTACAACTAACACGCATATTAATCTAACTTAAAAGGGAATTAATAATTAATTACAAAATTGTATTATAACAAATAATTAACAAGTAATAAAATGATAACTAATTAATAAACAATTAACAATTACTTATAAAAGAAATTGAAGGGAAAAAGGAATAAGCATGTTTTGAGTAATAGTTAGCTAATTAACAAAAGAGAAAATACATAAAATCACTTTAAATTTCTCCACAAAACTTAGTTTAGCACCGTTTGTTTATTGGAGTTTATAGACCCTCCTGTCTTATTATCATTGAAATTAATACTACCCAAAAAAACACGAAATTTCAAAACTAAAAATATGTGCCTATTTTCATTAATAAAAAATGAATGAAAATAGAAAAAATAAGTTGTATACATGACATTTTAAGTCAATCTCCACCCATCCAACCCTCTCAATCTTCATCCCTCGACCATTCCACCCCCCACTCTCCATTTCTACCCACTTCCATAATATTTTGTTAAATAAAATATAAATGCTTATAGAATAATTTATTTTGCTTATTTACTAAATATTAAAAAATAAATAAGAGACTAAATTATTTTTTGATTTTTTTAGAAAATCATTTTTCTTCCTACCAAACACATCTTTATCTTTATTTTTATTTTCACATGTATTAGAGTTCGACTAATTCAGATTTGCGTTGAATAAAATGCTATTCAAATATCAAAAAAAAATCATACTCAAAACTTAAACTCAAGGCATTTAATTAAAAGAGGAATAACATCATCCACTACACTCCATTTTTTCCCTTAAAACATGTTTGGAAAGCCACAATGTAATTGAAATTTGGTGTAATTGGGTGTAATTATATTTTTTGGCATGTTTGGTAGACCAAGTAATTACTTGGTAAGAGAGAAATTGGTGTAATTGAAGGAGAGTAATTACATTCTTCAATTTCAAAGAGAGGGTAAGTAATTGGTGTAATTACATCATATAATTACATTAAGCTTTTTAAAATTCTTCTTTTATTTATATTTATATTTTTTTCATTTTAATTTTTTTATTTCTACTATTTTATATTATAATATTTTTTAAATATATTTTTTTTCTCAATCTTTACATTTTCATTGATGCAATTTTTCATATTATTTATTTCTTATTATTCTATTTCTTTTTTTAAAATAATTTTGTTAGTATTCTAATTTTTAAAATCATATTTATGTACGTTGTGTTAAAATTTGATATAAGAGCATTATGTTAAATTTTTTGTTTTGAATTTAGGATTTATGTCATGTTTTCAATTTCATTTGTTTTAGTACTATATTGACTTGATATTTCACATTGCAAAACATTTATTTTTTAGTTAAACTTGATAGATTCTAATGTTTTAATAATTTTATGACATTATATTTATAATATTAACATTTTTGTCAAACATACATTTCATGATGTTCATAAAAATCTTATACTTTTAGTTTAACCTTGTAATTACACTTGTATAACCAAATAAAACAATTATAATTACATTATGACAAATAAATAAATCATCATAATTATTAAATTATATAATTACTAAATTAATAATTAATACTCTAATAATTATATTAATTTTAATTATAAAATGATTTTACCCTAATAATTACGTCAATTCCAATTATAAAGCGATTTTACCCTTATTGTTGGTGTTGTGATTGCATGGGAGAATTTCCATTTCAAACTTGAAAGCAACTTTTTTTGCCTTCCCATAGCAAAACAAAGGGACAGCAGCACCTGTGGTCCCCAAAAAGCGATGATGGATTAAAAGACGTGCTACATACTTTTAAATTCCCAAAATACCCTCTTTTTTTTCCTATTTCCCTCCCGCGCAACTTAAGCAATTAGATACTCCAAAAAATAATGGCTCATCAGATCAAATGATACAGGTTCCCTTTTGGGCCCCACCCCACCCCACCGTTTGTGGGTCCTACTTTTTTCTGTATACACTTTTAAGAATCCGACTGTCCTCCATTACCCACCTCCCTAACAACACCTTGTTTGGATGGTGAACAAATTACCTATCGTTGCATATATATCATCATATTCTCTTCGTTTTAATTTATATGAAGGACTTTCATTTTTTAGTTGGTTCAAAAAATAAGGACATATATATATATATTGATAAATAGTTAATCATATTATTAATATTTTATTCATGTTCAATTTTTTTATTTGAATTATTTTTTACAAAAGTGTACTTTTTCTATTTAAAAAATATTTATCTTAAGGACAATTTTGAGACATTGCAAAATAAATCAATATTTTTTAAATTTCGTGTAAATTCACATAAATTGAGACATACAAATATATCGTATTATATTATATAATTTTGATGAATATAAAGTTTGAAATAAATTATATTATTCACTTCATTATACAATGTTAAACATAAAAATTTTAAAGAATAAATCTATAAGAAAAATAAAATACGATGTAGAGCTATTTTAAAAATATAACAATATGATCACACAAAATGAGACTTCTTATTAATACACTAGATGTAGGAGTCTGTCCCAATATCAATACATGTTATTCTCTCTGTCATAATTTATGTGATACTATGGAGATGTTTGGAGGCTAAAGGTGTACCGGTTGCGTACATTAGAGTGATCAAGGATATGTATGAGGGCGCCAAAACCAGGGTAAGGACAGTAGGAGGAGACTCAGAGTACTTTCCAGTTGTGATGGGGTTACATCAAGGATCAGCCCTTAGTCCGTTCTTTATTTGCCTTGGTGATGGATGTATTGACGCGATAAATTCAAGGTGAGGTGCCATGGTGTATGCTTTTTGCGGACGATATAGTCCTGATCGATGAGACTCGTAGCGGATTTAACGCTAAGCTGGAGGATTGGAGACACACCCTGGAGTCTAAAGGGTTTAAGCTAAGTAGGACCAAGACAGAGTACTTAGAGTGCAAGTTCAGTGAGACACCCATGAGGTTGGCGCGGAAGTTATGCTTGGTGACCAGGCCATCCAAAAGAAAGGTAGTTTCAAGTACATGGGGTCTATCATGCAAGGCAGCGGGGAGATTGACGACGATGTCACACATCGTATTGGGGCAGGGTGGATAAAATGGAGGCTCTCTTCCGGGGTGCTCTGTGACAAGAAGGTGTCACCACAACTTAATGGCAAGTTCTACAAAGTGGTTGTTAGACCGATTATGTTATATGGAGCGGAGTGTTGGCCAATTAAGGTCTCTCACGTCCAAAAGATGAAAGTAGTCGAGATGAGAATGTTAAGATGGATGTGTGGGCATACCAGGAGCGACAGGATTAGAAACGAGGCTATTCGGGATAAGGTAGGAGTGGCCTCAGTAGGTGGTTTGGGCATATGAAGAGGAGAGACACAGATGACCCAGTGAGGAGGTGTGAGAGGTTGGCCATGGATGACTTCAGAAGAGGTAGGGGTAGGCCGAAGAAATATTGGGGAGAGGTGATTAGACAAGACTTGGCGCAGTTACAGCTTACTGAGGACATGACCTTAGATAGGAGTGTGTGGAGGACCCGCATTCGGGTAGAAGGCTAGTACATAGTCGCGTTACCCTACTCTATTAGTAGGTGCATTAGCGCACTATAATTTCCTTTGTGGAGGACTCAAATTAGGATTAAAGGCTAAGTGATTCATCTTTTGCACCATAGTAGTTGTAGTTCTGCTCATTGTTTATCGCCTTTTGATTTCTGCATTGTATTGTTGTTTATAGTTGTGGCGCCGTTGTACTTTGACTGTCTTATCTATCTTATCTTATCTTATTTATTTATTTATTTATTGTAGTTATGCCTCTTTCTTCCCGTACCACTCTACCACAACTTTTCCTTTTGCTATTCCTGTTTTCATCTTGTTTTCTATATGTTTGCCCCTATCTGACCTTTTATCTTGTCCTCTCTTAAAGCCGAGGGTCTTTCGGAAACAGCCGCTCTACCTTTCAAGGGGGGGGTTAGGTCTGCGTACACTCTACCCTCCCCAGACCCCACATTATGGGATTATACTGGGTTTGTTGTTGTTGTATAAAATTTGAAAAGTCATCTAAATTTTTATATAGATTTTAAATATTTTAACTTGTTTGTTATTGTGGTTTATAATATTTTTTTATGTTATTTTCAAATAATATATGTTAGTTCCTTTATCTCAATTTATATTGCATCGATAGAATTTTGAGAATCAATTAAATTTTTTATGTCTTTTAAATTATTAATTATAGTAATTTATAAAAAGAATTTACGTAATTTTCAAATATTTAGAAAACTAAAAAATAAAATAAATAAAGTAAATAGAGAAAGTTCAAGAATTTCATAAATACCATAGAAGCAGACATGTCAACAATATAAATCAATAAAAATTATAATAAAATAATAAGCACTCTTTCATCTTTTTAATCTGAAATTTAAAGTTTGAGTCCGGAGTACAAAATCATCTTACAAAATAATAATAATTTGACGATATGATAAAAATATTAAAATACACCTTATATGTATACTAACAACAGCAACAAAGATGAAGTATAATACAATAGGCAACAAGGCCCCAAACAAGTTCTAAAGCTAAAGTAAGGGAGTTCAATATCTTTTGTTTTTGTACCTATTTGAATTTATTCTCCTTTTGTGCATATAAATACCCTTTATTCCACTCTCACACTTGTTAGTTTCTTCTCAGCTACGACTCTTTAACATGTCCCACTGTTCCCTTCCCCGCCGGCCGGAAGCTCCGGTATCGGTAATATTCTGCTTTCTCGGAGTTTTCTTATTCTTTTTCTTGAGTTTGCCTGTAAATGGGTGGCGTCCATGGCCCAACCAGAAACCAAACTCCACCGAATTACTCTACGGGGGGTCCAAAAAGTACGAGGGGTCATCGGAGTTTGTCCATTTGAAATATCACATGGGCCCTGTTCTCACTGCAAATATCACCGTTTATCCAATTTGGTACGGTCGGTGGGGAATCTCACAGAAGCATATTATCCGCGATTTCATCAGCTCTTTCTCCGCCGTCGATTCTAAACGGCCTTCCGTTGCCGGTTGGTGGAAAACCGTCCAGCTCTACACCGATCAAACCGGAGCCAACATTTCCCGTACTGTCCATCTCGGAGAAGAAAAAAACGACCGGTTTTACTCTCACGGTAAATCCCTAACCCGATTATCCGTACAATCGGTGATAAAATCCGCCGTCACGGCCCGTACCCGTCCATTACCGTTAAACCCCAAAACCGGCGTTTACTTACTACTCACTTCCGATGATGTATACGTTCAGGATTTCTGCCAAAACGTTTGCGGATTTCACTACTTCACTTTTCCGTCCATCGTCGGTTACACTTTACCGTACGCCTGGGTGGGTAACTCAGCTAAGCTCTGTCCGGGTACTTGTGCATACCCGTTTTCCGTACCCACATACATGCCGGGTTTCAAAGCTGTAAAATCCCCGAACAACGACGTTGGTGTTGACGGAATGATAAGCGTGATAGCTCATGAGATTGCAGAGGTATCGACGAACCCGTTAGTTAACGCTTGGTATGCGGGTCAGGACCCGAGTTTTCCGGTAGAGATAGCGGATCTTTGTGAAGGGATTTACGGTACCGGCGGTGGAGGTTCGTATACAGGGCAAATGTTGAACGGAGAAGATGGTGCTACGTATAATATGAATGGGGTGAGAAGGAGATTTTTGGTTCAGTGGGTGTGGAATCATATTTTGAATTATTGCAGTGGACCTAATGCACTTGATCAGTAAATGTTTCGTTTACAAAACTCAAAAATCTAAGTATTTTGGTTGATTTCTTCTTTCTTTCTTATTTATGTTTAAATTTTGAGTAATTTGGTTCAGTTTGTTGATGATGCATATTAATTAATTAATTAAGCTATGTTTTTACTATAAGATAGTGTAATAAAAGTAGTTAAGTTTGTATACAGAGTACTTTGTTCAGTTTGTCTGAATTTGAATTGGTTTGTACACATTTCTTGGTCACACTTTCACATTTCCCTTAGAGAATTCAAATATTATGACTTCTCAGACAAGTTGGTCGTCTTTGTCTTGGGAGAGGCATTTGGAGTGAAATTCGAAAACTACGTATGGTTATAAAATTTAAAAATTTGAAAATCAACAAAAAATAATTTCAATTTATATTTATGGTAAAATACAACTTTAATTTTTACACATCATTTTTTTCTGAAAATATTTTTTTTTTCAAACTTCACAATGCAGGGCCAAATGCCCATATTTGTTAAATTTTACTCTCTTTACCAATTCAGTAGTTTTACTTATCATAAAGTTTAAGATTTTTTTAAAAAAATTGTGATCTAAAATAAGTTATAAATATTGAGCCCGTTTGGATTGGCTTTAGGTTGGTCAAAACCAACTTAAAGCCCCTTTTTAGCTTTTGGACGTGTTTGCCTAATGCTGACTTTAAGCCATAAAGTTCTTAAAGTCAGTCAAAAATGAAAAGTTAGGATTTCTAACTTTTTTTTTCCAAAGTGCTTAAAATCATTTTCTTTGACCATGGAAATTACTTTTATATCCCTTGTATTTTAACTAAATTCTCAAACTATTTTTTTTTATTTTTTTAACCCTAAAATTCACATCATAAGCACTTTTATCCAAACACTCAACTGCTTATTTATAAAAATAACTTTCAGCACTTCAAAGTTCTAAAAGCACTTCATACATAAAAGTTACTTTTTTAAGTCAATCCAAACGGGCTCATTATTGGATTATAAATTATTTTATTAAAAATAAAATTAGCATTTTAACATTCAATTTTTATTAAATACAAAAAAGTCATTTTTTAAAACTAACTAAAAATAAAAAATTGTCATATATATTTAAAAGTTTATAATAACAAATAATTACTTATAAGAAATTATAGAAATATGCAATTCATTTATATAGTATCTTATAATATTTTATTTATAAACTACAATTTATTCATTTCAAAATATTATATAAATAAAATTTCAACTTTAAATTAATATTTGAAAGCACTGCTACTTCTAGTTGACATAATAGACAAACGTTACCACTCTGTACTATTCTTTGGGCAAGCATGAGTGCATGAAAGTTTATAAGAATATCAATTTACAAATTTTAACATATTACCTTCATTAACACTAAATGGAGTAAAATAGTTTAAAATATTTTGGTATTGTGTTAGTTTAAATGAGCTACATTCTCTCCTTTGCCCCCTCTCTTACTTTTTTTCTAATCAATTCTAAAAAATATATGATATATTTGTATATTTAGTATAATAATTTAATTTTGAAATATTTAATTTATTCTTAATAAAATAATTTATTATTATACAAATATCTATAATTTATTTTAGATCATACATTTTATTTTTTTTAAATCTCACAAAGTCAAAATTACATCACATAAATTAAAACTAAACAAGTAATTATTAAAGGGGTTTAGGACCTGACTAATCAGCAGTGGAGCTAAAAGTCCTAATATGAATTTGGATTTGAATTATTAAATACATATAAATATTAAATTTAAAATTCAATTATTATTATTATTATTATAAACTATAATTTTTAAATCAAAGTCCATAAAATTAAAATTCTAACTTCGATTCGATTCGATGTCCAATGAAAGTAAAGTGCTAAATAAGCAATATAATGCATATATATGTGTTATCCAAATTCACTTAGGATAGCGGTTAAGTAGAGAGAACAAGTTGTGAAATGCATCAAGTTGAGAGAAAAACAAAACCCAGGCTGTCTCTTTTAACTCTGAGAAACTCTCCTACTGAAATTGACTCGACGCTATCTCTGTCGAGGATTTAACTAATATTTCATCGATCTCATTTCATGTGGTATTTTTTGACTTAACATAATATTTTTAAAAAATGCTTTTGAAATTTGTAATCTAAAACAATCATTAGACATTTGTATGGCTTAAAATCATTTCTTTAAAGGTAAAAGAAATTTTTTTAAAAAATTTAATAAGAAATATTCTTTTTAAGATAAACTAGCTAAAAAGAAAAAAATGCCAATAAAATGAGACAGAGAATTTTTATACTAAAGCTATATTTTAAGAGCACATCTTTTTTAAAATTATTTATGAATCAAATTATGTTTATCATAGGGAGTTGGGAGAAGTGAGCAAATAAATACCCACTTTTCAGGTCACTATTTAACCAATGCATGTTTCATAATTGTTTTATGCAAATTTATCTTCTTTGGACTAAAGGTCCAACAATTACATTAGAAGCTCGATAACTTCAAACATTAGCGTTTAAAAGTGTCGCATTGTGAAAATTAAACATTAGAAGTTTTCCCTTAGCATTTAGTATACCTTGTAAAGATCAAAGTTTAGATATTTTTGATTAAGATGTATGTAAAAGTTAGTTACACTTTTTAATTTTATATATCTGAATCTCTTCATATATATTTGCACATTAGTCATAAATGACTGAAATATATGTAAAGTAGGCTGAAATTTTGGGCACATGCTGGCATGCGGCTGAATAAGAACAATAATTTATTTTTTTAATTTCAATAATTCAACACACAATTAAACACTCAAATATACTTTAAATAAACTCAAATTTGAAATATATGTTTCATATATTATAAATTAAAGAAAATCAGAATCATCAATTTATAAAAAACACAAAAATTTGACACTCTTTTAATACCCTTTTAATTTTTTTAGGGAGTACTTTAGTCATGCATACATGGCTAAACTACATGTAAGAAAGGGATGAAATTTCAGACATGTGAGTCTGAAAATTTTTGTTGAATAAATAATATTTTTTTAAAAAAAAATTCAACACCCAAATTACTCCAAATATAAGCTCAAGTTTAAAACAGAAGTTTCATATATTATCATAAAGAACAAATTTCAATCATCAATTTATTAATATAACAACAAATCTAACAAATATATTTAACTCCCTTTTAATGTTTTCATATATCTTTGCTCAGTCATACATAACTAAGCACATATTAAAATAACTAAAATTTCAATCATATACGTTTGAATGCGGAAAGAAAAAAAACAGAAAATTAATATAGTCATTCATCTGAAAGTGGTCTAGCATTGAATTTTCATGCAAAAAATAATATATATATATATATATATATATATATATATATATATGAAACGAATATTTCTTTAATGGGGGGCCCAAAATAAGACACGCGTAATTTTTTGAAAAAATTAACCAAATGTATAACTTATTTTCCTATATTTTTTAAAATTTGCTATTTGAAAAATTATAAAAATTTCTATTTTTTTCTATTCTCTGATATATCACTATACGCGATAAATCAGTCGAATATATCACTTTACGTGATGTATCAGGACGCCAGATACATCGCGTAAGATGTATCAGGACGTCAGATACATCACTTTATGCAATATATTAGTGGAATACATTATTTATGTGATTTATTAGGACGTCAGATACATCACTTTATGCAATGTATTAATGGAATACATTATTTATGTGATTTATTAGGACGTCAGATACATCTCTTTATGCAATGAATCGGTTGGATAAATTACTTTACGTGATGTATTAAGAAGTACGTGATGTATCTGGATTCCACCAAAAAAAAGGATTTCAGATAATTTTTTAAAAAGTAAAGATAAAACGTAATTGGGAAGAATCACTATGTAATTTAGGTAAAATTTACTAAAATATTTACTAAGGGAATTACATATTATTACATACCATTTTATCCCGGACCAGCTGCTTCGTCCAAGCAAGTGAAGCCTATGCATAAGGCCTAAAGATATTGAGGCACCAAAAAAATTATTGTTTTAGTTGCTTTTTTGATTTTGATTTGACATAAAATTTTAAAAAATAGATAAGATTTTTGAATTTTACAGTTTTTAAGTTAAAGATATGTATAATACACCAAAAAATTTTTTAATTTTATAGCCTTGAACATTGCTATGTGAAAAATAAAATTAAAGAGTTGTCAAAAAAGAAAAAATATATATTTTTTTGAAAACAAGTTTGGTCATGTGAAGTGAAATCATGATTTGAAAATATGATATGGAATAATGTGAGATAAAGTTTTATTTGGACAAGAAATTTGAATTTTTTAAATTGTATTTTTTGTTCATAAATATAAAAATCTCATAAGTTGTGAAAAGTATCAAAATTGTCTTTGATAATCCTCCTCATAGTAAGAACAATCTCATCACGTTGAACATGCATATTTCGATCAGATATCCAAGAAGACAAACCAACATTGTTGTTTTGAGCCATTTGTTGATCAATATCATTAGTAATATGTCATCATGTTCATATTCCGTAAATTAATATTTCATCACTCCTTTGATATTCTAGCAAAAAATTATGTAGATGTAAAATGATCGATTTTTTCTACAAAATATAAATTTATGGGAAATTTCATCTTTTTTTGAGAATTTGAGATTTCATCTCATGATTTCAAATTATGAGATGAAATTGCATGTCCAAACGCCTACTAAGAGACTAATCGATTAACTTATATTTTTTTGGCTAAGTTAGAAATTTTAACTTATAATTTTTGGCTTGTTTTATTTTTGTGATTTAAAACAAATGTTTAAAAATATTTTTTTATTTTATCCAAACACTATAAAAGTGCTAAAAATTATTTTGACTTAAAAACACTTAAAATAAGTCTATCCAAATAGGCTTTAAGGCTTTAAGTCTATCCAGATAGGCTCTAAAGCCTTAGACACCACCACATTGTTGGTTCTATATATCTATGTTTCAACCAATCTGAATGCACATTTAGGCTTTATTTGTGTAACGTCTATATCTAAATGCATTTGAATGATTTAAGATAAATGCATTTGAATGTTTAAGATATTATAGTTAGATTTGAATATAAAATAATTTAAATTATTTATTATAAATGATTTAAATTATTGTATTCAAACACTATAAAAATGCTAAAAGCTATTTTAACTTTGAAAATAAATCCATCCAAATAGGCTCGAAGCATCAGACACCATCACATTATTGGTTCTATACTTCTATGTTCTAGTAAATTTGCATGCATATTTAGGCCTTATTCTAGTGATGTTGGAGATTATTTGCAGTGGTGGTGATGGTAATGGTTGATCTTAGTAGTTAGTGATGGTGAAGTTGGTTGATGTTAGCAATTGATAGTGTTGGTTGAATAATGTGTGATGTTTGACAATGTGTTAATTATAGTTGACGGCGGTGCCAGTTATGATGGTGTAGGTGATTGATAATAGAGATTGATTGCAATTTGCAATTGTAGTAGTAATGGTGGTGAGAGGGCGATGGCGATAATGGTGGTAGTGAATACTCTAATTCAAATGATGGAGGTGGTAGAGGTCGTAGTTTCTAGTGGTAGTTTTAACGATAAATGTGGATAGTAGTGACGACTGGTGATTATAGATAGAATAGTGATGAAAA
The DNA here is from genome assembly GCF_947179165.1 of Solanum dulcamara. Lineage (NCBI taxonomy): Eukaryota > Viridiplantae > Streptophyta > Magnoliopsida > Solanales > Solanaceae > Solanum > Solanum dulcamara. The sequence continues at coordinate 23,166,870 of NC_077243.1, forward strand.
TTAACTATACAAAATATTTCTTAATAATATTAAGACCTATTTAGATCAACAAATATTTATATCTTACAGTATAAACAAATACACTTTATGACTAAAGATATGAACCATTCAAATTCAAACCTTCATTAAATGCAAAACAAATAAGATCTTAAAAGAGCCTCATATACTTCTTTGGCTTTAAAATGGGTACTCTCTACATTTATGTTAGAACCTTGCCCCCAATAACAATTGATATCTAAGATATGATACAATTTGAATCGATACAAAATTTAATATATATTTTTTAAATTTATGAACTTAAATGGTATTTATATAGCTATAAAATTTGTGATCTTAAATATATAGAATATTCATATTATTATTAAAAAAAAATCACTATCTAAAATTATATTTATAAGATCACGCTGAATACATTGATTGTTATTTTAGAAATTTTCTTACGAAAGATGATTAACATAGTATATACTCACATCAAAAGGGGGTACAATCGAATATTCATTTGCTCCCAATAAATTATAGATCGGATACTCTTTTATCCTTAATCAGATGTCTTGAGTTTAAGTCCTTCAGGATATAGAGTAGCCTTTGCTAGGAAGCCCTTTACTTCCTAATATGAGACTTTTCGATGTGATCCGAATTTAATCGAACTCTAAATAAATATCGGACTCCAAATGAGTATTGGACATCGGTGGAAAATAAAAAAAGAAAAGAAAAGATGGAGTACTCATTCCGCAAACAAAGCAAAAGTAGGGACCCTAGCAAAAGGTGGAACATTATTCTAATATTAGGACATAAATGGAATATTGGATTAAAGATTTGATTAAAAAAACATGATTAATGTTTAGACAACATCAGTAGTAGTGATTAGTAAATGACATCAATAGTCAATAGTAGCAAAAAATATATATATAGCGGCGCCTAAAGGGAAACTGTTTTTTGACCCACCTCTCTCCATGAGGGGATAAAATAAAAAGAATAGATTTGTCTCTATGTTCCTCGATATTTGTAAATTAATCCATAATTTTGATTGCTTTTTCCACATTAATTGATCATCTTTGGTTTTAATTACTTGATTAGCAAGTTCCATCCAATCTTTTGGCTTTAATTATTCTCCTTATGTTTGGATGACAGCTATATCTGTTTTGTGTGAACATTATATTTTAGTGTTTGTGGCAAGATGGAACGAAACAGGTGATGAAGAATATTTAGCTTATGAGAATATATTTTGCTCAACTTGTTTAAATTTGGGCAAATTAATTAACTCAGTTTATTTAATCCGCTTAAATTTAGCCAATCTAAAAAGTTACTAGTTGATTTAGGCTAAATGTGTTGTCTAAAATGATTTATAAATATTTTTTCCGTTTAAGTTTATCTCATCTTAATTAAATCCATCTAAGTTCAATTAGCTTCTGATCGAGAAAAAACTCACGAGGCACTCTACTTGATCATCTACATGTACACACTTTCTTAAAAAAGTTTAGTCCATATCCATAGGTAAACAAAACTACTGCTATTTCTCCTCTTCCTTTTAAAATTAAATGTGTTTGTTAGAAAACTTTGAACACATTGTCAAATTACTATTGTTAAATTTGTTGCTCTTTAGATAATTTGATAATTGAAGTTTGATTTTTATGATATTTGAAATTTATATTGTAATTTTGAGCTTATTTGAGATAGATTTGAGTATAGAATATGTGTAAAATTATTGAAATTCAAAAAACAAATCGTTATTTGTGAAAAACAATTATTGATTAGAACTTCATGCCAAAATATGAAAAGTGTAGTCATATATACAAGTGAACTAAATGCCAAAATCTCTGAACTGCACCCATTATATGTCTAGAGTTTGACAAAGCCATGGCCATAATTTGATAAAAATGTTAAAAATTTGACCTTGCCAAGGTTATAACTTCAGTAAACAAATATCCAAAGTTGACCTTGTATGTCTGAAGTTCTCCTTGTCATGGCCACAACTTCATCAAAAATGTCTGAAGTTTGGCCGTGGCAAGGCCACCACTTAAGATCCAAAATTGGCCTTGGCAAACCATTATACTATTAATGTCTGAAGTTTAACATTGCCAAGATCATATCTTCAGTAAACAAATATCCAAAGTTGACCTTGTATGTCTGAAGTTCTCCTTGTCATGGCCACAACTTCATCAAAAATGTCTGAAGTTTGGCTGTGGCAAGGCCACCACTTAAGATCCAAAATTGGCCTTGGCAAACCATTATACTATTAATGTCTGAAGTTTAACATTGCCAAGATCATAACTTCAGTAAACAAATATCCAAAGTTGACCTTGTATGTCTGAAGTTCTCCTTGTCATGGCCACAACTTCAGCAAAAATGTCTGAAGTTTGGCCGTGGCAAGGCCACCACTTAAGTTCCAAAATTGGCCTTGGCAAACCATTATACTATTAATGTATGAAATTTAACATTGCCAAGATCATAACTTCAGTAAACAAATATCCAAAGTTGACCTTGTATGTCTGAAGTTCTCCTTGTCATGGCCACAACTTCATCAAAAATGTCTGAAGTTTGGCAGTGGCAAGGCCACCACTTAAGATCCAAAATTGGCCTTGGCAAACCATTATACTATTAATGTCTGAAGTTTAACATTGCCAAGATTATAACTTCAGTAAAAAATATCCAAAGTTGACCTTGTATGTCTGAAGTTCTCCTTGTCATGGCCACAACTTCATCAAAAATGTCTGAAGTTTGGCCTTGCCAAGGCCACCACTTAGATCCAAAATTGGTCTTGGCAAACCATTATACTATTAGTGTCTGAAGTTTAACATTGCCAAGATCATAACTTCGGTAAAAAAATATCCAAAGTTGACCTTGTATGTCCGAAGTTCTCCTTGTCATGGCCACAACTTCATCCAAAATGTCTAAAGTTTGGCCGTGGCAAGGCCACCACTTAAGATCCAAAATTGGCCTTGGCAAATCATTATACTATTAATGTCTGAAGTTTAACATTGCCAAGATCATAACTTCAGTAAACAAATATCCAAAGTTGACCTTGTATGTCTGAAGTTCTCCTTGTCATGGCCACAACTTCATCAAAAATGTCTGAAGTTTGGCCGTGGCAAGGCCACCACTTAAGATCCAACATTGGCCTTGGCAAACCATTATACTATTAATGTCTGAAGTTTAACATTGCCAAGGTCATAACTTCGGTAAAAAGGTATCCAAAGTTGACCTTGTATGTCTGAAGTTCTCTTTGTCATGGCCACAACTTCATCAAAAATGTCTGAAGTTTGGCCTTGCCAAGGCCACCACTTAAGATCCAAAATTGGCCTTGGCAAACCATTATACTATTAATGTCTGAAGTTTAACATTGCTAAGATCATAACTTCGGTAAAAAAATATCCAAAGTTGACCTTGTATGTCTGAAGTTCTCCTTGTCATGGCCACAACTTCATCAAAAATGTCTTAAGTTTGGCCTTGCCAAGGCCACCACTTAAGATCCAAAATTGGCCTTGGCAAACCATTATACTATTAATGTATGAAGTTTAACATTGCCAAGATCATAACTTCGGTAAAAAAAATATCCAAAGTTGACTTTGTATGTCTGAAGTTCTCCTTGTCATGTCCACATCTTCATAAAAAATGTCTTTAGTTTGGCCCTGCCAAGGCCACCACTTAAGATCCAAAATTGGCCTTGGCAAACCATTATACTATTAATGTCTGAAGTTTAACATTGCCAAGATCATAACTTCAGTAAACAAATATCCAAAGTTGACCTTGTATGTCTGAAGTTCTCCTTGTCATGGCCACAACTTCATCAAAAATGTCTGAAGTTTGGCCGTGGCAAGGCCACCACTTAAGATCCAAAATTGGCCTTGGCAAACCATTATACTATTAATGTCTGAAGTTTAACATTGCCAAGATCATAACTTCTGTAAACAAATATCCAAAGTTGACCTTGTATGTCTGAAGTTCTCCTTGTCATGTCCACATCTTCATCAAAAATGTCTTTAGTTTGGCCCTGCCAAGGCCACCACTTAAGATCCAAAATTGGCCTTGGCAAACCATTATACTATTAATGTCTGAAGTTTAACAATGCCATGATCATAACTTCAGTAAAACAAATATCCAAAGTTGACCTTGTATGTCTGAAGTTCTCCTTGTCATGGCCACAACTTCATCAAAAATGTCTTAAGTTTGGCCTTGCCAAGGCCACCACTTAAGATCCAAAATTGGTCTTGGCAAACCATTATACTATTAGTGTCTGAAGTTTAACATTGCCAAGATCTTAACTTCGGTAAAAAAATATCCAAAGTTGACCTTGTATGTCCGAAGTTCTCCTTGTCATGGCCACAACTTCATCAAAAATGTCTGAAGTTTGGCCGTGGCAAGGCCACCACTTAAGATCCAAAATTGGCCTTGGCAAATCATTATACTATTAATGTCTGAAGTTTAACATTGCCAAGATCATTACTTCAGTAAAAAAATATCCAAAGTTGACCTTGTATGTCTGAAGTTCTCCTTGTCATGGCCACAACTTCATCAAAAATGTCTGAAGTTTGGCCTTGCCAAGGCCACCACTTAAGATCCAAAATTGGCCTTGGCAAACCATTATACTATTAATGTATGAAGTTTAACATTGTCAAGATCATAACTTCGGTAAAAAAGTATCCAAAGTTGACCTTGTATGTCTGAAGTTCTCTTTGTCATGGCCACAACTTCATCAAAAATGTCTGAAGTTTGGCCTTGGCAAGGCCACCACTTAAGATCCAAAGTTGGCCTTGGCAAACCATTATACTATTAATGTCTGAAGTTTAACATTGCTAAGATCATAACTTCGGTAAAAAAATATCCAAAGTTGACCTTGTATGTCTGAAGTTCTCCTTGTCATGGCCACAACTTCATCAAAAATGTCTTAAGTTTGGCCTTGCCAAGGCCACCACTTAAGATCCAAAATTGGCCTTGGCAAACCATTATACTATTAATGTCTGAAGTTTAACATTGCCAAGATCATAACTTCAGTAAAAAAAACATCCAAAGTTGACTTTGTATGTCTGAAGTTCTCCTTGTCATGTCCACATCTTCATCAAAAATGTCTTTAGTTTGGCCCTGCCAAGGCCACCACTTAAGATCCAAAATTGGCCTTGGCAAACCATTATACTATTAATGTCTGAAGTTTAACAATGCCAAGATCATAACTTCAGTAAAACAAATATCCAAAGTTGACCTTGTATGTCTGAAGTTCTCCTTGTCATGGCCACAACTTCATCAAAAATGTCTTAAGTTTGGCCTTGCCAAGGCCACCACTTAAGATCCAAAATTGGCCTTGGCAAACCATTATACTAGTAATGTCTTGAAGTTTAACATTACCAAGATCACTTCAGTAAAATTGTCCAAAATTGACCTTGGCAAACTATTATATGTCCGAAATTGGCCTTACTAAAACCACAATTTTATTTTAAAATGTCCTAATTTTGATTTTGTCAAAGGCCACAACTTCAGTCAAAACTGTCAAATCAGGCCAAACTTGATAAAAAAAAAATCAAAAGTTTGATCTTGCCAAGGCTAGACTTCCAACAAAAAAACATTCGAAATTTGCCAAATTCCAGAGACAATTTTTTACAGTTTCATTCACGCATATACGAAATGATTCCAAAAAAAAAGGCAGTCCGATGCACTAAAGCTCCCGCTAAATTTGTAAAAACAATATAACTTTGGATATAACTTAAACAACGATTTCAAATTCACATATTTATTCACTTCGTCCTGTTTAGCATACAATCACTCATTTATTGATTCAACTCATTTTAATCCGTTTAAATTCATTTACAACTCCTAATATTCACTTCATCCTGTTTAGCATACAATCACCCATTTATCGATTCAACTCATTTTAACCCGTTTAAATTTATTTACAACCCCCAGCACAGAGATTAAGTGGCAGGAAAGGCAAGACAAAAAAAATTCTCTTTTTGTTTTTTTAGAAATTATATTGTGGTCAACTTGGTTAAGTGGGTAAGAAGAGAATAAGGGAAAGGACAAAGTCCTAATGTGATTTGATGTTACTGGTTTGGCTTTAAAAGGGTAAAGGTGGAGGCAAAGAATGACAACAATTAGGGACCTTTCATTGTTAGCTTTTGACATCAAAGACAGCTTCCTGAGTTTTATATATAATGTAACTATCAGCTGATAATCTCAGTGGTCCTTAAAAATTCCTCTAAATACAAATCAGAATATTGCTATTGTGAAATAGTTTGTGGGTTTGTGACTGTTCATTATCACTTTCTTCTATTCATTAATGTTTCTTCTACTTTTTTTTCCTACACAATGATGTTGCCACTTAATGACCATCGTTGTGTTTCTATTATTATAGCTTTCTTCTTAACATATTCGGCTATAAATAGTCTTATGTGTTATGGAATTAATACACAGATTCTATCAACTCTCTCTTTCTCTTATTGTCTCTCTTTCTTATTAATTTGCTAAGTTAGTTTATTTTATAACAATTACTACAATTTGGAACTATATATGAATGAGACTGATTAATAATATAGATAGGCATAATTATAATAATGGGTGGATGAAATATTATGAGGCTGGCTGGCTGACTGACTAATAAAGGTAGCCATCTGCAAGCTAAGATGCACTACATATACAATATGAATGCGGATGTAATTAAATAGATGAATTATAAATTTATTAGGTTACGTTGAATTTCTTTACCATAATATAAAAAATTAAATTGTGAGACCAATGAATAATAAATGGATGGTACCAATTCATTTACGGTTGCAGTAAATGAAATAAATTAAGAAGCAATCCTGGAAACATGGTATTCAATATGGAAGTTGAAGTCACAACTTTAAATATCTAAATATCTAGTTCATATCTATTGTTATTTACTACATGAGTATTTAATAAACTAACATGCTTGGCATAAAAGCATATTGATGGAAGCAGACCCAGAATTTTGAGTTTATGAGTTCTGAATTCTAAAAAAGACAATTTTATAAATTATGGATAAATTACATATACATACCAAGTGGCTTTCTTAACACAAATACAAAGTTCTGACAAAAACTATTGGTTTTGCCAATCCGGTAATTAAAACTCAAGCTCCACCCCTGCATATCGCTTATCGTTTATCTGTACAGTATAGAAACAAAAATAAACTTCGGTTGATACACCTTAATGTGTTAAATGCCTTTATCAACCCACAATGTCATCCTCAAGCTATAAAAATTCAATGCTTAAAACAAAAAATGAAAGGAAGGAAGAATAGGGAAAGGGCAAGTGAGAAATTAAAATTTTGACTTGGAATTTGCAAAATAAAAATACCCCCTCCGTTCCAAAGTAGTTGTCACACGTTTCACTCCTCGAGGGTCAATTTGACTAATTTTCAAAGTCAAATTTAATTAGATTAATTTGATATTCTAAAAATTAAACTTTAGATATTCAAAATCTATATAGAAAGTACTCATATCAATGTGATGAAAAGGTACATCTTAAAATATTAGTCAAAGATCGTATTGTTTGACTCTCAAAAACAAAACGGTGACAAGTATTTTGGAATGAAGGACTACTATATAACCGTCCATACCTAGGTTTCCCATAACCCCACGAATCCAAATCTGTACTTAGTTTTCCATTTTGAGCTTGCAAATATGGTAACATCAACTCTGGAATGATAGATTACAACTGTTTCTGTATGAGGGAGATACAGTATAACACATTAGCTTGTGGTACAATCCACTTTCAGAAGTATTTTTTAGAATTACATTGTCAGAGTTTTACATTTGTAGTTTACATGACTGAACAAACTAACTAAAGTTACCTAAATACTTGATATAACATGCAAAAAGTATCAGTTTTCACTATTAAATTTCTCATTCTGCAGGTACTTCAACACTCCATAGGCAACTGTTCCAGCCACGAACAGGAAGACTGTCGGAGTAAAGGATGGATACAGATACTTCACAAAAAAACTGTCCCATGCCTCTGGTAAAAAGCCTAGATGCAGCAGAAGAGTTAGAAAATTTCCACGTGGAGATATACATATCTAAAGTTGTTGCTCATAGATTCAGCTGTAATGTCACACTAATTCATCAAATCCAAACATATCTATAATCTATCTATGGAGATATTTAAAGAGAGAAAGATTTACGATGTGCATCGTGACAACACAACTCATGTCAAACTACTTTTTGTAAGTTGTTCTGATACTGTAATCTACTCACTCTGTTAGTTACAAGAACAAATGTTTAACCTTCGATCAAAAAAAATTGTGAAAAATTATGATTATAGACTGTAATAATGCTCATGTTTTCTAACTTGATGTTATCAAACATCATCATATTGTGGGAAGTGCTTGGTCCGTTAATGCTATTTCATTCCAAGCAAATGCTATTAAGGAGAACTTGTAGGAAACATGAACACCAAACTTTATGCTGCCTATTTGAACTGTTTTCATGTCCAACATCAACACTAAAGGGTCGTTTAGTAGGATGCACTAAAAAAATAATGCATGCATTAGCTTTGTGTATTGCTAATAACTTGCTTGGTTTACTTTTTCAACCTAAGTTATAAATAGGTTGGTATAACTCTATTTGGTATTATGCTATACATAACTAATAAATGACAAACTATGGTATCAGGAATGTAAGATTTTGTAATGCATGCATTAGCATGGTTAAAGCTACAATTGCCCACCGTATTTGTGGAGGGTATTTTTGTAAACAAATATTTTTTTAAAGAAATTATGTTATGCATGTTATTTTTAATACACCAAACAAAATAGTGGCATAAGAAATAACTAATGACAACATTACTAATACACCATATTTAACACTATTCTTATACACCCTACCAAACGACCCGTAATAGAGTACTAGTGAGGCACTTGTGAGAGACCAACTCATACATGTCTCCTAATTTTTATATTCTTAAATCTTCCACCCTTACCACTCTATTGGACACCCAATTAGGATAGTAGTTTTAAAATTTTCTGCCTTAATAGGAATTTTAATCTGACACAAGTTGCATTTCATAGTTTGAAGCTAGAGAACCATGTTGTGGTTCAAATAACATTCTCCAGAATGAGTGCAGCTCACAGACCAACTTGAGGAATGGAGACTGAACACCACCTTATTGATTGACACCCTTTCTTGAGGAGAACTGAAGAAAGTAGGCAATGAGCAGACCCATCACAAAAAATAGAAAACTTGGAGATTTTTATTTTCGGAACTTGTAGTGAACCTAGCACTATTTAAGCACAAATGATCTTGTGAACATTGAGTTACATATGTTTTAAGATATATTCTAAATTGTAATCTGTTAAATAAACTTCCAACAGAAGTGAAGATGGTATGAATTGAAAACTTTATGGTATATGGAGAACAACAATATATTAAAAAGGAAACTGTGGCAAGAATCCTGGATAGGTCACCAAGGAGATCTTGTGTCTACTTACTCTCTTGGCACTTTGGGAATCTACACCCTCAATTTTATCAGAGGCAAATGTGTCCATTTGTGAACTAGGAGATTTACTACAAAGGGTTGGAACATAGTCAGAACTATTAAAATTGGCTCTATCAAGAAAGATTGAGCTGTTGAATATTAAGTGTTGTATGATTATAATGATTAGGCCCGGGTAATCATATTCTATGAAATGCTTTATATAAATTATTATCTTCACTTTATTTCTCAAAGGTCAAGCACAATTCATCACTTGTCTATGATGCATTAGATATCAAATTATTTTAAATTGATGTAGTTTAATAAATATAAACTGCATCTATAGTATTTTCTATTGGTGCATTCACAAAAACATAGTAGATTTGTTCTTTTACTTCTTCTACATGCTTATATTCCAAATTAATGCTTTCCTCTATCTGTGCTTATGCATGTCTGGTACTCATTTTCACAACTATAGTGTCGTATCACAGGTGAAATCCCAAATACACCTTATTACATTTACATGGAAGTTTTACATTACATGTATATAACATAGTTATCCTTTATATTATTTATCAATACTGATGACAATTTCTGGTTTTCATTTTCTATTGAGGACCATGATGTTATTGTCTATCATCGCTATCTTCTCCTTAACTCAATTGAGCTTTAATATCTACCTGACACACACTTTGTCCAGGCACAACCACTTCAAAAGTTGGTACACATATCACTAAATTTTCACAGATGTAATGTACATTACTGATTTTCAGAAGATTACCCTGGGAATTAGTAATATTTTTATATATGGGAAATGATTTTAATGATATATCCTAAGAATTATTTGCTCATTGCTCCCAATGACATGTTTTGAGTCCCAGCATAATAATGAGGTTATATGCGACGAAGTTAGAAATTCATACTAGGGAATTAAAACAAGTACTAGATGTCACTCACAGAGAGGATTTTGACATATGATCTAAAGCAATTTTAAAACTCCTTTGGCCCCAGGGCCTAGCTCAAGTGGCAAAGGGTGGAGGATTTGTGGCATAGGTCACAGGTTCAAGCCCCACACCATGCAGAGCGAAGCCTGGTATTTAAGTGGAGAAGGGTAGAGGGGCGGGCCCATTATCCACCGAGTTTAGAAGGCTATGGTTGGTCCAAAGGGCGGGCCATAGACGGATTTCTCGGTTTTTTTTTTTAAAAAAAAAACTCCTTTGCCACTACAATAGAATCTTCTCTTATGTCAATGGGATTTAACAGTTACATATATATAACCAAAATACTTTGTTTTTGCCCGATTTGCGCAGTACAATTTCTGAATATCCAATAAAGGGAATTCAATTGAACCCTTTTCCTCCCTTTAGCTGCACCCCTGCTTATACATGCATGGGAAGAGGTAACCAAGAACAAATTGGGAGTAGACCCATATACAAGTATGCGTCTGCGCATCTAATCAATAGGTATTTCGAGAATTAATCAGTTAATCACTCACTTATATCAAAAGAATTGAAGCGCTACTCTTTATAGTTGCTGAATGGAAAACCACACTAAGAATGAAGAAAAAAGGGGGCAAATTACAAATACAATTAAAGGGTGGACAATAATTTTACCTGAGGCAGCAAGGAGAATACCCTCGACAAGGATTACTCCACCAAGTCCTAACCAAGCAAGAAGAAACGCACTCTCATTTTTCTGAAATTTCTTAGATCCAGATTCCTCCGCCGATTGGGTAGCAAAGCTGGGCTTCTGAATGGGTTCTCGTCGGATAATTGAATCCCTCTCTCTTTTTCCCTTTTGTTGTTTCTTCTTTGATGTGGTGGAAACCGATGACCCAAAACCTAAGGAACTCGAGCTGGCGGCCTTCTTTGTCTCCTCTGTAGAATTATCAGAAGAAGAAGAGTCCTGGAATTTGATAGAGAAACCTCTGGGGGTGGGGTGTTGATGGGGTTGGGAGTGGAGAAGAAGAAGATGAGGTCTCTTCGTAAGTGGTGAGTTCAGTAGTAGCGCCATTTTCAGTTGCCTCTTTTTTCGTTTCTTCTTTCTTTAATTATCACACTCAATGAGTACCATGTGATAAAAAAAAAATTAATTAAAAAAATGGTGATATTAACTTGATCATATAGAATTAAATAGAATATGGATCTGATTAGAGTAATTAAAAATTTTGAAGGTGTATTTATTAGAATTTTGAAATTTTAAAATGTCTGTAGTTTTATTTTAAATTTTAAAATTTTCCTTTTTTTTAAATTATCTATCAATTTTAGTAGGCGTTTGGACATGAGATTCATATTGCGATATTAAATTATGAGATGAAATCAACATTTGGACATGCAAATTGATTTCATCTCATAATTTCATATCATGAGATGGAATTTTAAATTTTCCAAAAAGCGTGATTTGGAAATTTCAAATCATGATTTGAAAATTTTCAAATACAAAAATTGATCCACAAATTTATCTTTTGAAAAAAAACCAAATTTATATCAACTAACCATTTTTTATATGTAAATAAAATTTATAATTCATATAATTACTTTTTAAATCATTTATATCTCGATTATTCTCACCAACATAAAACTTATTATTAGTTCAAATAAACTCCTACTTTACGATTTATATTCACCAAATTCATTATTTTTTATCTAATTTATTTGTCAACCAAATTTATTACTAATTCAAATGATCGACAAATGATATATACTAAGGATTTCTTGATCATATGATTATCTTCTCAGTCATATGATTGACAAATTTAAGTTCAAATGTGAGAAGATTATCCATATTATGTGGGGGATTATATTAAAGACTAATACACTATAACTTATATTCAATTTTTTTATTTAATTAAAGCTTGATCAATAAATATTGTATTTTTTTAGAATAGCTTTGTGATAGTGTATTATGCAATTTTATAAACTTTTTCTTATTTGGTATGATTATATAAAGAATTGAGATAATTTTAATAGTTTTACTACTTATGAGGTTTTTATGTTTATGAGAAAACATACAACACAAAAAGTCCAAATTGCATGTTCAAACAAAATTTCAATTTCATATCATAATTTCAAATCATGATTTCATATAGCATGACCAAACGGGCTCTTACTATCTTTTTCTCTTTCTTTTCAGATTTTCTCTCTCCCTCTCTCCATCATCATCTTTCTTTTTTTTTTGTCCTTTCCTCTATCTTCTTCTTCTTCTTTTTCGTCATCACCATTGTTGTCACCATCGTTCATTTGAGAATTTCAAAAAAATAAGCCGTTGAAAAAATTTCTGCAAAAAATCAAGCAATTATGATAGTTGTTGCAGCAACTATGATAGTTATTGCAGCTGCTTGATTTTTTACGGCAACTTTAACAATTGTTTAAGTTGTTGCAACAATTGTTGAATTATTGTAGCAACTTCTGCATAGTTGCTGCAACAACTTCTACATAATTGCTGCAGTAGCTTCGATAATTGTTTAATGTTTTGATATAGAATGAGGTGTACATAGGAGGAACTAGTGAAGGAGCTAGTGGTTGTGGCGAAGGAGAAGATTGTTGTCACATCTAATCTACTGAATAATTAAGACTTGTGTTACTTTTTTTTAGTTTTGAAGCTTTTTTGTCACCTTTAATAAAAAATTCCAAGTGGCTTAGACCTTTATACAATAAAATCATTCAACTAAATTTATATGTTCTTGATCAGACGATCAATATTAGTTGTACCCACGTTATGAACCCCAATGTTTGGAGTTCGGACATTCAAAGTAAAATCAATGATTTACAATTCAACAATTATTCAGTAGTATGTATTAAACGAAGCTGACTGAACTACAAATTATATCATCTCTAGAACTCTAGAAACATTTACCAGAAAGTTAATTTTATTAATTATTTCAATACGTTCTTTTCTTTTCATTTTAAACTAAGTTATTTCAGTAGGTCAGACCCCATAATTACTTAAATTATCCTTAGCCATTGTATACAGCAAGAATTGTGTCACTTGGGTTGTAATCAAACTGTTAGACCTAAAAACTATTCGGCTGGTAGCAATGCTGCTACTTCTGTGTATGAATGCATAAATACTCAATAAAATCTCCTTTTAACCAAAATAAATAAATTAGCTTCTTCGAAGAATTGCTCAATAAATAGCCTGGCCATGAGATGTTTCCTCTGAACGCCAACTTAAAGAATGACATGCTTGAAAAAAATTTAATTTGCTTGCTTAGCCGTGATGAGATCTCCTCTTCAGATCAGCTATCTGTGTGCACAAATACTTCGCCTCGTCATGGTTTAGTACAGGGGAAGGAATTTGTTTTCTCAATGCAGGGGTTAGAACTCCTTTTGCTAGCATTTCAAGAGTTCCATTTCCTCACAAAGGCCTGTAATGTCCGGTATTATTCCCCCATTGCAACTCCTTACAATGCCACTACCAGCAAGATCATTCAGTATATCAGCTGGATCTTTGGCTCCTCCATGCTGCAAGAATCTTGCTCTTAAAGCTGAACCAGTGTCCAATGATAAAGGATCCTCTTGGCACATCCTTTGCCAGATACTCGCGGCAAAGCATTTCGCATATAAGTAGCTATAATAACCTGCAAAAGTAAGGCAAAAGTTATTGCACCATTTTCTAAGTGTAATGAGCAAAATTAAAAGCCCACAGATTCAAATCCAAACATTCCAAATAGCAATATTTATCAAAAAGAAAAGAAATAAATCAAATAAGAATGAAGACAAAATCTTCATAATTATCTAATATGAATGTTGCCCTACCTTCCGGAAAAGAAAGTTATTTATGACACTCTAAACTAAAATCTTCTGCAGGTACAGCTTTAAGAACAGAACTCTAAAACTAAAACAAGTTGAAAATAAAAAGGTCCAACGTTGTGGAATAGATATTTCTTGCATCTGCCATTTCCACAGTTCTCCATTACACTATATGAAGCAGTGAATTTTCCTAGTCAAATACCACCTTTTTAAGGGGATAAAAAACCTTTATGAACATCATATAGGGAGGCTTAGAGTAACTGGTAAAGTTGCTGTCATGTGATCAGAAGGTCACGGGTTCAAGCCTTGAAAATAGCCTCTGGCAGAAATGCAAGGTAAGGCTGCATATAATAGACCCTTGTGCTCAGGCCCTTCCCCGGACCTTGCGCATAGTGGGAGCTTAGTTCAAAATTTTGGTTCATCAATCGAATCCCCTTTCATATAATATGATTACAGAAGTCTCTAAGAGACTAAGAGTGAAAAATAGACATCCAGAAAAGGAGAACACATGATCTAACCATATAGGGAAGCTTAGAGTAACTGGTAAAGTTGCTGCCATGTGATCAGAAGGTCACGGGTTCAAGCCTTGAAAATAGCCTCTGGCAGAAATGCAAGGTAAGGCTGCATATAAATAGCCTCTGGCAGAACCCTTGTGCTCAGGCCCTTCCCCGGACCTTGCGCATAGTGGGAGCTTAGTTCACCGGGCTGCCCCTTTTTTTTTTTTATTTGACTACAAAACATATTTTAATTTATATTCGTAGTCGTAATGGTATCTCAAAATTTTGGTTCATCAATCGAATCCCCTTTCATATAATATGATTACAAAAGTCTCTAAGAGACTAAGAGTGAAAAATAGACATCCAGAAAAGGAGAACACGTGATCTAACCACTCGCTAAGAAGAAAAGGCAAAAAACCGAAAATATCACCCACCATAACATCTTGCCAAAAATTTTACTAGCCCCATCACTGTCTCTCACTACCATTCAGCTCTGAGAATCGCACATCTGAATATAGAGGAACACCTCATCTAACAATCAATCAACCACTTAATTCACTTTTCAAAACGGACTTTAGATCTTAGTATAAAGTTGATAAAAAAACATCCTGATTGGACCACCAACTATGAATCATGCATTTCTACTAAATTATGACTGAATAGCCAAACAGTAGGTATGCAGATGGTATATCAGACAAAACATAGGGCAATATTCTCACATATACAGGCAAAATATCACAATCATGAGTCAATTACTAGTGTTCTGATACCTGCACCATAGTTTGTAAGATGACTGAATCGGGTATGCCAATGTGTTCCTTCCACATGTGTCCAACTTGTATGTTGTCTTTTTAAATCTGCAACAACTGCTATTGTATCTCTCTCCATGGATGGCTGCTCTCCAAAGAGTGTTTGATCAACTAGTGCATAGAAGATCTGAATAGATGAAAAGGTTGCATAGGTCAAAATTCTTGCCTCAAGTTTGATAAAGTGGCATTGAAGAAATGCTTATAAAAAGAGTTAACTAGGAAAGGCACCGTAAAACATACCTGGCGTTGCAATTCAGTTGCAGCAAACATCTTTTTAGCTCCCACCATTGATTCTACAAGTTCTTTGGGAATGATATCACCAGTTGAGTAGTGTTTAGCAAATGTCTGTAACACCCGATAATCCCAGGCATAGGACCTATGGATCAACAACAGTGAAAAAACTTTTAAGTAACAACTGATAAGACAGCACTAACATGCACATGCAGCATTTATCCTGAAGATAGAAATATAGCATGTACATTGCATGATAGTGGTGGATTAAACCTGAAACTAGGAATAAAAGACTTTTCCATTTCGTGCAAAAACTAATGACAACTATATCACAAGAAAGAAAAAAGGTAGATACACAGCATATAATATAATGAGCAGTGTGCGTCTAAACATTTCTCTTCATTGCTGATGAAAAGTATGGATCAAAGACTCTGCATTTGGCTCACTCAAATAGGTTTGAAGGCGTTTCAGCAAAATCGAGAACCACCCTCGTACCAGAAAAGTGTTGGTATTCCTGCACAGGTAGCCAGCCATCAAGTGAGTTCAATGACGATTTCAAAGCGAAAGTGAAAACGACTAGCTAATAGAATCAGAATAAAACTAGTACCGTTCTTGAAAGCAATGAATGTAGAGCATGCCCAAACTCATGGAAAAGTGTTTCTACTTCAGAGTGGTTAAGCCTCACAGGAGCCAAACTTGACCCAGAGAAATTGCAAACAAGCGCTACAACCTATAAGTTAACATGCACAAATAATTTTTAATTAGCTAAAATACAATAGAATTACTGCAACGATCCACAGAGTATCCATAAACAGTGAGCTTAAAGTAGACTCTAGCATGATATATGCATTTAAGGAATCAGTTCTTCAGGGAGGGGAATGCCAAACACAGAAAGTTTCAACTGGTTAAATGGGAGAAGGCCATGAGGGACAGAAAGGGGGGAGGATTGGGATTAAAAAATCTGAAGATGCACAAAAAGAGAGTGCTTTTCAAGTGGTTATGGAAATATAATTCAGAAGATGAAGCTTTCTGGAAGAAGATAATTGAAGCTGTCTATGGTAAAAGAGATGGTTGGAGACCTTGTCCTAGAACTCACATTTGAGAGGATGGATTTGGAAAAACATTAGCACGTTGTGGGATGAGTTTCAATTACATACTAGAAGTGGGAAACGCTGAAGAAGTTAGGTTCCACTAAGATATCTGGACAGGATAGGACAGCTTAAAGATCAAATTTCCAGTGTTATACAGTTGCTCCATTAATAAGAGTGGTACTATAGCTGAATTGTCATTCAAGTTCAGGCTGGGAAGTATATCTTAGAAGAAACTTGAATGAAAGGGAAGTGGATCAGTGGATGGTTTCTGTCAGATGTTGCAGCAGCTAGATTCAGTTACTGATCAGAACAGAAGGAACTCCTTGATAAGTACAGATCGCAAGAATAATAAGTTCTCAGTTGATAACTGTTACGGAATATTGATGAGCCAATCAGAGTGTTGGTAACTTAATTTGCCCTGGAAGATATTTGGAAGATAGAGCTCCCATCAAAGGTGTGTTTTGATTGGATTGAAGCCTTGGAAGCTTTCTTAGCTCAGGATAAACTACAGAAGAGAGGTTTCTCTATTGTTAACAGGTGTTATTTGTGTGAAGAGATCAGGAATCAATAGAACATTTGTTTCTCCAATGTAAATGGTTCAGGCAGTGCTGGGCTCTATTCCTAAGTATCTGGTGGTGGTTCTTTGACAATGTCTAATAGCACAAGGGGTCTGCTGGAGTGTTGGCAGGGATAGGGAATTCAAAAAACTTGAAACAAATCTGGATCACTGTTCCTCTATGAATTTTTTGGACTCTGTGGTTGGAACGGCATAGAGCTTGTTTTGAAGGACAAAAAATCGTTTATTTCTAGAATTAAGCACAATTGTTTGCACAATCTTTTCTTCTGGAGTAACAGCAGGCAAATTGGAAGTATGGAGCAGTATATGGATTTCTTGGAAATGTTAGGAGGAAAATAGTAGTTGCATCTTTGTTGTAGTAAAGACTGTACAGTAGTTTCTGATCTCTCTTGAGTCTCATACTTTTTATACCATCTTGGTACCTTTTATTGATAATACCTTTACCATTCAAAAAAATTTTTTTACTACCCTGAGATTATAGAAACCGAAAAATTTACTAGTAAAAACAAAAATTTTATTTGGGACAAGTTTCTATTAGCATAAAGTAAAAATAACTTCCCTGGATGACCTTTAAAAACACATTCAAATAATATTCCCTCCTCATTTTATGTGATGCGGTTTGACTGTGCACAGAGTTCAAGAAACAAAGAAAGAAATTACTTTATAACTTGTCGTTTAAAAGAAGCCATAGATATTTGTGTGGCTATAAATCATCTCATAAGAGTAAAAGGGAAAGTTTGAAGCAAAATAGTTGGTAGTAAATATAGAAAGGTAGTATCATTCTTTTTGGGGCAGACTAAAAAGGAAAATGTATCCTACAAATTGGGACAGAGGAAGTAAAAATCACAGAATCTACAACTTACAAATAGAAACAAACATTATTTTGAGGTCTATTAAAATAAAGCAAAATACTATAATAAACTTAGTGGTTGACCTTCAGAATTATTGTCCAGTTTTAAGCAAGAGAGATGCAAGCACACTTATTTTCTATCAATATCCAGGGAATTGTGAAAGATAAGTACCAATGCCCACATCATACCCAATCTAAATAGGTAGTTGAAAAGTCAATGGTAAAACAGGTTGACTGATCGACAGAGCATTTTTAGGGGGTTCTGTACTCCTCAGACTTACAAGTTACTATAGCCAGTTGCTTAATAGAGACACAAGAAACTACATGCATAGCATATAATGAAAAACTGAAACGAAGAAAAAGAGAATAATGCTCTTACATACAGGAAGTTGGTATTCTGTCTCAGAAACTCGACGTCCTCCTCGGATAGCAAAATGAGCACAAATGGGATGTTTACCTTTTCTTGATTTTAGATCGAGGTATAAATACCCCAGGTCTCCCTGAAAACACGTGTTATAAACTAGTTCAACTGGATGGATGTTAAGATTACCACTAAATGGACATTAATTAAAGAGCCAAATGCACATCAGGATATTAAATGATCAACTCAACAGAAAAAAGAAAGGTAAAGTTTAGTTAAATCTCTCAACATTCCGAATTATTGACAACTAGTCCATTTTCGCTAACCAAAGGTCAATATTGAAAAGAAAAAGAATGATTTATGTCAATGTACTGATAGGTTGATTAGTAAATAAATAGCATTCGCAAATAACAATCATGAAGGGAATTTCCCCTTTGCCACACCAAATTTATCATCTCAAAAGGAAATGGCTAAAATAAAAAAGAAAAAGAATTCTCTTGAATAAGTCAGAACTGGGGAATTCAGTAATCTCATAGTTAATATGACTATTACAATATAACAAGACAACCACTATTTCCAGTTCAGTAGACTTGCCTCAGTAGGATGATGTAGCACTATCTTCATCACATCAGGATGCCATGATTCACCAGGTGCAAGGGGTACTCCATGAAAGGTCACACCAAAGAGTGACTCAACCAAAACCTTCAAACCCTCAATACACTGTTGTAAAGGAAAGTATGATGCTATAACCTGCAATATTAATAGACAAGAACAGTTCTATCAAAAAAGGAAAAAAACATTCAGAGCATGTAAAAGTCTTCATGAGAGCAGCATTCTGCACTTCATATGTAAGCTGAATCAGAAATCTATTAGTACGCCTAGATAGTATAGTCTATATGTCATACCCATTCACAACAAAAGTAGGCGGAAACAGGGAACAAGTACACCTCAATAATTTCAAGTGTATGCTCACTCCTCAGTCCACCTCTTTTTAAGATTTACATTTACCAACAAAGAAAATTTTAAGTATCTCGGGTCCATAATCCAGGGTTGTCGGGACATCGACAATGATGTCACACATTGCATTGGGGCGGCATGAACGAAATGGAGGCTTGCCTCTGGAGTCTTGTGCGATAAGAAGGTACCACCTAAACTTAAAGGTAAGTTTTATAGAATGGTAGTTAGACCGTCTTTATTGTATGGGGTGGAGTGCTAGCCCGTTAAGAACTCACATGTTCAGAAGATAAATGTTGCGGAGATGAGGATATTGAGATGGATGTGTAGGCATACTAGGAGCGACGAGATTAGGAATGAGGTTAACCGGGAGAAGGTAGGAGTGGCCTGTGGTGGACAAAATGAGGGAAGCAAGACTGAGATGATTTGAACATGTAAGAGGAGTTGCGCAGACGCCCCAGTGAGGAGGTGCGAGAGGCGGGATATTGGGGGTACGCAGAGAGGTAGAGGTAGATCAAAAAAGTATTGGGAGATTCGAGGACATGATCCTAGATAGGAAGGAAGAGAGATTGCATATTAAGATAGAAGGTTTGTAGAAATAGAGTATTGTATTGCCTTGCAAGGGTTTAGGCTTGTTAGTGCCTGTCGTAGTACTAGAAGTACCCTTGTAGTTCTGGCCATATTGTGTTTTGATTATCACACTATTTGTTGTTGTTATAGCTCCTTCTTGTAAACTTTACATTGTCAACTACTATGATTTTTTCATTGTTTTCACCTTTTACTTGGGTTTTATGCGCTTAAGCCGAAGGTTTTTGGAAACAATCTATCTACCTCCACGAGGTAGAGGTCTGCGTACACTCTATACTCCCCAGACCCCACTTAGTGGAATTTCACTGGGTATGTTGTTGTATTTAACTTCACCAACAAGCACAATTTTTTTTTGAGAAGGTAACATACCAACAAGCACAAATAAAGGTGACATTTCCATGAAAAAATAAGGAATACAAGACCAAGTCCAATTTACTCGATCATGTTAATTACACATGAAATAGACTACACTTTGACAAAGCCTGAGTCTCTACTCCAAAACCTTTAAATGGACACGCACTGGGGAATTATGACATTTGAGCGAGGAGCCATAGCTCATCGATGTACACTGGTAGAAAATTCTTCTCTTTTTTTCCGGTTGGTAGAGCAAAAAGACTTACCAAGACTCTTATGATAGCATATAGCAATTCTGCCAATGCAGCACATCAACAACAACATACACAGTAAAATCAAAAAAGTAGGGTCTGGGAGGATAGAGTGTGAGCAGACCTTACCCCTACCTCGTGGAGGTAGAGAGGTTGTTCCCAAAGGACCATTGGCAAATGCAGTACGAATTGCAATGATCACTTCTTGTAGATATGGCAAAGCAGGTGGATGAAAAATTCAAAAGGCAAACATCTATGAGATGGTTTATAGACTTAAGTTGAACAAGTAAATTGGTGATAGAAAGGTCAACTTCAAATTGTCTATGTGTTTAACTAGTTCTTCCAAGCCATTAAAGATTCAAGTTTTCCCTAAACTCACATCATCAATCCACAGCATTGTTCCAACAAATAAACAAAACTTCAGCAAACCAAGCAGGAAAAAAAAGATGGAGAAACATCCTTTTTAGAAGGCCAAGTAATTACCTCAATGCTTTAAGCTCCAGGAGAACCCTGACCTCTCAATGTGTAAGACCCCGAAAGTCGGAAAGTTGGAACCAAGGAGAAAAGTCTCGAAATCTTGAACTGACCCAAGTATGCGAGTCACTTTTACAGCTCGTAAAATTGAGTCGTAGAGTGACCCCTCGAGCAACAATAGATGTTTCCCTCAGGAGAGGTTCTACGACTCAACAAGACGAGTCGTCGTCCTATTGACGGGTCGTAGAAACCCCTCGTCAACCAGAGTTCAGAGGCCTTGTTCAAATTTTCCCCAAGGCCAAGGTGACGACTTGACAAGACGGGTCGTAGAAGACCTTACAGGTCGTAAGAACCACCTGTCGCAAAACTTCCGAGACCCTAAAAATTGCAGGTTTTGGGACCTGCAGGACAAGCCTCAGGAGCGACTCGTTTTCAAATTGACGGGTTGTAAACTTGACGCTTTCCCAAACTTTAGAGACTCGATTTTCAGACCTTTTCTCAGACCTGCAGGACGAGTCGTTTCGTCATCCCTTCGACGACCCGTAGGAGTAGGTTTGTAGGTTCAAAAATTCAAAGTTTAATGAAGGGTAATTGTGTCTTTTTCAAAGTTCAGTTCAATGAACCTAGACACATTTATGGCCAAGTTCAAAGTCTATAAATATTCAATTCTTCAAATTCCCCTCCTATTCAACTCATTCTCCCAAAAAAAATTGACCAAGGCAAGAACAAAGTCTCTCAAGGTTTCTCTCCAAATTCAAGCTAGGGTTTTCAGATTTCTTCAAAGTTCTTCTTTAATTCTTAGTGAATTCAAGCAAGGTATTTGGGGATTGATTCATGGACTCTTTTCACCCATGAAGTTCCAAAGTTTCTCAAAGTTTTTATTCAATTTATAATTGATTATGAACCCTAATTTTGATGATTTGCATTAGGCTAATTTAATTCCGTTTTTAGATGTTATCAATAATCATTATATGCATCTTCTCATATGAATTGCATGATTTTAAGTTGAGTTATAGATGCCCATGCATAAAGCTATTTTCAAGCTATGATTATGAGTTAAAGATGAGTTTATGAGTTGATCATGAATTCAATGATTTACACGGGAATCATTGTACTCCGACCTCCATTCTTCCGGCATCTTCGATGTCTTGAAAATGACATTAAACAACGCAGTCAGCCACTCCAATCCTACCCTACCTGCATTCTTCCAAAATTCCTCAAGGATCTCGTCAGGTCCGGTCGCTCTTCTCCTGCACATCCTACGAACAGCTCCCTTAACCTCCTCAACCTTTATACTCCTACAATACCCAACGTTGCAACGCCTATCCAAGTGCTCTAAGTCTCCCAACACAAAGTCGCTGTCCCCTCCTTCGTTCAGGAGTTCGTGAAAGTATAACAGTCATCTCTGTCTAATGCGGGATTCCTGTACCAACACTTGACCATCCTCGTCCTTGATGTACTTCACTTGATCCAAGTCGCGTGCCTTCCTCTCTCTCGCCTTGGCGAGCTTAAATAGCTTCTTATCCCCACCTCTATCCTCTAGTTCTGCATAAAGGCGTTCAAAGGCTGTCGTTTTAGCCGCCAAAACTGCCATCTTCGCCATCTTATACTTTTCCATGTTCGTCTGCTTCTCTTCATCATCCTTGCTATCTATCAACTTCACATATGCCTGCTTCTTTGCTTCTACCTTCCCCTGGACTTCTCCATTCCACAACCAATCCCCTCGGCGCCCACCACGGCGGCCTCGTGAGACCCCTAGTACCTCTCTAGCTGTTTCCCTAATGCAGTTGGCCGTCCTATCCCAAATACTACTCACATCCCCCCTACTATCCCACGCCCCCATAGCCATAGGCTCTTTGAAGACTTTTTCCAAAGTTTTTAGCAAAAAAAGCAAAAACTGCTTCTTGCTCTTCCAATTCAGAAAGACTTGTCGGAAATCGCCCAAGCAGCAGTGGTGAAGCTGGATGCTCGAAGTGGCATCACAGATGTGGCATTGATTCCCCTAAGAGCTAGCTTTAGGGGCGGAATCGAATGATTACGAGATAAACACGGAATGAAAAGAAATCCCCAAGATGGAAAGAAGCTTGAAAGAGAGAACCAGGAATGAAATAGCGAGAATCTTCAAATCATCATCTTCAAACCGCGACTCCGATCGACATGAGAGGCATAGAGAGGACTCAAGGACAAGATACGGGCACTAGACGGAGTTCGGTCATCCACGACCCTCTTTTTCTTCTTCCTTCTTATCTCCAAATCCATGACCAATAGCTTATGTTGGGTCTTAAGATTCTCACTTGGTATGACCTTACAATCCTTATAGAGTCTTTTATCATCTTTTCTAAGAAGCAAAAAGTCTATTTGCGTCGCCGCCCTTGAGCTACGGAAGGTTACTAAGTGCTTCTCCTTCTTCGGGAAACTCGAGTTGGCCACCATTAATCCAAAAGCTTTTGCAAAATCCAGGAGTGAGGCTCCTCCACCATTCCTGCACCCGAAGCCAAATCCTCCATGCACCTTGTCGTAGCCTGTCGAAATAGACCCAATGTGCCCGTTGAAATCTCCTCCTATGAATAGCTTCTCAGTAGGCGGTATACTGCCCACCACTTCGTCCAAGTCCTCCCAAAAGCGCCTTTTTATCTACTCGTCCAACCCCACTTGTGGCGCATAGGCACTAATAATGTTCAAGGCAAGCCCTCCAACGACTAACTTAATCGTCATCATCCTATCATTGATCCTCCTAACCTCTACCACCTGATCTCTAAGCTCGCTATCTACTAAGATCTCTACCCCATTCCTATACCTCGACTTGCCCGAGAACCAAAGTTTGTACCCATCCACTTCCTTAGCTTTAGGTCCTACCCATTTAGTCTCTTGGACGCAAGCTATATTAATCTTCCTCTTCTTAAGAATCTTAACTAACTCTATGGACTTTCCCGATAAAGTCCCAATATTCCAAGACCCTACTCTCAATCTAGAAGCTCCCTCAGCCCCCTTAGCCCCCCCAACCCTGGCCCTCGATCCCAGCCAAGAACATGACCCTAGTCTACCATCGCTCACTAAAGCCAGAAAGCAGATATACGCTAGTGAAAGGATAATCTAAAATAAACGAAGGATCAATAGTAGAGCACAAGTTAGCAATAGTCTAAAAATGCGGAGTCAGAAGATCATTGATACATCTTGACAGTAAAAGCTCAAACAAGTAGCAAAGATAATAAAAAAACCGTTAGGCTTAACTCTTTACCGAGGAGTCCAACTTGTATGTTGCAGACTTCATCAACCACGTAAAGTATGCCTCATCCCATGGCTCCAACTCTCCATTGGGATCACCACTATTCTCTCTCTTGAAATCCTGAATCGCCTCAAACTCCTATTCAAACATATGAACATTTAGAAGGGCTTGAAACAGCTGCTGCAAGAGTAACATAATCAGTGTAAAGTAAAATCTACTTCCAGAACATACTTTATCAGCCTTGGGTCTGACCAGTTTGCTCATCTCAAGCAAAAAGGACATGACCACTTCAGGAGATGCAGCCATAGTAGAATGCAGAGCAAATTCAGCATAAGATTTATACCCCATAAGCTGCAAGTTAACAGGACAAAGCATATTAGTATTGACAACAATCTCTCTTCTTTTTTTCTTTTGCCAAAGATGCTTAGTAAAATCAAAAAGATCATTGATAAATGCACAAGCGGAAGTAATAGTGAATAATGAGAATCAAGGAGAGCTATCTGGCTGTAATATCTTTGGATTTCTTCCATTTGAAATTCGATTTGAACCAAAGATGGAAAATAAATATTGAATAATGATCGACCGAATCAGGAAAATATAAATTCAGCATTACCAGTCACGAGTTACAATCTCCGTCCTGAAATGGTTATCTTACTTTCCTATTTAGATGTGACAAGACATTTTACTACATATCTTCTTATGCTCCTATTCCTATGGAAACTATAAATGGAAGGTCCATATGTCTTCTACTCCAATAGTACCTTTTTGCACCATGTTCCCATGGTTTTTTTTGTTTTATTTTTTTTCCTGTAATTATGATGAAATATCCAACCTTGTTAAAGTGTGTGACCATCTCATCTAAAAGCTTAAGTTGTTAGAAAGAGCACATTTTTATTATTTTAATTGTATTCTCAACATGCTCCTCGTGTGCGAGCCTGATTCTTTTGCATGGGGAAAGCATATGGATTTTTTTTGATAATGGATGGCGGTGAGATTCGATCCCCAAGGACCTCAGCCTGGTCTGAAACCACTGATACAATGTTGAAGTGTGTCACCATCTCATAAAGCTATTAGAGAGAGAGAGAGTGCACTTTTTATTATTTAATTGTATTCTCAACAAGCCTCCTCAGTGAATCTTCCAGTGGCACACCACTTTTCAGCCACTATTCCAGCCATTTTCCAGCCGTAATTTTCCAATGAGATTCCAACGACTAGACTTCTCCGATGAGATTCTGCGATGATAAATTTTTTACTGATTTTGCTGCAAATTTTTCAACAACCAATTGGACTATTTGCTTTACATGTTTTCAAAATAAGCAAACTCAACTAGGTTTCTCTACCACGAGTTCAAGGGACATGTTTGAGTGTCGCAACATTACGTGTTAATATTAAGGTAGCCGCTCATTGATTAATTTAAAATGCAGATATATAGAATGTATCTCATACCAATAAATAGTCGTGTCTTGTGTTTCATTATCATCAAATCACCTTTTGTAGAATACATCTCACACCAATAAATAAGTGTATCTTGTGTTTCATTATCATCAAATCAACTGTCCTCTCTTATTTCACACAATATTTCAGAACTAAAATGGTAATTAAGTATGCCCTTCTCTAACAACTTAACCTTTTAAATTAGATGGTCACCAAATTTAACATAGAACAACAACATGCAGAGGTTCTGTGTAGGATCCTTACTTCTACCAATAAACAAAATCACACATGCTTGGCCCAAAAATTAGAATCTGGCTGCACATGAGGAGGCTTGTTCTAGAACTAAGTAATTTAGAAGTGCCCTTTCTCTAATAGCTTAAGTTTCCTGATGAGAAGATCACTCAATTCTTTTGATGAGAACATAACACAATTCAACAAAAACTAATCACTTTGCTAGACCAGAAGTGTTCACACACCAACCTGCGCAAATTCGTGTCTAGTTGCAATAAGCTTATCAAGAACCTCAAGGTTTGCATGTGGAACAGAATTTCCTTGAACATATGCCACTTTCCTGACCTGGACAAGATCATGAGAAAAATACACTAAATCATTTAGGCATTGAACGGTAAATCTCTTTTCTTTTTCCCACCGGTATTTGAACAAGACCTCATGAAAACAAACAAATAAGGTAACAACAGTTGGGAGATATATATATATATATATATATATATATATGTTGTAGTCTCTTCTTGACTTGCCAATGTATAGAGAGATTTAGATGGAATCATTTGGACGTAGAAAGGTGTTTATGTGAGGAAACAAATAACAAAGTACTTGTACTTAGTAGAAACAAAGTAAAAAATCATGATTCACAAAGCAAAGGATCATCAACATCTTTTCTGTTCTCCAATTTGCCAAGTCCAAAAATGATGCACAATTCATGAATTGGTGCCAGAATCATTTCTTTTCTTTTCTTAGGTGATCTTCTCTTTTCCTTCCCTAAGCCTAAAGTCTTAAGCCCTAAATTCATCATTCAAGACTCCCATACATAAACCCACTAATTGTTGTAATAGATATTATGTTTATTAGGCTTGCACTGTCATCCAAGCTTATCTATGTTAATGTAAGAGGTTTACCTTGAGTTGCTAACGATTTAGTTTCCTAACACTAGGAGAGAGTGAACAGAGAAGAAGTCGATGTACTAATATAAATATGCATAATTTTGATTACTCTAAAAAAACTCTTAAAAAATTCTAAACAGGATTAAGTTATAACTAACAGAAATCTGAGGTTGCTCAGTGTTACCCCAGCATCTGGTGCACATTGAAGAAAGCCTTGCAGAGTACTTGACTCAGTTGCTAAGCGAAATCCTTTTTCTTTGATGTTATCTCTTGTGCCCCGAGATCCCTTAGATGCACCTGGCAGGTTACGATAGATAGGGCTGACAAGGTGGTGCAATTTTTTAGGGATCTTAGATGCTGGAAATATATCCACATGACCTGGATCAGTAATAATATTTTCATTATACCTGACAAAGAAGAAAAAGGAAAACTGAGCATTCATTCAGTTATGCAGAGCTGCATGACTAGAAACATTAAAGGGCAAATTGATACATTATGCAATAAACAATAGTCAAACTGCAATTAAGAGCTGAATAGAGTCTAGTTCCATCAAGAAAAATTGCAGATAACCCAGCGATGAATTTGCAAAGACTACATCATTGGTCCCATAAATGCCATTTACAATGAACAGAGAGAAAAAATTGGACTGACACTGAGGAAGAGGAGAAGGAAGGAGGAGATGAACGGCTCTTTTTGACCCTGCACCAGCTAGAGGCCCTCAAAGGTATTACTCAAGAGTTTCATAGTTGAAAAGCAAAATACTGAACATCTATTTAATTCTACTTACGCAAATTTAGATGCATTTCAAATTAGATGCATAAACTTAGCCAAAGAGATACGAGCTTTGTTACAACAAATTCAATGAAACATTAATTAAAAAGAAACAGGGGAACAAGGTTTGTGGAAAGCTGCTATAGCTTCTAGATACACAATGGAAGACTTATGGATCACTAGGGAAGTTAGAAGCCCTTATGGGATAGATCTATGGAAAACAATCAGGAATCAGTGGCCTAAAATGTGGAGAAACTCAAGAATTGTAGTAGGAAATGGAAGGAGGACATCATTCTGGAATGATGTGTGGGTTGGTCAATACCCGTTAAAACAGTTGTACCCTGTGATCTACAATCTGAACCAACAGAAGGAGGCAACAGTAGCTGATGTCAGGGACAACCAAGGATGGAACCTCTCTTTTAGGAGAATTCTGAATGACTGGGAGATTGACAACCTAGCATATTTCTACAATTCTCTGGAGCAGGCCAATAACCTTCACTTTAATGAAGATAATCTACACTGGTTGAGGGACAATAATGGGAAGTTCACAGTAAAATCAGCCTACAGACACCTTGACAGGCCAGCTGCAATGTTCTTACCATGGCCTTGGAAGATGATATGGAAAGTTATAGTACCTCACAAGGTGGCTTGTTTCACCTGGTTGGTAGCCAGGCAAGCAGTACTAACTCAGGACAATCTAATGAAAAGGGGAAGGCAATTATGTTCCAGGTGGTTTTTTTTGTGAAAGAGACATAGGGACAACAAACCATCCCTTCATCCATTATAGAGTGACAGAGAAACTGTGGCAGGTGTTTTTTAACTTGAGGGATCTCAGTTGGTCCATGCCAAGGCATACCTCAGAAGCTCTAACATGCTGGAATAGAGAAGGAAATATGTCAGGCCACAAAGAGAGATGGAAGATTGTCCCTGTTTGCATCTGTGGACACTATGGAAGGAAAGGAATCAAAGATGTTTTGAAAACAAGAGCATCCCTTTCCAAATTTTGAAGTTGAATTGTCTTATAACCTTTTATTTTTGGTGTAACTATGTCCTCCCCAAAAAGGTGGAGGATATTACTCACTTTCTAGATAGTTTAGGAGGAATATAGGCGATAGATATCTTTGGTTTTGCTTACTGTAAACTCCTGATGTAATTACTACAACAACAACCCAGTGAAATCCCACATTGTCTTCCACCGAGGCCACTCCTATCTTGTCTCGAATAGCCTCATTTCTAATCCTGCCGCTCCTGGTATGCCTACATATCCATCTCAACATTCTCATCTCGGCAACCTTTATCTTTTGCACGTGGGAGACCTTAACTGGCCAACACTCCGCCCCATATAACATAGTTGGTCTAACGACCACTTTATAGAACTTGCCCTTAAGTTGTGGTGGCACCTTCTTGTCATATAACACACCGAAGGCGAGCCTCCATTTCATCCATCCTGCCCCAATACGATATGTGACATCCTCGTCGATCTCCCCGCTGCCTTGCATGATAGAACCAAGGTACTTAAAACTACTTTTCTTTTGGATGACTTGGTCCCCGAGCCTAACTTCCGCGCCAACCTCTTGAGGTGTCTCACTGAACTTGCACTCTAGGTACTCTGTCTTGGTCCTACTCAGCTTAAATCCTTTAGACTCCAAGGTGCGTCTCCAATCTTCCAGCTTAGCGTTAACTCTGCTACGAGTCTCATCGATGAGGACTATGTCATCCGCAAAAAGCATACACCATGGCACCTCACCTTGAATTTGTCGTGTCAATCCATCCATCACCAAGGCAAATAGGAACGAGCTAAGAGCTGATCCTTGATGCAACCCCATCACAACTGGGAAGTGTTCTGAGTCCCCTCCTACTGTCCTTACCCTGGTTTTGGCACCCTCGTACATGTCCTTGATCACCCTTATGTACGCTACAGGTACACCTTTAGCCTCCAAACATCTCCATAGTATCTCTCGTGGGACTTTATCGTAAGCCTTTTCCAAGTCGATGAATACCATATGCAAGTCTCTCTTCCTCTCCCTATATTGCTCCATTAGTCTCCTCATAAGGTGGATGGCTTCTGTAGTTGAGCGTCTCGGCATAAATCCGAACTGGTTCTCTGAAATAGACATACCTCTCCTCACCCTCATCTCCACCACTCTTTCCCACACTTTCATAGTATGGCTTAGAAGCTTGATACCTCTATAGTTATCGCAGCTCTGGCTATCCCCCTTGTTTTTGTATAGCGGGATCATGATGCTCGATCTCCATTCTACGGGCATCGTTGCCATTGTAAAGATGACATTAAATAACTTAGTCAGCCATTCCAAACCTACCGAGCCCGCACTCTTCCAAAATTCTCCAGGGATCTCGTCAGGTCCGGTCGCTCTTCCCCAGCGCATCCTACGAACAGCATCTTTAACCTCATCGACCGTAATACTCCTACAACCCCCAAAATCGTGACTCCTTCCTGTATGTTCCAAATCTCCCAACACAATTTCTCTGTCCCCTTTGTCATTCAAAAGTTTATGGAAGTATGACTGTCATCTTTGTTTGATAAGGGTCTCCTCTACCAATACTTTTTTGTGTTCGTCTTTAATGCACTTCACTTGATCCACATCGCGTGCCCTTCTCTCCCGGGCCCTGGCTAGCCTGAATAATTTCATGTCCCCACCTTTCTCTTCCAGTTCAGCATAAAGGCGTTCAAAAGCTGCCATTTTTACCGTTGCAACCGCTGACTTCGCCTCCTTCCTCGATATCTTATACAGTTCTCCATTCGTCCACTTCTCCACCTCATCCTTGCTCTCCATCAACTTAGCATACGCCACCTTCTTTTCTTCCACTTTCCCTTGCACTTCTCCATTCCACCACCAGTCCCCTCGATGCTGACTACGACTACCTGTCGAGACTCCTAGCACTTCCCTTGCTACGGTCCTAATACAACTAGCTGTCCTATCCCACATACCGTTCGCATCCCCACTACTATCCCAGGCCCCCATATCCTTCAATTTCTCTCCCATCTCTAGGGCACTAACAGTTGTCAAACTCCCCCATCTGATCCTAGGTCATTCTTCCCCGACCCTCCTCGTCCTCGTTATCTTGATCTCTAAATCCATCACTAAGAGCTTATATCGGGTTGTAAGGTTGTCGATCGGGATGACCTTACAGTCTTTGCACAAACCTTTATCATCCTTCCTAAGGAGTAAAAAATCTATCTGAGTTTTAGCCACTGAACTACGGAAGGTTACCAAGTGGTCCTCCTTCTTTGGGAAACTCGAGTTGGCTATCACCAATCCGAAAGCTCTTGCGAAATTCAAAAGTGCGATTCCTCCCCCATTTCTATCCCCGAAGCCAAAGCCCCCATGCACATCATTATACCCTCCCGAAATAGACCCGATGTGCCCATTGAAATCCCCTCCCACGACAAGCTTCTCAGTAGGTGGTATGCCTCCCACTAACTCATCCAACTCCTCCCAAAAGCGCCTCTTATCCCCCTCGCATAAGCCTGCTTGCGGCGCATAAGCACTAATAACGTTCAACGTGATCCCTTCAACGACCATTTTAATCGACATCATCCTATCATTGACTCTCCTAACCTCCACCACCTGATCCCTTAAATCACTGTCTATTAAAATGCCTACCCCATTTCTATACTTCGATTTACCAGAAAACCAAAGCTTATACCCGTCTACCTCATTAGTTTTAGAGCCGACCCATTTTGTCTCCTGGACACAGGCTATAATTACTACTATCTATAAAATATTAACTTTCTCAAAAAAAAAACAAATCTCAGTCAAACACCAAATTTTAACTTCTCCAAATGCTAGTTCAGTAAATCATCTAAAAAAAGTTGGTTGTATGGGTGCTCACTTTAACTCAACTACAAATCTGTGAAGAACTGAAAATAATTTTTTCCCTTGGGAATATGAGTAAATTTGATAACCACCCCCAGAAATTAAATTTAAGTTAGAATAGCATAATTGATAAAGATTCAGTAGACTGAATCCAACATATAGTCAAAATTCAATTGTTCCATGGCGTAAATCCACTTATTTGAAGAATAAATTGTGATTCAAATATCAATTGATATAAAAGAAACAGTACACAAGAGGGAAAGAAATAGTGGGTTGGATCAGTGATCGATTTCTAGGTTTCGTCCCTTGCTTCAAGCTCTGCTCTGGGAGAAAAGAAATAGCAACGACGGAACGAGAGGAGAGCCTTAGGGTACGCTCACTTCTGCATTTTTTTTTAGGTTCTCGAGATTCTCAATCGCTCTTTTTAGTGGGGAGGAAATCCCATTTCAAATATAAAACCAATTCTAGACCTACAAGCATCATGTGATCTCTTTTAACAACAACGTGAAAATTACAGAAAACATCAAAATGGTCCATCAATTAATAAAATTCCAGGAAGACCAATAAGGAGGCGATTTTCACTTACTCTCTACACGACTGAATAATGTCAATGGAAAGCTCATTAGCTCGATCCAGTTTTTCTGTGAAGCCACAAAAGGTTCTTAAATTAGTGCAACAGAAATGATTTACCGAGAAAAACAGCAGTTGTAAGAAGTCAAGTACCAGAGCAAAGATAGATTCCACCCTTCTCCAAGTCCATTCGTAGAAAGCGGGCTGCCCTCTGCGCTTCATGTGTGAGTGAATTGCTGTCTTTTTCTGCTTTATTCACTGCCTTGTATATACTATGGTTTGTATTAAGATACTGCATAACAAGGAGCAAAAGAGTCAATAAACCAATTGCACTGAGAATCTTCTGAAGCAACTACATCTTGAAGAGAATCCATCACTGGCAAGTGAAATTCCAGAATAAGACTACCCTTATACAAGTATTTCATTAATCTAGTGAACATTGCCAACTTGGAGACAGTTTTGGTTCTCCACCTCCAGGAGGGGGTGGGGAGGAGGTAGGAACAGATTCTACATGAGGGTGGATTTACATTTACATTCTTCATTTTCTACTTGGTATTAATCTGATTATTCAATTCATGGCCCTTGTTGCTAATTTGACAAAGACATGTGCAAAGGATAATCAGTGCTATACGACACACAGGGAGGTAAAAGAACTTTACATTAAATTTAGCTAATATATCAAAATGATGCTTACTGGATGTGAATAGATAACTATACCACGAATAAACTGAAACCAGATCACCTCAAACTTCAGTAGTCTACTGAAGTTTACGTCTAGTTATTGGCAACCATCAAGTGTGAGAAAAGACAAAGATCACAAAGTGTATCAAGGAGCATACACCAAATGAGACAGTCAAGTGACATAAAAATGTTAAATCCTAATGATCCTACTCTTGTTTACCATTAGATAGTTCAACTATTTATTCTCTGACATCACTAGCTAGCTGAAATTTGAGGCAATTTAGGTCCAATACAACAGTCGGTGCAAACACAAGTAACGTCATTTTGTATTCCTTATAAAATGAATCTCCAGGTTTTACTTTCCTGTAGAGAGTGGGAAAGAGCTCTTGGATGAGGGAATTATACAGCTTAAGCAGCTATTATTTTAAATTTGATATAACCAGGAAGGCAAAAAACAAACTAATAAACCCAATCAAAATTCAGGAACCTTACGTGTAAAAACTCATTTACTCTTAGGGATGCCTTGCTTGCCTCATCAACAAACTCCCTAAAATGTGACAATTTTTATGTAAGTACTCAAAGCAATTGAAAAGAAGATCAGAAACTGTAGATACGGATCCATAGTTTATGTCAATTCTAGCCACCACCTGTCTGGATGAGTGTGTCTGCACAATTCAGCTGAATCAATTACTGAGCACACCTATCAAATTAAATAGGTCAGTTATGGTCTGGCGTTTTCTTTCAACAAAAGCAGAATTAGACCACAAAAAACCAAACTTACAGTATCAGAAATCTCATCCATTGCTCGGATAATTTCAGGAGATGACGGCATGCCAGCTATATAGTTCACAAGTTCTTGTGACCTAATAAGCATGTGATTTTTTTTATCAAACACATGAAGGACATGAAACAGAAAACACTTATTTAACTCCAGATAAAGTAAATCAATTTCTGGAACATTGCAATAAGAGACGAGCGAAACAATCGACATTCACTGAACAAAAGTAGAGAATTTGCTATCAGTTTTGTAAATGCTTACCTCTCAATAGCATCGTCAACGAATCGTTGAAAGCCTTTAGGAGTTTTCAAATGATGAAAGCCGTAGAGACCGGTCTGTTTGATTGAGGGAGCTGTAGATGTTGAAATGTGGATGAAGTGGGAGCTGGCTCGTACATGAGCAGCGGCGGACTTGCGAATTAGAGCGTGCATGGCGTTCGCCCTAGAAGAAACTGCTGCAATTGACTCTTAACAACGAGGTTTCTGCTCCTCTTGTTCCTTCAATCTGCAGAAGGTGCCGGCTCTAATTGGAGTAGAAAATGCAAACCGGCAAAACAAGTCCGGTGAGAAATGGCGCTTTTCGGAGTTCGGACTACGGGCATTCCTGGTTTGATTTGAGTCGATTTGTAAGTACATATTCCAATTACACTACTGTATTCCAACCTAGCACTACGATATACTAAATTATTTTATTAAAATATCTTTATGATAATTAAATTATTTTTTTACAAAAAAATATTTTTATCATAAAGTAAACTAGTAAACTTATCAAAATAACGATTATATATGCGAATATAAATAAAGAACTAGATTAGAAAATAAAAGGGCAAAAGATTAAAAATGTGCCATAAAATATGTAAAAGTTTTTGTAATTGTCCGTTTGATTCAATTTTTTGATTATTTCTTATTTAAAATTTAAGTCAAATCAATATTTGTTAGTTCCTGAAATTAAATAAATCAAATATTATTAATTTTTTTCGTTCGATTTTTTTGTTGTGATTGATTTTTTTTTAATTTCTCGTAAATACCCCTATTTGGGATAAATTAACACACTACACCTATATTTTTTTTATCGAATGTCCCCGAAGGAGCACACACACCACCTACATAGTCATACTTTTATGATTACACCCGCATAGCCAATAGTTTCTTAACAATAGTGTTTATAGATGCACCTTTTTATATTATTACACAAAATATGTATACATTTATATGAAATGCATCTGCATAATATATAATAATGGTTTAAAATGTGTATAAAAATGTATAACAAAATATATAAAGGTCGCTAGCTACAGCATCAAAATTGTTTTGTGATTTTCAGTTATAAGTCAAAATAAGTCTATATCTCCATCAAATGATTTTAAACTTTGTAAATAACCTCCTTAGTTTATTTCCAACAAATCTAAACAACGCCAACTTAAAAATTCTCTAAAAGATTGAAATTCTAACTCACTTATTCAACAACAATGAATAGGTTACTTTTCTAATTTTATTTCACCAATTAAATCTTACAAAATCAATATTCTAAATCACGATTTGCTATTTCTTTCTTGTTATTCATGTAATAAAAGAAAAAGAGGTAAGGGATTGAAAGATCCCAGTCATGTATTGAAGAGAGTAGGAAAAGATAAAAAGATGAATGAGGAGTAAACAGTAAGCTATGACGTGAATTTATTTTTTAGGCTAAATTTTGTATTAAAAAAATGGGTGCTAAATTTACTATATCTCTTAAAATAATTTATATTATACAAAACTTTGAATTGTTTTGATCTTTAAGTTTGTCAAAACTCAAAATTTGCCATTTTGATCTCCTAATATTAAAAAATTTTATTTTTAGATTTTACATAAACTGTGAAAAATTAAGTTTTATCGAAAATTTATATGTAGAGGTGTAGTTTATGTTATTTTGATCTATTTTTAACATTCGTTATATTTTTATTGGCAGCTTTTAATCTACTGAATTTAGATTACATCTGTTGCACGTGTGTTGCATAAAAAAATAGAACTTTTAAATATTATAGATAGATTTATGTCTCACTAAAAATACGTAAATAAGAGCAATACTACAAATTAAAGAATTTCAATTTTGAACGATGATAAAAATAAGCATGATACAAACGCAAGGAACACTTTTTATGCATAATGACATATATAAATATATACCTGACCAGTGACGGGACAAGAAATAGGATAACAAGATTTTTGTCTCGTCCATCAACGTTGTTCTTATAAAACACTGAGCCAAAATAAACTAACAATGAGTTTGATCAAAAAATAAATTTGGACTGATACTGAACACAAATACACACACAAAAATAAAGATTCACTAGACAAAATAAATTATAACTCACTAAAAATAAGTAAATAAAAACAATACTAAAGATTAAAGAACTTCAATTTTTGAATGATGATAAAAATAAGTTAGTGAGAATAGATAGTGTCCAGTTTACAGGAAGCCGTACAAACATGACCCAATCGAGGGAGAAACAACAAAAAATACAAGTTGCCTTCGAGTAACTTTGTTTCGTTAATATAAAGAAGTGTCCAATTATTTTTTGTTCCAAATAATTTTGGTTTTGAAATTCTAAAGTTAGTTAAGCAATATTAACGTTTTGAAATTTAAAAAGTTGATAAAAAAAAACTATTCATATTAATTATTTTTCTTATATATTTTAAGAGTCTTTTATTTTAGAGTCTTTTCATGAATGAAAAAAGTTTAATAAAGATATTTGATGTTTAGGGTAGCTTTTAGTGTTATAGTTTCTCGAATGTGACCTGACTTTTCTAGTGTTATTAATTTTTTTAAAATAACATCTTGTGTTAAATATAACAATTGAGGTTGTTAAATAT
This sequence comes from Solanum dulcamara, assembly GCF_947179165.1. Lineage (NCBI taxonomy): Eukaryota > Viridiplantae > Streptophyta > Magnoliopsida > Solanales > Solanaceae > Solanum > Solanum dulcamara. The sequence continues at coordinate 23,203,353 of NC_077243.1, forward strand.
TTAAAGGAGAGCAAACGTGTCCACTTTTGAAAAAATTACAATTACTCAAGGTATATTTAGGAAAGGGAACAATATTTGACCTACCTCAAAGTTAAAGGGGTAACTAAAATTAAAGTGAATAACTGAAATAAAAAGAAAAATCATGAAATTTATTTTAGACAATCACGATTTAAAATTTCTTCAGAAAAATTTCATAGATTCCAACAGTGTAGAACGAGAGTTATATTTACAAATATTTTAGAACAAAGACGAAATATAAACAGTGACTTCAAAAGAAAGTATTTGAGAAAATCAACAAACTATTTCTGCTTTCCACGTCAAATATTTAAAAAAATCCAATGGCTCTGAATAAAATGGCAAACATCCACACTTTTCGAATTGCTAATTAAAATAAAATCACTATTCAAAACTATCAATGTTAAGCCATTTTTAATGCGAAAATAAAATTCGAATAGGAATACATTTAGTTAAAATACAAAAAGTTTCAGCACATAAATTTTGAAATCTTTACTTATAAAATTCTAACATAGTGTGTTGAAGTTTGAAAACTTTCTAAAAATTTAAAATATACGACTTAAATGCTTGAATTGTCTCCTTCTCAAACTCAGGGATATTATTGTGGAGTTTTTCCTAGAGTTTCACTTGCACCATTTAAAAAAATTCTTAGAATTCCACTTGTACCATTTTAATTTTTTTTATAGCTGATGTTATAATCCGTATTTTTCATATTTGGATATTTTGGGATATTTGTAACGAGTTAAGGATAATGCTATATTTTGATCTTGTTTGATATATAAGTCGGTTATGAAAATTGAAATTTGGAGGTGGAAATACTAGAAAAGGTTAAGGACAAAATTGGAATTTGAAGGTGGAAATATTGAAAAAGGTTAAGGGCAAAATTGGAATTTCACATAAGTTGGTTATGGAATTTTGGAGGTGGAAATATTGAAAAAGACTAAGTGTAAAATTGGAATTTCACAAAATGTAGTTTTATGAAAAAATATGGGCTAATTGATTGGGCTTGGAACTTAAAAAAAAAAAAGAAACAACAAGATAGGCCCAACCATAAGCCATGGTCCAAAAAGGGGAAAAAAAGATTCAAGCCCATGTAATTCATCCATGGGATGATTGAATAAAAGGGCCACTTAGTCATAAATTTCCTAGAAGTTTCAAGACTAATTGATAAGGAGAAAAAAAAAAGGAAGAAGAGAAAATCGGCCAACATAGGAGAAATTTTTTCCTTGAAATCTTGTTCCAAAAATTATTTTCTTCTAGTATTCCCCCTAATTCAAGGGTCCTCTATAACATTGTGGATTTATTTTGAAAAATAGGATGCTTTTTTCATTGATTTAGGACCTTGGTCAAGTGAAGAAGTTGAAAGAAAAAGGTAAGAATTAATTCATTTTTATAATGTTATGAAGGTTTGCTTATTTTGTAGTATGTAGAAATGGGTAGAAGTTATGGAAATATGGAAGTTTGCATGGTGGGTGTGCATAGGTGTATATAGCCATGTATGTGTATTATTGTATAGGCAAGATGAATTAAATTTTATGTAGTATTCTAGTAGTAGTTCTTGTGGATTTTATATTGGAAATGGAAGTTGAATGAATTTGGTTGAAGTTGGAAATGTGGTGTAGGGGGATGAGATAGAAATGAAATAATATTGTTTAGTATGTTAGTGGTGGTGTTGTGATTCTTACAACGTAAATGAAGGTTAAATGGCTTAAGTTGGCATTAAAATGGATTGTAGGAAATTATGTCATTTTAGCATGGTTTTATGATATTATGGAAATGAAGTTGTTAAAGTGTGGATTGTTGTTGTTGATTATGAATTTGAAAGTAGAAAATGTGTCGTGATAGTTTTGTTGCATATATAGAGATTTCGGGTGAAATATGGAAATTGGTGAATATTGTATAGATTGCTTGAAATATTCTTGGCCTATGTTTGAATGAGCTTAAATTAATAAATGAACATGAAAATATTCATATTGATTTGAAAGTGCATAGTTGGGTTGAAAATTATTGCACTATTTAGAAAAAAAGACAATTTATATTTGAATGCATTTTAAATCGATTGTTGATGTTATTGGTATTGTTGTTGGTATGGTTGTTGACATTGGTGGCCAAGTTGAAATCTCGGGGATGTTATATGTATAGGGGAGATGTTGCCCAAATTTTTGTAGAAGTAATGGTTAGGATTGAATTCTTAAAGTCTTATAATTAGTAATTGGTAAATGTGACCAATTGTAGATTTTGAAGGAAACGGGATTTGAATTCAGACAAGTGTAACAGGCAAATAAGGTATGTAAAACTTTATCTTTTCTTCTCTTAGCATGTATTAGGTGTAATAGGTTTGGATACGACCCTCGAGGACGATTCTACTCTTCGAAATCGACGCTTAAATTTGCCCCTTTTTCATTCAGTATAATTGAATTAAATAGTTATGAATAGGTTGAAAAAATTATCTCAATATCTAGAACTTGCACAAATAGGATCCGACTACCTTAAAATTCTTATAAGTAATGTAATGAAGTTTAACACACATAATTTGTGTACGCCACCTCATTCGATCGAGGTGGGCCCACTATTTCCGAACTTTTTTTTTCTTATTCCATTTGACTTATATTGAGTAGAATTTAAAATATTAAATGACTATTATTTTAATTAGTCCATTAAGCTCCATAATATATTTTGAAATATGGAGACGATTTCAAAAAGATTATTTTGACATAAACTAACGTGACATCAGAAAGACATGTGCTATGATTATTGTTCAATTTTGTTTATATGATTTGTCATCAGAATTATGCTATTGAGTCTCTATAAGTGTTTTGTATTTTAAATTGCATTTAGTTTCTCACTACTCTATTCGTGCATAATGTAACTATTCTTTCACTGAGCCTGGGCCAGGATATGTTATCAAGCGTACTTCTCTGCATTGTTCGCCGTACCCCGACGTGAGGGGCAGGTATGATGGGTACATTGGTTTTGGAGTATGCTGTGTCATGTACACTTATGCTGATGTTCGATGATATGATATGATGTGGCCATTTGATATGACATGATATGTTATGGAGATATTCCCTACTTTGGAGTATGTTATGCTGGGGCGCCAGTTAAGAAATGGTGACCACGTTTTATTCACCGAGTTCCATAAAGGGGACCGGATATAGCATATGTTTTATGCATGCATTCTATGTGTTTATGATAAACCTTTTGATATTCTGGACATTTCATTCAGTTTTTGTACATGTTGTTCGAATTATGGCTTTATTTATTACAGTTCATGCTTTGCATATTCAGTACATTTTTCGTATTGACCCTCTATCTTCGGGGGCTGTATTTCATGCCCGCAGGTACATATGTTCGATTTGCCGATTCGCCTGCTTAGGACATCCACCTAGCCGTTTGACAGTGCTCCTTTATCTGGGGCCCACACTTTGGTACTGACTTTTCTGTTGTATATTTGTACATGTTGGTCAGGGGTACGATAGGGCCCTGTCACATCCTATGACTAGACTATCGTTTTGTAGAGGTATGTAGATGTTTGTTGTGGGATCTGTATATGATCTGGGTTTTGTATTTCGTGACGACCGTAGCGGCGTCCGTGTGCAATATCTGTTTTTGGTTTATTCTAGCGACCTCGTTTGATCTCTATATTTATCTATTCTGTTAATATGCTAATTTGGCTAAGGGTACGTACGGATGTCCAATTCGGACACGAGTCATGGCCTATGGGGTTGGGTTGTGACAGCTTGACTTATATTTTTTGGAATATTTTCTAGAGTTCAATTTGTTGGAAAAAACAAGTACAAACAATGGTGCATAATAGGTCAATAGCAGAAGATAATCCAAATCTAAATTTTTCTTTTTATTTGAACCAAAATGAGGTAAAATAATTCAAGCATAAATAATATTTGGGCAGCAAGTATATCAACCAAACCAAATAAGTCAAAGCAAGAATAAATCAACAATATGAGACACCAAATTTATGTGGAAAACCTCTTCGGTGTGAAGAGTAATAACCACAAGGTCAAAACTCCACTATAATCAACAAGAGTTACAAATTTTCTCCAAAATGGTCACCAAAAAAGTGTCAAACAATGAGCAACAACAGCTACAACATAACACTAAAGAACTAGAGAAGAAAGGAGTAAAATTACCAAAAATGTTGCTATTGTTCACTATAAAAAATCTGGAGCTACAGGGCTTTAAATCCACCTCTGTCAGTTTCCAATCAAATATTAAGTTGAGAGGAACAATTCGTCCAAATATCAGCTCAATCGAGCAAGAAACGAAGTGGAAATCGCTATTTGAAGTTTGACTCCTAGGGTTGGAATTTGGTGCAAAAATCTAATCTCTTTTCTCTCTATATGGCTGTTGTTCTTTCTCTTGTGAATATTCAAAAAATAAGACTTACAAAGTCTTGCATATACACCGTAAGTATTGGGCTTATGGGCAAGAGTGAGCTAGTCCAAATTGGGCTTTTATTTATCAACATACGAAGAGAAAAAAGACCAAAATCCAACAATTCTCTCCTTCCCGACTATATGGAGGAGACCGCCATCCCAACAATCATGCAATATTCTTCAAACTTCCCTCTTGACAAAGCTTTAGTCATCATATCGAAACCATTATCATTTGTATGAATCTTCTCAACTTCAAGCAACTTGGAATCTAACACATCTCTAATACAATGGTATCTCACGTCAATGTGTTTAGACCGACCGTGAAATGTAGAATTCTTGCTAAAGTGAATAGCACTTTGACTGTTGTAATAAATCACATACCTCTCCTGAGCATAACCAAGTTCCTCCAAAAATCTCTTCATCCAGAGCAACTCTTTACAAGCTTCAACAGCAGCAATGAGCTCAACTTTTGTAGTAAATAGAGCAACACATTTTTGCAATCTAGATTGCTAAGACACAGCTTCCCCTGCAAAAATAGTCAAGTATCCTGAAGTAGACTTACGAGTATCAACATCACCGGCCATATCTGAATCAGTGTAGCCATAGAGAATAAGCTTTTCTGTCCCAAAACACAAATTCAGATTAGAAGTGCCACAAACATATCTCATAATCCACTTTACAGCATTCCAATGCTCTCTTCCCGGATTAGAAAGAAAGCTAACAACACCAACAACATGAGCAATATTCGATCTTGTACACACCATTGCATACATCAAACTACCAACGGCTGAAGCATAAGGAACTTTCTTCATATATTCCTTCTCATCATCACTAGAAGGGCAATGCTTCGTGCTCAATTTAAAGTGCATAGCTAAAGGTGTACTTACAATCTTAGCTTTGTCCATGTTAAATTTACGAAGTACTTTATGAATGTACTTCTCTTGCGATAACCACAACTTCTTAGCTTTTTTGTCACGAAAAATCTGCATGCCAAGAATCTATCTTGCTGATCCCAAGTCTTTCATAGCAAAAGACTTATTCAACTATTGCTTCAACGTTTGAATCCTACAAACATTCCGACCAACAACAAGCATGTTATCCATATAAAGCAAAACAATAATAAAGTCATCATCAAAGAATTTTTGCACAAAAACACAATGATCAAAAGAAGTCTTTTTAAAGCCTTGCTAACTCATAAAAGAACCAAACTTCTTATACCATTGTCTGGGAGCTTGTTTTAGACCATACAAGCTCTTCTTCAATTTGTAAACATAATTCTCTTTTCCATTGACTTCAAAGCGTTCTGACTGCTCCATATAAATTTCTTAATCTAAGTCACCATGGAGAAAAGCAATTTTAACATTCATTTGCTCAATTTCCAAGTCCAGACTTGCAGCCAAGCCCAAAACCACGCGAATGGATGACATCTTCACAACTAGAGAGAATATCTCATCAAAATCAATTCCCTTCTTCTGATTAAATTCTTTCACAACTAATCTAGCCTTGTACCGTGGAATTGGGTTGCCATCTTCATGTTTCACCCTAAACCCCCCCACATATTTTTTAAAACTTTTATGTTTGTAGGTAACTTAACCAAATCAAAGGTATGATTATCATGCAGAGACTTGATTTCATCCTCCATAGCATCAAATCACCTTTCTTTTTCTTCACTTTCCATGGCCTCATCGATACTCTCTAGTTCTCCCCCAACAGTCAAGAGTGCATACTCATTAGGAGAATAACGAAATGAAGGTATTTTCTCTCTAGTAGATCTTTTGAGAGAACTCTTTGAAGCATCAATAACAGTTGGTTGCTGATCAACCACATCATCTTGCACTAGAGCATCAACATCACACTGGTTATTCTGAATATAACCACCATCTTTATTATCAACTTGATTTTCATTATTTTAAAGATTTTCTTTAGGTGCAATAGTCAAAGAAACTGGATCAACATCAATTAAACTCTCACTACTTTGAGAATCAACTTTTTCAGCTTTATCAAGATCTTCAATTGTTTGGTCTTCAAAGAACACAACATCACAGCTTCTAACAAGTTTCTTCTCAACTGTTAATTTCTGTGGATAGTAGTTTTTCTTAGAACCAATTGGCCAAATCCTTTATATTCATTTCATCTGAGTTTTGAGGAATTTTGCTAATGAGTTGTTAGTTTATAGTGTTTTCATTTTGCTTGACATATATAAACGTGTGACAAAATCTAATATCAAGCTCCTATGTTATTGCAATAAATTTTTGACAATATCATTAATAGGGACATACCTTGGCCCAAGATACCAAAGGAAATGAGCTTTGAAGCGGATGACTTGATTAACAAATAGGTCTTGCTACAAAGGTCTTGGTTTTAGTAAATTATCAGATCTTGGTTTTAGTTAATTACCAGAAATGCTTGTGGTTCTGAATTGGCATGGCCAACAAAATCCTATCATCTACCGTCAAAGTTATTATATGCTTTCTAGAAAAAATACATAAAAAAGTTGATATTTGCCAAATTTTTTTACATGTTTAAATAATCTATCTAAACTACTCAGAAAAGTCTCAGAGCCTGTATCAAGAAGATACTTGATACGTGATTGAGAAGCTGCCTGCTTCTGTGCTTAACTTTATTTTTTCTTTCGTTAGGTTGTTAAACGAAAACTCAATTCAAAGATTAGGTGCAACAGGAGAAGGAGAGGCAAAAATCTCCCATTAACAAGTTACACTATAATCCAACTACTTCTATAAATATAAAATGTAAAAGACAAGTCAAGTTTATTCCTTTTTACCACCTTTATTTTAACAGGTACGCGACTTCCTTTCTTTAGGGATATCAACTAGGACACACTTGCAAGGCAAAAGGTTTTCTTTCTCTTTCTATCTTCTCTCCATTCTTCAATAAAAAGGATTTATACAGTGGAGGAATAATAATGTTGTAATTAACTTTCTACAGGCTACGTTTGTCGCATCTGGTGATGCACATATCACTAGCTATTTTATGAGCCGTTACATTTGAAATCCAGAAGATGAGAATGTCAATGGAGATAGTGATTTTTATGAGTTGAGTGAGAGTGGCAGTGCTTCTTGTGGAAGTAGTTCATACAACAATCCACAGGATGAAAATGTATATGTTTCTCATAATTGCAGAGCATATCAAAGACTAAAATTTGATTACGACATGGCTTTCTAACAGAGGACTATTGGTTTATACCTGCCTGCCGTTTTACCCTTTGTTATTCAAATAGATAAATTAACAAAAAAAAATTTCTCTATACCCACTTAGTGCTGGTATATGTTGTTGTTATCACTATTCTAACCCATAATTTGTCATAACAGGGAGATGAATGCGGTAATCTAGCAGACTTTAGTACCCCTTCCCTGAATGTGAACTACTCCGTCAGTAATTTTTCATTTAAGGTGAGAAATGTTGCCTTGCTAATCTCTTCTATTATTTGAATAACATTCATGAACATGAAGCCATTTTTTTTGGCTTTACGTATCTTTCTGATGAATCCTTGAGTATTGATTGACGAGCACATTTCACCTGATGTTCTTGCTGCTGTTTGAGAGGAACTAGTGAGCACAGTGGATTTCATTAGTATATTTCTCTAATCAAATGTTTTAACTGACCTCTTTTCTCTATCTCATTCGCCTTCCATCTTTCTTCTTTGGATGTTTCCAGAACTTATCATAGCTGGCTTTTATTAATTATAATTTAATTAAAAAGACAACTAAAGAATCAGTAGAAACTGCAAATCCATCGGTTCCTTGAGAAAAAATAGATTGTTGCTTTTGCAGTTACATGCTGTCTCACTTTATTTCTAAGTGCTGAGTGACATTTCCACACCAAAAATGTGATGGCATCAACCAGAATAGGATCTATTCTCCACCTCAGCTAAGGCCCCAGGTGAAGAGATGTTGATCATTTAGTTTAAAAGCTCTGCGTCCTGCCAAATTGAGGGTTGTGCAGTAAATGGTACTGCCTTGACATTCAATGATGTTTTTCAAGGGGGACAGAAGAGATCTCAAATGCTGTGGAAAATATGTAGATACCATTTAATTGCACCCTTTCCTTCTCCTCAACCCTTTTTGTTAGGGATTGTACATAAGTGGTCTTCAATATGGTAAAATTTTGCAGTTTATCAGTGTTCGGGGTGAATGTCCATTGAACCACTGACAATGCTTGTGGCAGTCCAAATAGTGGACATCTTTGTGTTCTTGAGTTTGTCCCTTCTATTGGGAAGCCCAAGCCTAGATTCTCAAAATTTCAATATCAAACCTGAATTTTGGGGATACAAAGACATAACCAAATCAATCTAGGGAGGCCATCAAAGTTGCTCCTCCCTTACCAAAGAATATAGTATCTTGATGGAAGATGAAAGTAATACGAGCAATCAGCCAATCATTGTGATCTCCAGAAACTTTTCCAAACTCAGATTTATCTGATTTCTGATTGTTACTGCAGTAAAAGGCATTTGCTGAAATTTAGTTATCTAATAGTTTAGTCATCGGATCAATACCTCATCTTGATATTACTTTGCCTCCTCTAGAATTGGACGTTCCAATAGTAAAGAAATTATGAAAGAAGAACTTTGTATGGAAAAACAACTTTCTTGTTTTGACCTGCTTATAAATGTATGCCTAAAGCCATCTCTACCTAAACTTGTCTAGGGATTGATTTTAAATACAAATGTAACTAGACAATTATATCATCTACTACAAATATTTAAGCCTCTAGGACATCTAAATATTTCTTTAGGACAATACAAAACAAAGTTATTACTATCGACGTTAAAACTTTCTTCTATAATGCAAAGAATAACGAATTTTTTTTGGGTCGTTTTTCCTCTCTTTTTTCTTGTGGATCCTTTTTTCACTCTTATTTCTTATCTGATGTGAAAGACATAAGTATCTAACATAGCAGGAAGATATTTTTTTCTTCCTTATATTGAGTTGTCTTTTATTGGGGTTGTAAAAAACTAGTAAAAAGGAGTGACCTCACACACGTAAAGAAATGAACTTGTAAGGTAAAATGAATTAACTTGCCTTTTTGTGCGCGAGATATATACGTAAGGCCTAGTTCAAATTTTGTAGGTTCATTCACTAGAACTAAAAGACAATCAAGGTTCATTACTTGAAATTAAATAATCGTTATTATTTTCCTAAAAGTAAAAGCTAATCAAATAAATTTAACAGAATAATCATTTCTGATCTTAATCTTTACAATTCATACGTTGTCATCTATCTATATATACAATTCATATTTTTGAACAGAAATTCCTCTTTGACTTACCACAACAGTATTGTTTGTTGATAAGTTTCTTACTATTATAATTTCTATTTACTATCGATATTGTACTATTTTCTTGGCAATTACTCCATAACCTTTTAAAAGATCCACAAATAATTAAGATATTTTGTAGCTCCAAAAAGCCAACTTTATTTCTTCACATTCATAATGTGGTAAAGAAATAATAAGACTTTATGAAAAGGCAACAAACTCAATATCACTTTATTTATTCACCCCTTCCTAAAAAAATTCCTTTTTTGACTCGAACGCATGCACAATTAAATTAAATATAAAGAGTGTTTATAGTTTGAGCAACCTTCTTTTATTTGTTTCAAATAATAATTAGCAAATCGATTTTACCCTTTTTTTTCTTTTGGGCGAATGGTATGAGAGAGGGACTATTGAAGAAGAGGTCGCTAGTCATTGAAATGACTGAACTTGCATGAAACGGATATTGTCCACGTAAAAATATTGGGTTAAACATTAAGATTATTAGCCATGTCAATTATTTTTTTAATTGAAAATCACTTACAAACAATGTGATAAATAAAATCTAGTTATAAGGTAAAAGTTATAAAGTAATTTGAACCTGAACATCAAGTTACATTAAATTGAATATGATATACCATTTTAGAATCAGTATTAACAACACAATGCACACAATATTATGAAGGTTAATTGCAAGTAAAAAATAACAAGCATAATATCTGACACAACATGAATCAACTGATTTTGTATTATTTGTCAAACTTGATTAGTAAAATACGATGAATCTATCAGATTTATTCTTAATTATTATCGCGTTATCGATTAATCCATTAAAAAAAACCTAAATTATTATATAACTAATAATCCAATAAAAATAAAATAAAAATTATTATCAAACTGTTAAATCAATAATTCATTACGATAAAGCGAATTCCTTTTTATTTTCAATTCAAATTATCGGATTCGCTTTGGATTTGAACAACCCTTATCTAGAAAGGAAATGAAAAGCAAGGTGCTCATTTTAAGTAAGGTATGATTTATCAAATAGTTATTGCAACAAATGGAATAAGGGGTGGTTTTCTTTTGTTTTTAGAAGAGTTAATATCCCTATAAAATCAGTATAAATTTATACTATATAAGATTTGGTCGGAAATGTAGGAAATTTAACTTTCACATAAGAATTAGCATTGATTAACGTATGGTTTGATTGCTGTTTTTTTATTATAAAAAAATAATTAATAATAAATAAAAATTACGCAAAAAAATAATCTTGAATTAAACATAGCTGGATATCAACTTATACTTTTGACATGGAGAAGTCTTGAATTAAGTATAGTGGAGTATTTTATTAAATAATGATTTTTCATTCACAAAAGATCCCTTTTTTCCAAATGAAAATTTTGTCCATACACAATTTCAATCAAATATTGTTCAAACACAAATTAACCGATTTGTCCATATGAATTATATTCATATTAGAAATGATATTTGCAAAATTTTTAAGTGAAATTTTCAAACTTTTAACTTCAAATAGTCTTATTTTCTAACTTTAATAAAATATTGTTCAACCGTTAAAATTGAACCTAACTTAAAACTCATCATTTGTTTTTGCCTATTCGGTAGTACCAGATAGGGGTCATTCCTATAGATGTCGCTTGCGGTGGTGTTTAATTTTTATCTCTTAAATTGATAATTTTTTTAGCACTTTAAGTAATATAAGTGGTCAAGAATAAATAAATCCTTAACACTAAAATAACAAATAATTTTTTACGACATAAGTTTATACGTTCATATCATAATATCCCATAAATTGTATAGTAAAAACATAAAAAGTTATATTGTATATCGGGATGACAATATCCCACGAGTTATATTGTATGCCGAGAGGACATAATGTATTTTAAAAAAAAAAAGCAACTCACGCACATATATATTCTGCATCTCACATTAACTATTAATTTTTTTCTCTAATAATGATCAATATATATATGCTCCCAAAGACATAATTTAAATTTTTGAACACTATATAAATTCTGAAAAATATCATGCAACTTATATCGAATGAGATAAAATTTCTAAAACTTAGGTGAAATAGCTTAGATCAAAATAGATAATAATACTTTCATTTATAATTTTTTATTAAATAAAAAATATATACAAAAATTAAAGAGCGGTCAAAATAAAGACAATTCACCTAACTCAAATATGTGATTGAAGAAGGGGCAAGTGGAAAGACCCAAACCCGGCCCCGAAAGTGTATGCTAGTGAACGTGCAGACAGGTATTGTTTCTGGGACTCATACTTTTTTCACTCACTCGACGTGCTTAATACAAACGCTCTTTCACCATTGAAATCCAAATCAAGAAAAAGAAACACACAAGGGATCAGAGATGTGGAGGCGTTTCACTTCACTCCCTCTCTTCTTTTCGCATCTTCAACAGGTACTTTTACTTCACAAATTGATCAAATCTCTCAATATTGTTATCAATTTCTCTGGATTTTATCTACTCTAAATAGGTGAGAAGAGCTGATGAGCTGAAGGCATTTTGTACTGAAATCATCAAACCGACGGTTATTCATTTTCTCCCTCTCATTATCTTCCATTTGATTATTTTTTTTTAATCGTGAATTGTTTTTTTGTACAAAATGTTATTGACTACTGTTTTTTAATCATTTATATGCGTGTAGGTAGAAGGTGAAAGCCATTCCAGAAGAAATAGCCCTTTTGTCGCTTTTGTATTGGGTATTTAATTTCACATTTAGTCTATTAACCGTGCACTATTCGGATACTAAAAGTTAATCTACTTTTTCTCGGTGAAATTTTGTAGCTCATCTGAGATAGATATCACTCCAACCTCTTAAGTAGACAGTGCTACTCTTTTGTCGTTGTTTGTTAAAAGTATTTGATTTTTCTCATTTTTTGGTGTTTTTTTTTGGGCTAGGGCCGGGGATGAGAGGGGATCGAACTGTTAAGTCACAAAGCTGTGGGATGGGGAGAATTTGGACTCCTCATATGGACTTGAGCTATCCTGAACTATTTTTTGAGGTTGAGTGAGGTCTAAGATCCATTTCTTTACACGTTATTAGTACCAGACTCATCCCAATTTATGATTTTTCAATGTTGGGCTCCCATATTAAATTGTTCACACTCTAGATATCCAGTCCTGGACATGAGGCGGGTGCCAAGTCCCCATGTTGGTGGGATGAGGAGAATTTGGACTCCCCTCATGAGCTAGCTTTTGGGATTGAGTTAGCCCCAAGATCCATTTCTTCACATGAACAATACAAACATTTTTTTTCCTTGAGAATTTTGATAGTGGTTCTCATTTAATCATGCATAACATTAATCAAAAGATAATGAGGTACAAAGATTTCCTTATGGCAAAGTGGACATTTTCATGGTATTGATTAGGACACTCTTGTTGGAATGAAGAGAATACGCCTAGAAGTAACATATCATATGGCTTGTTATGTCTGTTGTTGAGCTACATGCTCAAATGCTCATATCTCTTTTGTTTTGTTTAAACCAGTTTTTAAGAGATATTTTGTCAACCTTCCACATGCCTGTGTGATCAGAAAATTTTCAAGTTTGCTAAAGAGTCTGCCTTCATCTCCTTCTTTGCTAGTTTGTAGTGGAAAGTGAATAAACATAGTTCCTTTGCAGACAACCTATAATATCGGCTTGTTTAATGACTATGAAGAAACTAGTTGATTCTTCCCCTCTTAATGGCAGTTTTCCAGCTCCAGACACATGATTATACACGTGAATAGAAAAAATGGCTATTTACTAGATTATTTGGGTAAAATATGGAGTTACTGAGCAGTTTTACTGTCCTTTTAGGAGGTCCTGGTAGTGGTAAAGGTACTCAATGCCTGAAAATAGCTGAAACTTTTGGGTTCGAACACATAGGTGCAGGAGATCTATTGAGGAAAGAGATGTATTCCGGCTCTGAGAATGGGTATGAATTCCTCGTTTCCCATTGTGGATTTTTAGTTCAGTTCCCAACAAAATTTGTAATGTCGTTCGGTCTGAATTCAGTGCCATGATTCAAAAGTTAATGACGGAAGGAAGTATTGCTCCATCAGAGGTGACTGTCAAGCTGATTAAAAAGGCAATTGAATCAGCTGAAAATCGTAAGTTTCTAATAGATGGTTTTCCAAGAAGTGAAGAGAATCGAATGGCGTATGAGAGGATTGTAAGTTTCTTTAACTGGATGCTTATCTTTTCTTTATTGTAATGAGCATTATCTATTAAGATATTCTCTAGGAATGTATAGTTGCTTAAAAGGAACTTTTGCCAGTTTACCCACTGCACTTTGAACTCAGTGACCTGTGGTTGATTGTTAAGATTATGAAGTTCAGATGTGAATGCAGATTGGTGCTGAACCAAACTTTGTTCTTTTCTTTGATTGCCCTGAAGAAGTAATGGTCAAACGAGTATTGAACCGGAATGAGGTGATGTTAATACTTGTAAAGAAAAGAATTTATGTGCTTTTATGTTTTAGTTTCGTTCTCAAGAGGAAAACGATAATATAACATTTCGTTTTCAGGGGCGAGTTGATGATAATGAACATACAGTGAAGGAGCGCCTAAAAGTATATAAAGATATAACTCTTCCAGTAGCCAACCACTATGCCAAGAAAGGAAAGCTTTACAAGGTACTCTTTCCAAGGGTGACAACTAGTTCAAAAATGTCCAAATTTTTTTGCTCGACAGGATCCTTTTTTATTCTCCCCCTCGTTCCTCTTTCATGTTACAAAAGGTGCTATATATTTGTCAGTACTTTCTGTTACTTACTGCTCGGCTGGAACCAAGCTACTTATTGGTGTATCAGTTTTTATTCACCAGCAAATGCATGCAGGTCGATGGTACTGGAACTCAGGAAGAGATATTTGAACGAGTCCGTCCAATTTTCACTTCATTGAGGTATATTTTGCATTCTCCTGCTTCTATCTTGCCAAGTATATATTTGCATCAAGATCATGATTCTTCTAAATTGATCTATTCTTTCTTGCAACTGTGTTTTCTACCTAATTAGGATATTGCTCTGGCTTGATTTCTTCTCTGTTCCACCCTTTGCTTTTGCTGAAAAGTATCACTATATCTAATTTGTTGTAGACATATTTATGGCTCCATTGTTCGGTTAAGCAGGTTGTCGACATAAACTGATTCCCTACAGAAGCAAGTGATAGGAATTGAAGAAGTTGAATATGCTGTAGAAAAGTACACAAGAATTTAGATCAATTTCTGGAAGAAAAAGTGAAAAGGCAAAGTGCAAGTCCAGATTTTGCTATTTGTTCCTGCTTTTCTGGTGAACAATCTATGGTCAAACTGCCAATCATGGAATTAAAATACATTCCTCCCACCTCCTCTGTTGCCAATCTTTCTGCAACCAAAACCTACCCACTAATATAGATGATACCTCTCATCCAGCAAGTTTACAGATTGTCTTTTTCTTTTCTTTTTTGTTGTAACTGTTACACATTACCTTTACACGTGACACGTATAAGAATAACTCTCTGTTCGAATACATTACTTCTGCAATCAAGAGTTCTGCGAATTGTGATAATATCTTGGAAGATGTTGTAAAATAAAATTACAGGCAATTTTAATGATCTTTGTCCAATCCAGCAACCCATATGTAATGCATTTGAATAAGTGGGGTTTCCGGCAACTTACTTTTTGAAGAATAAACATTTAAGGTAATCTACATATGGTATTATGCAGCTATTGGATTTCTAACTTTTAAGCACACTGGACAGTACTTCATGAGGCAGTGTTTAGGTCTGCATATACTTCATCCTCTCCACACCTCACTTGTGGGATTTCACTAGATATGTTGTTGTAAGCACATTGGACAGTAAATAACTTGAATCTGATTATCAGAGACAGTCAGAAAGGGCCAATTCTATCTGCAGTTCCTTATACACCATTAGATTATCCCACTGGCTTATGATCTTTCCTTCTCATTTCTGAGTATGTGGATTACCTTAATATCATTATGGAAATATAATCATCACCACCATCAAATTTGTATAGCATTTTAATATTATGAAGTTTTTGCAGCTGTGGGATCAGATAACCAATCTTTTATGCATTTTGTATTCTATTATCATGTCCCATATAGGAACTTATTAGTTAAATAACTAACGAAAGGATATATAATGGAGTGTATATGTAGTGTATACTTGGAACATCTTTAGGCCCCCAAAGCTCCTCCAATATCGTCAAGTGGCCCAAGCAAGTTCACAACAACACCATTGTTGTAGCCCTTTATCATCCATAGCTTCATTTTAGACCACGGGAAAACTATATAACTCTTCACTTTCTCCACACAACTATCCCCATTGCACCCAATCCTCCTCACCTCCTTTTCCTCTCTTCTATTCGTCGCTTTATTCTGCACAAGTCCCTTCCATACACTTGAATTGCCATTTGTATTTCTCCCTCTCTCAACACCAACTATCAGATTATACAAAAGAAAAAAGTCTGTCTTTCGGATAGTTTACAACAACAACAACCCAGTGAAATCCACAACGTGGGGTCTGGGGAGGGTAAAGTGTACGCAGACCTTACTTCTACCAAGCTACGACGACCGTTTTCGAAAGACTCTCGGCTCAATAAAAGCATAAAAAGAGGTCAGATAAGGCTAAGAATTTCAAAGCGTTATGGGAAAGCAAATTACGAAAGTGACACAGATAAAATAGAGTAATCAAAGTACAGAAAGTAATAGATAGTAATAGATAATAACAGAAATTAGAGCACAAAAAATTATAGTGCGCTAATGCGCCTACTAATAAGGAAGAGTAACGAGACTATGTACTAGTCTTCTACCTTAATGTGGGTCCTCCACACCCTCCTATCTAAGGTTATGTCCTTTGTAAGTTGTAACTGCGCCATGTCCTGTCTAATCACCTCTCCCCAATATTTCTTCGACCTACCCCTACCTCTTCTGAAACCATCCACGCCCAACCTCTTACACCTCCGCACTGGGGCATCTGTGTCTCTCCTCTTCACATGCCCAAACCATCTCAGTTGCATTTTTCGTATCTTGTCTTCCATCGAGGCCACTCCTACCTTGTCCCGAATAGCTTCATTTCTAATCCTGTCGCTCCTGGTATGCCCACACATCCATCTCAACATTCTCATCTTGGCAACTTTCATCTTTTAAACGTGAGAGACCTTAACTGGCCAACACTCTGCCCCATATAATATAGCCGGTCTAACCACCACTTTATAGAACTTGCCTTAAGTTGTGGTGGCACCTTCTTGTCACATAGCACACTGGAAGCGAGCCTCCATTTCATCCATCCTGTCCCAATACGATGTGTGACATCATCGTCAATCTCCCCGCTGCCTTGCATGATAGATCCAAGGTACTTGAAACTACTTTTCTTTTGGATGGCCTGGTCACCAAGCCTAACTTCCGCGCCAATCTCCTGAGGTGTCTCACTGAACTTGCGCTCCAAGTACTCTGTCTTGGTCCTACCCAGCTTAAACACTTTAGGCTCCAAGGTATGTCTCCAATCCTCCAGCTTAGCGTTGACTTCGCTACGAGTCTTTCGGATAGTTTATGATCCAGAAACTCCCTAGTTCAGCAAGTTTACTCAACTGTAACACACTGTCCAACATAGATTAGTCCATCTTTCATTTAAAAGGTAGCCCATTTGCAGAAAAATAGCCCATGGATCAGACTCATACCGGAAAACCCGAATCAAACAAACTAATTCAACTCGATGTTTGGTACACATTTGCCATAATTGAAAACCAAAAACCTGATCGCCCACCCCTACTAAAAAGTAACAATGGATTGATTCAAACATCTTAATCTGCAATATGTAAAATCATATAGAAAGTTATGGATCTCTAATTACAATGAAACGGAACTTGAAATTGATTTTGTAATTGCTACAATAGATAATTTGGAAGAAGTAACTTGCATATATGATTTTTTGAGCTATTTCATAGCCTGTAGCAGTGGTAGGATTTCTCCAATTTTAGATCCTTAGTTCATACTCGTACTAATCTCGTCTAGCAGCTAGATGGACCTCAGTCCGCCTTGATAAGTCGAACAATGATCATCAAAGCACAAAGGGTGACAACTAGCCAAGTTGGCCATCCAGTACCAAACTCTTCAACTGCAAGAAAAAACACTCGCAGCAGATATTAAGAGGAACAAAGGTACATGACCATAAGGGCTGTTTTCATGCAGGATCCAGAACGGCACCATGAAGAAAAAGGCAGCCGCCAGTCCTGGACCATCCCTAGGACCACCAACAACGGGAGGCCCAATGTTCAGTACCGGAAGAAAACCACGGACTACAGTCTACAAACAGTCTCTCAGTAGTATTGCGACAACTGTGAAAACAAGCCACACGGTGTGGCCTAGAGCAGCAATACCACAGTCAAGAAAAGCACCATGGATGCAGCCCAAATCTTCTTCACAAGATCCATTTTCTTTCTGAAATGCGTTCGAATTTGGAAACAAGAAGACAATCACAACAATTGGGTTTGGGTGAGCTATGGCCACGGCAGAATGGGGTTTAAGGGGTTTTTCCTTTTTTCGGTTTCCTCTGATATAGAAGTATTGAAAACACCTAAGGCCAAAGAGTTGCGGATTTCAATGTGACAATCAATTTGAGCTTATCGAGGAGATGAAAAAGGAAGCGGGAGCTAAAAAAGAAATTGCCCCGCGACCAATTCCGCGTGAATTATTAGTTCTATTCTCTAACGATTGTCAACTTTAGAAATGCGCTTTTACTTGACTAAATGAACTTAAATACATCCTGATCTTGCAGCATGAATGAAATACACCACTAAATTTTGTCAAGTTTAGGGGTGTTCTTAATACTGCTCTCGGCTTTTTATTAAGAGTCTTATGTTCCTATAAGAGTTTGAAACTACTTGCTATGTCATGTGGCATATCGGAGGTGTAATAAGTTCAGTTAGTCAAGTAGAGTATTGTTTTTAAGACTAGGGAGATTGAATTAAAAGAGACTTTTGAGAGTGTAAATAAAAAAATATGACACAATTCTTGAAAATGAAATAAAATGGACTCGTTTTTAATTAGTGATAATGACACATATTTTAAAAACCCACAAGTTTTTTTAATTTACAAAATACCCCCTCTTTTTTTTTCCTGCCCCTCATCCACCCCTCAGCCCCATCCTCCCCCAACCTCCCCTCCTCCACGTCATCATCACCTCCAAACAACTAGCAGATGTTTAAACATTTATCTAAACAACAAATAAATGTTTTCATATCTCGATCTCCAAAATAATTAGCAAATATTTTCATATTTCTCCAAACAACTAGCTGATATTTAAAATATTCTCATTGTTTTAACTAAAGAATCATAAAAAATACCTAAACAACTTAGAGTTGTTTAAATATCTTCTGGTTGTTTGAACTAAACAACTTTTGGTTGTTTAAACAACTTCTTTTGTTTGAACTAAACAACTTAGGGTTGTTTAACCAACATCTCTTGGTTGCTTGAACAACTCATGTTTATATAAATAACATATCCTCTCTTCTCTTCTCTTCTCTTTTCATTTTTCATTGAAGCTTTCTTTGGCTCTCAAAAACATACAGTAATATTTCACTAGAACTAAATGACTAATGTCATCTCTTTAGAGAAAAGCTAACATCTTTTTTCTCCAAAATCTATGATCTTAAATATTGAGTATACTTTAGAACACTTCATATGCCAAAAACTCCAGGTACTAAACCAAAATTTACAAATTGTAGAATAGCATCGAGGACGTCCTTAATTACAAAGGAACAAGGAACAAGAACGTTTAAAAAATGGAGAAAAGAAAAGAGAAGAGAAGAGAGGAAGGAAATGGAGAAGAGAAGGTTAAAAAAATGGAGTAAATGAATGAAATTTAGAGTTTTATTAAAATTTTTTGATCTTTTAATTTTTACCCTAAACTTTTAAATATTCTAATTCAACCCCATCTCTTCATAATTAACCTCTAATTAAATATTTATAACAAAAGAAAAGGAAAAAGAAATAGAAATTCCTATCCTTCATTCCACTCTCAAAGATCCTTTTTACCTCATTTGATTTTTACCCTAAACTTTTAAATATTCTAATTCAATCTATCTCTTCATAATTAACCTCTAATTAAATATTTATAACAAAAGAAAAGAAAAAAGAAATAGAAATCCCCTATTCTTCATTCCACTCTCAAAGATCCCTTTTACTTCTATTGGATAAAATTAGATCTCCGCCCATAAGATTTTTTCCGACCCACCCCGACCCATTTTTCCGAATTCAACCTGAATGCTTCCAAAGCACCTTTTTGAGTACCTCCTTACGTATAGTGACATTCTCGTAGAAAACGTATGCTAGCTTTTGCAAACAATGGGTGGGAAAATTAAACACTAAAATCTTATGCTAAGAAGCGGGTCATAATTTCATTTGGCGGGTTATATGTTCAATGCCTAATTTGGTCACTCACTCTCAAACAAATAGTTCATACTACCGCCTAAGGCTTCCATTGTTTCTATTCATTTTTCTATGCCCCTAATTTTCTTTAAATTTTTATTTTGGGTGGGAGATTTGTGGGCTATTTAGAGAAAAGGTATTAAACTAGAGAGCCTTTAATGGGTTTCAAACTCTGCACTTATCTTTTTTTTTGAAAAAATTACCTAATTATATTCCTTTATTTACCATATTTTTCATTATTACTATTCATTCTCAAAAATTTCAACAATTCCTTCTTTCCATTCAAATACATTAATTCGGTAAGTCGGTATATTAATTCAGTAATTTGGATACATTAACTCAGTAATTCGGATACATTAATTCAGTTTCGGATACAAAAATTACTAATAATTAGGGGTTTTAAGTATCGCAGGTAACATTTAAAGCATGATATATTGAACATAGAGATAATTTATTCAGTAAGTCGGTATATTAATTCACATTAATTCAGTAATTTGGATACATTAATTCTGATTCTTAAATTATCTCTATGTTCAATATATCATGCTTTAAATGTTACCTGCGATACTTAAAAACCTTAATTATTAATAATTTTTGTATCCGAAACTGAATTAATGTATCCGAATTACTGAGTTAATGTATCCAAATTGTCATGTTTTTAAGGAATTTCTGTAAATTGAAAAAGGGTAAGGAAAATGATAATTAACTCTTTACACTAGGTGATTCCTAAAAAAAATTACTTTTTAAAAATCTCTTAAAATTAGAATATTTAACTGAACTAATTTAAATTTGTATCACATAAGATTCACCGTGCAAAGCTATTTCTTTAGTGGTTTCTTTTTGTACACTCGAAAAAC
This sequence comes from Solanum dulcamara, assembly GCF_947179165.1. NCBI lineage: Eukaryota > Viridiplantae > Streptophyta > Magnoliopsida > Solanales > Solanaceae > Solanum > Solanum dulcamara. Next base: position 23,224,340 of record NC_077243.1, read on the forward strand.
ACAAATTCGATAAAGCTGGGATCTTGTCTTCTACATGCGACAGATAAAATATAACTGTAAAGTTAATAATAATATTGTCCGTTCTGAGCTTAGGTCATGTGGCTTTAAAACATATCATTGGGATGCAAGACCTACTTACTTCTATATTCAACACTAGACACAGGAGCCCGTACTAGCATGGGCCCAATATTTATTTATTTTTGTCATAATTTATGTGATATAGATAAAATTTAGAGAGTCAACTAATTTTTGTTATGAATTTAATATTTAAAGTTATTAATTATTGTGATTTATTGTACTTTTTATAGAAATTTTCAATAATATATATTACTCCCTCGTCCCAATCAAATTATTTATATGACTTTTAAATATTTTAAGTTGTTATTGTTATTTATAGAAATTTTCAATAATATATGTTACTCTTTCGTCCCAATCAAATTATTTATATGACTTTTGAATATTTTAAATTGTTATTGTTATTTATAGAAATTTTCAAATAATTTATGCTACTTTCTCTATCTCAATTTATGTGACACTAATAAAATTTCTAAAATCATTTATATATTTCTTATGTTTTTAAAATTTTAAGTTATTACTTATTATAATTTACAATTTCTTTCCAAAAAAAATGTGTTGACAGGAAGAAATAGTAATAATTCAAAGTGAGGATTTTTCCACAGCATGTGGTGGCTTTTTGGAATATAAGTCCCATACATTTAGCAACCATTAGTACATCAATTTATAGTTATGGCTAAACAACCCTCAACTTTAATTTTATGGAGAAATAGCTAGCATGTTGATACCATCCCCTAAACCCACTCTTCTATAATAATACAATATATCCTATGTTTTATCGAGTTAGGTCTCTTCTCCTAAGCTCGGGTGTCCTGCCTGACCCATTATCTATAAGCTAATACAAGAGTGGCTCCAATACCATATATAATGGTCTAGCTCTGAATTTAGACCCGCACTCTTTTAAAATGCGTCACTAAAGATCTTCTATATACATAACTTTTTCCCCTAGTTAGGGTGTTTCGAAAATGAAACTCTTATCATACTTAATCAAGTGAAGTTTTAATTTTATTTTTGAATACCTTTCCGACTTCTAAAATAATTTTAATAGTTTATGTAACAATTGACTCAATTGATTTTTTTTTTCAAAATTAAGAACCAATAAAACTTGACTAAGATCTAAACACTTGTGAAGTTGTGTGACTTATAATAATTTATACATATCTATTAATATCTTATGAAAGATTACACAAATTGGTATATTGTTAATTAAGTCATAGCCTTAGTTAGGGATATGTTTAATCTCAGCCTTTAAAATTTGAGAGAGAAAGAACGATTTAGTTAAGATTTCTATTAAAAAATAAAAATAACAATTGAGATTCATAATACCATACTCGAACATACCCGTAATAACTCTTCATAAACAATGCTGCAAGAACCTTTTCCTCATCAGGAAAATTAGATTCATAATACGAGTATACACTCACTTTCACAATTAGTATTTTGTTATTTGAATATCTACTATATCTAGATATATCAATAACAATACCTTCATAAACAATGCCTTTTAAATATCTCAGTTAAACTTCCACCTCATAACCTCTTTTGAAATAATAATTCATAACAAGGCCTCCCTTCCCAAAGTTCAAGGCCACTAGTGACAATGTCCAGGACTAAAACAACAGGATGAAGAGTTGTTAATCCTTCACATTTGAGTCTAACTCCAGCAGCTTCAAGGACTCTTTAAGTCTAGGCAAATTTCCAGGTAAAAAGTTACACAAAAATAGAATCAGCCACCAAGTTGTACACAAGTATCCAATTAGCCAACAACAACTATCTATACACTTTCATTATTTAGGTTGTCTTTCTTTATCTTCTTGAATTTTGTTTTTTGTAAAACACCTCCCAATAGTAGAAACAAGACTTTCTGATATTTGAGTTTCTAAAATGATTGAACACTGAAAGTAGAACACTTCATTGTATCATGAAAGCACAAATTACGAAATTTCAAAATTATAATCATGAAAAATTCAAGATTTTGATGTGTCATATCCCAAAAATAACAAAGTAGCTGAGATCAAGCTAAATACGCTAGATTTCTCCATACAATTAAACAAATTATTTTCAACTCTATTGGCATCATGTGCTAAACAGTCAACTTAAGTAGGAAAAATTCATGTGTAGCTCCCACCACTACTAAAAACAGTCCAAAAAACAACGGAAAAAACAGCGACGGACTGTGTCACTCAAAAAAGCAACGGAATTTGAGACATTATCCGTCGCTTTTTTATTTTTTATTTTTAAATTTTTTTTAATAAAAAGCGACGGACAGGGACGATATATCCGTCGCTTTATTTGGCGGATTTTTGCGCCATATATAAATATATTTAACAATTAATTATAACGACAGAGTCCGTCGCTTTTGAATTGAAAATAATTAAATATTATTTAACAATTGCATCTCCGTCCGTCGCTTTTGAATTGAAAATAATTAAATAATTTTTTAAAAAAGAAGCGACGGACAGCGTCTCCCAATCCGTCACAATTTTGGTCAAAATAGTGGTCAACTATTTTAAAAAAGCGACGGACAGGGCGATGCTGTCCGTCGCTCTTTCTGAAATATTTCAAACCCAGCGCCCGACTTTTTCTTATTTCTTCATTTATCCTCTCTCTAAAACCCTCCCCCTTCTCTCTAAAAACTTACAACCCCCGCCGCCTGTCGCCACCCCCACTCCCTCCCCCGTTGTTGTTGTTGCCGCCGTCGCTTCCCTCCGTCAGCCTTCTCTCTCCGTATTGTTAATAAGGTTAGTTAGTTAGGGTTTTAATTTTGAAAAAAAAATTAATTTGTTGATTTGTTAGTTAATTTATTTCATATAATTTGTTTAATGTATGTTATTAACATAATTAATTTGTATATGTGATTTTGAATTGGTGAATGTTTGAAATTAGATTTTAGGTCTTTGTTTTGATTTGAATTTTTTTTGAATTAAATTGTGAATTGAATATTTTTTGAGTTGGAATTAAAGTGTTCTTGATGTTCAAATGTTATTAACATAGTTGGTTAGTTCTAGAAGTTAGAATGTGAATGAAAATTTTAGGGCTTTAGTTTGAATTGTGGTTTTTTTAAGGAAAAATTAATAGGAAAAACACTTTTAAATAAATAATTACTGATTTTAGCGATACCTTTTATTTATTACCATTTATAGCAATATGTAGCAATATTATGATATATCTATTATATATTAATAGTGAATTATGCATGCAATATAAATATATTATAAGTATTTTATATTATACTTGTTTGGTAAGAAATTGACACAATGTATTATAAGTATATTAAAGTATGTGATAAATAAATTATTCATGAATAAAACTTGTATTATATGAGTTTTATAAATTATTCTAGCTAATATGTATTAAAATTGTATTATAAATATTCAATGAAAAAAATATTATTGCTATAAATAGTAAATATTTTCTTAATGTTGTACATTTATGTAGATTTCCCTTTTTTTAATTAGATTGTGAATTGGGTATTGTGTTAGTTGTACTTGAAGTGTTTTTGAAGATAAAATTAAAGTTAGAACATGAAGTAATTAGAAATTAGAATTTAGAATTTTTATGTTTGGAAGATATTCAAATTAGAAAAACATTGAATTGAATGATTTTTGTTGTATGGAAGATATTCAAGTCATGAACTTGGACTTTAGAATTTTTGAACTTAGATTTTTTTTTTTGGTTTGTATAAATTGTGAACTTTAGAATTTGGAACTAATTAGAACTTAGATTCTTGAATTTTAGGATACTTGAATATAGAGTCCGTTTGGATTGGCTTTAAGTTGATCAAAACCAACTTAAAGCCCCTTTTTAGCTTTTGGACGTGTTTGCCTAATGCTGACTTTAAGCCATAAAGTTCTTAAAGTCAATCAAAAATGAAAAGTTAGGATTCCTAACTTTTTTTTTTCCAAAGTGCTTAAAGTCATTTTCTTTGACCATGAAAATTACTTTTATATCCCTTATATTTTAACTAAATTCCCAAACTACCTTTTTTTATTCTTACTTGAATTAATTAGAAATTGAATTATTTATAATTTAAACTTACTTATAAGTTGAACTTAATTATTATATGAATTAATTAATTATAACTAGAATTAATCATAACTTGAACTTAATTATTATATGAATTAATTAATTAGAACTTGAATTATTTATAATTTAATCTTAATTATTATATGAATTAATTAATTATAACTTGAATTAATCATAACTTGAACTTAATTATTATATGAATTAATTAATTAAAATTTGAATTAATTAGAATTTGATTAATGTCTCAGCAAATTGGAGAACTTACACATGTATTGGCAGAATCTGAGAAAAAAAGGGTTGAGGAGCAAAAACGTATGAATGAACAAGTTGAGCAAATTAAAGAACAAGTACTCAACCTCGCCTGTTAGCCTCCGCCCCGTTGTTCAAGAGGATCCACTCCGGATGAATACGACGATAGTGATGAATACATAACAAATAGTCCTTAGGTTCCCTACGTTAGTTTATGAACATTTTGAAATTTTTTGTTAACTTTGAAACACTTTAAATCGTTCTAAATTATAACTTTATTCGTTTTAAGTGTTTAATTATGTTTGTTATTATATATTTTGCGTATTTTATTTATTGTTATTTGTGTTTGAATGGACTGAATTGCTATAAAATGAATTGAATTTTGATTGCAGGTGGGCAGCAGAAACTGTAGATTTTTGCTGTCAAAAATGTTACAGAAAAGCGACGGACTGGGTCCTTTAGTCCGTCGCTTTTTTTTTTTTTAAATTTTTTTTTTGATAAAAGCGACGGACTGAGACTCTATGTCCGTCGCTTTTCTGAAAATTTTTAAGAACACTAAGAACAAAAGCGAAGGACGACGGCCATTTATCCGTTGCTTTATATTAAATAATTACTTATATATATATATATATTATTTTTTTAATTAAAAAATTTAGGAGCGACGCAGTCCTTCACTTTTTACGACCCTGTCCGTCGCTTTGTTAAAAACGTCGAGCAAAAAAGTGACGGAAGTGACTGCATTGCTTTTCCGTCGAGTTTGACCAAAAAAGCGACGCAGTCCATCGCTTTTTTGCGTCGTTTTTTGATCTTTTTCTAGTAGTGCACACAAATAGGTCTTCAAACACTTTTTGCAAACATACATTAGTGCAGTATGATTTTTTCCTTACGAGTAACCCATTATCATATAAGAAGGCTCCTAACTATTTTCTTGTAATATCCCACCCTTTTGAAATATTTATATTTATCTGTATTTTCGTGGCAAGACTAAGAGTGATTAATAAATTAAAAAGAATGTGGTATGACGTATTTAAATTATTTAATAGTCCTAATTAAAATTTCAAGGTCAAGCAAGTTGTAAAATAATAGTTGGCAAAAACTATCTCATAAAGTACTTTTTAAATATTTTTCTGAAATTCGGGTCAATGTCTTAGAGCTTTTCTTCTAATCTATAAAGGGTTAGAGGGTCCACAACCTATCAAATTGAAGGTCTACGAGTCTAGTTTCTAAAGCATTAAATTATAGGATAATTATAGTAGATGACCATTTGATCATTTTAATTATCAAAAAATAGTCATTTGATGTATATTTATGTATATTCGGTGTATATTTTATGTATAGGGTGTATCAGAAAGTATATTCAATGTATAGCTCATGTATGAGACGATCCAAAATAGGTTATGAGTGGCATCCACACTTGACCTCCTAGGTGGGAGAACGAACGAATGCAAACCCCAACTTATATTAGTTATTCAACTTATGAAACTCGACAATAATGTGAAAACCCAAATCTTATCAAAGTAACAAATAGCAATCCACTAGGGTCTACTACATATCATTCCCAAAATCTGAAAGTCATCACATCAAGGACATCTAATTTTAAAATACTAAGTCTAAAAATATCAATCACCAGAATAAATAAATAACATAGTTTGTGTTCAAAAACTAAGAACATCATGTCATGACTGAAAGAATCCAACACGAGCTAGAAGGATTATCTCACCCTAGAACCTGATGTGCTGGACACTAGCTAGAGCTGAGGTCGAGTCGAAGTCGCAGGTACACTACAACACTTAACAGGTGGCAGACGATAAGATCAAGATCAAGTGACAACACAATAAAACAATTATGTAATCAATTAACAATAGCAAGAGTATACATGAGAACTCAGGCCTCCACACCACACTCTTTTGGGAAATGAGTTATTTGAGTTTGGGTAGTATTAAGTCATTTCATTTATTTTCCTTTAATATTATCGTGTCGGAATGTGACACCTGATCAAATAATATCGTGTTGTCTCGTGACACCCAATTTAAATATATCATGCCAGCTAGTGGCACCCAATCCTATAATATAATTATTTCATCATTCTTTATTATCACATTGCAATTCATTAATAATATTTCATCAACTCTTCTTTATTCAAGGCTATACTTTTGATAGGGCAAGTTTAATATTATTGATTTCACGATTTCTAGATTGCAGACTAATCACAACAACATATCAACCATCCAAACCACAATAATTAAATGCATAAAAAACTTCACAATATCACTCAACGACTATTAAGAGTCTCTCTATGATATAGAATAAATCATAACTTAGCTCAATTGAAGAAACGAAGTTAAGAAAGCTAATTCACCAATACTTTTGCTTTCTTCAATGCCTCAGAACGTTCCAATCTATCAAATATACAATATTCGTAAGTAAGCGAGTCTATAGACACCCAAATTACTATATGTCTAGTCTAGACAACAAACTCACCAAAATCTATAATCAATTTTGTAAAACTCAAGCTTAGGATTAACTTTCAATTTCCCCAATTAACATAAATCTAATGATCTTCATATAATATAATACACCTAATATTTAACTACATATCTCTATATATTAAAACTTAATCATAATGTGATAACAAAATAATAATAAATAAAATTGCAGCCAACTGGTTACGGAACCAATGGCGGAAACTACGAACCAAATTTGTAGAACTCTAGCACTATATCAATGGTCCATATTAGCCTAAACTCCCCAATCATTGGCTCATCAATATAATATCACTAATTCTCAATCATTACCTTATGATTAACTGTCACGATCCAAAAATTGAGTTCATGATGACAGATATTCCAAACTTCATCTCGATGTGTAAGCCAAAAAGTAAAACCATACGAGACACCGAAAGAGAAGCCAGACCACAATTAAACACAATAAAAGGACAACAACGAAATTATCTCAAAACTTGATATCATAAGTTTAAGGGCATCTAAATACAAATATGGATTTGAATACACAGTATAAGTCTCTCAATATAGTAAAGACTGTAATTGAAAGATGGACTAGCGGCGATCCGGATTCCAAGATCTCACCACTGATCTGATGATGATGTATCCACCAAAATCAACTACCGTGCTGGAAATCCTGGCTAGAATCTGCATCAAAAGGGACACAAAAGTAGGGTAACTACAATTCATATGTATTCAGTAGGTTTAACCGACTGAGTATAAGGAATTAAGCAAAACTATGTAATAAATTAAGAAATGCTTCCACATGCACCCAAAAGAGTCCCACTCCGACTATGATGCAGGTAATTTATATAGAACGGCAAGATTAAAGAAAATACATAAATACAGTTAAACAGATAGGTCAATTATCACACGTATCAAAGCAATGCAATGCAATATGATGATGCAATGATATGATGACACAGCGGGATCAAAGTTATCGCACAACCTGTCGTATACACCTACCGAGTTGTGCTATTAAGCAGGACCCATGGGGGTTTCGCAAACCGTATACCTCGTCGGAATTTCAATGTATCAACTACCTCACCACCCAATCATGGCCAAGGAATCATGATACTAGTGTCTCATCCATTTACCACCTCTCTCGTGGTCAAGGATACAAAATATGTCACATTTTCTTTTTCAAAAAGAATTTTTATAGTGCTCAACTTCCCAATGATCAATGATAATATGAATGAGGATGAATGCATTCACAACATATAAGGCATGTAGGTAATATTCAACTCAACATGTAGTACAAGGTTCAAAGTTCTCAAAAACTTAACCTAAACATGATATTCACTTCCAATAGACAGTAATGGAAAAAAATACCTCAAATTAAGTGTTTACCCCCTTTTCGACAATATTTTAACATTCAGGCATGTTCAAAACCTCCAAATCAACCCCTTAGGCGGGCATTACAAGTAAAATAACTTTTTCACATCCCTATCTCAATTAAGTCATAGATTAAATAATCTCAACATAAATAAAATATCAAATAAGGCCCCCACACGGGCTACACAATACATATAAGCCCCCACATGGGCATCACAATATAAATTAACAGTCCCAAACTACACTACGACCCATCCCAAAGTTTACAATATAGAATTTGATTAATCACCCCAACTCAGTCCCAAGAAAGATAGTCAAACCTATCTCAATTTTTGAAACCGCACTCGAACGCTCTATCGGACGAACAACCCTTGAATTTAATGCCCGAAATGATAAACCACTATCAAGAATAAAACGCACATGTCGTAAGGAGTCCAATGACACCTATATTGATAGATTTCATAAACAGAGGTAAAATAGTCCAAAAATTAATCATTTTTAAAAAGGATCAAATCTGGAATTTTATTGCAAAATCACATTCTACTAGTAATATGGAGCTCATGCTTGAAAAACTCATAAAATAGAGTTCAAAATGAGTTAGAAATCACCATTCTCCTTAGATTCAGATTAGGGAAGGAAACAAAAAATTTAGGGTTTGAAACTAAAGATTATGAGTTGAAATCGTGATATAAATGATGGAATATGAAAGATTTTAGTGAAATATTACTTTCCCCACGTAATTACTCGAAGAACTCTCTCAAAAATCACCCCAAGAAACTCAAAAATGGTGAGAAATGGGGTTTCTCTCAATGTTGAACACTGTTCAGTTGGAAATGTGCATCGCGATTGCGATACACTAATGCTCGCGATCGCGAAGGACATGGGATGAAAAAACCATCGCAATCGCGAAGACAACTATCCTGACTCATCGCGATCACGTGGCCTAAGGCCGCGATCGGGATGGACAAAAGTAACTGCACCAGAAACCAGCAAAATCCCAAACTCAAATTCTCCGATCGGACCTTCAAGATTCATTTGAAATCCCGTATACACAAACCTTATATGTACTCCTACTAAATTCGATCGCGATCGCGAAGGAAACGGGATGAAAAAACCATCACAATCGCGAAGCCAACTATCCTGACTCATCGCAATCACGTGGCCTAAGGCCGCGATCGTGATGGACAAAAGTAACTGCACCAGAAACCAGCAAAATCCCAAACTCAAATTCTCCGATCGGACCTTCAAGATTCGTTCGAAATATCGTATACACAAACCTTATATGTACTCCTACTAAATTCGACATTCTGGATTTAATAGAACCATCAGAATTCAAATTCAAGGTCTCATTGACCCAAAACCCGATAAGTCACAATTAAACTAGTTTCGGCACTTGAAAATCCAAAATAACCTTGGAACCTCTAAAAATTAAATGAAGCCATTTCTAGCGTTAGAATCACCCCCAAAACCATTGAAATCATTAGAATCCAATTCTTCGAACTCAATTTGTTGACCAAAGTCAAACTTAGCTCATTTAAAACCAAACTTTCCAACTTGAGACCTCAATTTCACGATACAACTCCAAATTCGAAAACAAAGACACTCCTAGACCAATTTCCACATTTTGGAGCTCGTGGATCTGATGGAATCCTGTTTGGAACCCGTAGCTCCGATTGGTACCGAAAATCACTTTTTAGCAACTTTAACTCCTTAAAACTCAAAAACTTGCCAATTTACAAACCATTAAGATGATCAAATAATACTCGGAGACACTAAAGATAGGGGTAAAATGATAATTTCATAAAACTTTCCAAAAATGACCCTCAAGATCATTACATTAACCCACTAATATTAACTCCACCTTTAAACCACTTCGCAATTATGAGTTGTAAAACTTAACAATTAGAATTTAGAAATTTAAATTCTCTCCAAACAATATAATATAATAATCATCAATGCTCATTATTTAATGTTGCAGAATTTGTAAATCTTTTCAAAAGCAATACCTTAACAAAGACTGTGTAAAAACTCACTGATGCTCTTTGTAGCTGCCGCCCAGGTAAATGTTCTCGCTCATTTTATTTTCTTTTAAATAATTAGGGCAATTAATTATGAATCAATCAATAAATATTAAATATCACTAATTATTCTTATATATATGGGACAAGTAGAATAGGATATTAAATAAATTACCACTTTAGTTCACCAATTAAATTAATTATTTAAAGTTACCCCTCAACTAAATAAATGTAGTTATCGAATAGTCCAAAATACCCATTAAAAATTTACGGAATGAGTCTTTTATGAATTAAGAAGCTCTAGTACTCAAAACGACTTAATGTATCATTAAACAGATATCAATTTATCCACCGTTCATCCCTGAATGGTCAAAAGAAGAGCGAGGGTAGAAAAGGGTAACTGACTCGACGAACAAATTCGGATATCTTCCACGTATATCCACCTCAGTCTCCCAAGTGGACTCCTTAACCGGACGATTCTTCCATTGGACCTTCACAGATATAATCTCCTTAAACCTCAACTTGGGAACCACCCTTCTAGAATAGCCACAGGCTCCTCCTCATAGAAAAAATTCTCATCAAGTAAAACTGAATCCCAACGAATAATATAGTTTCCATTACCATTATATTTTTTTAGCATAGACACATGAACACTGGGTGCACTCCACACTGGGTTCACTCCGAACAAAAACCTAGAGGTAAAGCCAATTCATAGGCCACCTCTCTAACACGCCTTAGAACTTCAAACGACCCAATATACCTCAGACTGAGCTTAATTCGCTTACCAAATCTCACCACACCCTTCATGGGTGAAACCTTCAACAATACTTGTTCTCTTTCCATAAATTCCATATCCTAACCTTTCGATCTACATACTCCTTTTGCCTGCTTTGAGCTGCTAGAAACTTCTCATGAATGAATTTCACCTTTTCTAACGAATTCCTCAAAAGATTAGTACCCAAGGTCTCACATCAAATGCATAAAACTAATCAATGGGAGACCTATATATCCTCTCATACAATGCCTCAAACGGAGCTATATCAATACTCGATTGATAGTTGTTATTTTACGAAAACTCTGCCAAGAGTAAGAACTGATCTCAATGACTATCAAAATATATCACGCATGTATGAAATATATCCTCTAGCACTTGATTTTTCCGCTCGGACTGCCTATTATTCCGAGGATGAAATATAGTATTAAGATCCAATCTAGTACCTAACTCAGCCAGGAAGGTCCTCCAAAAATTAGAAGTAAATTGCGTACCTTTATCTTATTTGATGGAAACCGAAACTCCATGCAATCAAACATTCTCATGAAAATAGAGTTTGGCTAACTTTTCTGCATTATATGTCACCTTAAGTGGAATGAAGTGTGCAGACTTAGTTGACTTGTCAACAATCACCATATTGAATGTTCACTCCACTATAAATGTAATGACCCTGAAGGTCATTTTTGACAAAATTTCCATTTTACCCCTTCCTCCAGTTGCCCGGAGTTATTTTAGATTGGGTTTCTAAGTTGATTTTTTGAAATCTTGTGAAAAATTGAGGTTTTGCTAGAGAAATTAGTTTTAAAGGCTTAGTTGTCAAATTTTGAGTTTCAGAGTCATTTGGAGTTTCCAATCTCGAAATGAAATTTTGTTGATTTTATCAGTTTCGAAATGTGGAAATTGGTCTAGAAGATTTTTCGGAATCAAATTTAGAATTGAAACGTGAAATGTAGGTCCAAAGTTGGAAATTGAGTTAAAGTTTGATCCAAGTTTCACTTTGGTCAATATTTTGGATTCGGGTGCTTGGATTGAATTTCTGATGGTTTTAATAGTTTTGGAAGGTGATTATATTGCTAGAAAGGTCATCGCTATAATTTTTGGAAGTTCCGAGCTCGTTTTGATATTTTGGAGGCCTGAGTTAGTTTAGTTATGAGTTTTTGAGTTTTGGGCCAACGAGACCTCGAATTCAAATTCCGATAGTTCCATTGAGTCTAAAATATCATTTTCAAGCTAGAAACATATTTGGTTTGTGTTCGAGAAGTTACGGATGAGTTTTTAAGCTTCTTGGGTGCTTTGACGCTATTTCAACAAAATTTGGCAACTAAAATATTTATTATTAGTTTTAAAGATAAAAAAATTATTCAAAACTTTTAAAATTTTGAGCATGAATTATAGGACTTATCTGCAAAGTTTGGTGCATTTTCTCTAAGCCGAGATCAGACTTTTATTTGACATGGCAAACGAGTTCAAAATTGAATTTTGATTGAAGGAGAAGGTTCGTATCATTATTTAAGAAATTTAGGGGGAAAATTGGGTCATTTCGCTATCGTATGAGGGATTTATGACTTTTTTAGAAAAAAAGTTGCAGATTTTCCAGTGCAAATAATATTGTACATGTATATATAAATTTTAGACTGTGTTCATTTGGTTGAGCATATCGGGAGTTCTAGAGCTTGAAATGGAGTTATTCTTGCAGATTACTTCTTGATATAATATGGGGGTTAGTATACAATTATCAATTCGATAGTTTCTCATAATTTCTTTATCTAGTTTTCTTTTGTTATTCTTAAATTTCTTGGGAAAATTGGCGTTTTATAGATTTAGAATCTATTTTTTATGAAAAAGGTATATTTAGGATCCTTGTGTTATGGATAACTTGATTTTAGCATAAATTTTTTGATTCATCAATTATTTTCATCATATTAACTGCGTATAATTTAAATTTTCTCGGTAAAGTCAAAATTTGCTAAATTGCGGATTTCAAAGTCGATTTTAACTTCATTTTTATTAAATTTCATATTTGAAATGCCCTAAACATGGATAAGATATTTTTCAAGGAATATTTTATATTTGAATCAGGGTTTTAGATTCGGATATTGGGAATTTTCTCATGATTATAAATTTTAGTAAAATTAGTGTTTGGGGGATGATTTCTACTTCAAATTCATTTTTTTTCAACATTAGTTTATAAATACTTAAAGGATCGTTCTCATGTAAAATATTTCAAATTTTCTATTTCTTTACCAAAATCAGGTTTTTCAGGTCAGATTCGATCTGATTTATAAAAATATTGATTTGGATATCATTAGAGTCTTGTTCTTATTGGGATTGCTTGTTTTAATAAATTTTATTGATTCGGAGAGCCAACGTAAGGTCAAAACTCAAGTTTGGGACTAGTGTAATCGGATTAGAGGCAAGTAAATTTCTAAACCTATTTTAAAGCCTATAGGATCATGTATTCATGTATTATGTGTTGATGATTGATAGAAGGTGGTGTTAATAACTATTGATATTCAAATGAACTCGATGATAAAGAGCGGGTTAATAAATGAAAAAATTGTGATGAGATGATATATGTTGTTCGATGTGATAAAACCTTGGGCTTATTGTGAATATTTGGATATATTTATATTTTATTGATATGATATTAATTAATTGGGTGATTGTGGACTATGTGGCATTATATGTGAATATCCATTCTGTTTTCACTCATTACTTTTGAATATACTTATCTTTGATGGCTGAAAAAGTGATATGATTGAGATACTGGATATTGGGACCGAGGTTTCTACTGATCGAGGTAATTTGGTGAGTTCTTTTTCGGCGGCCAAGGTATTTTCCAACTGATATTGTAGTCGAGGTCTTTTCCAATAGATATTATAATCAAGGTTTTTTCTGGTGGATGTTATAGCCGAGATCTTTTTCGATAGATACATGGTCTATATGAGGCCCCCAAGGGTTCCGATCTGAGGTGACAAGAGAATGTGTAGCATTTGGGCTGACATACATCACGATATGTGACATTGCATTGAATTTCATTGCATCATACATCTTTTGCTATTGTGGATGGTTTTACCCTTGATATTTCCCTAATCTGTATTATTGATTGTGTTGATTTGCTTTCGTATTAAATTTTATTATTATTGAGGTATATGAATACTGTGTTGTTACAACTGTTAGACTGACTGATTTTTATGTAGGTTATAGTCTAGGGTTAGATGGTGTGACAAGAGTACATGTACTTTACTAGCTTTGCTTAGTCTTAGTTGTTTACTTGTTGGATACCACGTTGTTGGTACTCACTACTTGCTAACTACACTTGTGTAGGTTATGAGCCCAGACAGTGACCCAATTTTTCTTATTTTCATCCGAGTCTTTCTGAGGCGATTCGAGTCGGCCATCTTTCCTCCTTCTTTTTACTTATTACTTTGTTTTATTCGAGAGACAAAGATTGAGAATTGTATTTATTTATATCTTGTAATTAGAAGGTTTGTACACGTGACAACCAGTTTGTAGAGGATTTTATAGTTGATTAAGTTACCATTTTATCTATATTTATTTATCTAAATTATCTTGTACTTTTACCTTCTACATTTAGTGGGTTTGTTTGACTTGTTCAGTGAAAAAGGATAAGTGTCATCACACCCGGTATTCAGATAGTGACAAATTGATATCAGAGCTCTGGGTTTATAGGTCTCATGTATACAAGTCAAGTCTAAGTAGAGTCTCGAGGATCGATATTAAGACGTCTGTACTTATTTTTGAGAGGCTATGAAGGCTGTTAGGAAATACCTTCACTTCTTGATTCTTTATCGTGCATCCTTTGATCCTATCTAATTCTTATCATTTCACTTATCCTCTCTCTTATAGCAATGACTTGTGCTTTGTTCTGTATGTGAGAAATTGAAGTGTCGTTGCTTGGTATTATTGTCGGATCTGGCATTGAGGCGAAAGTGATATAATTATAGAAAGGATGTGTAGTCAGATTTTGAATGATCTGTGACTCAAAAAGGATGAGTAAGATTGCGGTTCTATGATATGTTTCGAGGTTATGGCATTGAAAGATGAAAAATTGTTAAGAGACTTCATGAACATCTCATCCTGTCTAGTTAGTTATTCAGCAACAAAAAATAGCATTGGTATGACTTATTCGACATCGGTTGGCAAGCACGAATACTAGCTATTGAGGTGTTATTAGTTGTTTTACCTACTCGGACAATGAAGTTCGATGTTGCATTTATATTTGAGAAACCAACTGGTTGTTACTATGAATGTTGGAGTTAGGCATTGTTTTTAAGGAAAATTGTAGTAAATCTTTTATGGGGAATTAATGTGCTTGAATGGTGATGTATATTTCGAGGATCTAATTGGGGATTGGTGAGTTCGTTACGAGACTAAAGAAGTGGGTTGACACTGAAAGGATAAATTTATGGGTGGAGAAAGTTATGTCAAGTATACTTGCATGAAGGCAAGTGAGTGTACCAGCAAGAGAATATATATGGGAATTGGTTAATTCACGGGATTAGATCGTATAACAAGTTTGAGGTATTACGTAGATGATAAGGTTAACTCTGTGATAATGGCAAGGGTGGCTGAGTATGGTAATAGTAGTTCGGGATGGACTCTGATTAGAATGAAACTATGCGATGATGGGTTTCAATTAAGGGGATTAAGTATTATAACGATGACTTGCGAGTATCTAAGATTTTATTTGTTACCACTTGATGAGTAGCGTAGTTATGTGGAAAGTTGGGTTTAGCAACACATGGCTCCGCCTGTCTTGTTCTAGTTGTAGAAATAGTATTTGGTGTTCATTAGTCGGGTTGAGCCTGCTTCGAGAGTGGAGTCTATGGACATTCAGCTCTAGAGTTGTGGTAAGTTCTATAGTGGTCTCGAGTTTGAAAACTTGCAAAACTTGGGTTCCTAATGAGGGACAGGGTAAGATCAACATATAAGTGTCTAATGATAAACTAAGGTATGTGATTGCATAAAATCTTCAAAGTATGGGCTAATGTTGATTGATAATTGGATTGGTTTACACGATTTGAATCAAAATTTCAAGTTTTGCATTGTAAGTCTACATTCGTGATGGTTGATTTTTGTCAAGGTATGAATTGGTAAGGTAAGGAATGATTGATTGTGTCGGCTGTTGAGCATTTGGAAGAACTTGTACATGATTTGAGTTGTGGAGTTTATTACTTTCTGTTGTAAAAGAGTTCAATAAGTTTCAATTTGAAAAGCTTGATTTAAGTTAAAAGGTAATATATTGTAGATGCTTGACCAAGAAAATAATGATGATAAATGAATTAAGAAAAGGAACACGAGTCTGGTACATCAAAAAGTTCAAGCATTTGGTATTACATCATGTGTTCATAGTATACAGAATTATCAAGGTGGGAAAGGTTCCTCTAAGTATGGCATAATGTATACGATGGTTGAATAGTAGTTAAAATTGGGTAAGTATAAGATTGCATAGAATTGATATTGGTCGTGATTCAATAATTTTATCTTAATGGAAAAGTACAATGAGATTCAAAAATTGGAGTTTTAACAATTGGTTGAGATCGATACCTATCATGTAATGCTTAAATTGGAAGAGAGAGGTCCACGACTTAAAATCTTGGGAACAACAAGGTGTAGCTAAGAAACCTGGATGCTAGTAGCGGTTTGAGAGTAAAGTAACTGACTGGTGTGACTATGATGTTTTAGTAGTATTGGTAGTGTTAGCTTCACTGGAGTATTGTAGAGAGTATGAAAAAGTTGATAAATCGAGTGTGTCTACGATTATTATGAGACTAGGTTGGCTAATTGTAGAGTCAGGCAAATGAGAATGTATGTTATGAACACTATGGAAGGAATATTTTTTGATATTCGACTTTGGTTTTGTATATTCTTATGTGACTACCTACCTTGTTCAGACTGGGTTTAGTATATGATTCTCTGTCTATGATTCATGGTATATTTTCACTTCCATAAATGGATTTCTAATGGTGGATCGGATGTACTAATCCATGCTCTTTTTGATAGGGTAAGACGCTGATGAAAGTTTGGTTATTTCAGATGTGGGGATTTGGTGTTGCCTTGTGATAGTTGAAGGTTTTCAGAAATTCTACAGGTGTCATCTTGATTAAGAAAACTTATAGAAGAGCTACCTTATATATTGCAATTTCTCGATAGTCTTGGTTTTTACCTTGTCATTGAGGACATGTTCAGCTAGGTATGATTTGATACTTGTAGGACAATTGAGCCTAGTTCTTCTGTTTGGAAATTGACTATAATCACAATTACTGTTCCAATTTTTCGGCGGCGTTATTGGAGGTTTTGTATGCTTGGATGTACTATTCATCAGGTGGTTACTTGATCATCTCCTTCTTTAGATCAAATTAGTTGGGTTCTTCCTAAATGAGTATGCATTGTCTAAAGATGAGGTGTTTGCAACTAAAGCTTGTGAAAGTATTAGGTTAAGAAAATTTTTTTTAACTAAAATTAGTGATGGGTGTGTGCATTACGCATGCTTGATGGTTGGTTCTAGATTCACTTCGGGTTTTAACAGGTAGTAGTTAAGAATCTTCTCATGGTTATGTGATAAAAGGCTTTATTTCGATGATTATGCTATGATTTAGAGAGTTTCTGTTCAGGTTTGGTTCATGGATTAGCCCGTGGTTTGGTAATCACTCCTGGGTTGTAGAATTTTTAATTTTGATTTAGAAGTTCTGTTTTGATAGTTGATCCTAATGATGTGGTCTAACAATGGTTCAATTGGGAAAAACAAATACCGAACTTGGAGGTTATGCCTCGGGCCCTTGGTAGCATTGAATATCCTTCTTTCTTTTACTTTATGTTTGAGGACGAAAATGAGTTTTAGTGGTAGAAGATGTAATGACTCTGAAAGTCATTTTTGATATTTTTGATAAAATTACCATTTTACCCTCTTTTTAGTTGCCTCGAGTCATCTTAGATTGGGTTTGAAAGTTGATTTTTGAAAATATTGTAAAAAGTTGAGGTTTTGGAAGACAAAATTAGTTTTAAAGGCTTAAGTTGTCAAATTTTGAGTTTAAGAGTCATTTGGACTTTCAAGTCTTGTAATGGAATTCTGTCGATTTCATCAGTTTCGGAATATGAAAAATAGTCTAGAAGAGTTGTCGGAATCAAATTTGGAGTTGAAACGTGAAATTTAGATCTGAAGTTGGAAATTGAGTTAAAGTTTGATCCAAGTTTGACTTTGGTCAACATTTGGGGTTCGGGTGCTCGGATTGGATTTATGATGGTTTCAATCGATTCCTGAGGTGATTCTAACGCTAGGAAAGGCTTCGCTGTAATTTTTGGAAGTCCCAAGCTCGTTTTGATATTTTGGAGGCTTAAGTTAGTTTAGTTGCAATTTTTTGAGTTTTGGGTCAAGGAGACTTGGAATTCGAATTTCGTCAGTTTCATTGAGTCCAAAATATCATTTTCAAGCTAGTAGCATATGTAGTTTGTGTTCAAAATGTTCCGTATGAGTTTTGGGTGAGTTTTTAAGTTTTTTGCATGCTTTGGCGCTGATTTCTTCATCTGATTTTCTTTCCTTATTCGTAAATTTCTTAGGAAAATGGGGTTATCGATTTAGACTCTATTTTTGATGAAAAAGGTATGTTTAGGATACTTGTGCTATGGGTAAACTGATTTTAGCATAAATTTGTTGGTTTACTGATTATTTTCATCATATTAACCGCATATAATTTGAATTTTTCCGGTAAAGTTAAAATTTGCTAAATTGAGAATTTCAAAGTCGATTTTAACTCCACTTTTTAATTAAATTTCATATTTGAACTTTTCTAAACATGAATAAGATATTTTTCAAGAAATATTTTAGATTTGAGTCGGGGTTTCAGATCCGGATATTGGGGATTTTCTCAATAACATGAATTTTAGTAAAATTGGTGATTGAGGATGATTTCAACTCCAAATTTCAAATTGTTTTATAACATTAGTTTCTAAATACTTTAAGGATCGTTTTTCATTCAGGTTTTCTATTTTTTTACGAAATCGAATTTTTCGGGTGTTTCGGATCAGATTCGGCCTGATTTTCAAAAATATTAATTTGAGTATCGTTAGAGTCATATTTTTATTGGGATTGCTTATTTGAATAAATTTTATTGATTTGGAGCGCCAACATAAGGGCAAGACTCAAGTTTTGGACTAGTGTAATCAGATTCAAGACAAGTAAATTTCTAAAACTATTCTAAAGTTTGTAGGATCATGTATTCGTGTATTATGTGTTGATGATTGATAGAAGATGGTGTTAAGAACTATTGATATTCAAATAAACTCGATGATAAAGAGTGCATAATAAATGGAAAAATTGAGATGAGATGGCATATGGTGTTCGATGTGATAGAACCTTGGGCTTGTTGTGAATATTTGGATATATTTATATTTTACTGATATGATAATGATTAATTAGGTGATTGTGGACTATATGACATTATATTCGAATAGACATTCTGTTTTCACTCATTACTTGTGCATATACTTATTTGTGATGGCTGAGAAAGCGATATGAGTGAGATACTGGATATTGGGACCGAGGTTTCTACTAATTGAGGTAATTTGCTGAGGTCTTTTTCGGAGGCCGAGGTCTTTTCCAACGGATATTATAGTCGAGGTCTTTTCCGGCGGATATTATGGCCGAGGTCTTTTTCGATGATCGAGGTCTTTTCTAGCGGATGTTATAACCGAGATTTTTTCTGGTAGATACATGATCTATATGAGGCCCCCATAAGTTCTGATCTGAGGTGATCAATGGATGTGTATCATTAGGGCAGACATGTATCACGATATGTGACATTATATTGCATTTCGTTATATCATAAATCTTTTCTTATTGTGGATGATTTTACCCTTGATATTTCCCTTATCTGTATTATTGATTGTGCTGATTTGATTGCGAATTGAATTGTACTGTTGTTGAGGTATATGAATACTGTGCTGTTAGAACTATTAGATTGAGCTGATTTCTATGCAAGTTGTAGTCTTGGGGTTGGATAGTGTGGAAGGAGTACGTGTATTTTACTAGGTTTGCTTAGTCTTAGTTGTTTACTTGCTGGGTACCATTTTGTTGGTACTCATTCCTTGCTAACTACACTTGTGTAGGTTTTGAGCCCGTACAATGACCCAACTTTTCTTATTTTTCATCCGAGGTTTTCTGAGGCTATTTGAGAGGTAGCTATTAATGCCAGCCATCTTTCCTACTCCTCTTTACTTATTACTTTGTACTATTCAAGAGATAAAGATTGATACTTGTATTTATTTCATATGTTGTAATTAGAAGGTTTGTACATGTGACAACCACTCCGTGGAGAATTCTGTAGTTAACTAAGTTACCATTTTATCTATATTTATTCATCTAAACTATCTTCTGCTTTTACCTTCCGAATTTAGTGGGTTTAGGCTAACTTGTCTGGTGGAAAAAGATAAGTGTCATTACGTCCGGAATTCGGATCATGAAAAATAGATTACATTTTTAATTAAAAATTTATTACTCAATTAAAATTATATTTTATATATCAATTAAAATGTAGCTAACTTTAAAATGTAGATAATTTTAATAATATTTTTTTCCTTTAATAAACTTAAAATGAAAGTTTTGTTTTTAAGCTAAATAATATGAAAGTTTTATTTTTAAAGTAAATAAGATGAAAGTTTTATTTTAAAGTTAAATAAGATAAAATTTTATTTAAAGCTAAATAAGATGGAAGTTTTATTTTTAAGTTAAATAAGATGAAAGTTTAATTTTAAAAACACAGGGCAAAATACATACACAAAAATATTTAAGCTAAATAAGATGTAAATTTTATTTTTAAAAATGAATAACTAAAGTTACAAATAAAATGTAAAAAGAAAAAAAAAACTAACTAATAAGGTGGAGGGTATTTTTGCAAACATACAACTTTATTCTTAGAAATTATGCAATGAACATAATTTTAAATATGACAAACCAAACTACTCTTATCATAACTAATCTCATCATAACTTATCTCATCATAACTTATTGCAATATAACTAATCCCAACATAACTTTTATCCAAATCAAACAACCGCTAAGCATATCTAATATGCTAAGAATAATGTGTTATTAAGTATTATAATAGTACAATGGTCATATATTAAGTTTTGAAGTCAAGCAAATTGAGAAAGAAAGGTCAGCAAAAGTTATCGAAACTTTCTCTAATAAATTTTTAAACTTTGGGTCAAATATCTCAGATCATTCCTCTCAGTATATAAGAAGTTAAAGAGTTCACATCCTATCAAAATTGAAGGTCTATGATTCTAGTTTGGAACGCACAAAGTTGCACGTCAAACTGACATTGTAGTAAAAGTTATGATTATTTTACCTTGGACTATCTGGGTTTAAATCCGATCTCGAATCGGGTCGGGCAACACGAGGATCTTATCTTAGAGAAGCTTAGAGGCAAGGTTCATGATCATGAGTCTTTAGCCTTTGATATTGCAGTGCTTTGACAATAGATACTGACGGATGTTGACACTCAATTTTGATCGACCTATAACCAATTTTTGGATTGTTATTTGAATAAGTAAGTATTTTAAAACTTATGTATTTTTTATTTTTTGTTTAAGTTTATCCAATCAATTACATATCTTGGAGTTCATAATTTACAAAATATTATTATTATCATTTTTATTATTATTTATATAATTATTTAATTATTTTTTATGAATTCTTAATTTTTGAATAATGATTTTCCGTTCCTTAAATTCTTAAATTATATTGTTATTATTATTATCATCGTTATTATTGTTATCATTTATTTACTTATTTATTTATTATTGATTTTTAAATTTAAAATAATAATTTTATATAAGTTTCGAATTTTGAATGTTTGGTTAGTATGTATACGTTATATAATATATCGTAAAATATATTTATTTTATATGAAAAGTTATTACCTATTTACTTATTTAATATGTGTAGTATTTTTATTAATTAAATAGCAATTCATTCAATTTTTTTCCAAATTATTTAGATTATGGCTTTTTCGATTCAATTTTATTTTAATTCTAGCCAAATTGCTTACTATTCTTTTAAATTTGAGCCCAATTGAATTTAAATGGGGCTTAATCTTAAATCCTATTAGCTAATTTTAATCCCAACGTTCATAGCATATAATCAACGGCCGAGATTAAATCCCTCATTATTTTCCTATTAGACCGCCTCTCTCTGTCTCTCAATATTCCCTCACGCCGCGCACCGCTAACTCTTCTCTCTCCGCCACTTCTTCCCACCTCCATCTCGGCGCCGGCGAACAACCACCAAGCCAGCGCCATCCTTCCTTCTCCCAAAATAACCTCCTCCGCCCCTCCCTATCTCCATCTCAGGCGAAACATTGAAGGCGAAAGGACCTAGCCACTGCCGCCGCCGCCGCGTCTCTCATTCACCGGAGAGAACGCTATTCCTCTCCTGCCGGCGAAGACCAAGCAGAATCCACCGCTCTTCTCTCCGCCTTCTCCTCCCTCACGCTGCCGTCCAGTGAACTACCATCACCAAAAGCCGCTCCCCTCTCTCTTCTGTCTTCCTACGCCCTGTCTCCTCTCGTCTCTCCCATCTGCGGCGAGACAGCCGCCGCCTCCCTCTCTCTTCGTCGTCTCTCCATTGGCGAAAACCAAACCAGTGCTGCCTCATCTCCTCTCCTTAATGCCGCTTGGAGTTCCACTCCAGCGAGCCACTGCCTGGAGAAACACCACTAGTGAGGTCGCAAACCCCGCCGTCCACTGAACTCTGTCTTCGTTCTCACGGCGACAACGATGGCCATCGGGTTCAAGTCCAAACCGATCGGAAATTATTTGTCAAAGACGGATCTGTAAAACCCCGTCTTAGTACGTCTTAATTTAATTTCTAAGCCTATCATTTCAATTCTTTGTTCTCTTTTAACTGGTTCTGAGGCCCGGAATTCGTACACTTTTTTTATAGTCTCTTGTTTAATGCTTTGTATATGATTATTCAGTCCTTCACTTGATTCAAGCTATTATTGTTTTAAGTTATAATTATTCTAAGGTTCATTGATATTGTAAAATTCTCATTAAGTCTGTCGTTAGCATATGTTCTTTTTTTTTTTAGTAGCTTTGATATATAGCATGTTTAATTAGCAAAATTTGTATATTTAGCTTAATTATAGTACAATTTTATTTATCATCTGATTACTTGATTTCAGGAAATAATTATGGTAAGATCTGATATTTCTTGACCAATTTTCCTTTTCCCAGTAGGTATAATTGATATAAATAATATTGAAATTTGAACAACTCTACTTTGTATATTTAGCTTAATTATAGTGCAATTTTGATTCTCTTTATGTAATTAAGGAAAAGACTTGTCACAATTTACTCTTAATTGATATGGTTTCCGTTTTACTAGTGGCCCTCTATTTTCTATATAAGAAATAATTTCTTATTCATTCAAAGAGGGAGATCACTGGCAAGACATCACTGATCACTAGAATAACACTTTTTTGACATTACTGGCAAAATGTTTTTAACGGTGGGCACACTTTGATATACACTCCTGGATCACTAAAAGTTGTAATACTCATAGCTTTTCTTATGCTCCTTCTCTCTGCTGTCCTACCTTGACACGAGCACTGCTCGGAACCTTCGAGGTTCTTGTGATCTTGACGTGTCAAGAATTGGTCTCCGTTTTTTGGCTTGGCTGTTCTATATCGTGGAATCTGTGGCTCTAAGCTCTTGTTGATTTCCTTATCGTTATCTACTCAACCGGTTAGTATTCTAATTAAAATAGTTTTAACTTTTTGCATATAGTATATTTTAGTTTGTGTATAATTCTTATAATGGAAGCATACGGGTCAGTTTCTTATCTCCTCTCTCTCTATCTCTCTGTGTAATATTTGTTCGTATCTTATTATGTCTGCCTACAAATATTATAATATATGTGTTGTATTTCTTGTAGCGTTCGTTTGTATTTCTTTATATTTAGCAGGATTTAAACATAAGTTCAAGATGTTGAAGAGTTCGCCTGGGTTGGATACATCTTTGGATGAAGTGTTATTTAGAATTCAATTGTATTTTAATTTTGTTATTCTTTTATTTTTAAAGTGTTACTTTTATTCGTCTGTAATAATTTTTGTAAAAAACTACTCTCTATAAATAATAAAATAACTTGAGGGACTGCCTAAAAGGGAGGGGAATCTATGTGCTACTTGATATTCATCGTATTTTATTATAATCTATGTGCGTGTTAGATAAATATAACTATAGGAATTAACTGATATTAAATTTTTTTATGCCATTACTGTCATGCTTAGATCTGATTTTAAGGGTAACTAAGGGTTACATGTTTTGGCGTTGTGAAAGAATTCTGCTGCTTGTTATCATAAACATTGCTTATATTGTGGAAATACGTCATCTACCTTTAACATTTTAAAACACCTATCCGTATGTAATAAATAACTTGTCAAACTTGCATATTTTCCTTAATATTCAATTACTATGTTGTTAGAAGTCATTATTTAATAATCGGTTTCACTTAGGATATTTTACTTATAAATCATAGCTATAATAATTTAAGTATGTTAAACTTGATATTCATCGGTTTCACTCAGTATTCTAAAAAATACTGGCTTTTTCAATTGCCCCCGATGCATATAATGGAATCTAGAACCTATTGTGTAGTATATAAGGGAATTTAATGAGAAATCATACAACTAAGTTGTGGGTCACGGGTAGAAATTCGATTGTGTTAGTGTGTGATTCGAATGTGACCTGGTAAAAAGGTGCTATAATGATTTGGAAAAGTGTTTTTGGTGGTGATATTATTGCATACAGACGACTATTTTATAATGAGCTTAGTATTGTGTACAAGTAATATAAAACTAAGTAGAGGTTGATGATAAACCTTAAGGGTTGGTAGTGTGGGTGTAGGTTGGGTTCCCGGAATTGTCTTAAGGATGTAATTGCGTTACTTATGATATGTCTAAATATGTACCGATAGAGGAAACATGTTAGCTTTTATTTAAATATTACTTGCTGGCTGGTTTGTGATGAACCTGTTCTGTTGATATAATGTGATCTATTGATGGTATTTTATGGTTGGCTTATATAAATGGATCAGGTGTTACGTTCTGATACATATATGGATCGGGTGTTACATTCTGACAGATATATGGATCGGATGTCACGTTCTGATGCATATATGGATCGGGTATCACATTGCGACATATATTTGGATCGGATGTCACGTTCTGACACAAACATGACTGGATTGAGTCTTTTGAGAAGGCCAAATATGTTTGTGTGGATTGTCCCATGAGAGGACTTGATGATATCTGTATTTTCATGTAATAATAAGGTTAGTGGTAAATGAACCACAGACTAATGATCGGTCAGTGAACTCTTGAGTTGAAGTGTGTTAGTTATAAGAAATTATGATCTTGAATAAACTTATTGGTGGATAAGAGAATGGGCCCTGTTAGGCCTGGATGTGATCTATAAAGTATAATCGTATTCTATATTTATAGATTTAGAAGTTACTTGCTGGGGCGGAGCGTAGATGAGCGAGCAGAGCCAAGGAAAGAGAGAAGCTCGAGGTTTCTAGCTACCAGAGTGTTTTACCATTGTGATTTTCACGAGTAACTGTGGTAGGGGTAGTGGCTACCTAGAACTCGGGGTGAGTTAGAAAGTGTGGTTGTGAGATGGATATGGCTTGTGTTGTATGATTGAGTGGTTAAGGTTGTTAGGTGGGGACTGTTATAATGAATTTACAGTAGTATGGTGAGCTAATAACTCACATGTCTTAAGTTGTAACTAGAATGGTAGTGAAACTTTGAAGTTTAGAGTGGTGAACACCTTAAGGTGGGAGTAAGGAGTACTTATTTGGTTGGGAAGGATAAAATGATAAAGTTTAACTAATATGATAACTCTTATTTTTCTGTTCATATATTATGTGGTGGGTATCATATTGACTGATGATGCCTACCAGTACGTGTTGTTTGTACTGATAATACTCTTGATATGCCTCTTGACATAGTCTGATTGCAGGGTCAGTTATGTCTCTTAGGTGAAGGCGAAAGCAATTCTCCAACAACTTTTATTTTTCTTTCCTTTTGGTGAAAGCTGGGTTATTGGTCTTTTATTTTATTTCTACTCTTAGTAGCTCTATTTTTCCTTTCTCTTGGTAGAAGCTGGGTCATTGGTCTTTTATTTTATTTATACTCTTAGTAGCTTTTTTAGACTAATATCCATGGGGTTTTTCATGTGTTATTCTTATACAAGTGTATTACTTCGAATTTTTATAAACTTTTGGCTTAATTACTCGGATTGTTAATTTAAATTCCGTAATATTTTTATATAAGGGGTTAAAGATTCTCCTACTTAGGTCATAGAGTAGGTGCCCACACGGTCCGATGAGTTGGATCGTGGCAATTTGATATCAGAGCCCAAGTTACCGTTCTCCTAGTACAAGAGCAAGTATGGAATAGAATCCTGCGGATTGGTGTGTTGACGTTCACATCTAATCTTCAGGAAGTTATGAAACATTTTAGGAAGTAGTCCCATTCCTTCTCTCTTATTTGTGTTTTCTGTCTCTTGTGGTGTGGGTTGATTCAAATTGGTATCTCTGGATTTCAATTGGTATCTCAACGAGGTAAACTGGATGCCGTTGTCATGGATGAAGGAACACAAGTAAGAAAAAATTGGTATCTTGCGCTAAAGCCGGTGAGAATGCATAGATGATCAACTAATAGTCATCCATGCAGCGAACTAAATTACTTTACTTGCTTAGGTTATGTAGTCAAATAATTGATTATATGCATAAGGACTTCTGATTTAAAGTGTGAAACACATTGCGTGTGTGCTGAAATTGTGTGGTATATGTTTGATAGTAATTTTGAGGGCTTGATGCCCCAAAAAAGTCATAAGTGAATTATGTGTATCGAACTGTGTAAGAACCAGACTATTATGGAATGAGTTCTGATGTGTTGAATGATATATTCATGAAAGGGAAGATGGCCTGTAAATGGTGCATAGACTTACTATTTATGCTAATTGGTAAGGAAATTTAACTAGTGGGGACTGTGGAGAAACTCTATTTTCGGGGCAATCGGAACTTGATTGGAAATCAGGTGAGGAAAAGATCTAGTATTGTACATTAGTCTAATGGTGAACATGAAAGACCCTTAGCATATTTCGTTAAGAAAGGGGAACTCGCGAAAATCATCGGGTTCCAACCGGAGCAATTTCCTCTGGGGAGCGACACAGGATAAGATGGTTTTGATAGTCTTTCACATCCTTATCATGAGGCGGTCCCTCTCTATGCTCTTCCTCCTCTCCCACCCCAGCTGACGACGAAGCATCTCTACCTCCATAGCAGTAGTTGGTGGCATTGCAACAGGGGTCTGGGCAAAGTGGTCTCCTAGTCGCATCCGCACCACAGCTGAGTCCTCCTAGTGAGGGTCAACTGGTGGTTGTGACTGAGAGGGAGGAGTAGTTTCCTCATCCTCATCCTCACCCTCTGCTGTTGCTTCCTGGCTGCTCCCAGCCCTGTCGGTCTTCCATTTCTTCTGTCCCCGAAAGAGCTTCGCCTGATAAGCACTGGATGGAAAGTGGGATCCATGAGGAGTACCTTGTTAGAGTCTAGAAGTGACACCCCGACTATCTTGCACATAGTAGAGATCAGGCCTGGTAAGAAGAATAACTTTTTGTTACCACGGTAGAACATCTTCCACTCTGACACAATCTGAGCCCCCACATTCAAGCCTATCCCTTAAATAACACAAGCCACCACAAGAGCTCGTGGGAAGGTCGTTGCCTGACGGGTAGATCCTCTTGGCCACCAAGTGTAGCCACCCCTTGGCTTCGTCTGACCAGTCCATGCTAGTGATACCCTCTGTGTTGGGTTAGTAAATCCTGTTCCTGCGCTCTAGGCCACCAGAGTAACCCGTAACCACTCTAGGTCTATTTCTCTCAACTTGGCCTCGTAGTCAGTATTGGAGGCTTCAGGTACCTCTAGTTTATCATTGATATAAGCGGGACTCAGGAGGATGTCCACTCCTCGAATGCGGATAGAGGGGTTAGGGTCGTCCCAGTATACGGTGGGGAGTATAGCATAGAACTCTCTCACCCAACCAGTGCGTCTGGAGGGAGAGGATTCAGTCAAGGGGCCCCATTCGACCTCCTCCAGCCTAGCATGAAAAGTGGGTAGCTTGTCTGCTATCCCCAGCTTGTAGAAGCCCCTCTCGGGAAGGAACCTGTTGTTTCGGTAGTCGTGATGTCATTTCGGGTAGCGGCATCGGGGAATCGGACAAATGAGAGATTGGCATCGTCGTAGTGAGCCATAGTAAGGTATTTGCAAGTTCCACAAAATTCCAATTAGAAATAAATAGTACAAGTATGAAATCAGAGGTTAAAGGGGAAATGGCCTCTAAAGTGAGGCCATTGTTTGGTAAAATCTCGCTAAAGCGGCCCCACCAAGGTGGGATGAAGGCCGCTCATCCTGGATGAACACCAGGCGCGATCCATGGCGCCTCCTAACCCCAATTAACAAATTTTCTCAATTTTGTTTACATATCAGTACTCCCAAGTGTCATAGAAACATTATTTACGAAGAAATTTGATTCAAAAGCTCCAAATATTTAGCGTAATTGAGGTTTGGGCCAAGAATAACCTTTCAATTTCCACCCCTATATTCTAGTCTGATTTGGGTGAAATTTGTTGTTAACCTTACGTCCAAGGCATCAGGAAGACATTATGGACGTAAAAAAAGGTCCATGCTACATTAATCTAGCAATGCAAGCAAATATTTCAAAATGAGTTGAAAACTACCCTATGGGCCTTTGGTTCTGCAGATTTTTAGTACGATAAGCAGGAATGTAAGTATTAGCATGTAACACCCCCCAAAAGTTTTTCCTAAGATTCGGACCTTTCTTGTATTCATATAGGGTCGACCTCAATTATTGTGAAGCGTGTGCATGAGTTAGGATGAGTTCCTAAGTAATTAAAGAGTGTTAGAGGTGATGTGGGGTCATAAGGGATCCTTAGAACCAAGCTAAGTCCAAAAAGAATTCGTCTTGGGTAAGTTGTCGAAGGAGTTTGTATAAGGGTCGACTTCTAACGACTATATCATTTGAAATATAATGATCTGGGTGGCCCACGACCTATTAAATTAAAGGTCGTCGAGTCTTCTTTCCAACGCCACCAAGAGTGTACTTTTTGGAGTTCGGAGTCAAAAGATATGACGATCCTAAGATGGACGGGTACTGCAGGAATTTCAGGCCTAGTGTCACGGACTTAGACTTCACACTAAGACTTCTGTGCGGCACTTGACAACTTACTCACGAATCTTTCACGATCTTGCAAGCTCAAGTAAGCCTTTATGACTAGATCGCTAAGGGAACGCTAGATTATAAGAAGACAAGAGAGCTTTTATGAAGAAGGCTTTTGTATTGCTTTGGAAGAATGCTTGTTTTCTTGATGGTTTGCTATAAATGAATGCCCCCTCTATTTATACTACTCCTAAGGGGCTCAAGTATAAATAAAAATTGCTATACAAGTCCCTTCATATTTACAAAGAAGTCCCTATCTAGAATTCTCTACACAATCTAGAGAATTCCAAGTCTTTCAAGACTTCTCTACAAGCTTCTATAAGGATTTAGAGTCTTTCACTAACCTCTCTAAGACTCTAGATTCTTCTACCTTCTTCATGATCAAGTGGTGGGCCACAACACTCTCCCCCACCTGATGTGGCGACGACCGCGGCGCACTGCTGCTGCAAGAACTCCCGAATTTTGTCTTTGAACTGCCATAGGTCTTCGTACCTCTCCCAGGTGGCCTCTTCCGGAGATTGTCCCTTCCAATGGACCAAGAACATAGCAGTGGCCTGTTTTCCCTGTTTTCGCTTGGCTTGGTAGTCCACAATGGCCTCGATGTCTCGATCATGGGAGGTGATGATTGTGAGTAGCGCCCGACTTGATTCTCCTCGGCTAGGATCATCCTTATCCTCATGGTACGGCTTGAGGACACTGGCATGGAAGACAGGATGAACCTTAAGATGCGGTGGTAGCTCCAACCTATAAGAGATCTTGCCAACCTTGGCAACGATCTTGAACGGGCCCTCGTACTTTCGCACTAAGTTTTGATGCATGCCTCGCAATGCCTTGAATTGCCTGGGGTTGAACTTGACCAAGACCATGTCTCCAACTTGGTAATCCGTGGGACGACGCTTGCGGTCGGCAAACTTCTTCATCTTCTTCGCTGCCTTGTCCAAATAAGACTTGGCAGTGTCGAGCTATTCCTCAAAGCCCTTGGCCATGTGATAGGCCCCCAAACTCTTGCCCTCGAACGCGGCCGGTAGTGAATGTGGAGTTTGTGGCTATTGGCCTGTGGCTAGCTCGAATGGTGTCCGCCCCGTGGCCTCACTCCGCTGTAGGTTGTAGGAGAATTGGGCTACATCCAATAGTCTTGCCCAATCCTTCTGATGGGAGCTTACAAAGTGCCTCAAGTAGCACTCTAGTAAGGCATTGACTCATTCTGTCTGGCCGCCTGTCTGCGGGTGGAAACTAGTGGAGAAATGTAATTTCGTGCCAAGAATTTCGAACAATTCTCTCCAAAAGTTCCCAGTGAAGCGTGGGTCTTTGTCGCTAATGATGTGTCTTGGCAATCCCTAATACTTCACCACCTTCTTGAAAAATAGTCTGGCAGCCTCCTTAGCAGTGCAACCTGCCGTGGCGGGCATGAAGCTAGCATACTTGGAAAACCTATCCACCACGACCATAATTGTCCCGTACTCGTCGGACTTTGGTAAGCATGTGATGAAGTCCATGGTCACGCTCTCCCATGGACGCTCCGCTACAGGCAGGGGCTCCAAGAGTCCTCCTGGTTGACGCTGCTCTATTTTGTCATACTGGCATACAAGACAAGTCTGCACATAGCATTCAATATCGTCCCGCATGTGTGGCCAGTAGTAAATCGCCTCAATCAATGTCCTCGTGCGACGCTGCCCTGGATGTCCGGCCCATAAAGTATCATGGCTTTCCTTCATGATCCGTTGCTTGATAGTTCCGAATTTCGGCACATAGACCCTTCGTCCGGCGGTAAGCAAGAGCCCATCTTCTACCTAGAAGCGCCTTGTCTTGCCTTGGACGGCTAACTCCATAAGTCGCTTTGCCTCTGGATCATGCTGCAGACCATCCTTGATTGCATCCTGGATGTCACAATGTGCTGTGGTTATGGCCGCTAGTTCAAACTTCCTGCTAAGAGCATCGGCCACAACATTTCCTTTGCCCGGCTTGTACTCCAGTTCATAGTCAAATTCGGCCAAGAAGTCTTGCCATCTAGCTTGCTTCGGGGTGAGTTTCTTCTGTGACTGGAAATAGCTAGTGGCCACGTTGTCAGTCTTGACTAAGAACTTAGAGCTAAGTAAGTAGTGTCTCCACGTGCGTAGGCAATGGACGATGGCTGTCATCTTCTTCTCCTGCACGGTGTTTTGCCGTTCTGTCTTGTTCATCTTGCGGCTCTCGAAGGCGATAGGGTGCCTCTCTTGCATCAATACTCCTCCAATGGCATAGTCAGAGGCGTCCGTATGCACTTCGAATGTCTTGGAGAAGTCAGGCAATGCTAGGACCGGCTCCTCTGTCACGGCAGCCTTGAGGTCTTCAAAGGCCTCCTTGCACTCCTCGCTCCAAACCCATGGCTTATTCTTCTTCAATAGCTCAATAAGTGGAGCGGCTTTGGCGGAGTAAGCGCTTATGAACCTACGGTAATAGTTAGCAAGTCCAAGAAATGATCTAAGTTCGGTTACCTTTGTGGGTGCCTCCCACTCTTTAATGGCCCAAACTTTTGCTTCGTCCATCCGTAGCTCTCCCTAGTTGATAACATATCCCAAGAAGTGCACTTCATGTTGGGCAAACTCGCACTTCTCCCGCTTGATGAAGAGCTCGTTCTCGCACAAGACTTGGAATACTTTCTTTAGATGTTCCACGTGCTCCTCCAAGGTGTTGCTATAGATGACTATGTCATCCAAGTAGACTACCACAAACTGATCTAGGTAGGGGTGGAAGATCTTGTTCATTAGTGTGCAAAAGGTGGCGGGTGCATTGGTTAGGCCGAAGGGCATCACCAATCACTCGTAAGCTCCATACCTCGTTACACATGTGGTCTTCGGTTCATCTCCCTCTGCTATGCGTACCTGGTAGTAGCCCTTCCTTAAATCCACCTTGGTGAAGTACTTGGCCTTTCCAAGTCTATCAAACAAGTCGGCAATAAGCGGGATGGGATACTTGTTCTTTATGGTCACCTTATTGAGCGCCCGATAATCTATGCATAGGCACAATGAGCCATCTTTCTTCTTTTGAAATAACACCGGTGTGCCATAAGGTTCCTTGGATGGACGGATATGACCAGCCTCGAGGAGCTCCTTCAACTGCTTCCTAAGCTCCTCTAACTCGGGTGGAGCTATGCGGTATAGTGGGTATGCGGGCGGCCTGGCTCCTGGCTCCAGCTCGATCTTGTGGTCTACCTCGCGCTTTGGAGGTAGGTGTCTTGGCAACTCTTCGGGCATCACGTCTTTATTTTCTTCAAGCACCTTCTCTATACAAGGGGGCAATGTCTCCTTAGCACCATTGCCTTCATCCAAACTCACAATGGTGGCTATGAACGTCGGCTCCCCCTTCTTTAGGCCCTTCACAAGCTGCATGGCCGACAGGTGGGCTTGTCCTTCCTTCTTTGGCATCTTGACTAGAGGTACCATGCAGGGTCCCTCTCGCTCCATCACCAAGAGTTGTTGGAGGTAGGGATCGATCATCGTGTGGTACCGTTGGAAGAACTCCTGTCCAAGGATGATATTAAAGATATCTAAGGGGGCGACAATAAAACTTGTCTTACCTTGCCACTTGCCTATCGTGATGTCCACTCCATGAGCGACTCCGCACACGGGAGTCAATGGTGCGTTGACCATCTTCAGGTGGGTGTTGCTTGGCCCATAACTTAGCCCCAACCTTGCTGCCGCCGTCTTGGTCATGATGTTGGCTTCTGCTCCAGAATCCACTATGGCACGAGCTGGTCGTCCGTTGATGGATATGTCAACATACTGGGCAGAGTAATCCCTTGCCTTCTCAGCTTGCTTCGTGATGGCTCCACATAGCCCGATCATGCCTAGCTGAGTCGTGTCCGAGCCCTGCCCTTGGTCTACTTCCTTATCCTTTCTCTCCAGCAGTATGGCACCAAGGTTCTTCATCTCCGGACACCTGGCATAGCCGTGAGGACCTCCACATATGTAGCAGCCGCTGCCCTTCGTGGTCTGCTCTTTTCTCTTGACGTTGCCCTGTCGCCCGAAGCTCCTTCCGTTGGACTTATTGGAATCATGGCTCTTGGGTGGAGGATGTTGCTCTTTGCCTTTGACACGATCTCCCCCACCTTTGGCATGACTACTCCTTATTTCTTTTCCCTTGCCTCTGTCATGCCTGTCATGCTTAAAGTCCGTTAAGGCTTCGGCTTGAGTGATGGCCTCATTGATGGTGCTGACTTGACGGCGCTCCAACTCCGTCTTGGCCCAACTCTGCAGCCCATCCATGAAGTGGAAGAGCATATCTTCATCTGTAAGGTTGGGGATTTGAAGCGTAAGGGTAGTGAACTCTTTCACATAGGCCCGTATGCTACCCGTATGCTTCAGCTCCCGGAACTTGCGTTTGGCCTCATAGATGACATTGTTGGGGAAGAAGGCCTTCTTGAACTCGTCCCGGAACTGCTCCCAGGTGTTGATGGTGCATAGACCCTTCCCGATCTCGGACTCCTTGCGCTTCCACCACAACATGGCCATCTCCGAGAGGTATAGCACGGCCGTGTTGATTATCGTCTCGTCGCTCTTCACTTTGTTACACTTGAAGTAATTCTCCAAGTGCCAAAGAAAGTTCTCCACCTCTTGTGCATCACGGGCACCTTTGAACATTGGTGGCTTGGGAGCCTCAATCTTGGCCTCCCGGTCCGCACTGGATGTCATGCATCTCCCAGCATCTATGTCTCCTTTGAGTGCTGCCATCTCGGCCTTCATGGTCTCCATCGTGCTTAGCGCGTCCATGAGCCGACACTCCAAGAAAGTGATCACCTCCTTCACCTCGTACTCGGCAGCCTTGCGCACCTCCAACTCCTTCCAGATGTTGTCGTTCTACTCAAGGGTGAACTCCTCTAGAGACTTGAACTTGCCGTCGACCTTGTTCAAGCGCTTGCCTAATATCTCCACAGCTTGCCTGGCAGCATCCACCCTTGCAATCCACTCCATGCCGGTCATGACGTCCACGGGCTCCTCGCCTCGCTCATCGTCACTCACCTCAGTGGCCGAGGGTGAGTAGGATGTTAGGGCCTCGCTTGGTGTAGGCTCAAGCGGCACCTCCTCATTTCTCTTAGAGTTTTTCTTTCCCTTGCGGTGCTTCCTTCCAACATCTTGCTTGACGTTGGTGGCGGTAGTGGCGTTGATGTCTCCCTCACTTGCCATATCCCTTAGTAAAACCTTGCTCTGATACCACGTTGTCACGGACTTAGACTTCACACTAAGACTTTCGTGCGGCACTTGACAACTTACTCACGAATCTTTCACGATCTTGCAAGCTCAAGTAAGCTTTTATGACTAGATCGCTAAGGGAACGCTAGATTATAAGAAGACAAGAGAGCTTTTATGAAAAAGACTTTTGTATTGCTTTGGAAGAATGTTTGTTTTCTTGATGGTTTGCTACAAATGAATGCCCCCTCTATTTATACTACTCCTAAGGGGCTCAAGTGTAAATAAAAATTGCTATACAAGTCCCTCCATATTTACAAAGAAGTCCCTATCTAGAATTCTCTACACACTCTAGAGAATTCCAAGTCTTTCAAGACTTCTCTACAAGCTTCTATAAGGATCTAGAGTCTTCCACTAACCTCTCCAAGACTCTAGATTCTTCTACCTTCTTCATGATTAAGTGGCGGGCCATAACACTAGGCTGTGACTACAGGAAACCTGGGCTTGGCGCCACAGTGGCGCGATGCGCCACTATCGCGCCAGGAACAAGCCTTAGTAGTTTGGTCCCTGGCGCAACGCGCCACTAGGAGATGTGCAAGGTTCTCAAGCCTATTTTCCAGAACCCAGAAAATTTAGGCTTGGCGCTGTAAGGGCGCGATGTGCCACTATCGCGCCATAAAATAGCCTCAGTAGTTTGGTCCTTGGCGAGACGCACCACTATTAGATGTGCAGGATTTAAGCCTAAATTCGACTTGGCACCGCAGTGGCGCGACGCGCCACTATCGCGCCAGGAGTGTTTTAAGCCTGTTTTCTAGATTTTTGAGAAAGGGCAATTTGGGTAATTCTCCAAATTATATATACTCTATCCTTTGATGTTTTTGGGACCATTTTTCAGTCCCTCTCTTTCTCTAAAAGCCCTAATATTTTCCCTCTCTTCTTCTTCTTCTTCTCCAAATTTTTCTCTAACAAAGGGTTCCTTCAAGAGTTTCAAGGATTCAAGCCTTCCATTAAAGACCTAACATCAAGGTTTTTTCAAAGTCTTCAAGCAAGGTATATAAAGTTAACTTAAAATATGGATTGAGTTCTTCCATATGCCCATAGATGTGTTGGATAGGAGTTGGGAAAGAGTTGAACCTTCTAGGAAGGTTTTTCTTGAAAGTTTTCCTAAACTATAGAATGTTTTAGATACTATTGGTGGATTGATGATTATAATGACTTGAGTTACTAAATAGTTATCTTTCATATTATTGACTACAAATGGATCTTTGGATATAGATTTATAGGTATTGATGGTATTCTTGAGTTGAGTTTTGTTGAGAGTATGGATTCATGTTTCATTCACATGAACCGAAGATAATATTTCTTTGTCATAATTGTCTTGAGGTTGAGATGGGTGGTTTTGTGTATATGTGTATTGTTGGAATGAAAAGAATGAATTGGATAGTTAAGAATGTCCTTTTACTTCTATAAATTGAACATAGGACTAAAATAAGAATTTTTGTAGTAGATGTTTGACGATTGATGTGATGATGATATTTGACAATGATGTGATGATAATGTTTGATGATGTGATGATGATGTTTGATGACGATGTGAATGATGAAATTTGACGATGATGTGAATGAAGAGGTTATGTTGATGAGGATGTTGTGTGATGAAGTGGATTGGAGTCTAATGTGATTATGTGGTATGGATTTGCATAATTCGAGTTGATTGGAGTCTTATGAATATTTTGAAAATAAATGATCTTTTGAGAAGGAGCTTCAAATAAAGAATGTGTGAACCTTTTTGCATAAACTATTTATACCCTATTTTGAGTCTAAAGAATGATTATTTTCATCAATGATTTAAAAAGAGTTTAAGCATGAGTTGAGTTTAGAAGTCTTTTAATTATTTTTGAACACGAGTATTTTGAGTATAAATGAGTTGAGCATTTCTACTTTAAAATGTCAATTTTTGAGATTGAGTCGAGATTGTATAAATTTTAAAGAGAAGGATTTGATGATTTGAGATGAGTCGATTTGAAAGAAGGTCCAATGAGGCCACATTTGAGTTGAGTTTTAAAAAGAGTCCAATGAGACTAAATGAGTATTTTGAGTATCTTACTCACTTGATAGATATGAGCATATTGAGTCTTGGGAGGAGTATCGAGCACCAAATTGGGTAAGAGTATAGTCCATACTCGAACCAATAAACTACGTCGCCAAACGTAGGAGAGGATAGAACCGTTAAAGTCGGATGTTTCCCATGGGATCGAACCGTTAAAGTCGGATGTTTCCTATTTTATTGTCCTGACATTATAGGACTTGGTTGGATTGGATCCATGAGGTTGATCGTTCATACCCTGGCAAAGTATGGAGGGGCGTGACAACAACGTCGGATTGTTGTACTATCGCTCGCTCATATGGCGATAGTTGTCGGTTAGAGAAACTCCCAATTGAATGGATTGTGCTTGATATGATTGGTTTGATTGTGATTGGAGATGATTGAGTTGAATTGTAAAATATTGCATAGTTTAATTTGCATATTTATTGAGTTGAGTCCTTGAGTTGGTTGTTGAGTTGATGGTATATGATTGGATCGGGTTAGACGAATTGTGATTGGATTGTACATGATTTGGTTGAATATGTGATAAGATTGGATTAGAGGATATGTGATTGACTTTGAGTTAACGGTATATGATTGGAGTGGATCGGATGATATATGTGTCACGCTCCGAGAGGGTACCCTAGGCGTGGCCGGCACTCAGAAACCATTTCTGGCTTCCGAGAGAACCACTTGGTCTCATTTCTTATTTATTAATCAGCGGAAGACTTAAGAATACTAATGTGGGCTTGTCATCATCAAAGGAAAAAATAGATAATTTTTAGAAGAAGTAGTTTCTAAGGAGAACTACTCTGATTACATCATCAAACTCTATCTATGAAGCCTCTAATACTCTTAGATGGTGCCAATGACATGTCCATGGCTACCTCAAAAGAAACATCACACTCAACAATAATAAAAGGATAATGAGTTCATTCGAATACAAGAAGGACTCACCAAATAGCTGAAAAGAAATGATCTTCAACGATGCGCCTGTTGAGGATCTCTAACACCTGTATCTGCATCATAAAACGATGCAGGTCGAATGACGTCAGTACGTGGAATGTACGAGTATGTAAAATGGTAGGAAGGTAAGGACAAATATCAAGAAAATCCTCTCAAGAAAACTCAGCTCAGAACTCAACATCATCTCAACATGAATATGAATGCAAGTTTAAAATAAAATAATAGTAATAAGCAATGCTTACTCAGTTGGGAGTTTCTCTAACCGACAACTATCACTTATGAGCTAGCGATGATACAACGAAGCTATGTCGTTGCCACATCCATCCAATACCTTGTCAGGGTAAAGGACATCACCATCTTGGATCCACTCATCAAAGTCCTCTTTTTGGGACTTAAGAGGCATAGCCTCCATCCTACGCTGGCTACGTAGTTCTGGGGTTTGAGTCAATTAAACTCTTATCCAACTCGGTGCTCAATACTACTCCCAAAATATGTGCTCATATTAAACTCATCATCTAGTCTCATTGGACTTTAATTTAAATCATCAAACTCATCTCATTTCATGTTCATCAATCATTATACTTCCAAAAACATCATTTACATCTCATCAAAACATCTTGCTCAAAATATCATTTTTCTCAAATTCATTCAAATTCAACTCTTTTGCTCTTTCAAAACTCAATAAAATATATATATAGTATTAATTCATATAACTTTCTTTTTATCAATGAAAATAATAAAAAGCCAACATCTTTACTCAAAACATGTGTAAAAATATTCATGAACATCAAATCAATTAGGATTCATAGGAAAGTAGCCATGAACAATAATTCCAATAATATGAGAGATAAGAATAATAATAATAATATTAATGCATAAATATATCAAACTCAATAGAAGAAGAATTATTTCATTTAGAATTCAAGATTTGGATAAAACTCAACTATAACTCAATTATAATGAATTTAAATATTGGGCGCATGGACGAGCTCAATCCAATGCTATGAAAGCCTTACATACCTTAAATCCGAAGGTTTACTCCGAATTGGAACACTCTTGGACCCCTAGCCTTTTCTTCTCGCCGGAGCGTTTTGTGTACTACCCGGAGTATAAGAATAATCGAAGTAGTATTTTTATACTACTAAAACTAAAACTATATTTGAGAAGAAGTATATAGAGAGAAGATATGCTTAAGAAAGCTTGATGAATAAAATGATGAAATAAGGTGGGTATTTATAGGTGGGAAAGATGACCTAACAATAAATAAAATAATTATAAAGAAAAATTTGAAAATTTAATGGAATATATTGATGTCATGGATGATGTTAAATGGAGGACAATTTATGTCATGAATGATGTCAAATGTATCTAGATGTTTCCATGGTAGGTAAGATGAGTTCTTTTTAACAGAATACTCATTTTCGAAGCTGCGTTTGAATAAGATAAATTCCTTATTAGGATTTAGTGTCTTCATAAGAATTGTAGATATGGAAGTCTAGTTTCATATCGTTCAAGAATCAACCAATTTGGAGTAACCTACAGTGAGATATGAATTTCCTTCTATAAACACTCAATTCCGTCATAGTACTATATCTTGGAAAGATTAATTTATTTGATCTACTTATACTCCGAATCTTAAGATGTGTTCCTCATGAAAGTTGTAGGTATTGATGTTGTGGTTACTCAAAAATTTGAATCACCTAATTTGGACCAACCTATGAAAAGTTATGCCCAAAATATAGAGGTTGTATTATTTTCGTCGAGAATTGAAATACCGACATACAACATTTTAGGGGTTGTTACAATATCTCCCCCTTGGGATCATTCGTCCTCGAATGAATATGAAAATAGGAGACATAAAGAATGAATATCATCAATACATCAAATCCGATACTCAAATGGTCAATGACTCAAACTCAAGAATAAACATCGACTCAAAAGTAGAAGTAAGGAATATTACCTTGAATATCGTCATCAGAAGGCACAAATAGATGAGGATAGTTAGCCTTCATATCTTCTTCAGCTTCCCATGTAACCTCTTCAACAAATTGATTTCGCCATAGGACTTTGACAGATGCCACTTCCTTAGTTCTTAATTTGCGAACCTGACGATTAAGAATTTGAACTGGAATCTCTTCATAACTCAAACTCTCTTTCACCCCAATGCTCTCAGCTGGGACAACAAGTGAAGGATCTCCCAAACACTTCTTAAGCATAGAGATGTGAAACACAGGATGAATAGCAGCTAATTCTGGGGGCAACTCCAATTCATAGGCTACATTACCTACCCTCCTCATAATCTGATAAGGACCAATGTAGCGGGGACTAAGCTTTCCTTTCTTTCCAAATCTCATCACACCCTTCATGGGTGAAACTTTCAAGTATACCCAATCGTACACTTTGAACTCCAAATCTCTTCTTCTAACATTAGTGTAGGATTTCTGGTGACTTTGAGCAGTCCTCAACCTCTCTTGTATGGTTTTCACCTTCTCCATAGCTTGGTGAACCAAGTCTGGTCCAATCAACTCAGCTTCACCAACTTCGAACCAACCAATTGGTGATCTACATCTCCTCCCATACAGAGCTTCATAAGGAGCCATTTGAATACTTGAATGGAAACTATTATTGTATGCAAACTCAATAAGAGGTAAATGATCATCCCAATTACCCTTGAAGTCAATGACACAAGCTCTTAACATATCCTCCAAAGTCTGTATCGTACGCTCTGCCTGGCCATCTGTTTGAGGATGAAAAGCAGTACTAAGGTTCACTCTTGAACCCAAGCACTTCTGAAATGACTTCCAAAACTGAGCAGTAAATTGAGCCCCCCTATCAGAGATGATAGACAAAGGAACTCCATGCAGTCTAACAATCTCTCTAAGATACAGTTTGGCATAATCCTCTGCAGTGTTCGTAGTCTTAACCGGCAAGAAATAGGCCGATTTGGTCATCCTATCCACAATTACCCAAATAGAGTCATGTTGTTTGCGGGTTCATGGTAATCCGAT
Organism: Solanum dulcamara; assembly: GCF_947179165.1. Lineage (NCBI taxonomy): Eukaryota > Viridiplantae > Streptophyta > Magnoliopsida > Solanales > Solanaceae > Solanum > Solanum dulcamara. Next base: position 23,264,866 of record NC_077243.1, read on the forward strand.
AATGAAGTCCATATTGATCATTTCCCACTTCCATTCTGGGATCTCTATGTTCTGAGCTACTCCACAAGGCCTTTGGTGCTCAGCTCAACTTTAACTTGTTGGCAATTCGGACACTTCGACACAAACTCTGCTATATCTCTCTTCATTCCACTCCACCAGTATACTTCTCTCAAGTCATGATACATTTTTGTTGAACCTGGATAGATGTAATACTTAGAATTATGTGCTTCTTTCATGATTCTCTCCCGAATACCATCAACACTTGGAACACATAATCTTTCTTGATATCTCAACACTCCATCTCCCCCTTTGGTAAAAGCCATTACCTTCTGCTTGTGAACCTCATCCTTCAGTTGAAGAAGAATGGGATCCTGATCTTGCTTTTCTTTCACCTCTGCAACCAGAGATGATTCAGCTCCATTTCGTACTATTGTACTACCCTCACTAGAGTCAATAAGTTGAACTCCCAAACGCGCAAGTCTATGCACTTCCTTTGCCAACTCCTTTTTTTCGTCTTTCACATGGGTTGTACTCCCCATAGATAACCTGCTAAGAGCATCAGCAACTACATTTGCTTTACCTGGATGGTAGAGAATGCTCATGTCATAATCATTGAGCAACTCTAGCCATCTCCTCTGCCTCAAATTCAGCTCCTTCTGGCTGAATACATACTGTAAGCTCTTATGGTCTGTGAACACATCCACATGTACACCATAAAGATAGTGACGCCAGATCTTAAGAGCAAATACCACAGCTGCCAACTCAAGGTCATGAGTGGGGTAATTCCTCTCATGAGTCTTAAGCTGCCTGGAGGCATAGGCAATGACCTTACCTTTCTGCATCAATACACATCCCAACCCAACTCTTGAAGCATCACAATAGATTACAAAACCATCCGTTCCTTCGGGTAGGGATAGTACTGGAGCAGTAGTCAATCTAGCTTTCAACTCTTGAAAACTTTTCTCACAAGCATCAGACCATTAAAACTTAGCCTTCTTCTGAGTCAGCTTAGTCAATGGTGAGGATATGGATGAAAATCCCTCAACAAACCTCCTGTAGTAACCAGCCAAACCTAAGAAACTCCTTATGTCGGTTGGAGATTTAAGATTTAGTGTCTTCATAAGAATTGTAGATATGGAAGTCTAGTTTCATATCGTTCAAGAATCAACCAATTTGGAGCAACCTACAGTGAGATATGAATTTCCTTCTATAAACACTCAATTCCGTCATAGTACTATATCTTGGAAAGATTAATTTATTTGATCTACTTATACTCCGAATCTTAAGATGTGTTCTTCATGAAAGTTGTAGGTATTGATGTTGTGGTTACTCAGAAATTTGAATCACCTAATTTAGACCAACCTATGAAAAGTTATGCCCAAAATATAGAGGCTGTATTATTTTCGTCGAGAATTGAAATACCGACATACAACATTTTAGGGGTTGTTACAATATGATTGAATTGGATTGAATGATTCAATTGAATCGTATCATACATGATTAGACTTGATTGGATGGTTTATGATTGGTCTCTGTCTAAAAATTGTATTCTTACTTTAGACTTGTGATACTTTAATTGAGTCCCTCTTATCCTTCTAATTTTGAGATATTTGAACCAACGTTATTCTTTCTTGAGGTATGTTTCATTCTGTCATATTACATACTCGTACATTCCATGTACTGACGTCCATTTGGACCTGCATCATTTCATGATGCAGAGACAGGTTTAAGAGATCGTCAATAGAAGCACCATTGAAGATCTATACACACTCAGCGTTTTGGTGAGTCCTTCCCTACATCCGGAGGACACCGCTTATATCATTTTTCCCTTGAGTTAGCCTTTTTTTCATTTTAATTTGAGGTAGCCATGAACATGTCATTGGCACCAATTAGATAGTAGCGATAGAGGCTTCATAGACTAGATAGTGATGGGTCGATTGAGTATTTCTTTCCTTGAATTATTCTTGTCAAACTATTTTTAAATGACAAATATTGGAGTTGAATTGTTGTCCCATGGCCTTTATTCTTTGAGATAGATTGATGATTTGAGTTGACCACCGACTATTCTCCTTACTTTAAGTCTTCCGCTGATTGAATGGATGAATGAATGTTTGATCAGGCTATGTGGTTCGCTTGGGAGCCAGAAATCGTTTCTGAGTGTCGGTTATGTCTAGGGTGCCCTCCCGGGGCGTGACATATCAGTAATCTAAAGTCAAGGACAAGTTTCTTAACGTAACCAGACGATCGAAGTGGAGAGTTTGAGAGAGTATTCAAAAAATTTGAGTGAAGGAATGTGAAGAATGGGAGAAACCATTCTTCTCCCATCCTTTACTGATTGCCCTCATTCCGCCAGAGCGACAGAGTCCCACTCCAACGGCATCGCTCCAGTGAGAATATTCCCGCTAGAGCGGGATGAGGCGTGTCAGTGTGCTTTGAAAAGTGAGTCCAATTTCTTTAAGTAATCCTTGTCGGATGTGTTCATACTTGTTGACACCCAATTTTAGCCTGAATTTTGTAAAATTAATATTTTTAATTTTTATTTTGTTAAATAGTTCAAAAGTGCACTTTTATAATTTTAAATTAATTTTATCGATAATTATCCTTAGATGAGGATTTTAGTTTTTTTTTTTAAATTTTTTTAGTTATAGCTATTTTTATCATAGTTCGTTAATTTAAACTTTTACAATTCATTTGTTCATATTCATTTTAGTATTTTTAGCACAGTGTAGGAATAGATTAAAATACAGATAAATATTAAATTTTCCCCATTATTTTACCTATCCCACTAATCACATAAATGTTTCCACAATTTTACCTACCCCACTAATCACACAAATTTTTCCACAATTTTACCTACCCTACTAATCACACACAATTTTCTACACATATATAATCATTTTCAAACTCTCTCTCTATTTCTCCTCTCTTATTCTTCCTAAAAAAACACACCCATCAACAACTACCACAAAAGTCCAACACCTATACACTACAATTTTCTACACCTATATAATCATTTTCAAACTCTCTCTCTCTCTCCTCTCTTATTCTTCCTAAAAAACCACACCCATCAACAACTACAACAAAAGTCCAACATCTATACACTATAATTTTCTACACCTATACAACCATTTTCAAACTCTTTCTCTCTCATCTCTAATTCTTCCTAAAAAAAATACTCTCATAATATTTCTTCTTCTTCTCTACTCTCTCCCTCACCCTCACTATAAATAACATCAATTTTAACTCTTCTTCACTACTTTTATCCCTCTCCTTCATATTTCTCCATTAAAACCAACCAACAACCACCAAACCACCAAAATCCTCTTCTTTTTCGGCCAAACACACTTCAGTTTTGGTTCCATGGCCAATGAAAAAATCTCTCCGTCGATTTTTGAGGCCTCCCCATTTTAAAAGACGGAAATTTAGTTTAAGTTTATATATGTTATGTTGTTTAAACGGACTAATTTATGTTTTCATTTAGTTATAAGTTTTGTTAGTGGACTGATTTTAGATTTTCTTCTTTTTCTAATGAATTGCCTAGTTATAGAGCATTAGTTTTGTTTTATTTTATGTAAAGTGATATGTGTAATGGGTAAAATTATTAATTAATTCATAATTTCACATATATGATATTTTTATTGACACGCATTTATTGTATCATTGTTTGTTCTTATTTTTTTTATACTTATTGCTATTACTTTTCATATTGTTAGGTTATTTCTTAAAGGGTTTAAATTATTATTATTATTGTTGTCCTACCATTAATGATATATGTATATTTTATTGCTATGATTAATTTTGGGTTGACTCACTTTGGTTATTTCTTTGTAATTAGGGAATTGTTTACCCTTTGAAATTTTTATTTAAATCAACCGTGAATATATATTATATTTTTGTAAGTTAAAATTGGCCGATGAAGAAATTACCGTCGATTTCTAAGGCCTCCCATGTTCATAAGACGGGTTTTATTTTTATATTACTCTTCTTCTTCTTCTTCTTCTTCTTCGTCTTCTTCTTCTTCTTCTTATTATTATTATTATTATTATTATTATTATTATTATTGTTAGTATTGTTTATTCATTATTAACACATTTACTAAGTGTCTTTAGAGGTGTTGGAGCACAAACCGACTGATATACAGTTCATGTATATCTGATATACAAGAAAACTAGTGGCTGTATACACTGATGTACAGTGTATATATAGCTGCGATATACAGTGAAATTGTGCTAAAAGCCCAAAACGCAGATGACCCAACAGCTTAGTCCAGGCGTACAGAAAATAAGTGTCGGGCCATATTTAAATGAAATATTTATTGTTTATTTATATTGATTCGGATAGTAATAATTTATTTACTTATGTTATTTATGCTTGCTTATATATTAATTTTAATTTATTTTAAATTAATTAGATTCCGCTAAAGATAAACCAATTCATGTTAATTTACTCTTTAAATGATTTTCTACCTTTACTTAGTCATTCGATAAACTTCTTACTTTTTTTTATATACACATGTATATTATTTTCAAATATTTAAGTTTGATCATTTTTCTAAAAATAATAATAATTTTAAAGTCTTCGTTTCCTTTTAAATTAATATTTTCAAAAGTTAGTCAAATACTTTTTTAAATAATCGGATAACCGCGCGTTAGCGGCCACTTTGAATGTTTAACACCTTCTCAAAGTGGAAATAAGAACCTCGTACCTTTTTCTTTGATTTTTAAGACTTAAATCTGTTAGGGTCTTTTAAATTAAGTTTTCTTAATTTCTTTAAAAAATTAAGTGGCGACTCTTCTTTTACTAAAATTGATTTTTTCTTATAAAGATAAAATTAATTTTATACTTTATCCATTTTTTGACATAACAGAAATGACGATTCTGCTGGGGATATGTTTTTGGTTCTAACCATTAGATTTGTTTGACTTATTTGACTAACTATTTGAGAATGTAATAATTAGTAATTTATTTTTCTTTATTTGCGTTCTATATGTTCAAATTTTGAATATTAAATTGTCATTGCATACATAACATTTTTTTCGCCACTTGGCCTTTTATTTTTTTACTTAAATGGCGGTTATGCGGGTCGCAGCCGTTGAATCCAAAATGTTTCTAGGGGGTACCCTGGCGAAATGAGTTGGTCACTGGATGGCCAACGGTCGCTAACTTCCCCCAGCCCGAGTTGTCCGCTTGGGTCACCGGTACACTTCAAAATATAGCCCATTCTTAGTCAACCTAGCGTAGAGCGAAGCCAAATTCCTAATTTAGCGCATTGGTATAAGATGACCTAATACCCAAGGCGTATTGCACCCATTAGAAAGACCACCTTGAGTCTAAAACAGCCCTCGATCTAAATGGACGATCATGCCTATGTATTTAAATTTAAAGGTTGTATACGCCGTTTGGCAAACCATTGTCCCTCGGGGTTGGGAGTTTATTTTAGTAGCTTAGTATAGTTAAAGAAGGATCTTCACAAATGACACTTCATCCAAAAGGCGTTGGCGTTCGGAGATGTCAAGAAGTCAAGAAGGATTTTCCACGAAGGCTTAGTTAAGATTGTACCCCTGCGTGGGACTGATTATTTGTATCCTTTTTGTTTTCCATTTATGTTTCCCCATTCAATTTATTCATAATATTTGTATAAATATAAGTTTTGGGGCAATGGAATGTTTCAAATGACGTAATACATCCTTCAAATTGTTAGGCCTACCTTTGGCACAAAAAGGTCACATATCTGTTTAGAATGCGCAATAACTGTTTATGTGATATATGCTATAACTGTTCTGTGAATATGTTGCTTTATTTGGAGACATGCTAGTCCACTCTTTTAGATTTTTTTAGAGCCTCATAGACATAAATATCGAGTCACTATCGATAGTCCGTCCAAATATTCCATGAGTCTTTAATTTCCCAACAAAATTCAAATTTTACTCTCAAATCATAAACTTTGCTTTCTTATCTCCATAAAAAAATCAAGTGGTTGAACTACTCGGACCTGAATTTTCCTTTGTGAGATACGTAGACAGCCTTTCAAGGCTCGGTCCTGTCTTTGAAGTTTTCAGTTTTTCCTCTTTCTTTCAAAGAAATTGAAAACTTCTTCTGCATCTAAGAAGAATGAGGGTACAAAGTTGAATAGCAAGAAATCCGTGATTCAACACAAATCAACATTTCTCACACATCAATCATAAAATGGGTCAATTTCTACCCATTTAGTCTTTCTTCACCCATGGATTAGTTTGTCTTCAAACAAAGCAATATTTATATGTTTAGTTCTTTGTGTGATATTTTGCCTTAATTACTACAAACACGGACTAATATTTTGGCTTTTGAGTTATTCTTCTTTTTCAGGAAGAGACTGATTTGTGTTGGAAATCAAACTTGCTTACTTCTCAAAGATCGAGGGTTCAACAAAGTTAATTTTTTTCTTTGTAGAGGCTGTTATCAAAAGACATCGAGCGATAAATGATTGGATCTTAATTTTGAGGGACAAAGAGTTCATGGAAAATAATGATGCCCCTAAATTTCACAAGACACCAATACACAGCTTGAAAGATAAATCGGGGGAGTCTTTAACTATGAAGTCTTACTCTTATATCTTGTTTCTTATTTTATTTATTTTATTTTTTATAATGGCCCCACTTTCACACTTTTCTCATATCTTTGCAGGAAAAACTATCCCCGATAATAGTCGGCGATGGTTATAACAATGTATGATTCTCGTGAATAATTGGAAGAATTCAAGTCATAAAAGGCAATCCCCAAAAAGAGCACAATAACAAGTTGATTCCTGCAAGAAATTGGAAGAACACACCAATGTATAATCTCTCAGGAATATTTTAAAAAAAATAATACAACGATAGGTGTCCTCACCAATAGTTGAAAGAACACGAAACGTATTAGTGCAAATAGGCAAAAAACACTCCCCAACTGAAGATGTCAAGTAGCACTGGACTTAAGTGACGTCACTCTGAGTTTGTCTAAATCTTTAAATTATTTTATATATCATATCTACAAGAACTACGCACACCTGATTCTCATCTCGATGAGATACGTAGGCAGCCCTTCTTGGGTTCGGTATTTCCTTTTTAAAAAAAAAACAATTAAAAAGAATAGAAAATAAATAAAATAATAAATTGTGTACATATTTTAAGAGTCATATCTTCTTGATTGGGACGAATACAGTTAGGAGCATGCGAAATATTTGGTATGATAAAAATGATTGGCTTTATGGTAAACCATAGCTTCTGTTGGTATCTTTCATTTGTACTTTTGTGATGCTTGAAAATTCTCTTGCAGGCATTCAAGGTAAGAATATAATCAACCCCATGGCTTCATGTGCATTGTGTGGTGAGCTTTAGATTAAAACTCAATTGCATTACACTGTTGATCTAGAACTTGGCCCGATATGTTTGTTGAGGCAAAATCCTGAGTTATGTTTGGTTTGAGAAAGGATTGTAGGCCTTTTTTGACCCGATTGTGCCTTCCAAAGCCTACCAAATAATATTAATCCCTAGTTTTCCCACTTTGAGCCTAAAACCTTTTCTTTGGACAACCACATTTTAGCCATTTCTCTTCTGAGTGCTTACATGAATTATCCCTCTCTTGGCCTAACCTCTTTGAGCACACCAAAAACGTGCAAATTATAGAAGAAGATCCAAGTTTGAAATTGCCAAAGGCAAAAGACGTAAAGTCTCCAAAGTCAAGAAAGCAAAGATGACTTTCTCATAAAAAAAAACTCCTACAAGGTCGATGAAAGACAAAAAAGGAAACTACTCCAATAAAAGAGGAGAAATCTCAAAAACAAGGAGCGAAAAAAGAAAAGTTCTAACAACTAAGGACTCAAAGAAGTCAATCAAATAAGGACTCGAAGAAGTCGATACAAAAGAAAGAGGATCAAACATCAAAGGCGTATCAATCGACAAAAGCACATATTTAGTGTGACACTCAAGGAGGATTTAAGTTACTTTTATCCTAAATAAATATCCTACCTGTTCCCAAACCCACATTACAACCCAATGACAAGCCCTACATGATCTCATTCCAAATATTCTCACATTAGTGGAGACTTACATGCAGCCAAGCATATGGTATCACAGTTATGCATTGAACATTCTTGAGAGTGTGAGTGCACTTTGTAAAATGTTCTCAAATCAAACACTTCAGATATGTGTGAAATAGGACTTTCTTTATTGTGAGGGCACTTAAAACATGAGGATTGGCATAATTCTAAACCTTTGTTTGAAGAAAGATGAAAAAATCTTGTTGACATTTAAGTATGTTTGAGGTACTACTTGAAGCTATATGAATTACCTCAAAGTCAATCTCAGTTATAAGAAAGGAAATGAGAAATATTTCTATGCAATCCTAATTATTGGTAACAATTGTAGTCAAAATTTGACTATCTCTTTACATTCTCTAAAAAAATAATTTGCATTTATCCTTTGAAATTGGATGGTTTGCTCTAAATAATGTGACATTAGGCTAATCCCATCGATGTGAGATGCCTATTTGACTTCATTGGATCGTCCAACATATCTCTTGTTTATAAGCTGTAAATATTGCAAGGAATACAATTTTTCCATTTCATTATGCTCATATTACACATGTGTCTACTGATGGTCTTGTCTCAGATTTTGCAGCATTCATCATCCACAGGATTGGAACTACATTTGACCTGATTCTTACACCAACAGGATATGTAGGCGCCACAATGGCTCGGTCATATTCTCCGTAAGATTTTCATTTCTCCCTAACAATGAAAACTGGGACAGAATTTTTGAGAAGATCTCAAAAATTCAGAAAAAGATACTATCTCCAGCAAGTCAAGATTGGAGATCATGTTAATATATGCAACTGAGACAGAATTTTTGAGAAGATCTCAAAAATTCCACAAGAATGTCAAAATTCTTTTTTTTTCAGCAGCTCAATATTTATCAAGAGATCTAACTAGAAAGAATTTTTGAGGAAGATCTAAAAAATTCCATCAAGAATTGTCAGAAGTTCAAAGTCAACTTCAAATGATCTCCAACATTGTTAGAATGGAGCGAACTCAAATTAAAGATGCGAGCCACCGAGGCCTCGTATAACTTCTATCAAAGACATGAGTTCCCATGAACATGAGCTGTTCAAAAAAAAATGTTGTCAAATCATCCAAGAGGATGACATTGCATTTTCATTTGCCAAGAAGGCCATTGCATTTTCATTTGCCAAGAGGGTCATTGCATTTTCATTTGCCAAGAGGGCCATTGTATTTTTATTTTCCAAGAAGGCCATTGCATATTCATTGCCAAGAAGGCCATTGCATATATCCTACCAATGGATTTTCATTCGTCCTACCGATGGACAAATAATTATTTTGCCAAAATATCCTACCGATGGATCACATTCATTCGTCCTACCGATGGACAAACAGTTATTTTGCCAAAATATCTTACCGATGGATCACCTTCATTCGTCCTACCAATGGACATGCAACATATACTACCAATGGATCTTCATTCGTCCTACCGATGGACAAACAGTTATTTTACCAAAATATCCTACCGATGGATGACCTTCATTCATCCTACCAATGGATATGCAACATATCCTACCAATGGATTTTCATTCGTCCTATCGATGGACAAACAGTTATTTTGCCAAAATATCCTACCGATGGATCACATTCATTCGTCCTACCGATGGACAAATAATTATTTTGCCAAAATATCCTACCGATGGATCACCTTCATTCGTCCGACCAATGGACATGCAACATATTCTACCAATGGATCTTTATTCGTCCTACCGATGGACAAACAATTATTTTACCAAAATATCCTACCGATGGATGACCTTCATTCGTCCTACCAATGGACATGCAACATATCCTACCAATGGATTTTCATTCGTCCTACCGATGGACAAACAGTTATTTTGCCAAAATATCCTACCGATAGATCACATTCATTCGTCCTACCGATGGACAAACAATTATTTTGCCAAAATATCCTACCGATGGATCACCTTCATTCGTCCTACCAATGGACATGCAACATATCCTACCAATGGATCTTCATTTGTCTTACCAAAATATCCTATCGATGGATCACTTTCATTCGTCCTACCAATGGACATACAGTTATTTTGCCAAGTATCCTATCAATGGATCACCATCCTACCGATAGTGCAGCATTATCTTACCAATGGACATGCATCATATCCTGCCGATGGATCACCTTCATTCGTCCTATCGATGGACACGCAACATCATCCTACTAATAGATCATTATTCGTCTTATCGATGGACCAACATTTATTTTACCAAAATATCCTACCGATGGATCACTTTCATTCGTCCTACCAATGGACATACAGTTATTTTGCCAAGTATCCTATCAATGGATCACCATTCTACCGATAGTGCAACATTATCCTACCAATGGACATGCATCATATCCTGTCGATGGATCACCTTCATTCGTCCTATCGATGGACACGCAACACCATCCTACTAATGGATCATCATTCGTCTTATCGATGGACCAACAATTATTTTACCAAAATATCCTACCGATGGATCACTTTCATTCGTCCTACCAATGGACATACAGTTATTTTGCCAAGTATCGTATCAATGGATCACCATCCTACCGATAGTGCAACATTATCCTACCAATGGACATGCATCATATCCTGCCGATGGATCACCTTCATTCGTCCTATCGATGGATACTTAACATCATCCTACTAGGGGATCATCATTCGTCTTATCGATGGACCAACAATTATTTTGCCGAAATATCCTACCGATGGATCACCTTCATTCGTCCAATCGATGGACATGCAACATCATCCTATCAATGGATCTTCATTCGTCTTATTGTTGGACATGTATTTGTATCCTACCGATGGATCATTCTCACATATCCTACCAATGGACCTGCATTCATTTTGCCAAATATCCTGTCAATGGATATTATTTTGTCCTTTCAACGAACTCACACCACGCTTCAACAATCATATGAAGGTTGTCAACATACATGACTTTAAAGGAAGGATGACTTTGAAGCACCAAGACAACAACATATCCACAAGAGTATGCGAAGAAGATGACAAAAAGTATCGTAAGAGATGCTACCTTTTCTTTAATTTTATTTTTACTAAAGAATTTTATCTTAGTTTTTAGAGAACATCCAAGAGGGTGCGTTCTCAATTCAACCACAAGTAAGGGTCATGTCAGCAAGGACGCAACACAATATAGAACTTCCAATCAAACCACACCCTTATCTTAAGGTCGTGACTATGGCCAAAATTGGATTGGTCAATTTTCTTTGTCCAAGATCTCTTTCATCAATCCTATCCAAAGAAAGTGACAGCTGTTGACACCCAATTTTAGCCTGAATTTTGTAAAATTAATATTTTTAATTTTTATTTTGTTAAATAGTTCAAAAGTGCACTTTTATAATTTTAAATCAATTTTATCGATAATTATCCTTAGATGAGGATTTTAGTTTTTTTTAATTTTTTTTTAGTTATAGCTATTTTTTATCATAGTTCGTTAATTTAAACTTTTACAATTCATTTGTTCATATTCATTTTAGTATTTTTAGCACAGTGTAGGAATAGATTAAAATACAGATAAATATTAAATTTTCCCCACAATTTTACCTATCCCACTAATCACACAAATGTTTCCACAATTTTACCTACCCCACTAATCACACAAATTTTTCCACAATTTTACATACCCTACTAATCACACACAATTTTCTACACATATATAATCATTTTCAAACTCTCTCTCTATTTCTCCTCTCTTATTCTTCCTAAAAAAACACACCCATCAACAACTACCACAAAAGTCCAACACCTATACACTACAATTTTCTACACCTATATAATCATTTTCAAACTCTCTCTCTCTCTCCTCTCTTATTCTTTCTAAAAAACCACACCCATCAACAACTACAACAAAAGTCCAACATCTATACACTATAATTTTCTACACCTATACAACCATTTTCAAACTCTTTCTCTCTCATCTCTAATTCTTCCTAAAAAATACTCTCATAATATTTCTTCTTCTTCTCTACTCTCTCCATCACCCTCACTATAAATAACATCAATTTTAACTCTTCTTCACTACTTTTATCCCTCTCCTTCATATTTCTCCATTAAAACCAACCAACAACCACCAAACCACCAAAATCCTCTTCTTTTTCGGCCAAACACACTTCAGTTTTGGTTCCATGGCCAATGAAAAAATCTCTCCGTCGGTTTTTGAGGCCTCCCCATTTTAAAAGACGGAAATTTAGTTTAAGTTTATATATGTTATGTTGTTTAAACGGACTAATTTATGTTTTCATTTAGTTATAAGTTTTGTTAGTGGACTGATTTTAGATTTTCTTCTTTTTCTAATGAATTGCCTAGTTATAGAGCATTAGTTTTGTTTTATTTTATGTAAAGTGATATGTGTAATGGGTAAAATTATTAATTAATTCATAATTTCACATATATGATATTTTTATTGACACGCATTTATTGTATCATTGTTTGTTCTTATTTTTTTTATACTTATTGCTATTACTTTTCATATTGTTAGGTTATTTCTTAAAGGGTTTAAATTATTATTATTATTGTTGTCCTACCATTAATGATATATGTATATTTTATTGCTATGATTAATTTTGGGTTGACTCACTTTGGTTATTTCTTTGTAATTAGGGAATTGTTTACCCTTTGAAATTTTTATTTAAATCAACCGTGAATATATATTATATTTTTGTAAGTTAAAATTGGCCGATGAAGAAATTACCGTCGATTTCTAAGGCCTCCCATGTTCATAAGACGGGTTTTATTTTTATATTACTCTTCTTCTTCTTCTTCTTCTTCTTCGTCTTCTTCTTCTTATTATTATTATTATTATTATTATTATTATTATTATTATTATTATTATTATTATTATTATTATTATTATTGTTAGTATTGTTTATTCATTATTAACACATTTACTAAGTGTCTTTAGAGGTGTTGGAGCACAAACCGACTGATATACAGTTCATGTATATCTGATATACAAGAAAACTAGTGGCTGTATACACTGATGTACAGTGTATATATAGCTGCGATATACAGTGAAATTGTGCTAAAAGCCCAAAACGCAGATGACCCAACAGCTTAGTCTAGGCGTACAGAAAATAAGTGTCGGGCCATATTTAAATGAAATATTTATTGTTTATTTATATTGATTCGGATTGTAATAATTTATTTACTTATGTTATTTATGCTTGCTTATATATTAATTTTAATTTATTTTAAATTAATTAGATTCCGCTAAAGATAAACCAATTCATGTTAATTTACTCTTTAAATGATTTTCTACCTTTACTTAGTCATTCGATAAACTTCTTACTTTTTTTTATATACACATGTATATTATTTTCAAATATTTAAGTTTGATCATTTTTCTAAAAATAATAATAATTTTAAAGTCTTCGTTTCCTTTTAAATTAATATTTTCAAAAGTTAGTCAAATACTTTTTTAAATCATCGGATAACCGCGCGTTAGCGGCCACTTTGAATGTTTAACACCTTCTCAAAGTGGAAATAAGAACCTCGTACCTTTTTCTCTGATTTTTAAGACTTAAATCTGTTAGGGTCTTTTAAATTAAGTTTTCTTAATTTCTTTAAAAAATTAAGTGGCGACTCTTCTTTTACTAAAATTGATTTTTTCTTATAAAGATGAAATTAATTTTATACTTTATCCATTTTTTGACATAACAATACTAATTACTTTTGCATCGTGATTCGGAGTATGTGGATTTTTCTTAGATTATGGACAATGTTCGTTTCTTAAATGAGCTCTAAATCGGCTTGTGTCTTTCCTCATGTGTCGTTCGAGGACGAATGAGTGGTATATTGGTATCTATTGTAACGACCCGAATAGTCATTAGTTAAGATTAGAAGAAAAAGCAAGAATTTTGTTCGACTGGGTCCCACCATCCCACAAGAACAGGAAAGTCCCTCCTCAGCGGCGCCGTCAGAGCGGGAATATGGCCGCCAAAGCGGGAGGTCGTGCGACAGAACTTAAGTTGTGAAATTCTTATTTTCTTCGCTTCTTCTTAGTGAAAATTAGAGGGGAGGATTTCTGTAAAACTTTCCAAAAAGGCTGCTCTTGACCTGTAGAGAAGAGGAAAGAGAATCTCAGCATTCAGAAGGCTTCAATCGGTGGAATTCAATCCGGTCTTACCCGTAGAATAATTGGAACTAATGAATTCAGCAACATTATCTCCCCACGGTTTTTTGGCGCCCAGGTAGGCTAGGCTTTTCTTTTATGAGTAGTAAATCTATACCTATTGTGTAGTATAGAAGGAAATTTAATAAGAAATCATACTACTAAGCTATGGGTCACGGGTAGAAATTCGATTGTGTTAGTGTCTGATTCGAATGTGACCTGGTAAAAAGGTGCTATAATGATTTGGAAAAGTATTTTTGGTGGTGATATTATTGCATACAGATGGTTATTTTATAATAGGCGTAGTATTGCGTACATTAATATAAAACTAAGTAGAGATTGATGATAAACCTTAAGAATTTGGTAGTGTGGGTGTAAGTTGGGTCCCCGAAATTGTCTTAAGGGTGTAATTGCGTTACTTATGATATGTCAAGTATGTGCTGATAAGGGAAACAAGTTAGTTTTTATATAAATGATTACTTGCTGGTTGGTTTGTGATGAACCCGTTCTGTTGATATAATGTGATCTATTGATGGTATTTTATGGTTGGCTTGTATAACTGAATCTGGTGTCATGTTTCAACACATATATGAATCGGGTGTTACATTCCGACACATATTTGGATCGGGTGTCATGTTCAACCATATTCTTGGATTGAGTGTCACATTTCGACATAAATATAACTAGACTGGTCCTCTGAGAGGGCCAAGTATGTGTGCGAGGATGGTCTCATGAGAGGATTTGATGATATATATATTTCTATGTAATAATAAGGTTAATGGTAAATGAGTCACAGACAAAGGACTGGTAAGTGAACTCTTGAGTTGAGGTGTGTTAGTTATAAGGAATTATGATTTTGAATAAATTTATTGGTGGATAAGGCCCTGTTAGGCCTATATGTGATATATATGGTATAATCGTACTCTATATTTATAGATTTAGAAGTTGAGGTTTCTAGCTGACAGAGAGTTTTATCATTGTGATTTTCACGAGTAATTGTGGTAGGGGTATTTTCTACCTAGAAACTTTTGGCTTAATTACTCGGATTGTTTTTTTAAATTTCGCAATGTTTTTATATAAGAGGTTAAGGGTTCTCCTACTTAGGTCATAGAGTAGGTACCCGCACGGCCCGATGAGTTGGATCGTGACAAGAAACAATGCCTATAGTAATTTAGTTAATTTTCAGCATGTTATTGTATTTAGAAACAATGTCTATCGTACTTTAATTAAATTTCACCATGTCATTAATTATAAACCATATTCATGGGATTTTTAAATATTTTTAGTTAATAATTAAAATTGTCAAGAATGTCTTTCTTTTATCATGTTCGAATTTTGTATTATGCCTTGTATATCCAATTGTATGCACACACATATAATCATCATGACCTTCACAACTTGTATGTGTTTTCAAGCATGTTAATTAATTAATTTAGAGACATACTTGAGATTTGATGTGCTAACTGCTCGTCTTATTTGTTTTGATTGACGAAGTGTCTAATTAGGAAACCTATATTTTTCTTTAGTCTAAAACTTACCAAATTAGTAAGTCCAATGCCTCTTAGACATTAAGTTGGGACGTTAGGCACCTTTTAGGACACTAGTTTTATATTTCTTTTAGATCTCTGCTTAGGATAATAATAAATTAACTTAGGAGGGGTTGGGGTAAATAGGCCCCTCGAAAATGATGAAAAAGTGATTCGGGCATACTTATTGTATTTTGTCATCCGTTAATAAAGCCTGACGTTGATCGGAGTATTCCAAGAATTAATTTGGTTAAATCTTTAATTCTTTAAATCTTAATATTTTATTTGTATTTATTTGGGGTAGTTTAATTAAATGAAAATGATCTTTCTTCTATATTAATTGTGCAACTTTTTTCTTCTCGATCGTCTATTCTATTTAGTTAATTAATTTTTTTCTTTACATATTCTTTATCATCTTAGTTCTTTAGTTTAACAAAATAAGAGATCTTATTTGCTATATTTTAAAAAAATCCCACATAATTTATAAGATTCGGTCGGGATCCATATTTGTGGACCTCGAAAGTGCTTAACACCTTCTTTTTAAGGTAATTTGAAATCTTACCCGAACTCTGATAGATTTGACCCATTAAAATTAATATAGAATAGATTGGTGTCCTAATGCGTCTTTAATTCATTAGGTGATGACTCTTCTCTTTTTTAAAATCCTAAAAAGAATTGTTATGTAGTTGCAAATTCATTTTTTAAAAAAATGGAGCACGGCAACGGAGACACATCATTTTATTTACACCATTAATACATATTCGATGAAGATGTATCATGATATTAAGGAGATCTATTAATGACACGGAACAAAGAGTCATGACTAAGACGACCAAGGGCATAAAAGTAATTTTAGGAAAGACAAAAGAGATATTTTTAGCTTTTCTTAATATACTCATTGATAAGCGTGTAAAATATGTAAAGATATGGGCTCTACATTTATTTATTTTATTTTAAACTTCTTTGTACATATTTCCAAATTCTACTATTATCTCCTCAATAGCAAAAGTAATTCCAACTAATAATCAATTTTACAATATTTAATGCTACAAAAGTACAAAATTTGCTTACATCTATCGATATAAATATTTTTTAAATTTGATAAAAAAAACCGGGGGGAGTGCTTTCTATAATTTACATGTCTAATTAACAAAATAATTTTACTACTAAGTATTAAAGAAATAAATGTTTTTCTAATATATTTAAAATAATATGGGAGATATGTGCTACAAATCGAACCTAAAGACTTCCATGTCCTGAATATTGATTCAAAATACAAGAATCAAACACTCCGTATTTTTATGTGTCCGTGTGTTCTTTAATATTTTTGAAATAGAAGTTAAATATTTGAAAACTTTTTTTAAAAAAAAATTCAACACATTCTACAGTTAAAATATTTAGAAAATGGGTGAAAATATAGCAGACACTTTCAACTATTCAAATAATAATATAGCCATATCTTTTTTCTAACCGTCACCCTCTATAATTTTTTTTAAACTGGTCTTTTATATTATATTCTACTAATTTATGATAATTACATTCATTTTTTAACAGTATGCTATTTATGAAATTATCCCTTTATATAGTCATTTTATAGAAATAGAATCTTTAAAATATTGATAATAAGTCTAAAAATTTTGAAAACATTTAAAAAATTTATCCAGCACTCATGATAAAAAATATTACGTGTGTACATACTTAAATGAGAACAAAAACTATCGAATGATCTGCGCTATATTTCTATTCTATTGGATAAAAACAATATTCATTTTGTATTAAATAACAATAATTTTCTCACCAATATAAATTCAGTTGTGTACTTTAACTTATATAATATATATTAGGTAAGACAACTATATTTAAAAGAAATAACTAGATACTTATAATTTATGTATAGATATTCAAAAAGTTTATATGTTATCATCAGTTAATTTTATTTTAAATGAGTTATATAAATTATAATTTTAAATACCACGTTAAATTACTATAATTATATATTTGTTAGCGTTTTTTGTTCTTTTTATTTGAGGTAATATAGTCATGACTAGGACGACCAAAGACAAAAAATTAATTTTCATCAAAGATAAAGGAGATATCCTTAGCTTTTCTTAACATACTCATTGATAAGAGTGAAAAAAATATGTAAAGAGATTGAAGAAATTTTCTAAATAACTAAGAGAAAAAAAAACGTAATTAGCTTTTATAGCTACAGTTTACCTAATTATACTCCATAAATAAAGTAATTATATATAATTGTTGAAAATATATAAATAAAGTCTAAAAAGGTAAGAAAGATCAGTAAACATTGTTACATTAAATTCATAGAATTATATACAACATAATGTGAAATGTATTGATATAAATAAAAAATAAACAATACAAATTATACAAATATCTCAATAATACTGAAATTATACAAATAATAGTTTGAATATATACTTGCTAATTGGATATAATCGTTGAAAATATACAAATAAGGTCTAAAAAAGTAAGAAAGCCGCAATAGACATTCTTATGTTAAATCCATAGAATCATATATAACTTAATATGAAATGTATTGATAGAAATACAAACTCACATTACACAATGGAAAAGGTCCTGATATACCCTCAACATTATTATTTAGAGTAGATATTACCTAATTATAAAAATGGCTCATATATATCTCTATCGTTACACAAACGGCTCACATATACCCCCATCGTTACAAAACTTGCTCACATATACCACCTACCATTACAAAAATAACTAACATATACCTTTTTCATCTTAGGAAAGTGAATAAATTAATATTTTAATTTTTAATTTTAAAAAAAATTCATGTATTGGGTATATATATATATATTATTTATTTTTTTTGAGAAAGGAAAAAAAATAAAAAATATATGTACCAATACATGTGATCTTTTTTTAGGAGAAAATGATTCAAAACACATTCTAACTATAATTAAAATTGTTGTTACCCACTCCAATTTTGCAGAGATCCTATGACACCCATTGACTCATTTAAAATAGAATATATACCCTATTAATAGAATAGTGAGTTTTTTTTCGCTGACTTGAGAAAATTTTCCCATTGTTATGAAATATTCTATCTTTAACAAAATAAAACGGAGAGAGTAAGAGAAAAGGAAGAAAAACAGAGGAAGAAAAAGAGAACGAGAAGGAAATTTCCTTTTTTTTTACGTTTTTCTTCCTTTTCTCTTACTCTCTCCGCTTTATTTTGTTAAAGATAGAATATTTCATAACACGTTATCAGCACGAGGCTCCAACTAATTTTTCAAGGTAACAAAAGTGGTAAGAGTTTTGTTTAATTTTATTTTTATAAAATGGCAAATATTTCCAAAATTAAATTTACTGCTCTTGATATCTCTGGAAAAGGCTAGTCATCATGGGCACTTGATGCCGAAATTCATTTAGAATCAATGGGTCTGGCAGACACCATTAAAGATGACAATATGACATCTAAATACAATAAAATAAAATTAAATAAAACTCTTACCACTTTTGTTACCTTGAAAAATTAGTCGGAGCCTCGTGCTGATAACGTGTTATGAAATATTCTATCTTTAAATATAGCATGGGTTGTTCCACTATCAATTATACAAATATCCCCGTGATTTATCATTGATCCAAACAAGATTTGAGGCATTTTCATATTTTCTTCAATAAAAAATAAAATATGTATTAACACATGGTATATTACACAAATTTTTATTTATTTACATTGATTAGAAAAATACAAACATCATATTTAATAAAGATAAAAAAAAATATTTACATATTATTAGTCCTGTCAATATTCATATTTTCGTCTGGAAAATTAAAGAAATCAGCTACATCCAGATGCATAGGCTCAATATTATCTTCAGAGATAAAATTTATCTCTGAATTATTTTCTGCCCTTTTTAATGATGCCTGATATAGCTGAACCAGACGTTTTGACGACCGACAAATCCGCGACCAGTGCCCCACACCTCCACATCTATGACATATTATTTCTGAATTATTCTTTGGTAAAGCTTCTGGCTTTTTGTTATGAAATATTCTATCTTTAACAAAATAAAGCGGAGAGAGTAAGAGAAAAAGAAGAAAAACAGAGGAAGAAAAAGAGAACGAGAAGGAAATTTCCTTTTTTTTACGTTACCTTCTTCATGCCAATATGACATATATATAGGAAAAAATTAGTGGGCTGCCCATTTTCAGTGGGCCCCACTTTATTTAAATAATTTATTATTTAGAGTAGATATTACCTAGTTATAAAAGTGACTCATATATATCTATATCGTTACAAAAACGGCTCACATATACCCCCATTATTACAAAACTTGCTCACATATACCCCCTACCATTACAAAAATAACTAACATATACCTTTTTCATCTTAGGAAAGTGAATAAATTAATTTTTTAATTTTTAATTTTTTAAAAAAATCATGTATTGGGTATATATATATATATTTTATTTTATTTTGAGAAAGGAAAAAAAATAAAAAATATATGTACCAATACATTGCAGAAGTCAAAAAAAGGGGCTGCCTGCCAGCAACCTTTTTTTTTGACATTGTTTGCTGAAAATGCGTATGCCTTTTTTTTTTGACATTGTTTGCTGCTAACAACTCTTACACATTTTTGAAAACGAGTATACGTGTTTTCTTTTTCCTATAAATAGAGGGCCTCTTTCCCTCATTTAAACCATCCCAAAAAGAGAGAGTAAGAATACAAATAGAGTTATACACCAAGATAAATATTGTAGTCTTGAGTGTCCTCTTTAGTAGTTGTTCCTTTTACAAGAGAGAAGTGTTAATTATTGTTTTCTCCTTGTATTTGAGAGTTGTGTACTCCATATTAAAATAGTGAGATCTTTCTACCCCATGGTTTTTTTCCTCTATCTGTTAGAGGGGTTTTCACGTAAAATTCTCGTGTCAAATTTATTTTTATATTTATTCTCATATTAAACTTTAGTTGTGGTGCTTCCTCCCCCAACAGTGGTATCAGAGCCCTCGGTTATTCTGTCTGTTTTATGCGAAGATATTATTCGTGAATAGTAAATTTTTGTGAATAGTAAATTTGGTGAATAGTACTATTCACGTGAATAGTAAATTTTGGCGACGGTACAGTTTGTCACAATTGTTCGCAAAAATACTCAGAAACGATCTAGAAGGGTGTGAAGTAAATAACAATGTCGAGTACAACTAAGTTTGACGTTGAAAAGTTCAATGAGACTAATTTCTCATTGTGGAAAATAAAAATAAATCGATATTGAGAAAAGACAATTTCTTAGCTGCAATTGAAGGTAGGCCCACAGACTTTGTTGATGACAGTAAGTGGAACGACATAGACAATAACGCAGTTGCTGATCTACACTTGGCACTAACTGATCAAGTATTGTCTAGTGTGACGGAAAAGCGGACGGCGAAGGAAATATGGGATACTCTTACATGGTTGTATGAGGCCAAGTCTTTGCATAATAAAATCTTCTTAAAAAGAAGATTGTATACTCTTCGAATGGCAGAGTCCATGTCAGTTACTGAACATATCAATACTTTGAATACTCTGTTTTCGCAACTTACAACAATGGGTTGCAAAATAGATGGGAGTGAACGTGCGGAGCTTCTACTTCAAAGTTTACCTGACTCGTATGATCAACTCATCATCAACCTGACGAACAATACAGACAGTCTAGTTTTCGATGAAATTGCAGTCTCTGTCTTGGAAGAAGAAAATTGGCGCAAAAATAAGGAAGACAGACAAGCAAGTTCGCAGCATGCTGAAGTTTTGATGATGGTGAGAGGAAGACCAATGGAACGTGGCTCCAGTGGGAGTCACAATCATGGTGGATCTCAATCAAGAAGTAAGAAAAATATGAAGTGCTACAACTGTGGCAAGAAAGGGCACTTCAAGAAAGATTATCGGTTCAAAAAGAAGAGTGAACACCCTGAGCCATCAAATGCTCAAGGGAATGTTGCATGTACCTCAGATGATGGCGATATTTTATGTAGTGAAACAATATCAAATAATGAAGGCAGAAAACGTTTTACTGATGTCTGGATCATGGACACAGGAACAACATGGCACATGACTTCCCGGAGAGAATGGTTCCATCAATATAAACCTATCTCTGGAGGATCTGTGTTCATGGGAGACGATCATGCTTTGGATGTTATTAGTATTGGGTCCATCAAAATAAAATTGTATGATGACACGATACGCACCATCTAGGAGGTACAACATATAAAAGACTTGAGGAAGAATCTATTATCTTTGGGACAATTAAATGATAATGAATGTTCATATAAGACTCATGGTGGAGTCATGAAAATATCCAAAGGAGCGCTTGTAGTGATGAAAGCGAAAAAACTTGCTGCAAATCTATATGTGCTTAAAGGTGAAACATACCAAGAAGGAGAAACATCAACCGCGTCAGCAAGTTCATTTGAAGAATCAACGATGATATGACATCGTAAACTTGGCCATATGTCGGAACGAGGTTTGAAGATTCTTGCTGAGCAAAAGCTTCTTCCAGGGTTCAAAAAGGTTTCACTATCCTTTTGTGAGCATTGGGTTACCAGCAAGCAAAATAGACTGAAATTTAGCAGTTCCTCTGCTAAAAGCAAGGAAATATTAGATCTAGTCCACTCTGATATCTGGCAAGCACCAATGGAGTCCCTAGGAGGAGCGAAATATTTCGTGTCATTCATCGACAATTACTCCAAGAGAAGTTGGGTGTATCCATCAAGAGAAAGGCAGATGTTTTTTCAGTTTTCAAAGAGTTTAAAGCGCGGGTGAAACTTGAATCTGAGAAAAAAATCAAGTGTTTGAGGACAGATAATGGAGGAGAATACACTGGTGATGAATTTAATAACTTCTGTAAACAAGAATGTATTAACGGCAGTTCACGGTGGCATATACTCTACAATAAAATGGAGTAGCAGAGCGGATGAATAGAAACTTATTGGAACGGACAAGAGCTATGTTGGCAACTGTAGGGTTGGAAAAACCATTCTAGGCAGAAGCAGTCAAAATTGCCTGTTATGTGATCAATCGGTCACCATCAACCGCAATTGATCTGAAAACGCCAATGGAGATATGGACAGGAAAACCAGATGATTATTCTTGCTTACACATATTCGGAAGTCCTGCTTATGTTATGTACAACACCCAAGAAAAATCAAAGTTGGATCCAAAATCTAGGGAATGCATTTTCTTAGGGTATGCTAATGGAGTCAAGGGGTATCGCTTGTGGGATCCCACAACCCGCAAGGTGGTAATCAACAGGGATATTGTATTTGTTGAAAACAAGATACAAGCAAAAGAAGGTAGCACTTCAAAAGAAAAATCAGAGACTACTACAGTTGAAGTTGAAGAAATAAAAGAAGTTCCACTTTTTTCTGAAGCAGCACTAGAGCACGAAGAACAAGAGCAAGTTGAGATCGAAACTTCAGAAGTTCGACGGTCAACTAGAGAGAGAGAAGAGAACCAGCTTGGCACTCATATTATTCTATGGAGAGTAATATTGCATACTGTCTACTAACAGAAGATGGAGAGCCTTCAACTTTTCACGAGGCTATGAAAGGCCAAGAATCATCTCTGTGGGTGGCAGCAATGCAAGAAGAAATTGAAGCTCTTCATAAAAATAAAACATGGGATCTTGTTCAATTACCACAAGAAAGGAAGGCCATTGGAAACAAATGGGTCTACAAGATCAAACGCAATGGTAATGATCAAGTGGAGAAGTATCGTGCAAGATTGGTGGTAAAAGGATTCGCTCAGACAGAAGGTATAGACTTCAATGAGATATTTTCTCCGGTGGTTCGACTCACAACAATTCGAATGGTCCTGGCGATGTGTGCTACATTTGACTTGTACTTGGAGCAGTTAGATGTCAAAACTGCATTTCTTCATGGAGAACTTGAAGAAGAAATTTATATGCTCCAACCAGAAGGTTTTGAAGAACAGGGAAAAGAGAACTTGGTTTGCAGGTTGAACAAATCTCTATATGGTCTCAAACAGACGCCGAGATGCTGGTATAAGAGATTTGATTCCTTCATTATAAGCCTTGGATACAACAGACATAGTTCAGATCCTTGTGTTTATTACAAGAGATTTGGTGATGAAGATTTGGTTATTTTGCTGTTGTATGTTGACGACATGTTGGTAGCAGGCCCCAACAAAGATCGTCTCATAAATTTAAAGGCACAGTTGGCTAGGGAGTTTGAAATGAAGGACTTGGGACTAGCAAACAAGATTCTAGGGATGCAAATTCACCGAGACAGAAATAATAGGAAGATTTGGCTTTCTCAAAAGAACTACTTGAAGAAAATCTTGAGACACTTCAAGATGTAAGACTGTAAGTCAATTTCTACCCCACTTCTTATTAATTTCAAGTTATCCTCAAGTATGAGTCCTAGCAATGAAGCAGAGAGGATGGAGATGTCTCGAGTACCGTATGCATCAGCAGTGGGAAGTCTAATGTTCGCCATGGTATATACAAGACCTGACATTGCACAAGCAGTGGGAGTGGTTAGTGGATACATGGCTAATCCTGGTAGAGAGCATTGTAATATTGTTAAGAGGATCCTGAGATACATCAAGGGTACCTCAGATGTTGCAATGTGTTATGGAGGATTGAACTTTAATATTAAAGGTTATGTTGATTCAGATTATGCAGGTGATCTTGATAAAAGCAAGTCCACCACAGATTATGTGTTTACTCTTGCTGGAGGAGCTGTAAGCTGGGTTTCAAAACTACAATCTATCATGGCTACATCTACGACGGAAGCAGAATATGTAGCAGCTACACAAGCTAGCAAAGAGGCAATATGGATGCAGATGTTACTGGAGGAGCTCAGGCACAAACAAGAGAAGGTTGCTCTATTTTGTGACAGTCAGAGCGCTTTGCATCTTGCAAAGAATCCGGCATTTCACTCTAGGACAAAGCACATACGAGTTCAGTATCACTTTGTTCGTGAGAAGGTGGAAGAAGGCAGTGTGGATATTCAGAAAATTCACATTAATGACAACCTGGCGGATATATTTACGAACCCGATCAACAGTAACAAGTTCATATGGTGTCGATCTTCTATTGACCTAGCAGAAACGTAACATTGCAGTAATTGGGTAGAAAGGATGATGTAAAGAGTTAATTGATTCTCAATTAAATCTTCAAGTGGGAGAATGTAGAAGTCAAAAAAAGGGGCTGCCTGCCAGCAACTTTTTTTTTGACATTATTTGCTGAAAACGCGTATGCCTTTTTTTTGACATTGTTTGCTGCCAACAACTCTTACACATTTTTGAAAATGCATATACGCGTTTTCTTTCTCCTATAAATAGAGGGCCTCTTGCCCTCATTTAAACCATCCCAGAAAGAGAGAGTAAGAATACAAAGAGAGTTATACACCAAGATAAATATTGTAGTCTTGAGTGTCCTCTTTAGTAGTTGTTCCTTTTACAAGAGAGAATTGTTAATTGTTGTTTTCTCCTTGTATTTGAGAGCTCTGTACTCCATATTAAAATAGTGAGATCCTTCTACCCTGTGGTTTTCCCCCTCTATCTGTTAGAGGGGTTTCCACGTAAAATTCTTGTGTCAAATTTATTTTTATATTTATTCTCATATTAAACTTTAGTTTTGGTGCTTCCTCCCCCAACATACATGTGATCTTTTTTTTTAGTGAAAAATGATTCAAAACACATTCTAACTATAATTAAAATTGCTGCTACACACTCCAATTTTGCAGAGATCCTATGACACCCATTGACTCATTTAAAATAGAATATATACCCTATTAATAGAATAGTGAGTTTTTTTTCGCTGACTTGAGAAAATTTTCCCATGATAAAATTCATTTTTTATTTATAGATCTCGACTAGTAAAACCAATTAAGAGAACAATACGCAAGAGAAATGAAGATTAAAAGAAAATTTTCACTATTACATTCGATTGGGTTCTTCAGTTTTAATTGAAACCCTCATTTTTCTGACGCAATTCTCCATCAAATGTCTATATTTTTAATTTTTTTTTTTGCTCTAATTAACAATTCTTAAGCTCAAAAAAAGGAAAACATATTACTTTTAGACTATGAATGTTTGTCCAAAGGAAGATTATCAGAATTAATTATTGTCACTATTGTTCCATTATCAGAATATTGGCATCGCCGCACTGCGATGGAAGCAGTGAAGAAGATTAGAGATAAGAAAAGATAGAAAGAGAATTTTTTTTAAAAAATACTATGAAAAATAATTGTTTTTCCTGCTCTTACTCTCTCAAGAGAGTGTCTCACTTTCTTTGCGACCTAAGCAGCTAAGGATATAGTAATTCTAGTTAAAAATAGTCCAAAATGTCATGAGACTCCCACAAAGTTGGAGTGTGTGACAATAATTTCAGTCATAGTAGGAGTCTATTTTGAAGAATTTTTGGCTAAAAACATTTTTTAACTATGAAACAAATTTAAGGTACATCCTTATATTTTAAAAATGAATAAAAAATATCCATTATTTATGTCAAAAATTGCAATATTCATTCTTCCGTTAGAATATTGGCAAAAACATCCCTTTCCATAGTTAAGCAGTTAGTTTTTGCCATGAATATTGTAATTTTTGATATAGATAAAGGATGTTTTTTTGTTCACTTTTCTAACACATACCTTAAGTTTGTCTAATAGTTAAGGGATTTTTTTTAGCCAAAAACTCCTATTTTGAACTATTTTCCCATTTTTTAGCAAAGTTTAGGTGTATATATAATTTTTTTTCATGCATAAATTATTTTTTGACTTCTTTGATTATCATTATTTGAGTTTTTAATTCTTATTTTATTTTTATTTTTTCATTCTTTAGTGTAAATATAAGAGAAATAAAAAAATTGTGAATGAAAAAAAGAGAAAAAAATAAGAAAAAAATTAAAACTATTTTTTGCTGCTATATTGTAATTTAGTTTTTGTATCTATAAAAATAATAATTGGGGCATGTATAATCAATTTTACACTAAAAGTAGCGAGAAAAATGAATTTGACCATCAAAATAATAAATTCAAATTAGTCGTTGAATAAAAAAAGTCATAAAAATTAATTATGTGTGAGAAGGATCAAATATACCCATATATGTATTATTTTTTTAATAAAAAACTTTTTAAAATAAATTTAAAATTAATTTTTTCACTTCCATTAGAAGAAAAGGGTATATGTGAGTCATTTGTATAACAGTAGGGGTATATATAAGTCACTTTCATAACGAGAGATGTATCAGCTTTAAATGCCAATGTTGAGGGGTATATCAAACCCTTTTCCCATTATGCAAATACCTCAATAATACTGAAATTATACAAATAATAGTTGAAATGTATACTTGTTGATAATATGCAAATACAAAAAAAGTAATTGTATAGAATTGTTGAAAATATACAAATAAGGTCTAAAAGAGTATAAAAGCTGCAATAAATATTGATATGCTAAATCTATAGAATCGTATACAACATAATGTGATATGTATTGATAGAAATACAAATCACAAAATATATACAAAGTAAATTTTACAAAATACCTCAATTTCTTCACCATCATCTTTATCTATTGACCCAGATTCATTATTTTTTTCTTCATATGTTTAAGAACGTGCATAAGATGGAAAATCATCCAATTTTAAGAACATGCATAAGTTGTTGCATCTTCACTGGGTTGTTCCAGCACTTTGATCTAATTTCTTGTTAATTGACTCGAGATTTAGCAAGAGATCTGAAATTCTTGGACATCTTGAGTTAGACACAAAGAGAAAGATGGAAAATCATCCAATTTTCGTGAATTCATCTGTATACCTCTAGTGATTATCTTGAAAGGTATTTATTCATCCATGATTTTAATTGTATCTAATGAAAAAACTGGAAAAAAATCAGTGTCATGTACAAATACAAATCAAAAATAAGATTGAAATCGTCAGAATAAAAAAATAATTGAAACTGCACAAAAATTGCCCTGAAAATTTGGAAACACTATTTGAGAAGGAAAGAAGAATTTTTTTAAAATTTTTAAATCTGTGTGTTGAGTGAAATAAGGAAAAAAAAAAAAATTATATATATAGAGAGAAAGTAATTTGTATAAAAGGGAAGAAAGGAAAGAGAGAGAGGAGTTATAGTTGGATACAAATCAAAGGAGTGAGACCCAAAATTAATAGCAAATTTCGTTAAACTATAACCGTAATTCGTAATTAATTGAAACTATATCGCATAACATAGGAATAATATTTACCAATCCACATAATTTTTTCAATTTTATTTTCCTTTTTTTTTAATCACATCTTTCCAAATTCTACTACCGTCTCATCAATAGGAGAAGTAATTCGAGGTAGTAATTAATTTTACAATATTTAATGGTACAAAAGTACAAAATTTGCTTCTATCTATCAGAAACGAAGGGAGTAGTTTTCATAATTTACGTGTCTAATTAACAAAATAATTTTATTACACTAAGTATTAAAGAAATAAATATTTTTCTAATATTCGAAATTATATGGGAGATATGTGCTAGAAATTAAACCTAAAAAATTTCATATCCTGAACATTGATTCAAAACACAATAATCAAACTATCCTGTTTTTGTCTGTATTCAAATATATTGTATGCATTTGTAATTCTGGAAGTTAGTTACACTGGTTAGTTACACTGCACAGTCAAGTTAGTTACACTGCACAGTGCACGTGTCCAGCTGGATTAGTTGTTAGTTAGTTTGTTGAAGAAGATATTTTGTAATCCTTGGCTATAAAGCCTAATGTACAGCTCATTCAAGCTTGGATGGATCAATAATATTCTTAGCCCTTCTCTTCTGTTTTCTTCTATGTTTCCTCTCTAGCTTCGTAATGGAGTTTTGAGATCTTAAAGCACATATTTTATCATGGTATCAGAGCATTCGATGCTGGTTGATTAGAGTTAGATTGATAGGCTTTTGTAACATCCCCTAAAAACGTTGTATACGATGTTTCAATTTTTGCCTAAACATGATACAACCTCTGTATTTTAGTCATAACGTTTCATAAAAATATCCAAATTGAGTGATTCAAATTTCTGAGTAACCACAAGATCATTACCTACAACTTTCATGAATACCATATTTTAAGATTCGGAGGTTAAGTAGGTCAAATAAATTAATCTTTGTAAGGTAGGATGCTGTGACGGAAATGAGTGTTTATAGAAGAAAAGTCATATCTCACTGTAGGTTTATCCAAATTGGTTGATTCTTGAATGATATGAACTAGACTTCCATATCTACAATTCTTATGAAGACACCAAATCCTAATAAGAAATTTATCTTATTCAAATGCAGCTCCCAAAAAGAATATTCTGTCAAAGATAACTCATTTCACCTACCATAGAAAGATCTAGATACATTTGACATCACTCATGACATAAATTGTCCTCCATTTAACATCATCCATGACATCAATATATTCCACTAAATTTTCAGATTTTTATTTATAATTATTTTATTTATTGTTAGGTCATCTTTCCCACCTATAAATACCCACCTTATTTCCTCATTTTATTCATCAAGTTTTCTCAAGCAAATCTTCTCTCTATACACTTCTTTACACATTCTCAAATATAGTTTTAGTTCTTAGTAGTGAAGAAATACTATTCCGGTAATTCATATATTCCGGGTAGTACACAAAACGTTCCGACAAGGAGAGAAGCTAGGACTCAAGAGTGGTCATTAAGTCTTCCGGTACCAACTAAAGCTTCGGTTTCCAGGTATGTAAGGTTTCAATGAGAGTATTCCTTCCACTCTCATGTCTAAATTATTTTGATTATATGATAAATTATGTTTATTTTCTTTAAGCTTTACTCTAAGTTATGTGGGTGTTTATCCATGGGTTCTTCCACCCATGTAGTCCAAAAACTCTTTCAATTAAATATCTTGATTTCAAGTAATATTTTTTTATGTTAATTCTTAAGTTTACTTAATAGTATGACTCATGGTTAAACTAATGATTATTGCTCTATTTTGATGCAACATAATTTCATATGTATGAATTGATGGTTTATAAGTAATTCTTTTATTTATCTATTTAAAGGTTCTTGAAATTCATGGTGGGTTGTTTAAAGTATGATTTTTAATTCATGGATTTCAAAGTATTTATGTATATTTATTTACATATATGTTTTTTTTAAGTTGAAGTGATTTGAACTCACCTAGTTTTACTATGTTTTTTAATAAAGTTTGACTTGAAAGCTTTGACTCCAAATAAATGTTTATGAAAGCAATATCTATGATCAAAAAGGGAGTCTTATGAAATGAAAGAATGATGAAATGATATGAATGATGGATTCTTTATGCAATAAGGACAATTCTTGCATATTTGAATTATCAAATGTTTTAATGAGCTATTCTACCGAATATGATGTTTGAATTCTCAAGTTATATGCTATGAATATTTTGAAGTATTAAACTATTCCGTGGGATTGACTTAGCACCGAATGAGGCATTGAGGTGGGATTCGGTAAGGGAATCCTAGAAGCAACCCCTTGTCTCATTAACTATGTGCCAACATAGGAGCCCTTGTAGGCTTAGGCTAATGGATCCATGAAAGCCCTTAAAGTTAAAGTTAAAGAAATGAATGAAGTTGACGGAGTTCTACCTGGCAAGTAGTCTCCCCGGCCAACGTAGGGGGTTATGTTGGATTCCATGTAATAGCTCGCATGGTCTTAAATGTCGGTTATGGTTAATTTCCAACAAAATGAATGTTTTAAAGGATATCTATATGATTTATTATGCATACATTAAATTATGTTCCATATTACATATATGTTTTAATGTTTCCTCAATGTTCATGCATCCTTACATACTTAGTACATTCAAAGTACTAACGCATACTCTTTTGCCTACATGATATCACCATGTAGGGATCGGTGCTCCTTTTCGTTCTCCTACACGTGGCTAGTTGATATTCCATTGAAGACTACTTTTGGTGAGTTCCCATGTTCCGGGAACAATACTCATTTATCTTTCTAGCTTATGATATGTTAAGATATTTTATTATGGCATTTCTTCTATTATGATTGAGGGTGAGCTAAGAACTTGTCTTAGCCCCATTAAATCTAATAGTTAGAGGTATTGTTGGACATATATAAGTTGAAGATTTATTATTATTTCCGCTTGTCTATTTATCATCCTTACCTATAAAAGGCTAAAAGAATGTTAAGAGGCTTGTTTGAGGTACTTTCGGATTCCTCATTCGCCATGTCACGTCTAGGCCCTAGGCTTGGGTCGTGACAGCTTTAGATCTCTATTAGATAATAATTTGCTTTGTTACTAGATTCTGCAGAAATGGCAATCACAAAGATTGATCAAAATGATCCTCTGTACATTGGCCCTTCAGATACCTCTGGTGCTGTGTTGATTCCAATCAAGCTTGTTGGATTCGAAAACTATGAATTCTAGAGTAGATTAATGAGGACCGCACTGTTGGGAAAGAGAAAATATGGTTTCGTGATAAGTGCCTGCACTAAAACACTATACAAAGATGAGCTTTATGAGCAATGGGGGACTTGTAATGCAATTATCCTCTCATGGCTGATGAACACAGTTAGTGAAGAGATTTTTAGTGGTATTATTTATGCCACAACTACATTCTTAGTTTGGGCAGATCTGAAAGTAAGATTTAACAAGGTAAATCGCATGAGAATATATCAATTACATAGGAAGATTACTACACTTGCACAAGGCACAAATTTTGTATCTCATTACTTTACCAAATTGAAGACATTATGGAATGAGTATGATGCAGTGATATCAATTCCTTGTTGCATATGTCCTCAATCAAAAGAGTATGTGGATCACCTGCAACAATTGAGACTGATTCAATTTTTAAGTGGTCTAAATGAATCATATGATTAGGCTAGAAGACAAATTTTGCTGAAGGAGCTACACCATCTATCAATCAAGCCTATGTTATGATCATTGAAGATGAGATTCAACACACAATTTGCATGTCTACTGTAGTTGAAAAACAGTTCTTACAATAATAAATATGAATAAAAGCCAAGGAATGGAGTATTACAAAGGAAGGAAATGTGAATACTGTCACTTCACTGGTCATACCAAAGAGAATTGCTATAAGCTAATTGGCTATGTAGCTGATTGAAAGCAAAGGAAGAAGTCGGGTTATGGAAATGGTGGAATGAGGCACAATTCTGATAGCCATGAAGGAGGACAGATCACAACAAACAATTTGAGAAACACAACCAACTCCTCACATACTAGCAATCATGAAGGGCAGGAACACTCAGTAAATAATGTTACCAATGAAAAATATGATCATTCTCAAATGGCATCAACTAGTCAAATGGAGAATAATTTAATCACAGCCAAAGGATAAATATTCACTGACAAAGAATACAAACAGATACTGGATATGTTAAACAGAGATGTGCAGGAACCTAGACTCAATATGACAGGTATTGGTACTTGTTTAATGTCAAAAATTCTTTCTCAGGAGTAGATAGTAGACTCTGGTGCATCTTATCATGTCACAACAAATAAACACTTATTAACAAAGAGTCATAAATTGCCTAAGTCACAAAAGAATCAAATACATCTACCTACAGGTGATAGAGTAGAAATCAGTCATGTGGGATAAGAATCTATATTTGACAAAGAAGTGGTGAAGAATGTCCTATATGTACCAGACTTTCACTTCAATTTGTTGTCAGTATCCAAGATCATAAAGAAATTATCCTGCTTTGTATCATTTTATCCTGATTTCTTTGTTTTTCAGGACCTCTTCAGTAGCAAGGTGAAGGGGATTGGTAAGGAAGAAGGTGGTCTATACATATTTAAGAAAGCCCTACAATAAAAATAAGTTATACAATGTACTCAGAAAGTGGTAGTTGCAGGAGCAATATTTCCAGACATCAACCTATGGCACAAGAGACTTGGACATCCTTCACAACAAACTTTAGGGTCTTTAAATCTTGCTTCCAACAATAAAAGTAATGATATATTAGCTAGCTGTCCTGTTTGTCCATTAGCTAAGCAGACAAGACTTACTTTTCCTATAAGTAATTATAGAGCATGCATGAGATTTCATGTAGTCCATATGGACTTTTGGGGACCCTATAAGACCCCTACTTTAGACAACAGACACTATTTTTTGACAATAGTGGATGACTATAGTAGATTTGTGTGGATTCAGTTGTTACAGTTGAAATCTGAGACTATTGTGGCTATCAAAACTTTCCTTCAAATGGTCAAAACTCAGTTTGATACTAATGTTAGAATTATTAGATCTGATAATGGAACAGAGTTCTTCAATTCTCAATGTACTGAACTATTTCAAGCTCAAGGGATTCTGCATTAGAGTAGATGTCCTCACACACCATAATAAAATGGTGTGGTGGATAGGAAGCACAAATACATTCTTAACACAACTAGAGCCATTAGATTTCAATCACAATTACCCATCAAATACTAGGGCTATTTCATTAAGGCTACAGTATATTTGATCAATAGACTCCCTTCCACAACAATAGACAACAAAAGTCCTTATGAAATGTTCTATTCCAAACAGCCTAACTTGTCTCATTTAAGAGTCATAGGATACTTGTGTTATATTTCTGTGGTTTCAAAGGGAGATAAGTTTTCAGAAAAGGCTATTTCTACTATTTTCCTAGGCTATTCTGAGTTAAAGAAGGGGTATATACTATTAGATATTAACTCCAAGAAGTTTATTATGAATAGAAATGTGGTCTTTCATGAATCTGTTTTGCCTTTTGGAAATGCATCTTATATTGATACCTCCATTGGTTCCCATGGTTCTCTTTTAGAAGTGTTTAATCCTCATACTTTGGAAGAAGTTACCGAGGATGTGCCTACTCATGCTAAGGATTCTGCAGGCCCTGTTACCAGTCATATTGCTACTAATCCTGCAGGCCTTGGTACCAGTTCTATTGCTACTGATGTTAGTGAAACAGATATTAGTCCTAACTTGCCTATTCCTACAGACCCTCCTATCAGAAAAACCTCCAGAAATCTTAAAGAACCTTCATGGATGAAGAATTATGTTATCACTATTAAGAAACATAGCAGTACCATCCATCCTCTAGCCAATTCCCTTAACTATGATAAGGTAAATCCTAGTTATAAGAGCTACTTGAGCAAGGTTTCTGCTTGTGTGGAACCTAAAATATTTAGATAGGCTGTTAAAGATGATAAATGCATTTACGCCATGCAACAAGAGATAC
This sequence comes from Solanum dulcamara, assembly GCF_947179165.1. Taxonomy (NCBI): domain Eukaryota; kingdom Viridiplantae; phylum Streptophyta; class Magnoliopsida; order Solanales; family Solanaceae; genus Solanum; species Solanum dulcamara. Next base: position 23,298,826 of record NC_077243.1, read on the forward strand.
AGATCTTGAAGAGAACAAAACATGGCAAATAGTTGATTTGCCTAAAGGAATGAACACTGTTGGTTTTAAGTGGGTGTATAAAGTGAAGTATAAGGCAAATGGTGAGGTAGAAAGGTACAAGGCCAGGCTAGTAGCTAAGGGTTATAGCCAACAAGAAGGGTTGGATTACCATAATACTTTTTCTTCTGTAGCTAAGATGGTGACAGTAAGGTGTGTAATTACCTTGGTTGTATCTAAAGGCTGGCCATTATTTTAAATGGACGTTTACAATGTTTTTCTTCAACGTGATCTAGATGAGGAAGTATACATGCAGATGCCTAAAGGTTTCAAAACACCAGGCACAACAAAGTGTGCAGGCTACTTAAATCTTTATATGGGCTTAAACAAGCATCTAGACAGTGGGATTTAAAACTGACTATTGCCCTATTGGATGCTGTCTTTACTCAAAGCACTCATGATTATTCTTTATTCAAACTCAAATAGGGAACAACCATAGTTATTGTTCTAGTCTATGTGGATGACTTGCTCATTACAGGCAGCAATGCACACATGATCAATGCTGCCAAGGATAACTTACATAAGCAATTCAAGTTGAAGGACCTAGGAGAACTTAAATACTTTCTAGGTATTAAAGTTTTAAGATCTTCAGAGGGTGTTATCTTAAATCAAAGGAAGTGTATCTTAGAGTTAATTTCTGATGTAGGCCTCACTGGTGCTAAACCTGTCCCAAATCGTCTTGAAACTAACATGAGATTGGCCTCAGTAGAGCATGATCAGATCACTGGTCTCACTGAAGATGTCATTCTCCAAGATGTCACTTCTTATCAAAGACTTATAGGCAAGCTTTTTTATGCCACAATAACTAGACCAGACATCAACTATGCAGTACATACACTTAGCCAATTCGTGCCGTTCCCCAAGAAATCTCATTGGGAGGCAGCTACAAGAGTGATAAGGTATCTTAAGGGCACAGTTGGTCAAGGAGTTTGGTTACACTCTAATCCTACAACCATGCTTACAACCATGCTCACCTGTTGATGTGACTCTAATTAGGCATCCTGTCCCAACACAAGGAGATCTATTACAGGCTATTTTGTTAAGTTTGGAGAATCTTTGGTTTCCTGGAAGTCCAAGAAGCAGCAGACTGTATCTAGGAGCTAAGTTGAAGCTGATACAGGAGTATGGCTTCAGCTGTCTCTGAAGTCACTTAGTTGTTAGGCTTATTTACTGAGTTAGGTGTCCCTATTCAGGTCCCTATCACCATCTTCAGTGATAGTAAATCAGCAATTCAACTTGCTGCAAACCCAGTATTCTGTGAACACATGAAATATATTGAGATAGACTGTCATTTCATTCGAGATAAGATTAAAGCAGGAGTGGTTGACACTATGTATGTTCATACTCAATAGCAACTAGCAGAGCTTTTAACTAAAGGTTTAAGTCAGGCTCAACACTTGCATCTTTTAGGCAAGCTTGGTGTGCTTAATATCTTGCACCCTTCAGCTTGAGGGGGTGTATTCAAATATATTGTATGCATTTGTAATTCTGGAAGTTACTTACACTGGTTAGTTACACTGCACGGTTAAGTTAGTTACACTGCACATGGTTAGTTACTCTACACAGTGCACGTGTCCAGTTGGATTAGTTGTTAGTTAGTTTGCTGAAGAAAATATTTTATAATTCTTGGCTATAAAGCCTGATGTACACCTCATTCAAGCTTGGATGGATCAATAATATTCTTAGCTCTTCTCTTCTGTTTCCTTCTATGTTTCCTCTCTAGCTTTTTAATGGAGTTTTGAGCTCTTAAAGCTCACATTTTATCAGTCTGTTCATACGTGTGTTCTTTAATGTTTATGAAATATAAGTTAAATATATTGGGAAAAAAATAAAAATTCAACACATTCTATATTTAAAATATTTTTAAAAAATGGGTGAAAATATAGCTAACGAAAAGACACTTTCGACTATTCAAATTAATAATACAATCATATCTTTTTATAACAATCACCCTATATTTCATCAAATTTTATAGCAAAATTGATATTTGAAGATACATTTCTAAAGTTTAATTCAAAATTTATGATCAAACGCTTATCTAATTTATAGTAATAATGTTTCATTTATTTGCACAACTACTCCAATTACCCCTTAATAGCTAGCATGTACAGTAGTACTATTTTTTTGCCGGAGTTATCCATCCCAATCAAGGAGGTCAGCGTGCATTAATTTCTTATTTTTGTTTATAATGATGGTATCCTCCTGTATCATAAAGACTTTATTCTAAATGAGAAAAAAATACCTAGCTATTTTGTTTCTCCGTTTGAGTTTGAACCTTGGACAAGGCGAAAATGATATTTCTTACAAAAGAGGAGATGTAATTAATATCATTAACATTTCTCATGAGTTCGTGTCACAATTCAAAACGGGTCATGAATGACACTCACATTTAACCTTCTAGGTGGGAGAACCAACGAGACAAACCCCAACTTATATTAGCGATTCAACTTATAAAATACGACGATAATGCAGAAGCTCAACTTATAAAAGTAAGAAATAATAAAAACCACTCAAGTTTGTTACATACATCCCCAAAAATTTGAAAGTCATCACTCATCACATCAAGGACATCAAACCTCAAAATACCAAGTCTAAGAGTATTAACACTCGAATAGATAAATAAAATAGTTTGTGTTTGAAACTAAGGACATCATGCCATGACTAAGAAAATTCAACACGAGCTAGGAGAATAGCTCACCCTGGAATCTGATATACTGGAGACTGGCTAAAGCTGAGGGCGAGTCGAAGCCGTTGGTATACTTATTTCACTCTACAAAATAAAATAAAGAATAATACAAGTAGGGATCAGTACAGAGCAACATAAACTGAGTAGGTGTCATAAGTTGACTCAAAATAGAAATAATATGCATAAAATAATAGCAGGAAATCAACTACAGCATTTGACAGGTGACAAATAACAAGATCAAGTGACAACACAATGAAACAATTACGTAATCAGTCAACAATATCAAGAGTATATGTGAGGACTAAGGCCTCCACATCATGGTCTTTTGGGAAATGAGTTATTTGAGATAGGGTAGTATTAAGTCATTTAATTTGTTTTCCTTTAATATTACCATGCCAGAACTTGACTACCGATCCAAAAATATTGTGTCGTCTCGTGTTACCTGATTCAAATATATCGTATCGGCTCGTGGCATCCGATTCAAATATATCGTGCTGACTCGTGGCATCCGACTCCATAATATAATTAATTCATCATTCTTTATAAGCACATTCCACTTCATTAATAATATTTCATCAAGCCTTGTTTATTCAAGGCATCCCTTTTAATATGGCAAGTTCAAGATTATGGATTTCACGACCTTGAGATTGCAGACCAATCACAACAACATATCAACCATCCAAACCACAATAATTAAATACATAGAAAACTTCACAACATTACTCAACGACTATTCATTACTATTAAGAGTCTCTCTATGATATAAAATAAACCATAATCTATCTCAATCGAAGAGCCGAAATCAAGCAAGCTAATTCACCGAAGTTTTTCCTTTCTTTAATGCCTCGAAATGTTTTCAATCTATCAAATATACAATATTCGTAAGTAAACGAGTCCGTAAACATCTATATTACTATAATCAATTTCCTAAATCTCAAGTATAGGATTAAATCTTAATTCCTCTAAATAACATAACTTTGATGATATTTATATAATATAATACTTTTAATATTTAATTACTTATCTTAATATATTAAAACTTGAATTATAATATAATAATCGTAGAAATATCCAAAATCAAAAGCAGTTACGAAATCAGTACTTAAGCACGAACTAATGTTTACTCATGAAATACTTCTTGGCAGAATGTTATTAGTGCATCTATCCTATAATATAACATCTCCCCGATGATTGGATTATTATTACCCCTAATAATTACCCAACGATTATTAATCATTAACCAATCTTGGCCATATTTTCTTTTGCACCAAACTTCAGCCACTTCAGCCGTATCTTTCAATCACTCTTAGTGACCCACATGCCAAATGTAATTCTAATACACATATATAAATTAGAAAATTGAAGTTTGGTTAGTTTTTTTTACCTGGATGATTTGCGGCTTTCTTTTTCTCGTAATGCAGTGGTTTTCCTTGGTGGTTATTGGTAGAAGCCGAATGGTTTGTGGTATGACCAAAAATTATATTAAATTTTATTAATTTATTTTAATAAATAAAATGATATATGATATTAATAAATTATTAATTTAGTTCACTAATTAAATTAGTTATTTAAAGTTACTTTTCAACTAAATAACTATACTTATCGAATAGTCTAAAATACTCATTAAAAAATTACGAAATACGTCATTTATAAAATAAAAAGATTTAGTACTCAAAACGATCTAATGAATCATTACAGTTCATTGAGTTTTGTACCCCTAACGTATGTTCTATTTTGTGATTTGCGCCTTATCTTATATTTTATATATATAATTTGTAAGCTAACACCCCCCTCTCCCCCGCCCCTGCCTTTTTTTTAAAAAACAATGAAACACTCTTTTTAAAAATTTCCACAAGGATACAATTGAAAACACAAATAATTAAGAGAAATGACACAAAATTAAGAAAAAAGCTAAATAAGGAAAATGAAGCTGATAACTCATAAAATTTGCCTTCGCCAGAGCTGTCAAAATGAGTTAGCCTAATTCGAAAGAGTTAGCGAGTTAAATGAGTTAGGACTGATTGATCATTTTAACTAAAGGGTCTATATAGCAGCACAACCATAAGCGGGCTACGTATTGACTCTTCAATAAAACGATGGATAACATTGATCTCTTAAAAAGACTATCGAACATTGATGAACACAATACCAGTACGTTAAAAATTCACATGTCCATGAGTTGCATACACTTTAGTGGAATACTTACAAAACAACAGGTCATAGGCAAGATACAACAGTTAACATTAATAGGATTTATCAGAGCAACATACATTACATGATAATTTTTTTTCATAAACTAGACAAGAAAGGAAAAACGAAAAATTAGGCAAAAACACAAAAGTGAAAGAGGTCAAAGCTTCATATTTATAATAACTTCAATTGTCTAATTGCTGAAGATTGGACAAAATAAAACACTAATTAAAATTTATGTAATAAATATTTTTAAAATTCACGATCCACGGACTGGTCATTGAGGGTCGCGGGTTCAGCCTATGAGGATGGCGGGTCAAATAAGGCTGGGCTTAAAAGCCTTGTTCCTAAATGGTTGAAATTTTTTAGCTCAACCCCACTTAATTTAAGGATTGGGTTGGACCGACCTCACGGACCAAACCCATTTTAACAGCTCTACTTGCCTCTAGTATTATACCGTATTTATATATTTCCTCTTAACCAATATGGATTCTGGTGCAGTGATGAGACTGCTTCACCCTTAACCAGAGGTCTCGGGGTTCGAGCCTTGGATATGAAAAAAATTCTGTTGAAAATGTCACCCCTGAATAGGCCCTGCAGTGCACGATTCAAATTTAGTCGGGGCTCCACGAACTCAGGACATCGGGTGGAAAACCAAAAAGAAAAAGATTTCGTCTTAATATTCTCTAACCTAGTTAGTAGGTGTTCGAATAATATTTGATTGAGATTTAAAAATAAAATATTCAAAATTATTGAATTTGATAAAAATGTAGTATTCGAAGTTGAAGTAAGTCTTTCTACAACATGGGTCGTGGACTTGTGGTGTAGTGGTAACATTGTTTTATCCTTAACTAGTTCAGATTCGAACTCTAAATATAAAAAAAATCATGTTGAGATAACGATTTAAATTTAATTGGGCTCTAATACGAGCTTTGAACATCAAATTAAAAAAAAAAAGTCTCCCCGAACCCTTTCACTACTCTTTTGCAATTAATCTGTACGTACTCAGAGGGTCAGATATTTACTAAAAAATGAGCCTTGCTGTTCACTGTAAGACTGATATTTTGTTCTTCATAATGAGATGCTTCTTTTTTCTTTGTACTTTTTATCAAATATATTAACTTTGAGTCCTCTTTATGTCTAATCCTCTTTTATTTTGCTGTGGAACCATCGACGTTACTACAAAGTTAAGGAAAGAAAAAGGTTTTACTCCCTTTAAAGCAAAAGACCGAATTAAAAAATAAATAAAAAGAAAAACGTATATCAGGATAAATATAAAACTGGATTGAATCGAATCCATTTCGATTTGATCATTAAAAAAGATTTTATATATCTCTCAATTTTATGATTTAAAACATATATATCATTATTTTAAAAAATGACTCATATATGCTCTTGTCGTCCAACAAATAGAGGACATTTGCCTTTTTTAAAATTTTTTAATAATGGACTACTATTTTTCCAATAGAAAAACAAGGCAAATGATGTATAATTCAAAAAGTGAGACTGATAGAGAAAAGGGCAAATGTATTCTACTTGTTGGACAATCAGAGTATATGTGAGTTATCAGTTCTAAATTGCATAATTGAGAAATATATCAGATTCTTTACTTTTTAAAAAATTATTTATAACCTAGAAACAAAATTAATCTAAAATTATTCAACTTACTCAATGTTCAAGACGTAATTAATATAATAGTAAGTAAATAAAATTGTGCCATTTCTAAACTTTTAAGTTGGAAATGATCAAACGGTTAAAATAAAGCAGTATGCTTTCGACATTTTTAAAAACTTTACTTTTGGAGATCTCGAAATTTATACTTATTTACTGAGAGCCGTTTGATTTATTTTTATAATCTTGTTTTGAATAAATTTAATAAAAGAATCACTGTTTGGATTGCATTTGCTCCAAGGACCATTACAGCAAAGTAGCAAACTACTAAAATATTTTCCTTTTTTCATAATATTTATGCATTTTGAACGATACAATATAGTACATACGTTTGTAATTAGTAATATATTGTGGTATCAAATTTAGAATTTTTACTAATTATCCAGCTTTCCAAACTAAAGATCAATTATGAGAGAATTACAAGATTGAGAAATCAAAAAATTCAGATAATCAATACTTAGGATTCTCTTGGTAAGATCACATTATATGCTAATTTGAAGTTTTTTATGCAAACAATATCAAAAGGACATAGCAATAATGACAAGTCCCACATGTGAAGTCGTGGACTGAAATCAATTTACTTTATGGGGGAAGAGATGAGTGTGCAATGCAACAGTAATTGTTAAGTAAAGAAAAAAGTATTTTGTTCCCACTGCTTTCAGCAAAATCCTTTCACACTCACTAGACTCCTTTGTAGTCAGTAAAGAGGTAGATTATTTATGTTAAAAATTAATATAATATTTAATTTATAATTTAATTAGAAATTTGTATAATTAATATATGTATAAATTATGAGGGAATCATGTATAATTTTATATAGAATAGAAGGTGAGTAATATATGAATAACTAAATTTAGCATAACTAATTCTACATAAAATAATACATAAATTTACTCATAACTAATTTATGTATTACTGATACATGAATAACTATAACCGATTATCAAAACAACCCTATTCGTAGATAAAATGTAATTCAAAATTATTGTATTTTCCATAGATCCCGCGTGTGGCCAAACTTAAAATATTTGTTTACAAATGTGAAGCTGTAGTAATTTGTGTACACGTTTGAGAACCACTTTTACTAGTATTAAAAAATAATTTGTGTTTGACAAATCTTTCAAAAAATTATTTAATTTAAACTTCAAATAATTAAAAAAAAGAAGAGACATGTACATTTTTACTTTACTATTAATATTATAAAAAATGGTTCGAATTACTTTCCAGTACAAAACTAAAACATGATTTTAATTATTTTTCAGTACAAGCTTAAAATTAAGTTTATCTAATAATATATTTCTTATTGTTATAAACTATAATTTAAGAACCAGAAAATAAGAGAAAGAGAATTAAGAAATTTTGTGTGTATTGCAGTATCGATGTATATATCTTGTTATTGCCAAAATATGGTAATATTTATAGTCAGAAGAATAAAGCAATGTTTAGTGGGTTGGCCCCACACAAAAAGGAAAATGAAAAATTAATTGCAAGTGGACATCCAACTTTGTTTCACTTGTTGTTTAACACTCCTCCTTAGATGTCCACGTGAAATGTGTCTCATTAAAACTTTACAAGAAATAATATACATATTTATCTTAAACATCCGTGAATATTGTGCCTCGTTAAAACCTTACTAGGAAAAATCCAGTAAAAAAAGGCCTAGTAAAGGAAAAAGAGTACACATATCTGGTAATACGCCTTGAGTGCTGCCTCATTAAAAACCTTGTTAGAAAAACCCAGTGGGACAAAACCTAGACTAAGGGGAAAAAATGCAGCGCGTATTATACTCCCCCTAATGAAGACATCATCTAATATTCCGAAGATGACGCAATCCAATCTTGTATCTCAATTTCTCAAAGGTTAAAGTTGGCAATGCCTTGGTAAACATATCTGCTAAATTGTCACTTGAACAAACTTGTTGGAAATCTATTTCACCCTTCTTTTGAAGATCATGAGTAAAAAAGAATTTTGGTGAAATATGTTTTGTTCTGTCTCCTTTGATGTATCCTCCCTTCAGTTGAGCTACACATACAACATTGTCTTCATACAATATTGTTGGAACGTCTCTTTTCAAAGAAAGACCACATGTTTCTTGAATGTGTTGAGTTATAGATCTTAACCAAATGCATTCTCGACTTGATTCATGGATGACTATTATCTCTGCATGATTTGAGGAAGTGACAACCATAGTTTGCTTTTTTGAACTCCATGATATAGCTGTACCACCACATGTAAATAAATAGCCTATCTGCGATCGGCCTTTATAGGGATCAGATAAATATCCCGCATCTGCATAACCAATCAATTATGACGTGAATTTATTTGAGTAAAACAATCACATATCTGTGGTCCCTCAAAGGTATTTGAATATATGCTTAATTTCATTCCAGTGTATTTGCATTGGGGAAGAACTAAATCTTGCCAACAAGTTTACTGAGAAATCTATAGCTGATCTAGAATTGTTGGTAAGATAAATTAATGCACCAATTGCACTAAGGTATGGTATTTCAGCACCAACAAGCTCTTCATTATTTTTATGGGGTCAAAATGGATCTTTATTAATATCAAGAGATCTCACAACAATTGGGGTACTCAGTCGGTATGCTTTATCCATGTAAAATCTCCTTAAAATATTTTCTATATGTGTTGATTGATGGACAAATATCCCATTTGCAAAATGTTAAATTTGTAGACCAAGACAAATTTTTCTCTTTTCGAGGTCTTTTATTTCAAAAAAAATTTCCAGATATTTTACTGCCTTTGAAAGTTCTTCGGGAGTTCCTATAATATTGAAATCATCAAAATATACGGCTATTATGACAAATTCAGATCCACACCTTTTTATAAAGATATAAGGGCAAATTGAACCATTTTTATATCTTTCTTTTAGCAAATATTCGCTAAGATAATTGTACCACATTCTCCCTGATTATTTCAGCCCGTATAAAGATTTTTGAAGTTTTATTGAATAAGTTTCTCGAAAATCTTTATATATTTCAGGCATTTTAAATCTTTCAGGAATTTTCATAAAGATATCGTTATCCAGAGAACCAAATAAGTAGGCTGTAACGACATCCATCAGATGCATGCCAAATTTTTTATTAACATACAGATTTATAAGATACCTAAAAGTGATTGCATCCACCACAAGAGAATATGTTTTCATATAATCAATGTCGGGTCTTTGCAAAAATCCTTGTGCCACAAATCATGTTTTATATCTTACGACTTCATTTTTCTCATTTCTTTTTCTCACAAAGACACATTTGTACCCCACTGATTTTATACCTTCAGGTGTTTGACTATCGGTCCGAAAACTTTACATTTTTCAAGCGAAGCTAATTCACCTTGAATTGCATCTTTCCATTTTGGTCAATCATTCCTCTGTCTACATTCATCGACAGATTTTGATTCAAGATCCTCATTTTGTTGCATTATTTCCAAAGCAACATTATAGCAAAACTATTGTCGACAATTACATTATTTCGGTTCCATATTTTTCCTCATGAGACATAATTTATTAAAATTTCTTTATCATTTTCAGGCGCCTTAACATCTTCCAAGGTCTTATCAATTGTTATGTCTCCTCGCTCTTTTTGAGCAGGTTCTTTCATATCATGACCATCTTGATTGTTTGCCCTTTTTTCCCGAAGATTTTTATCTTTGGAACTGATCGGTCTACCACGTTTTAAATGTGGTTTAGACTCATTTGCATTAATTAATTGTCCTATTGGGACATCAACTCGAATTGGAGCATTAGGAGCTGAAATATGAGATTTAGTAACTCTTGATAGGTCAGTGAATGCATCTGACAGTTAATTTGGAATATTTTGCAAATGAATTATCTTTTGAACTTCCAGTTCACATTTATTTGTACAAGCATCTAAATGAGATAGTGATAATGCATTCCAATCTATTTTCTTTTTCAGCTGCTTATTTTCTCCCTTAATGCTGGGTATATTGATTCATCAAAATTACAATCAGCAAATCTTGTAGTAAATAAATCTCCAATCATAGATTTCAAATATTTTATGATAGAAGGAGATTCATACCTAACATATATTCCCAATCTTCTTTGGGGTCCCATCTTTGTGCGTTGTGGTGGAGAAATCGGAACATATACTGCACACCCAAATATTCTAAGATGGGAAATGTTTGGCTCCTAACCAAAAGCCAATTGTAATGGGAGATTTTATGATAACTTATGGGTCTGATCCGCACAAGACTTGCTGCATGCAAAATAGCATGACCCTATAATGAAATTGAAAGTTTTGTTCTTATAAGCATTGGTCTAGCAATTAATTGAAGATGTTTAATCAATGATTCCTCTAGACCATTTTGAGTATGAACATGAGCAACTAGGTGCTCAACTCTTATCCCAGTGGACAAACAATAATCATTAAATGCCTGAAATGTGAACTCACCAGCACTATCAAGAAGAATTGTCTTTATTGCATATTTTAGAAATTGTGCTCTTAACTTGATTATTTGAGCAAGTAATCTCATAAATAACATATTACGAGTTGATAATAAACAAATATGTGACCATCTTGTAGATGCATCTATTAAAACCATATAATATTTGAATGATCCACATGATGGGTGAATGTGCCCCTATATATCACCTGTATACGTTCCAGAAATGTTGGGGATTCAATGCCCACTTTGATTACTGATAGTTTAGTAATTAATTTACCTTGAGAATATGCAGCACAAGATAAATATTTAAATTGAAGAATCTTTTGGTTTTTCAAAGAGTGTCCATGTGAAATCTCAATTATTTTGCGCATTATATTAGAATTGGGATGACCCAATCGGTCATGACAAATAATAAAATTATTTGAGTTAGTAAACCTTTGGTTTACTATGACATATGTTTCAACCATGCTAATACTTGTGAAGTATAAGCCGGATAAAAGAGCGGGTAATTTTTTAAGTATAAACTTTTTGTCCGACATCATTGTAGTAATATAAAAATATTCATTATTTTCATCATTTGTAGTCTTAATATGATAACCATTTTGACGAATGTCTTTGAAACTTAATATGTTTCTTTGAGACTTACTACAGTATAATGCTTCATTAATTTTTAAATTTGTTCTTCCAACAAGTACAAGTTTAGCTTTTCAGATCCTTCAATTAATCTTGTACTATCAGATATTATATTAATATTAGCTTCTTTCATAATCAAATAAGAGAAATATTTCTTATCTCTTAAAATAGTATGTGTGGTGGCACTATCAATAAGACAGATATCATCATTATTAATTTTGGATCCAACTGATGATTGGGAAATTTCCATATTCTTTATAAATAAAAGATACATTGTAAGAACGTGAAAAACTAACAACATAAAACTTTAAGAAATTGCACTGCCTTAAGAACCATTTTACGAAGTACAACATAATATCAAACATAATAAGAAAAAACAATAACTATTTTTTATAATATTTATCCCAGTTAGATGATCAATTCCTCAGTCAATATTCATAAAGTCTTCAGCTTCCAAATGAGTAATATTTGGTAGATCTACGAAATCATCATCTTTATAAGCAAAATTTGCCTCAATATTTTTATGTTTATTTGAGGGGTTTGCTTCATCATCATTTCAAAAATTCAAGTATGCCTCTACATTATTATCTCTTCTTTTGAGAAAGGCTTGATAAAGTTTTACAAAATGATCGGACGTACGATATTCACGTGCCCAATGACCTTTCATACCACACCGGTGGCAAATATTGGATTTAGCTCTAGAAGAATTATTTTGAGAAATTTTATTGTTCTCATATTTATTTCCAACATGATTACGATAATTATTTCGTCCTTTACCACGTCCTCGCCCACGTCCACGACCACGTTCACGGACGCGGCCGTGATAATTATTTTGTCTTGATTCAGACTGATTATTTGCTCTTACAACATTCACTTCAAGGAATGGAGCAGACCCAATGGGACATACCTCATAATTTTTCATCAGCAAAGTATTATTTTGCTCAGCCACAAGTAAGCATGTGATTAATTCAGAATATTTCTTAAATTTTTTTTTACGATATTGTTGTTGTAGCAACACATTTGAAGTGTAAAAAGTGAAAATGATTTTCTCAAGTAAGTCATCATCAGTGATAGAATTTCCACATAATTTTAACATGGAACTTACCTTGTGGATAACAGAATTATACTTTGTCACAGTTTTAAAATCTTGAAATCGAAGGTGTATCAGTCATATCGGGCTTTTGATAACATCGTAAATTTTAGGTGGTGATACCGATCCTTCAAATTAGTCCATAATTCAAGAGGATCTTTTACAGTTAAATATTCAGTTTTTAATCTTTCATGAATATGATGACGGAGAAAAATCATGGCCTTTGATTTATCTTGGCTTGATGCATTATTATCTTGTTTAATAGTGTCACCAAAACCTTTAGCGTCAAGGTGAATTTCAGCATCAAGGATCCATGAAAAATAATTTTTTCCAGAAATGTCAAGTGCCAAAAACTCAAGTTTGGATAACTTTGAAATGATAAAACTGAGATAAAAATTAATTTAGAAATAATAAAGACAACTAAAATAAAATAAAATATTTTTTTGTAGATATACCTGATATATGTATTAATATATCTGGAGAAAATTAAAATTTTGTGCTGATAACGTGTTATAAACTATAATTTAAGAACCAAAAAGTAAGAGAAAGAGAATTAAGAAATTTTGTGTGTATTGCAATATCGATGTATATATCCTGTTATTGCCAAAATCTGACAATATTTATAGTGAGAAGAATGAAGAAATGTTTAGTAGGTTGGCCCCACACAAAAAGTAAAATGAAAAATTAATTGCAAGTGAACATCCAAATTTGTTCCACTTGCTGTTTAACACTTAGTATATTTTAGGGGATGCAAGATTTTTGAAAATAAAGAGTCAGGAAGATAATGAGAAAAAATTATGATAGAGAAGGAGTAGGAATAACTGGTTAATGGCTTATTTCTCTTTCGAAATAGATAAGAATTATTTTGTAAATAATAAAAATAATAATAAGTATATTTTTATTTTTGGAAAATGTTATAACCCGTACTTTGGTACCTTGAAATGCTTCTTAAGTTTCTGGGAAGGCTCTTAAGTTTCTTAGAAGTCGTCATGTGAGTCGGATAATCTATAACGCTATCAAATAACTCTAAGGAAAGGAGAATGAGATACCCCAATAATAGGGAAGATTGGAAATTGGGTTATAAGAATCCGAAAGGAGTTGGAGGCCAAGTAATGGGTTATATGACTCGACTTACTTGCGTAAGCTACCAACTTGGATGTCTTACATACTTGAGCTACTTGAGTACGCGTTGAGCTTAAGTAGCAAGAAATACATAGGCTCTTAAAATGAGACGAGATTGCGAACTCACGGAAGAGACGGAAGGAGGTGTAGCACCTACTCGGAAGCAAGCAGGTGATGCACCTACTTGGACCAAGTAGGTGATACACCTACTTAAGGTGGGTCCCACGCTGCCACGTGGCACCTTTGGATTGGATGCATGATTGAGGTGGCGCCCTAGGGGGGCTGCCACATGTTATCTCTAGGGGATGCCACGTGTCACCTCTTAAGGAGGTGTATATATGTACTACATGCTGTACATATCTTATTTCAGCACTTAGAACAAAAGAAACAAAAAGAGAAACCCTAAGAGGTTAAGAGAGAGGGGCGATGGCTTTGGCCAAAGTGAAAGGTAAGCCCTGATTTCATTTCGTTAATTAATTTTATAAGATATTCCTAGACTAAGTGGAGGTGTTAATGACATAAATTAACTATTTGGGGCAGAAAGATAGGGCTGCAAACAGCCACCAAAGCTCAGCCGCGTAAAGGAGTTTCTGAAGTTAATTTTCAGCAAGTATGGGAAGCCGTTTGTTAAGGTATGGCTTGGTTCTCTTCTACCAACTTTTGGTAAGGGTTTGGAAATGTTATGAGGGTGTTAATACTGTAAATATAAGGTTTGGAGAAGAACCAATCGGACAACAAACAGCCACGACATTTCAGCCGCCCTAGAAGAACTTCTGAGGCAAGCTTTGGAAAATTTCGGGTAAGGTAAGGGTTTTCCTTTAAATTTGGAGTTTATGATGTGGTTATGGAGTGTATTACACGTCTTATATGTGGCTGGAAGTATAAAAATTGCACAAGGATGCTTGACGTTGGAAACAAACTAAACTAAGGTCGTCATAGTTAAACCGAAGTCGAGTAGTGTGTTGTGGTTGTTGTGCTGCGCTTGCAGGTGGTTTGAATGTGTGTTACAGGGCAGGGCTGAAAAGTATTCTAAAATTGGTATGGGTGCTTCTGGTTGCAGCCACATAGCCCTCCGTTACGTATGGTTAAAGGTTTTACAAAATAGAGATTAAAAACCGTATTTTGGAGTCGTAGTTTTGAGCGGGCTATTTGGTGCTTGTTTTGAATAATGTCGAGTTAGTTTTCTTATATATGGTTGCTTCTTGTTATTGTGAATATGGCTGCTAAGGTTAGATATTAAAATTGTAGGTTTGGATAGAGAAAGTTATAGGGGAGATGCTGCCCGATTTCTGTTAACTCCTTAACTAACTAAGGAATCAGTTGAGAAGGCGAGCGAGGAGATGAGTTCTATGAATACTCGTATATAACTTAAGACGCTAGAAAGTCTAGGGTTGTTGATACTCGTATTGCTTTCATGTTAAATAGGTTCAATATACGACGAGGCGAACGTGTTAAGAGTAATCCGTAAGAGGTATGTAAAGCTAACGTTTCCTCCTTTTGGCATATTTTTGGCATAAGTATGTAAAACTTACTCTTTCTCTTGGCATGTTTTGACATAAGTATGAAAAGCTAATCTTTCTTTTGGCATGATTTTTATGAAACAAATATATGACTTTTTTATGGTCCCAAGGGAGTTTCTATCCGTAGAGCCGCTAGGATGGCCAACTTCTTGATTTTCCAAAAGATATTTTGTTATGCCTTGATATGTGTATATGATTCCCAGAAGTTCTATTTTGATATAATCCATAGCGACTTTCAAAAGGTACTTGATATGACTCTTGTCTTGATTTTGAACGATAGCTCATTTTGATTATTCCATCGAGTCTCAAATATGATTTAAATTGCATATAGTTCTCAGTACTCCACTCGTGGATACCTCAATGCTTCTTTCACTGAGCCCGGGCTAGGATTTGTTATCATGCGTACTTTTCTATATTGTTTGCCGTGCCCCGGCATTAGGGGGAAGGTATGACCTGTATATGGGATTTATGGAGTTATGATGTGACATGTACACATATGATATGATATGATATGACCATCTGATATGATATGATCTGTTACGGAGATATTTCCTACTCTGGAGTTATGATGTGCCATGTACACATATGATATGATATGATCTGATATGACCATCTGATATGATATGATCTGTTACGGAGATATTCCCTACTCTGGAGTTATGATGTGCTGTGGCTCCAGTGATGGAACGACGACCACGATTTGTTCATCAAGTCCCATAATGGGACCAAATATGGTATATGTTTTCTGCATACATTATCTGTGGTTATGAAAAACATTTTGGTATTCTGAGTAGTTTTCTCATTTTTGCACCTTTTGTTCTGGTAATGACTTTACTTATTACAGTCCATGCTTTACATATTCAGTACATTTTCCGTACTGACCCCCTTTCTTAGGGGGGCTGCATTACATGCCCGCAGGTACAAACGCTCAGTTTGCTATTCCGCTCGCCTAGGACATCCACCCTGTTGGTTGGAAGTGCTTCTTTGTCCGGAGCCCTATTTTTGCACTAACTTTTCTGTTGTATATTTATACATAATGGTTAAGGGTACGATGGGGCCCTGTCCCGTCATATGATTATGCTATCATTTTGTAGAGGTCTGTAGACTTGTGTTATGTGTTTTATATATGTGTTTTGGGCTTGTGTTCAGTGACGGCCTTAACGGCCTTCGTGTACTATATCTGTTTTCATGCGCTCTCTAGTGATCTCTTTTGATTTCTACATTTGTTTATTCTGCTAACATACTCAGTGGGGCTATGGGTACGTATGGGTGCCCAACCCGGACACTAATCACGGTCTACAGAGTTGGGTCATGACAAAAAATCTTATTTATTTTTTTAACAACACAAAAACTACTTATATGCTATTACTCAAAGTTATTCTTTCGAATTTTGACCAAATATTTTAATTTTTAAAAATTTATAAAAAAATGTTTTGACTCTAAAAAAAAGTTAACCAAAACAATAGGTAAGCACATTATATGTTAGTAAATGGATCTTTAAACCTAATTTCATCTGAAAAGTTAATTCAAGAGATAAGAATTATTCAAGTCATATTAGGAGATTACGAGGAATCCATCCATCTTTAATGTAGGATTTCATTCATCATCTCACCCCCTAGACACAATCTGATACTGGACGGGTGAATAATTTATCCCGGGCCCCAATATCGGAAGATTTAACTTTGATACCATATTAAATAGGGAAAATTACCTATTTACACATGTTATATTACCATATTTACTAATACTCCCAACTAGTTGGAAAAATATCAAAAATCCCTATTTTTTTAACTCTCTCCCTATTTCACTGATACATCACTTTTACCTTATATCAGTTACCTAAATTTACGCCTATTCTTTAGCCTCCTTGATGTCAGTTTCTTGTTTTCAATTTCAGTCCATCTATTACTCAATTTCAAGAATCCAAGTACGGTATATTCAAGTTTTTCCTTTAATGGTGTCTCACTTCATTCTCACCTTCTTCAATTTCCTCTGTTTTCTTCTGTAATTTTTTTTCCACATTGTTCACTGATTCACATGGAATCCGCTCTATCTTTTAGTGTTGGTCTCACTCAGTTGAATAAAAATCAAGAAAATCTTGATTCACCAGACGAGGTTAGATCCAAACATCGTAACGATCCATCAGTGATGGATAAGCTTCATGAGAAATTGAAATCAAAATCTCAAGTTCAACATTCACCCAAAGAAGCCAATAAGAAGATTGAAGGAGTTTCAACACGCCCTTTTTTTAATGTGGTTTTTTACTGCTCCTGATACATATAATTTTATGTATCAGATTCGTATGTATCAAGCTTGCATGAGAATCTGATACATCCTGTTTATATTTTTTTAAAATGTTATTTTTATAAAGTTTTACTAATTCCTGATACATATACTTTATGTAACATATTATTTATATATCAGATTCTCAAGTATCAAGCTTAAATGAGAATCTGATACATCTTGTTTATATAAATTTTTTAAATGCCATTTTTCTAAAGTTTTACTGATTCCTGATACATCTATTCTATGTATCAGATTCTTATCTTTTTTTTTGATACATCATTTTTTTATCGAATTCTCATGTATCAAACATTAATGCTCCTGATACATCTTGTTTATGTATCAAGATATAATGCTTCTGATACATCATGTTTAAATATAAAAATTATGTTGTATTTAATCAGTTTCCATGTCAATGCAGGGAATGAAGTACGTCATCAAGAAGATCCCCTCACACTCCCTAAGATTCGGCACTGCATATACGACTAATTTTATTGATGATTTCAAATTATAAATAAGTGATGAAGCTATATAATTATTTTGACAAACCATACTTGGTCACTATCTAGATATGCCACAGTGCAATTTTCAAGGGCAAATCATCAAATGCCTCTTACTTCTTGAGGTCGAGCAAAAAAACAGAGAGGAATTGCACAGTATGGGTGCATGTCTGTAATGTCTGGAAGGCCAAGGATGGTTATGTTAGCGACAACGATGATCCAAAAAAACCTAAGAGAGATTTCATACATCCTGGTCAAGGAGAACCGATGGACGTCGAGTAATTTTTTTTTATTTTATAGTAATAGAATGTACAATTATATTTTTGCACCAATAGTAAACATTTTTTTTGGCTATTCAATAATTTAGCAGACTTTTAAGTTTTTCTAATATTTATGTATCATATTTTGATTTATCAAACTTGAATGCTTCCGATACATTTACTTTATGTATCACATTGTAATATATCAAAATTTAATGATTCTGATACATCTACATTTTTGTATCAAAATCTCATGCATCAATATTTACAGCTTCTAATACATATTGTTTATGTATCAGATTGTAATGTATCAAAATTTAATAATTCTAATACATCTACATTTATGTATCAGAATCTCATGCATCAATCTTTACAACTTCTGATACATCTACAACCTATATCAATACAACATGTTATGTATCAACCATAATCCAGTTGACAAACTAATACAACAACCTTTAAAGTATCAACCTTAATACGTCGAATGTTTATGTATCTGCTATTCATATATATCAGATTCGAAATTACTATCAATACCAAGTAACTTACAATGAACATAATTACCAATCATCCATATATCAATTATTGATATTTAATTACTATTCTGGTTAATTGTTATATGTATCAAATACAACCCATAATGTAAAAAAAACTATGTAAATGTAAGTACATGATCCAAATAAAATGTATCCTGGCATAACAAAACATTATTTCTCTTTGAGAATGAAATTACAAGTCTTTCTGTTATGGCCTTCATGGCCACAACGACTACAAGAATTTGTGCTCGTTCTTATCTTCTCACTAGAGTACTTTTTTCTTCCTTTCTTTGGTCTTCCTGGCATCCTTTTGTATCTTGGTGGCAAGATGAATTCTTCCAAAATTTCTTTCAGAATAGAACAATCTTTCTTATCTGGCATTGGAACCATTGGAAATTCATAAGTAATTGCCAACGCCTCTGGCTTGTAGTAATCAGAACAGTATGGGTGCATGTCTGTAATGTTCTTGCTCTTCAACACTACAATTGCGTGTGGACATGGTATCTCGACTAATTAAAACCTACCACAATTGCATGTTTTTCTTTCAAGACACACAATGTATCTTATACCTGACTCATAAACAGAATAAAGATATTCTGATGAAGCAACAATCTGCATTAAATAATTATCACAGATATGTATCAGCAATGATGTATCAAATACAAAAATGATGTATCAGAACTGATGTATCAGGTAATACTGATAACAGAAAATACAAAACTGATGTATCCTATAGCTATGTATCAAGCAACTATGTATCAAGTAGATAACTTTTCCAATTTAACTGTGATCTCTTTTATTTAGTTAACTAGCCTTTTTTTGATGTGTGGTGAGATAACTGCTGCGATCCTCTGTTGTGCAGACAAAATTACTTAAAAAAAATAACTGGTGTGTACCTTCATTCTCGAACACTTCATTGTGTTTGATATTAGGATATCTTCGAATTTCCTACCCAAAGTATGTTTTGTATAAGCTGTTATTTCCCTATTTTTGCAGTTTCAAGTACCAAATAATATTCTCGTTTGCTCCAAAAAGTCAATTATAGGCAGCTCTCATGCTTCAACAAGACATCCATTGATATGCTCTGTTTTTGAGTTTTCTTTCATAGTCAAGATTTATTTCTTTTTTTAAAGAATTCTTTGCCTTAATTAGCATGGTAATTGATTGAAATAATCAATCATAACTTGAATTACGTTACTTTCCATAATTAACCCAACAACATTAATTGTTTTACACCCAAAAACTGATGTATCAGCTCAGCAAGTAATGTATCAGAAATTTGAAAAAAAGGGAAATCGCATAATTTCATAAAAATAAGGAATACATTGTAATTGAACCTTTTCAGTATGTGATTTAGGTAAAGTTTACTATTAAATATACTTTATATCTAATTCGATTGTCCCAGAAATTAATTCAATAGGAGAGGATTGCGCAAGTCATATTAAAGTCCAAAGAACCCACCCTGCATCTTTGATGGAGTTGATTCCTTGAATGACCACTCAACTTATGAGAATATCTGTAACAACCCCTAAAATGTTGTATATCGGTATTTCAATTCTCGATGAAAAAAATACAGCCTTTGTATTTTGGGCATAACTTTTCATAGGTTGGTCCAAATTAGGTGATTCAAATTTTTGCGTAACCACAACATCATTACCTACAACTTTTATGAGAACAAATCTTAAGATTCAGAGTATAAGTAGATCAAATAAATTAATCTTTGCAAGATATAGTGCTGTGACGGAATTGAGTGTTTATAGAAGAAAATTCATATCTCACTGTAGGTTGCTCCAAATTGGTTGATTCTTGAATGATATGAAACTAGACTTCCATATCTACAATTCTTACCAAATCCTAATAAGGAATTTATCTTATTCAAACGCAGCTTCAAAAAAGAGTATTCTGTTAAAAAGAACTCATCTTACCTATCATGGAAACATCTAGATACATTTGACATCATTCATGACATAAATTGTCCTCCATTTAACATCATCCATGACATTAATATATTTCATTAAATTTTCAGATTTTTCTTTATAATTATTTTATTTATTGTTAGGTCCCTCTTTCCCACCTATAAATACCTACCTTATTTTTTCATTTTATTCATCAAGCTTTCTTAAGCATTTCTTTTCTCTATATACTTTTTCTCAAATATAGTTTTAGTTTTAATAGTATAAAAATACTACTCCGGTTATTCTTATACTCCGGGTAGTACACAAAACGCTCCGGCGAGAAGAAAAGGCTTGGGGTCCAAGAGTGTTCCAATTCGGAGTAAACCTTCGGATTTAAGGTATGTAAGGCTTTCATAGCATTGGATTGAGTTTGTCCATGCGCCCAATATTTAAATTCATTATAATTGAGTTATAGTTGAGTTTTATCCAAATCTTGAATTTTAAATAAATTAATTCTTCTTCTATTGAGTTTGATATATTTATGCATTAATATTATTATTGTTATCTCTCATATTATTGGAATTATTATTCATGGCTACTTTTCCATGAATCCTAATTGATTTGATGTTCATGAATATTTTTATACATGTTTTGAGTAAAGATGTTGGCTTTTTATTATTTTCATTGATAAAAAGAAAGTTATATGAATTAATACTATATATGTATTTTATTGAGTTTTGAAAGAGCAAAAGAGTTGAGTTTGAATGAATTTGAGAAAATGATATTTTGAGCAAGATGTTTTGATGAGATGTAAATGATGTTTTTGAAAGTATAATGATTGATGAACATGAAATGAGATGAGTTTGATGATTTAAATTAAAGTCCAATGAGATTAGATGATGAGTTTAATATAAGCACATATTTTGGGAGTAGTATTGAGCACCAAGTTGAGTAAGAGTTTAATTGACTCAAACCCCAGAACTACGTAGCCAGCGTAGAATGGAGGCTATGCCTCTTAAGTCCCAAAAAGAGGACTTTGATGAGTGGATCCAAGATGGTGATGTCCTTTATCCTGGCAAGGTATTGGATGGATGTGGCAACGACATCGCTTCGTTGTATCAGCGCTAGCTCATAAGTGATGGTTGTCGGTTAGAGAAACTCCCAACTGAGTAAGCATTGCTTATTACTATTATTTTTATTATTATATTTTAAACTTGCATTACATATTGATGTTGAGATGATGTTGAGTTCTGAGCTGAGTTTTATTGAGAGGAGTATCTTGATATCTGTCCTTACCTTCCTGCCATTTTACATACTCGTACATTCTACGTACTGACTTCATTCGACCTGCATCGTTTTATGATGTAGATACAGGTGTTAGAGATCCTCAACAGGCGCATCGTTGAAGATCATTTCTTTTCGGCTATTTGGTGAGTCCTTCTTGTATACGAAGGAACTCCTTATCCTTTTATTATTGTTGAGTGTGATGTTTCTTTTGAGGTAGGCATGGACATGTCATTGGCCCCATCTAAGAGTATTAGAGGCTTCATAGACAGAGTCTGATGATGTAATCGGAGTAGTTCTCCTTAGAAACTACTTCTTCTAAGAATTATCTATTTTTCCTTTGATTATGACAAGCTCACATTAGTATTCTTAAGTCTTCCGCTGATGAATAAATAAGAAATGAGACCAAGTGGTTCTCCTAGAAGCCAGAAATGGTTTCTGAGTGCCGGCCACGCCTAGGGTACCCTCTCGGGGCGTGACAATATCCTACGAAAGACACTTTTGTTCTTTTTAGGACAACAAAGTAACTCTATTCATTGGGATATTTTATCAAAGTCATTTTTTATTTTTAAGACAACAAAGTTACACAACTATACCCTTTTAACTTATTAGAAAATACAAGACACATATTTAACATATCATATCATATTCATACCTTATTTTGTAATAATCAAAATCTGAGAAATCGAGTAGGTATCTTGTAATGACTTATCCCCGTCATGACAAATAGGCCAATTGAGAAGGATTTTGGGCCAGAAAACTTCGGGTAGTAACTTCAAAAAAACTTAGCCTAGGCCAGACTTAGACGAATTCTGAATCAAATGAAGTCAAGGGTGATCATGTGAATGATGGAAGGTCAAACCTCTAATTTGATTAGATAGGTTGATAGTCAGGACGATACGGAGATTTTACAACTTTGCGGAATCGCATTCGAGCGAGTAAAACTCCCAGAATTAAAGTTGGCGTGAAGGGTATATTTTAATACGTCTTTAGGAGAGGTGTGTTGTAAAATGGGGACTTGGGGAAGAAACTCCGAGCTCATTGTTTCCGCATATCCCGCCAGAGAGGGACAGTCGCGACTTAAATCATGACAAAGTCCAGAAACGGTCCTTTTCTGCAAAGTTATTTGGACTTTGAGAGGCGACCTAGGGAGAATTCTATCAAGTTTCCACATATTTTCACGCTTAAGATAAGAATTTTACTCCCTAAATCCATACTTTGATTCCTAGAACCTAGAAAGTTTGGTGGGTAATCATTGGGGAGGATTTGAACTGAAAACCTATAGTGGAAAATAGACCTAGGGTGATGTTAGGATCATGGGTTTGGCCTAGGGTATGAATTGTGTTATATTTTATGATAGTTAGGACATTGTGCTGATCATTTATATGTATTTATTGTTTACTAGAGCAAGAACGAAAAGAACAAACCCGGAAAGAGAAGGCTCTTGCATTGTAAGGTTGTTGAAGCGTGAATTTGAGGTAAGTGATGGTCTAGTTTCCCGTATGTGTTTCATATATTTGTTAAATTGCTTCATTATATGCATGTGTGTGTATTGTTGACACCCACTTTTGTCCAATCCGTAACTACTTTTCTGATTGATATCTTAATAGATAGAATTTCTCAAATTTATTTCTTTATTAAATAAATAAATAAATTTATATTTAGTTTTACCCAATAAATTATATATTTTGACATTCATAATTTATAATATTTTTTCTATTTATTAATATTATCTTTATTACTTTTATTTTTTAAATAATAAGCTTAATACATTCAAATATTCTTACGTGTCTATTTAGGATATATTATGTATGTGTTGTATTTTCTTTATATAAAAAATATTTCTTAACTAAGTTTGTTTTATAATTTACTTATTCATATTAATATGTACATATTACATATCTATTTTAATACGTCTTATATACATGTATTTATAAAGTTATTACTTAATTAAGTTTATTATATATTTTAGTTAACTATATTAATTATACATCTATTTTAGTGCATATTATATACATACGTACGTTATGTGTACATATATACATATATTTGCATGGTATATACATAAGTAGTTACTTTATGTATAAAAATATTACTACTCGATAAAGTTTATGATTTTACTTATTCAATATATATATTACGGTTATTAATTAGATAGCAATCTATTCAATTTTCCTCCATTTTTATTTTAAGCATATTCTTCTTTATCCAATTTATTAAAATTCTAGTCAAATAGATTCCAATTCATTTCAACTCTAGTCTAATTAAATTCAATATGGTCTAATTTTAAATCTTAATTTTAATCTCATTCGTTCATCCTATATTGATCTATGGCTGTAATTTAATCTATTATTTTTCCTATTTTCAATATACCAAACCCCCAAAACCCTAAAAATTTTCTTACTCTTCTTTTTCTCAAAAGAGGAAGAGAGAGCCACCTCTCTCTCTCTCCAACCCAACAACACTGCTCATCCGTCTCTCTCTCTCTCCATATTCTCACTTCCTTTCACCGATCCTCTCTCTCACTATCTCCTCTCACGTCGCCATACCTCTGGAGAAGAACAAGACTACCGCCTCCCCTCCTCTTTTCTTCTCTCGATCTCTCTCGACACCACCACATGAGCCTCTCGCTGGAAAACACACAAACCCACAAGCAACACCACTCCTCCTCTCCACTAACCTGCGGTGGCAACATCCAAGCAGCCACTGCTGCTGCTACTTCTCCTCCGATCACCTACAACCACCGACGAATGAGCGATCTTCGACCAACAGCAACTACTGGTGAGAAGCAACCAGCAGCAGCATCAGTAACAACACGCACAACTGCAACGATGAACGAACATCCTCAACAGCGATAAGCACTGCTACTGACGGCCAGCAGCTCCTCAACTCCAAACGAGAGCAAACAACAACAATAAAACAACCAACGGCGAGCTCAAGAAACCTCCACCGAACAAGAACCAGACGTCGACCAGCAACTCCGGCTAGTGACGAAGGAGGAACGATGTCGTTAGACTAACAAGACGAGAGGTCAAAGACGAATCTTCACAAATCCATCCTGGTATGGTTTCATTTGACTCTTATTACTATATATTGTGTTTCTTTATGAATATATCTAAAAGTTCATACTCGTTTTATGACTATTGTGTACATGTTGGACTGATTATATTTTATATTCGGTGTTCTTAATAAGTTCCTTGCTTGAAAGATTTAGACCTTTTTCATATTAGACTTTGTTTACAAATTTTTGTTTCCATAACAAATGTTGGGATGATTGATTACTCTGTCAATTATTCTTATTTTCTTGCTTATAAGATCCATACTGTTCACATGTTACTGCATCACTTCAGTTCTTTATTTCTACTTAAATGAATTATTGAATTTGAGGTATATCAAGTTGTTAGTTTGTTTACTTTTAGATTTTATTTATATGTGTGGGCTGCAGGTTCTATTTAGATTCATATCCCCTTTTGTTCAGAATTAATACACATGTTATCTTGATTTGTGGCATACTATAACTGAAATTTTATCATGCGAATTCTTTGGTTTGACATCCCCATACGTTTGAGCCTCATTGACTATCAAATTTAGTCATATAAATGACCTCTTTCAATTCCAAATTAGCTCGGATAAAATGTCATCTTTTCAATTTTAAAATTAGCTTTAATTTTGATTGTTCTTAGGTAACATGATTGCCCCTTTCCCCTTTCTAGAATTATTGCTTTTGTTTTTGTAGAACTTAAGCATATCCTTTAATTCGGGTATCTGTCTTGTTAGCTAACTAATGATCGCTATTTTGTCAGATTCGGTAAAGGTTTAATGCTTTACTGATTATGGACATAATCTGTTGATTGAAATGGTGTGAAAAAATTATAGTAATTAAATTCTTTTTTTTCTTTTTTTCTTTCTTAATTTGCTAACCTATAGTAATTATTTTGTGCATTTAGCTTAATTAATCTTGCCCCTTTATTAAACTTTAAATAAAGTTAGTACCCACAACTTTAAAATAAAGTTAGTACCTCAGTAATTTAAAGTAAAGTTTAAAATAGTTTTGTTACTTTTAATTATTGGGATAGATGATTACATGACTACTACTTACGTAATAGACTTTTATTCTGGTCTTGAAATTTAGCTTTCCTCATTTTCAAGTAACTTGTTGTTGCAATTTAAACAAATTCTTATTTTGGGTTTTATGGTAGCCTTTGTTTTATTTTTTTATTTTTTATTTAGTCTTTATTCATTTAAAGAAATAATTCTTTTACATTTATTGATAAGGGCCCCTTTTACCATAATTTGAAGTCTTTGCTTAATTGTGTTTCTTGACATTTTTACCAATTTTTTAATTATTTGATCAAATAATTAATTGATTTGATTGTTGAAAATATTGATTGTTGTTGAAATATTGCTTGATTTTGTTGTTGAAATTTGGGGATCCCTTGGTGAATTTTGGCTCTTCTTATTGACTATTTTGGGGGAAAAGTCTGATTAAATATAGTGGATTTTCTTGCTTCCTGATTATTTTGATTATTATAAAAACACCTCCCATCGTCATTTTGAAAATAGGACACATAGAGAAGGAACATAGAGAAAAAGACGAGAGAACACAAGAACAAAGAGAAAAGAAAAAAAAAGAAGAGAAAACATCTTTACTTTATATTTTTAAACACCTCAAAATAAAAACAAAACAAAAAAAAGAGCTTCTTGCACACTTTAATATTCTGTTTCTAGTGTTTGGCATCAGGGTTCATATTTTTATTTACTTATTCTTGCTAACTAAAGTATCCAGGTTAGTCCAACATTTCTTTATATATTGGCTTATTATTTGCGAAATATGTTCTTGTCTTGTTTGTTTGCTTCGTTGAAGTAAAATTATATAATCATGATATACCTCTATATATCTTTGTATACTGCTTGTTGACACCCAATTTTGACCTTCCACAACGCAAATTAGCTATCAAGTTTCTTTAAAATTTTGAAGCATTTTTAAATAGATTTTATTTTTAACTAAATAGAATGATATTTAGGTTAGTTTAATTATAGTTTGTATTTTAAATTTTTTTTGTTTTTTTCTAAAAAAAAAAAAAAAAAACTCAAACTCCCACATCGAAAATTAGAAGGAAATTTATAGTTTTTGAAGCCTATATAAAGGCTTATATTCTTATTAAGAAAAAAAAGAAGTGAGAGGTTTTTTTAGCCACCCCAAAGTTAGAAATTTTCTTAACTTGGCTAGGATTTTGGACTCTTGTCCCCAGCCTAAAAGTTATGAAAATTTCTAGCTTTCAATCTATATTTTTCTTCAAGGAAAATAGGAGATTGAAGTCAAAATTTAGGTTAAGAACAGTGTTCTTATAACATCGAACCCACGAAGGTTCGAGTCTAAATTTTTAATCTTTTTTTTTGTAGATTGGAGTTTCATCAAGCTCTTGGATGGTGGTGAAGTTATCTTCCGCTCATCGTCTTCAGTCTTGTTGCCCGAAAAGAGGTAAAATATTTCTCAGCTTTATTTTATTTAATTATTTCATGTTTTATATTTAGTTGATTCGTAGTCTTGTTGTTTTAGTTAGTATTTATATAAGAATAATTAAATTAATGAGATAAATTTGTTATAGTTAGCATGTGTTAGGATTAATTAGCTAGAATATGTTAGGATTATTTCATGAAAGCACTTAGTTTTATTCATTATTTTTCCAAGTAGTTTGACACTATTATTATTATTATTATTATTATTATTATTATTGTTGTTGTTGTTGTTGTTGTTCTTATTATTGTTGTTGTTGATTACTATTATTATTATTATTATTATTATTGTTGTTGTTGTTGTTATTATCGTTGTTCTCATTATTATTGTTCTTATTATTGTTGTTGTTCTTGTTATTATTATTGTTATTCTTATTATTGTTGTTCTTCTTATTGTTGTTGTTATTATTATTATTGTTGTTCTTATTATTATTATTGTTGTTCTTATTATTTATTGTTGTTCTTATTATTGTTGTTCATGTATTATTTATTGTATTTATATTGATTCGGGTTGTAATAATTTAGTTACTTATGTCAATTATGTTTTCTTAGATATTAATTTTAATTTGTTTTAACCTAATTAGATTCCACTAAAGATAAACCAATTCATGTTAATTTTACTCTTTAAATGATTTTTTACCTTTACTTAGTTATTTGATAAACTTTTACTTTTTTTATATACATCTATATTATTTTCAATGTTTAAGTTTAATCATTTTTTCTAAAAAATAATTCAAAAGTCTTCGTTTCTTTTTAAATTAATATTTCTCAAAGTTAGTCAAATAAATTTTAAATCGTTGGATAACCGCATGTTAGCGGCTATTTTAAGTGCTAAAACCTTCTTAAAATAGTAATATGAACCGCGTACCCTTTTTTCTCTAAATTTTTAAAACTTAAATCTGTTAGAGTCTTTTAAATTAAGTTTTCTTAATTTCTTTAAAAAATTAAGTGGCGACTCCTCTTTTACTAAAATTGATTTTTTCTTATAAAGATAAAATTAATTTTACACTTTGTCCATTTTTCGACATAACAGAAATGGCGACTCCGCTGGGGAACTAATTAGGTTTTAATCATTAGATTTGACTAACCTACTTGACTAACTATTCGGAAATGTAATAATTAGTAATTACTTTTTGTATTTGCTCCTTAAATGATTAAATCATAATTTGCTTTCTTTATTTGCACCTTATATGTTTATAAATACGAATATTGAACTGTCATCGCATACATAGCATAATTCCGCCACTTGGCATTTTTTATTTTTTACTTAAACGATGGTTATGTGGGTCGCAACCATTGAATCCCAATGTTCTTAGGGGTACCCTAGCGAAATGAGTTAGCCACTGGATGGTCAACGGTCGCTACTTCCCCCAGCCCGAGTTGTCCGCTTGGGTCACCTGTATACTAAAATAAAGCTCACTCTTAGTCCAGCTAGTGTATAGCGAAAACAAATCCTAATTTAGGGCATTTGCCTAAGACGACCCAATACCCAAGGCGTATTGATCCCATTACAAAGACCACCTTAAGTCCAAAACGGCCCTCGGCCTAAATGGACGATCATACCTATATGTTTATATTTGAAGGTTGTATACGCTATTTGACAAACCATTGTCCCTCGGGGTTGGAAGTTTATTTTTAGTAGCTTAGTCTAGTCAAAGAAGGATCTTCACAAGCTGCTACCTCATCCAAAAGGCGTTGGCGTTCGGAGATGTCAAGAAGTCAAGAACGAAAGATTTTCCACGAAGCCTTAATTTAGGATTGTACCCCTGTGTGGGACCGATTATTTGTATCCCATTTTTCCCATTATGTATCCTCATTCAGTTTATTCATAAAACTTGTATAAATATGGTTTTTTAGGACAATGGAGTGTTTCAAATAATGTTATACATCCTTCAAAAATTGTTAGGCCTACCTTTGGCATAAAAAGGTCACATATCTGTTTAAGATGCGCAATAATTGTTTGTGTGCTAGATGCTATAACTGTTTTGTGAAATATTGCTTTATTTGGAGACATGCTAGTCTACTATTTTAGATTCTTTTTAGAGTCTCATAGACATAAATATCGACTCACTATCGATAGTGCGTCCAAATATTCCATGAGTTTTTAATTTCCCGACAAAATTTGAACTTTATTTTCAAATCATAATTTTTGCTTTCTTATCTCCACAAAAAAAAATCAAGTGGTCGAACTACGTAGAACCTGAATTCTCCTTTGTGAGATACGTAGGCAGTCTTTCAAGGCTCGATCCCTATTTTTGAAGTTTCTAGTTTTTCCTTATTCTTTCAAAGAAATTGAGAATTGTTTTTCTGCATAAAATAATAATAATAATAAGGGTGCAAAAGTTGAAGCGCAAAAAAAATCGTGATTCAACACAAGTCAAACTTTCTCACACATCTATCATAAAATTAAATGGGTCAATTTTTGTCTGTTTACTCTTTCTTCACTCATAGATTAGTTTGGCTTCAAACAAATCAACATTTATATGTTTAGTTCATTATGTGATATTTTGCATTAATTATTACAAGCACAGACTAATACTTTGGCTTTTGAGTTATTTTTCTTTTTCAGGAAAAGAGTAATTTATGTCGGAAAACAAACTTGCTTACTTCTCAAAGATCGAGGGTTCAACAAAATTGTATCTTTCTTTTTTGTAGGGGCTGTTATCAAAGTATATCATGCGATAAATGAAAGGATCTCAATTTTGAGGTCAACACCCTCTCCCTAACTAAGAAGTTTTCTTTGTACACAGAAGAGACGACATTATTTCAAGAGAGAGGATCACGGGACAAAGAGTTCATGGGAAATAACGATGACATTAAATTTTACAAGACACCAATACACAGCCTGAAAGATAAATCGGGGGAGTCTTTGACTATGAAGTCTTACTCTTATATCTTGTTACTTATTTTTTTTATAATGGCCCCGCTTTCACACTTTTCTCATATCTTTGCAGGAAAAACTGTCCCCAATAATAGTCGGGGATGGTTATAACAATGTGTGATTCTCGTGAATAATTGAAAGAATTCAAGTCATAAGAGACAATCCCAAAAAGAGCACAATAACAAGTTGATTCCTGTAGGAAATTGGAAGAACACACCAACGTTTAATCTGTGAGGAATATTTTAAAAAAAATAATACAATGATAGGTGTCCTCGCCAATGGTTGAGAGGACACGGAACGTATTGGTGCAAATAGGCAAAAGACACTCCCCAACTGAAGATGTCAACTAACACTGGACTTAAGTGACGTCACTCTGAGTTTGTCTAAAATTTTAAATTATTTTATATATCATATCTGCAAGAACTACGCAAACCTGATTCTCATCTTGATGAGATACGTAGGCATCCCTTCTTGGGTTCGGTATTTCCTTTTTAAAAAAAACAATTAAAAAAATAGAAAATACATAAATTGTGTACATATTTTAAGAGTCATATCTTCTTGATTGGAACAAATACAGTTAGGATCATGCGAAATATTTGGTATGATAAAAATGATTGGCTTTGTGGTAAACCATAGCTTCTGTTGGTATCTTTCATTTGTACTTTTGTGATGCTTGAAAATTCTCTTGCGGGCATTCAAGGTAAGAATATAACCAACCTCATGGCTTCATGTGCATTGTGTGGTGAGCTTTAGATTAAAATTCAATTGCATCGCACTGTTGATCTAGAACTTGGCCTGATATGTTTGTTGAGGCGAAATCCTGAGTTATGTTTGGTTTGAGAAAGGATTGTAGGCCTTTTTTGACCCGATTGTGCCTTTCAAAGCCTACCAAATAACATTAATCCCTAGTTTTCCCACTTTGAGCCTAAAACCTTTTCTTTGGACAACCACATCTTAACCCTTTCCCTTCTGAGTGCTTACATGCATTATCCCTCTCTTGGCCCAACCTCCTTGAGCGCACCAAAGATGTGCAAATTATAGAAGAAGATCCAACTTTGAAATTGCCAAAGGCAAAAGACGTAAAGTCTCCAAAGTCAAGAAAGCAAAGACGACTTTCTCATAAAAAAAACTCCTACAAGGTCGATGTAAGACAAAAAGAAAACTACTTCAACAAAAGAGGAGAAACCTCAAAAGAAAGGGGTGAAAAAGAGAAAACCTCTAACAAATAAGGACTCAAAGAAGTCAAGACAAAGGAAAGAGGTGAAAAGAGGAAAAACTCTATCAAATAAAGACTCGAAGAAGTTGAGACAAAAGAAAGAGGATTAGATGTCAAAGGCGTATCAATCATCAAAAGCACAAATTCAGTGTGATGCTCAAGGAGAGATTAAGTCACTTTTATCCCAAATTAATATCCTACCCATTCCCTAAGCCTACATTACAAGCCAATAAATAAGCCCTATATGATCTCATTCCAAATATTCTCACATTAGTGGAGACTTACATGCAGGCCAAGCATATGGTATCACAATTGTATGCTTTGAACTTTCTTGAGAGTGTGAGTGCACTTTGTAAAATGTTCTCAAATCAAACATTTCATATATGTGTGAAATAGAACTTTCTTTATTGTGAGAGCACTTGAAACATGATGATTGGTATAATTCTAAACCTTTGTTGGAAGTAGGATGAAAAAATCTTGTCGACACTTAAGTATGTTTGAGGTACTACTTGAAGCTATAGTAATTACCTCGAAGTCAATTTCAGTTATAAGAAAGGAAATGAGAAATATTTCTGTGCAATCCTAACTATTGGTACCAATGGTAGTCAAAATTTGACTATCCTTTTACATTCTCTCTCTAAAAAAATAAAAATAATAATAATAATAAATAAATAAAAAAATTGCATTTGTTCTTTGAAATTGGATGGTTTGCCCTGAATAAGGTGACATTAGGCTAATCCCATTGGTGTGAGATACCTATTTTACTTCATTGGATCGTCCATATCAAAAGAGTGGCATATCTCGTGTTTTTAAGCTGAAAACATTGCAACGAAAATATTTTTTCATTTCATTATGCCCATATTACACATGTGTCTACTGATGGTCTTGTCTCAGATTTTGCAGTATTCATCATCCACGGGATTGGAACTACATTTGACCTGATTCCTGCATCAATAGGATATGTAGGCGCCACAATGGCTCGGTCATGTTACCGGTAAGATTTTTATTTCTCCCTTACAATGAAAACTGGGACAGAATTTTTGAGAAGGTCTCAAAAATTCACAAGAAGATACTATCTCCAGCAAGTCAAGATTGGAGATCATGTTAATATATACAACTGAAACAGAATTTTCGAGAGGATCTCAAAAATTCCACAAAAATGTCAAATCTTTTTTCAGCAGCTCGACATTTGTCAAGAGATCTAACTGGGATAGAATTTTTGAGGAAGATCTCAAAAATTCCGTCAAGAATTGTCAGAAGTTCGAAGTCAACTTCAAATGATCTCTAACATTGCTAGAATGGAGCGAAGACAAATTCAAGATGCGAGCCATCGAGGTCTCGTATAAACTTCTATCAAGACATGAGTTCCAATGAAAATAAATTGTTCAAAAAAAAAATTAAAAAAAAATGATAACATTGCATTGCATTTTCATTGCCAAGAGGGCCATTGCATTTTTTTGCTAAGAGGGTCACTCATATTTTATTTTATTCATATTTTATTACCGGAGGTGGTGATATCATTTGCCAAGAGGGCCATTCATATTTTATTTTATTTATATTATATTACCGGAGGTGGTAATATCATTTGCCAAGAGGGCCATTGCATTTTCATTTGCCAAGAGGGTCATTCATATTTTATTTTATTCATATTTTATTATCGAAGGTGGTAATATTATTTGCCAAGAGGGTCATTCATATTTTATTTTATTTATATTATATTACCGGAGGTGGTAATATCATTTGCCAAGAGGGCCATTGCATTCATCATTGCCAAGAGAGCCATTGCATTTTCATTTGACAAGAGGGCCATTGCATTTTTATTTGCCAAGAAGGCCATTGCATATTCATTGCCAAGAAGGCCATTGCATATATCCTACCAATGGATTTTCATTCGTCCTACCGATGGACAAATAGTTATTTTGCAAAAATATCCTACCAATGGATTTTCATTCGTCCTATCGATGGACAAACAGTTATTTTGCAAAAATATCCTATCGATGGATCACATTCATTCGTCCTACTGATGGACAAACAGTTATTTTGCAAAAATATCCTATCGATGGATCACATTCATTCGTCCTACCGATGGACAAATAGTTATTTTGCAAAAATATCCTATCGATGGATCACATTCATTCGTCCTACCGATGGACAAACAGTTATTTTGCAAAAATATCCTATCGATGGATCACATTCATTCGTCCTACCGATGGACAAACAGTTATTTTGCAAAAATATCCTATCGATGGATCACATTCATTCGTCCTACCGATGGACAAATAATTATTTTGCAAAAATATCCTATCGATGGATCACATTCATTCGTCCTACCGATGGACAAACAGTTATTTTGCAAAATATCCTACCGATGGATCACATTCATTCGTCCTACCGATGGACAAACAGTTATTTTGCCAAAATATCCTACCGATGGATCACCTTCATTCGTCCTACCAATGGACATGCAACATATCCTACCAATGGATTTTCATTTGTCCTACCGATGGACAGACAGTTATTTTGCCAAAATATCCTACCGATGGATCGCCTTCATTCGTCCTACCAATGGACATGCAACATATCCTATCAATGGATTTTCATTCATCCTACCGATGGACAAACAGTTATTTTGCAAAAATATCCTACCGATGGATCACATTCATTTGTCCTATCGATGGACAGACAGTTATTTTTACCGAAATATCCTATCAATGGACATGCAAAATATCCTACCGATGGATCACATTCATTTGTCCTATCGATGGACAGACAGTTATTTTTACTGAAATATCCTATCAATGGACATGCAAAATATCCTACCGATGGATCACATTCATTTGTCCTACCGATGGACAGACAGTTATTTTGACAAAATATCCTACCGATGGATCACCTTCATTCGTCCTACCAATGGACATGCCACATATCCTACCAATGGAGCTTCATTTGTCCTATCGATGGACAGACAATTATTTTACCGAAATATCCTACCGATGGATCACTTTCATTCGTCCTACCAATGGACATGCTACATTATCCTACCAATGAATCAATGAGGATTTTTCCAACATGCAAAGAGGATGAAAGAAAGTGCGAACGACATCAAAGGGAATGCAGCACAATGTGGAATCCTTTTAGCAGCGAACTGGGACACAGTCCTAAAAATAATGTCAAGCTCATAGGACACGAGCTAAGGAAATGATTTCCACCACAGTAAACTACATTCCTATTGAAAGGCGTGTGGTTATTTCGGGATTCAGTCATAATTCAAAACTCGTACCAACCCCTTTTCAGAAAGATGAAGATGGAGTCGGCCAAAATTGGATTTGTCAATTTTCTTTGTCTAGGATCTCTTTTATCGATCATATCCAAAGAAACGGACAGCTGTTGACACCCAATTTTGACCTTCTACAACGCAAATTAGCTATCAAGTTTCTTTAAAATTTTGAAGCATCTTTAAATAGATTTTATTTTTAACTAAATAGAATGATATTTAGGTTAGTTTAATTATAGTTTGTATTTTAAAAAAATTTCGTTTTTTTCTAAAAAAAAAAAAAAAAAAAAACTCAAACTCCCACATCGAAAATTAGAAGGAAATTTATAGTTTTTGAAGCCTATATAAAGGCTTATATTCTTATTAAGAAAAAAAGAAGTGGGAGGTTTTTTTTAGCCACCCCAAAGTTAGACATTTTCTTAACTTGGCTAGCATTTTGGACTCTTGTCCCCAGCCTAAAAGTTATGAAAATTTCTAGCTTTCAATCTATATTTTTCTTCAAGGAAAATAGGAGATTGAAGTCAAAATTTAGGCTAAGAACAGTGTTCTTATAACGTCGAACCCACGAAGGTTCGAGTCTAAATTTTTAATTTTTTTTTTTGTAGATTGGAGTTTCATCAAGCTCTTGGATGGTGGTGAAGTTATCTTCCGCTCATCGTCTTCAGTCTTGTTGCCCGAAAAGAGGTAAAATATTTCTCAGCTTTATTATATTTAATTATTTCATGTTTTATATTTAGTTGATTCGCAGTCTTGTTTTTTTAGTTAGTATATATATAAGAATAATTAAATTAATGAGATAAATTTGTTATAGTTAGCATGTGTTAGGATTAATTAGCTAGAATATGTTAGGATTATTTCATGAAAGCACTTAGTTTTATTCATTATTTTTCCAAGTAGTTTGACACTATTATTATTATTATTATTATTATTATTATTATTATTATTGTTGTTGTTGTTGTTGTTGTTGTTGTTGTTCTTATTATTGTTGTTGTTGATTACTATTATTATTATTATTATTATTATTGTTGTTGTTGTTGTTGTTGTTGTTGTTGTTGTTGTTGTCGTTCTTATTATTATTGTTGTTGTTGTTGTTGTTGTTGTTGTTGTTGTTGTTATCGTTGTTCTCATTATTATTGTTCTTATTATTGTTGTTGTTGTTCTTCTTATTATTATTGTTATTCTTATTATTGTTGTTCTTATTGTTGTTGTTATTATTATTATTGTTGTTCTTATTATTATTATTGTTGTTCTTATTATTTATTGTTGTTCTTATTATTGTTGTTCATGTATTATTTATTGTATTTATATTGATTTGGGTTGTAATAATTTAGTTACTTATGTCAATTATGTTTTCTTAGATATTAATTTTAATTTGTTTTAACCTAATTAGATTCCACTAAAGATAAACCAATTCATGTTAATTTTACTCTTTAAATGATTTTTTACCTTTACTTAGTTATTTGATAAACTTTTACTTTTTTTATATACATCTATATTATTTTCAATGTTTAAGTTTAATCATTTTTTCTAAAAAATAATTCAAAAGTCTTCGTTTCCTTTTAAATTAATATTTCCCAAAGTTAGTCAAATAAATTTCAAATAATTGGATAACCGCATGTTAGCGGCTATTTTAAGTGCTAAAACCTTCTTAAAATAGTAATATGAACCGCGTACCCTTTTTCTCTAAATTTTTAAGACTTAAATCTGTTAGAGTCTTTTAAATTAAGTTTTCTTAATTTCTTTAAAAAATTAAGTGGCGACTCCTCTTTTACTAAAATTAATTTTTTCTTATAAAGATAAAATTAATTTTACACTTTGTCCATTTTTCGACATAACACTGCTTATATTTTCTTTATGGTTTAACAGGGTTTGGACTTTAAAGTTCAAAACACAAGAAGAGTTCACCGGGGTTTGGGATACATTCTTGGAAGGATTGCTTTGTAGTTTAAATTTTATTGTTGTTACTCTTTCTCTAAAGTATTATTCGTATTCGGTTATGTAGTAATTTTGTAATAACTCTCTATATGTAATAAAATACTTGGGGACTGTCTAAAGGGGGAGGGGAACTATGTGCTACTTGTATTTTTATTTTCACCTTAATTTGTGTATGTGCTATAAGAGTTATTTATTTGATCATAGACATCATATTTAGTTTAATTTTAAATATGATTTTAAGTCTATTTCTACGTATATTTGTTTGTTCGATTAAAATTGGCCTGAAATTAGTAAGACTAGTTCAATCTAAATATTGTCCATTATCATATGTAGCCTAACTTTTATGTGTTTATCCTTTTCTAGTTTATAGTAAAGTCATCTTCTCATGTTTTTTTTAAATGAGTGTTTAATGATTAGTTTATATTAGAGCATATCTTGAATTAGAAATCATGCCAATACGATTTAATTCTATTTTTAACATGTTGAAATTATATAGAAATCATGCCCATTTAATTCAATTATATTTTGAGCATATTATATGTAAAAATCTTGCGTATTTAATTCAATTATATTTTTGAGTATATTATGTCATAGAAATCATGCCTATAGGGTCTTATATGTTTTTTTAGCAGATCAATTCGTATAGAAATCATGCCTATAAGATCTTCATAAATATTTTCAACATGTCACAATTACTTAAAAATCATGTTTTATATGATTTATTTAACATTCTTTTGCATGCTAAAATTAGCTAGAAACCATGTCTATAGGACTTAAGGAATATTTCTGTATTTTAGAAATCATGTCCATAGGTTTCAATACTAATTTCAGCATATCGTTGAGATGTAAAATATTTTAAGAATGTCGTTTCATGT
Organism: Solanum dulcamara; assembly: GCF_947179165.1. Taxonomy (NCBI): domain Eukaryota; kingdom Viridiplantae; phylum Streptophyta; class Magnoliopsida; order Solanales; family Solanaceae; genus Solanum; species Solanum dulcamara. The sequence continues at coordinate 23,336,670 of NC_077243.1, forward strand.
AAAAATCATGCCCAGAGATTAAAATTGATTTTGCAGGTTAAAATCATGCCCCCTATAGTGTGACGTTATATATATATATATATATATATATATATATATATATATATTTACATATAGAAACAATGCCTATAAGATCCTAACAAATATTTATTACGTTCTTCTATTTTAAAACCATGCCTAAAATTTTATTATATAGAGATCATACCGATGGGAGTTTTTATATTTTTTTTTATAAATTATCAGTATGTCATTCTGATTCAAGATTACGACGCGAAATCTTTATATTTATTTTAACATGTTAACAATCAAAATTGTCAAGAATGCCTTTCTTTTAACATGTTCGAGTTTTGCATTAAGCCTCGTATATCTTATTATATGTACACACACATAATTATTAATACTTTCACAACTTATTTGTGTTTTCAAGTATGCTAATTAATTAATCTAGAGACTTACTTGTGATTATATGTGTTAACTGCTCGTCCTATCTGTTTTGTTTGATGATGTATCTAATTAGGAAGCCTACTTTTTTTTTAGTCTAAAACTTACCCTAATAGTACGTCCAATGCCTCTTGGATATTAAGTTGGGACGTTAGACACCTTTTAGAACGTTAGTTTTTATTATTTCTTTTAGATCGCTTAAGGATTATAACAATAAATAAAACTAGGAGGGATAGGGGTAAACAGACCCTTCAAAAATGATGGAAGTTGATCCGAGCAGAAAAATGACAAAACACTATATTTTATCTTATGATTAATAAGCCGACGCTGATCCGAATAATATTAGTACATAAATATTTTTACTCCGTCTACTTTTAAATATTTTCGTTTGTATATATTTGGGGTAGTTTAATTTTTTTCTTAAAAAAAACTGGAATGATTTCTTTTAGGCATCGCTGATTTTTATCATTTCTCTTGCCTTTACTTTTATTTAATTAGTTGATAATATTTATTTATCCTGTGCTAATTCTAACAATAATTATTTTGTTTAACTTAATTAAATTCCTTGAAGAGAGACCATTGTTATGATCACTTGTTTCATTTAAATGATTTATTTAAATTATCCCTCCTTTATTTAATCATTTCATACCAAGTCTATTTCTCTTATAAATTATCCTAAATATTTTAAAGGTTATATTTCTTTCAAATTGTTTAAATCCCTGATATTTGTTAAACTCATTTTCCCAAAGTTAGTCAAAAATTAGAGTTTTCAAATCAGCGTACAACCGCATGTTAGTGACTATTCTAAGTGCTAAACCTTCTTAAAATAATAATAAGAACACGTACCTTTTTCTCTGAATTTTTAAAACTTAAATCTGTTAGGGTCTTTTAAATTAAGTTTTCTTAATTTCTTTAAAAAATTAAGTGACGAATCTTCTTTTCTAAAATTGATTTTTTTTCTATAAAGATAAAATTATTTTTAAATCATCTTTTCCCGACATAACATATATAAATAGGAAAACTTGCTAGATTATGTGTGAAATAATCATTTACTGGCCTATTTTGTGATGAACATGTTCTTGGTGATATAAATGCTATAAATATTAAATATAATTATAATTGTGGTATCTTTGGATCGGGTATCATGTTCTGACACATATTTAGATCGGGTGTCACTTTTCGACATATATTTAGATCGGATGTCATATTCTGATACATATTTGGATCGGGTGTCACATTCCAACACAAAATTGGTTGTTTGTAGGTCCCCTGAGAGGACCCTTGTATGAAGTTATAACATGTGGAAGACATTAAGTTGTGATATTGATCAATATGGTTAAATTTGAGATTAGTTGACTTATTTTGTATGTGTATATGTCTATTGTGCTGAATTTACTTGTCTATGAACCGCTTACTACTAACCCCGTAATCTCACCAGTACACTGTTGTTTTTGTGTAGTGATACTACTCTTGCTTTTCCTTTTGTTGAGTATAGGGCATATTCAACCGGCTGCGGAGAGACATCATCTAGAAGAGTGATTGTGTTTTCGAGTTCAAGGGTGAGATGTTCCTTCAGGCTGTCATGGACTCTATCGTTATTTCTAGTCCTTTTCTTTTCCAACACCTAGATGTTCAGACAATGGTTTATTTGTTTCTAGTTTCTATTTAGAGTTATACTCTTGTTCTAAACTTGTTAGTTTTAGAGTTTTGATACGATGACTTTCAGTTCCTAGGGTATGTTTACTTTCTCACATTTTGGGTTTTTATAACTGGTTGGTTTCTGAGGTTATGGGGATTCAACATTTATCTTTGATTTAAACCTGCTTTCACATTTTTAAATTATGTATACTTGTGATTATAGTTGTTGGGCTATTTAGAATGGTTCTCCCATCGGAAAGTTAGAGTGGGTGTTAGTCACCGCGGGTCGGGGTTGTGAAATAGTAAGTATCAGAGCCTCGGTTAGTAGAGTCTTGCATAACAGTACAAAGATGTCTGTACTTTTCTTCGAGAGGCTACAAAATTTTAGGAAAAGTTTCATTGTCTTCTTTCCTTCATGTTATAATTTGATTCCAAATAGTAGGTGGCAATCCAAATTGGTATCTAACTTCTTTCCCTCTCTTGTTCGTAGATGGAAAACACTCGCTATAACGGTGTTAGGCCCGTAGCTCTGGTGGAGCCAGAAAAAAAGCCAGTCGTTTGAGGTCGTGCCAGAGGAAAAGATGGAGAAGGAGGCAAGGCAAAGGCAGAAGGAGAGCAATACCTGCCAGAGTGGAGATCCCTATTGAGGAAGTGTTGGTAGATTATGCCTCTCCTGCTCCCTAGAATGAGTTAGAAGGATAGGAAGAAGCTGGAGAAAAATAATAGCAGGCTGAACATGAGGAGAATGCCCAAACTGGGGCTTCTAGAATTCCCTCTAGATCCAATATTAGCCAGCAAATTATGGCCTTCCTAAGTGGGCTGGCTGGCACTGGCGCCATGCCTGCAGCACCTGCTCCTGTTACTCGTTCGTTTGTTGTTGTAGCTCAGCTAGCAGATGAGGTAGTAGGCACAGATGCATTTTTCAAGCCACTAATGGGTCATGTGATGACTGGTACTAAGCATGACATGCTCACTAAGTTCCTCAAACTCAAACATCTAGTCTTCCATGGTACAAAAAAGAAGATGCCTATGAATTTATTCTTGATTTCTATGAGAGATTGCACAAACTGGGTATAGTATATCAGCATGGAATGGAGTTTGTGACTTTTCAGTTACGGGGTGAGACCAAGCAGTGGTAAAGAGCTTATGTGGAGTGTCGTTCATTTTTGTTGCCCCCACTTACTTAGTTTAGTTCCATGCTCTGTTCCTAGAAAAGTATGTGCCATGTACTCTGAAAGATTGAAAGAAGGATGAGTTTATGACCCTTGAGTAGGGAGGGTTATTAGTGGCTGCTTATGAGGCCAAGTTCCATGCATTGTCTAGGAACGCTACTCCGCTGGTTACTACAAAGGAGAAAAGGATCAGGTATTTCGTAAAAAGGTTTAACCTCGAGTTGTAGGTACGTTCTGTCCATATAACTTCGTCTAGTAGGAATTTCACCGAAGTCACAAACTTTGTTAAGAAGGTGGAAGGTGGGAGGAAAGATGGGCAAGCCAAAGTTTTGGCTGAGAAGCCCAAGAGTACATGTAACTTCTAGGGATCATATTTCAGAGGGTCAGGCAGGCCGGTGATTGCAGCCAGGCCAATTCAGTCAATACTGCCCACTTACACTAGCAGTTTTTTAGGTACTCTATAGTAGCATTCGGGCCATGAGGGTCAGGGAGCATTATTCCCAAGTAGTCGCCCATCTTTTGATCGCAGTTGTTTTAATTGTGGATAGCCGACTATATATGGAGGGAGTGTTATCACCCCTGCGAGAAAGTTTCATACCTCCTAGCAGGCCAGAGCAGTGGTCCTAATAGCTGGAGGGAGCAATGGAAGAGGATGTCCACAAGTTGGACAAGGAGGTAATTTGAGAGGCCGTGGGGGATAAGGTAATGGTAGTACAGGTAAAGGAGAAGCACAACCAAGTAGGAAGGTAGATCATTAGGATGATCAGGCTCAGTTTTATGCATTTTTGGGTAAGGTCGAGGCATAGGTGTCTGACTCAATTATCACAGGTACTATTCTTGTCTGCAACCAGATGACTACCTATTTTATTTGATCCAGATTCCACTTATTCTTATGTATCTGTGAAATATGCCTTGAGTTTTGATGCACTGTGTGATATTTTGGATGCCCATGTTCATGTTTCTATCCCTGTTGGAGAGTTAGTCAAAGTCACCCATGTGTATCGTGCTTGATCTATTGTGTTTATGGGATACTAGACTTGGGTTGACCTAGTGATTTTAGACATGCAAAATTTTGATGTGATCTTAGGCATAACTTGGTTTCCCCCTACTTTATTGTACTTAATTGCAATTCAAAAACTGTGGTTCTACAGATCCCGAGGAGGGAAAGGTTCGAATGGGAAGGGTTGTACAAGCCTATGCCAGATAAAGTCATATCCTTTCTCAAGGCTAGAAAAATGGTGGGGTAGGGTTGTTTGGCTTATTTGGCCTATATCCGAAACGTGGATGCAGAGTCTCCTACTATTGAGTCTATTCCAGTAGGGTGTGAATTTCTGGAAGTTTTCTCATCAAACTTGCCTGGTTTGCGTCCTAACCGAGATATAAATTTTTGCATTGACTTAAAGTCGGGTACTCATCCAATTTCCATCCCTCCCTACCGTATGGCTCTGAAAGAGTTGAGAGAGCTTAAGTCTCAGATTTAGGAGCTTCTTGACAAGGGGTTCATTCGTCCTAGTTCTCCACCTTGGGGTGCTCCGATGTTGTTTGTCAAGAAAAAGGATGGTAGTATGAGAATGCGTATTGACTACCAAAAAATAAAGAAAGTCACCATCCGAAATAAATAACTTTTTCCTCGTATTGATGACTTTTTTGACCAATTTCAAGGTGCTTCAGTCTTGTCAAAGATTGATCTCAGGCCTGGTATCATCAACTTAAAATTAGGCTAAAGGATGTGCCCAAAGAAGCTTTTAGGACTAGGTATGGACACTATTAAGTTTTTGTAATGTCCTTTGGGTTGACCAATGCACCTACAGCCGTTATGAGTTTGATGAATGCGGTGTTCAAATAGTTCCTAGATTTGTTTGTGATAGTGTTTATAGATGATATATTAGTATACTCAAAGAGTGAACAAGAACATGTAGATTACCTTCGAATTATGTTTGGTGTTTTGGAAAGACAAAAGTTGTATACAAAATTGTCTAAGTGTGAATTCTAGAAACCTTCAGTTGTCTTTTTAGGCCATGTTGTTTCAAGAGAAGAGGTAATGGTGAACCCACAAAAGATTTAGGCAGTTCAAAACTGGATTAGGCCTAGTTTCGTGACCAAGGTTAGAAGTTTTGAGGGACTGATCAGTTATTATCATTAGTTCGTGAAAAACTTTGCTTCTATTGCCACTCACTTGACTAGGCTGACTAAAAAGGAAGTGTCATTAGAGTGGACTGACAAGTGTGGAGAAAGCTTTCAAAAGCTTAAGACTCCACTGACCATAACACCAATTCTAACCCTACTAGTCAAAAGTAAAGAATTCATTATTTATTGTGATGCTTCATATTCCAGTTTGGGTGCTGTATTGATGCAAGATAAGAATGTTGTAGCATATGTTTTGCGACAGTTTAAGATGCATGAGAGGAGCTACTTGACTCATAACTTGGAGTTGGCAGCGGTAGTGTTTGCACTAAAAATCTAGAGACATTATTTGTACGGTGTCAAGTGTGAGGTGTATACTGATCACCACAGCTTACAGCACATGGTCACCTAGAAGGACTTGAATTTGAGACAGAGAAGGTGGATGGAGTTGCTTAAAGATTATGATGTCACTATCCAGTATCATCCAAGTAAGGCTAATACGGTAGCAAATGCGTTGAGTTGGAAACCGGTGAGCATGGGCAGTTTAGTTTGTTTAGGGGCTCTTAAGAAGCCCCTGTCTAGAGAGATTCAGGCTTTGGAGGCCAGGATCATGAGACTAGGCTTTTCAAAAAAAAGGTGGGATAATGGCCGGAGTTGATCTAAGGCCCATTTTTATAGATGAGATTAAGACCGAGAAGTTTAAAGATGTGAACTTAAATGAAATTAGAGGAAAAGTATTGATGGGAAAGGCTAAAGACTCAACACTTGATGCAGGTGGGGTGCTTCACTTCAGGGGAAGGATTTGTGTTCCTCGGGTAAATGGACTAACTCAGAAGATTCTATCTCAATCTCACATTTCATGATACTCTATTCACCTGGGAGTGAATAAGATATATCAAGACTTGAAATGGTTGTATTGGTGGCTTGGCATGAAGAAAGACATAATCGACTATGTAGCAGAGTGTTAGAACTGCCAATGGGTGAAATATGAGCATCAAATACCTGCACGGTTGCTTTAAAGAATGCCAATTCCTGAATGGAAGTGGGGGAGAATAACCATGGATTTAGTGGTGGATTTCCCAAAACCTTAGGAAAGTACGACTCCACTTGGGTGGTCGTTGATAGGTTAATAATTTCATCACACTTTATTTTGGTTAGAGAGGACTACAATGCACAACAGTTGGCCAGGATTTATGTGAAGGAGATAGTAAGGTTGCACGGGGTGCCCCTTTCTATCATTTTAGACTATGATACACAGTTCACTTTCAAATTTTTGGGTAAGTTGCATGAAGAGTTGGGATGAAGAGTTGGGTACTCAACTCACTTTCAACATAACTTTCCATCCACAGACAGACGGGCAGTCAGAAAAGACTATCTAAGTGTTGGAAGATATGTTGATGACATGTGTGATGGACTTCGGGGGGACATTGGGACACGTGTTTGCCCTTATGTGAGTTCTCCTATAATAATAGCTACCACTCTAGTATATATATGGCCCCATTCGAAGCCCTGTATAGGATGGCATGCAGATCTCCCATAGGGTGGTTTGAAGCTGGAAAATGGAGTCATTGGGGGTTGACTTAGTGAAGGATGCTCAGGATAAGGTAAGAAGCATCCAAGCTAAGCTTCTAATAGCTCAAAGTCATCAGAATGAGTATGTTGACTGAAAAGTAAGGGATATGGCATTCGAGGTTGGTGAACAAGTACTTCTAAAAGTGTCACATATTAACGGGGTTATGAGATTTGGCAAAAAGGGCAAACTTAGTCCTCTTTATATCGGCACTTTTAAAATTCTTAACTCTGTAGGGCCAGTGGCATACATATTATCCTTACCCCCTAGATTGTCTAGAGTACACCCGGTGTTCCATGTTTTCATGCTGAAAAATTACCATGGAGATGAGGACTATATCATTAAATGAGACTCGGTGTTATTAGACTAGGAAGTTCAGTATGAGGAGGAACTAGTTGCAATTCTTAATCATAATGTCCGGAAGTTGAGGACAAAGGAGATCAATATGGTTAAAGTATAATAAAAACATCATTCGGTGGAGGAAGCTACTTGGGATACTGAAAAATACATGCGAGACAAGTATCCTCATATGTTCGACGAAACACGTACTACTACATTTTTACTTTAGCCCTATTTTTCCTAGTTAATCACTTGGGGATGAGTGATGGGTAAATTGGTATCTATTATAATGACTTGTCTCCGTCGTTCGGAATAGGCTAATGGGGAAGGAGTTCGGGCCAAAACACTTCGGGTAGTAACTTCAAAAAAATGTAGCCTAGGCTAGACTTTGTTGAATTCTAAGTCAGGTGAAGTCTATGGTGATCATGTGAATGATGAGAGGTCAAACCTCTAATTTTATTGGATAGGCTAATATCCAGGATGATACGGATCATTTACAGAATTGCAGAATCTTATTCGGGCGAGTAAAACTCTCGAAATTGAAGTTGGCATGAGGGTATATTTTAATACGGGGGGTGTGTTATGAAATAGGGGCTTATGGCATAAATTTTGAGCTCACTATTTTTACATATCCCACCAAAGCGGGATTATTATCGCCAGAGCGGGACAGTTGTGACTTAAATCGTGATAAAGTCTAGAAATTGACTTTTTCTGCAAAATCAATTTCTTGGACTTTAGGAGGCGACCTGGGGCAAATTCTATCAAGTTTCAATGGATTTCCATGCTTAAGGTAAGAATTTTACTCCCTAAATTCATACTTTGATTCCTAGAATCTAGAAAATATGGTGGGTAATCATTGCGGGAGAGTTTGAACTGAAAATCTATGGTGGAAAATAACCTTAGGGTGAGGTTATGATCATGGGTTTGGCCTAGGGTATGAATTGAGTTATATTTCATAATAGCTAGGCCATTGTGTTGATTTTTTATATGTATTTATTATTTTTTAGACAAAGAACGAGAAGAATGAACCCAGAAAAGGAAAACTCTTACATTGTAAGGTTGTTGAAGCGTGAATTTGAGGTAGGTGATGGTCTAATTTCTCGTATGTTATTGGAAAACCTGCTAGATTATATGTGAAATGATCACTTGCTGGCCTATTTTGTGATGAACCTGTTCTTGGTGATATAAATATTGTAAATTCTGAATGTAATTAAGATTATGGTATCTTTAGATCGGGTATCACATTTCGACACATATTTGAATCGGTGTCACATTCTGACACATATTTAGATCGGTGTCACATTCCGACATAATGTTGATTGATTATAGGTCCCTTGAGAGGACCCTTGTGTGAGGTTATAGCATATGGAAGACATTGAATTGTGATATTAATCAAAATGGTTGAATTTAAGATTAGTTGACTTATTATGTATATTTATATGTCTATTGTGTTGCATTTACTTATCTATGAATCGCTTATTGCTAACCGCGTGATCCTACCAGTACACTGTTGTTTTTTTTGTACTAATACTACTCTTGAACTGCTTTTTGTTGAGTACATGACATATTTATGTAACATCCCTCAAAATGCTCACAAGTGCCTTAAGAATGCCTTGGAAATAGGTCATTCATGCATTATTCTTAATCTTTTTAGAAAATTTGAGTTTGGAATATCGATCAGGAGGTCAAAACTTATAGAAAAATAGTCTCGGTGGATTATTAGGACCTGTAGATCGAAAGATAGATTTCTCAAGGAACTGTGAAAACCAAAAAGATCCTCAACAAGTCCGTATCGTGGACTAGCTTACCTCCGCGTCGCGGACCTGGCAATGTATTTTTGGCCGAATTTAGTTTTTTTAGTAAGGGCATTTTAGACTTTTTCCAAATTATTAGCTAATGAACCTAGAAGTTTTTACGACCTAATTCAGCTCTATAAATTCATCTAAACCTCTAACTCTATTTATTCTTTCATAATTCACCTACTCAAATATTTTTCTCTCTACAAAAGACTCTCAAGGACTCTATTAAAGACTTCAAGTAATTCCACTCAAGCTCTCCATCAAAACTCTCAACTTCTTCCAAATTATTTGGTGTTCTCACTTAAGATATGTGTGTATTGATTCATTGATTCTTTCATCCATGAAGCCCAATCAATTTCTCAAAGTTTTCTATCAAATTAAAGTATGATAATTTATGGGTTTTATGATCAATATTTCTATTGCATGAATTTTGATTCAAAGTATGATCATGAGTCTATTTTGATATAAATTGATGGTTATTGCATTAAATTGAAGAGTTTTCCATGAATTCTCCTCCTTTGATCTGTAGGGTTCATGATGAAAATTTTGAGTATTTTCAATTATACTTCCTAATGATATTATCTATATAAATTATGTATGGCTAAAAAAAGTTTATGATCATGCATGTTTTCAAGTCAATTTCATAATTTTTCAAGTCAATCGATCATGCATTCATGTCTTACCCTAGTTTCAAGTATAAACTATGATCAAGAATTTCCAAGTATTTATTATGTCTATGTAAGTATGATTATAATGATGAAAGGACAATTCTCACATTACAAGTATGTTATTAAAATGAGCTACTCCATGATTTCAAACCTATGATAATGACTATGATATATAAAATTATGATTTCTATGCTATATATGTATTCCGTAGGATTTGACTTAGCACCGAATGTGGACTTGAGTTGGGGCTCGAAGTACGGGGTCTTTATATAAAGTCTCTTGTCTCATAATGTAATGACCCTCAAGGTCATTTTTGAAATTTTTATAAAATAACCATTTTACCCCTCCCTTTAGTTGTCCCGAATCATTTCTGATTGGTGTCAGATGTTGATTTTTAGAAAATTCTATTAAAAGTTAAGTTTTTGAAAATTTTAAGTTTTTATAAGTTTTAAGTATTAAAAAGTGGTATTTGGGTTCAATCAAAACTACAGGTCTCGGAACGGAATTTTGTCAATTTCAACAGCTCCAAAATGTCAAAATTGGCTTAGAAGACTTTACGAAATTAGTTTTCGAGTTGTAACAAAGTTTTGAGGCCTTGAGTTGAGAATTTGAGGAATTTTAAGCCAAGGTTTGACTTTGGTCAACTTTTGAAGTTCTGATACTCGAAATGGAATTCCGACCACTCTGTTGAATTCGGGAGATGGTTTTTGGTCTAGAAGACGTGTTAGTTGAATTTTTAGAGGTCCCAAGTCCATTTTGGTATTTTAAAGGCCTAAGTTAGTTTAGTTGTGACTTTTTGAGTTTTGGGTCAACGTCATCTCGAATTCAAACTCTGATGGTTCCATCAGCTTCGGAATAACCAAATTAGGCTGGAATCATGATCGTCTCAAGTATTGAGGCAATCGATACGAGTTTGGTGTCATTTGTCTCTTTTAACTTTGAGAGTTAGACTATGGTTGACTTTGATCAACATTCTTGGAAAATACACTTTGATGAAAATTTTGACAGTGCGGTTAGTTTTGGAATGTCAATTTTGGTCTAGAAAGATCCTTCGTTTGCTTTCCGAGGCTTCCGATCTAATCTCGAGGCCCGTTGTGGAAAGGGACTTAAAATGGCTCTTGGGTGTGGGCCTATTTTTTTATTAAAATGGTCTCGTATGGGAATTCTGAATGTGTCATTGGGTCCATAATGTCGAATTTAGTGGGGTAGCATATATCCTTTATTTTTATCGGATTTCGAACGAATTTCGAGCACCCCATCGGAGATTTTGGACTTTCCAAAACTAATTGCAGTAGCTGGTGCAGTTCTATTTTGGGATATTTTCTCCAACTTTAAAACCCCTATAACTTGAGTTATATAGCTCTAAAATGGGTGATTTAAAAGACAAATTTGTGATATTTTTCGTGGAGAACGCATTGGGGAGATGGAGCATTTGATTCAGGTAAAAATCGTGATCTTATTTGCAGGAGTGTCCATTTTAGGAATAATTTTTTGAAGAACTTTGAGAAATTATTTATTGACCTATATAAATCCAATTTTGGTAATTCAAGGGTCTAAATTCAAGAGAATTTTATGAAGAATCTTGTAGTGCTCTCATAAATGCGAGGGAAAGCTTCGTTTGAGGTAAAAATGCATTTTTAGTTACTGATTTAGTCTTTTTTGGAATGAAATTTCATTGAATTTTGGAAGATTGTATCTTGATCAATATAACTCTGTTTTGAGTGATTCTTGAGGCTATATTATGGGGGTTTTCACAAGAATCCTTATAGTATAATTTTTTTAATTGAAAGGGTCTCATTTCTTAAGAATTAGCTGATTTTGATGCTGCCATTTTTGGTCTTTTAGTTTGAAAATATGGGAATTGATTGTTTGATCGTCTTGCGTTATTTTTCCACTCCAAATTATGTTATAAATCTTATTTGTAAGCTCGGAGTGACGTTTAGAACCTGTTTTTGAGGGTCAAATCCAAAATTTTGTATGCGGGTCCCATAATTCCCATTTTAGACCCCGAAATTGGTCTGTCTTCAAAAAATTTGAAATTAGTGTCTAAACAACCATATTGATGTCGTGGTTCTATTTTTGACAGCGTGACAGCGTTCTAGCATTTTGAGGCCGTTCGAAAGGAAAAAGCTCCAGCACAATGATTTAAAGCTTGCATGTTTAGCCGACAGGTAGGCTACAGTTTACCTTTCTTTAGATTGAGCTAAAATATGTGAAAGCATGTTGAAATAATTGGAATTTGGGTTGGGTAGTTTGATTGTATATTTTAGGTGTTACAAATCATGCTTTAGGCTTGTTATCGGGTTTTTCAAATATTTAGAAGCATGTGTATCTTGTCGTTATTTATTAGTATTATAAAGAGAGTTGAATGAGCATGTTTTGATACTATGGAGTATGTTGGCCTTAGTATGGGATGTAAACTTGTTTTAGATGCCCCAACATCGCTTCGGTGGACTTAGATCTTTGTAGAATGGTGTAGTGGGCTAGTCCCTAGTAGTTTGGCCTTAGTTAGGCATTACTCTTGCTTTAAAAATATCTTCATCCATAAATTAATATAATCATTACTTTCATGATGTGTCGGCAATACTAGATTTCGTGATTATTGACTTTGCTCCGGTTCTAAATTTAGCGGCATATCGGTTGACTCATTTGGGAAAAGATTTTTGGTACTGTTGTATTCTAGTTGGGAAGTAAAATATTTGACATCATGGATAAATTATCTGTGAGCATCCGGGTACCAAGTCCCGGCCTCCGTTCTGAATTATCGGGGAGCATCCGAGTACTCAGCTCCAGCCTCTACCGGCTTGCTAGTATGATGAGCATCCGGGTACCCAGTCTCGGTATTGATCATACCGATGTATTACGGCGAGCATATGGGTATCCAATCTCGGCCTCGACCGCACTTATGTATTATGGCAAGCATCCGGGTACCCAATCCCGGCCTTGGCCACTTTAAACATTCGAGCGAGCATCTGGGTCCCAGTTCTAGCCTCGACCCCTAAGTCACTCCTAGATCGATTGACTCTTGGAGATTCTGGATTTGAAAATGATACAGTACTTCGGCTCCTGACATCGCAGATTCTTGATTTCTAGCCTTGGTAGTTGTACCTATTATGTGTACTCGACAGGCTTATGGGGGTTCATTTGGGTTTTTATTTAACTTACGCACGAGTGTCTTGGCTGGGCTTATGGGGGCCCAGTTGGGTATAGTTAGTTGTAGTTCTCATAGGTAGTACTCTTTTCCTTTTTGATGCTTATGTTGACTCATATTTAGGCTATTCCTCTTTTTCATATTATTTTTACCTTTTCTGCTCATTCGGCCTATGATGCCTACTGGGTACTTGTTGTCTTGGTACTCATACTAGACTCTGCATCTACTTTTGTGATGCAGGAACGAGCACCAGCTACCGTTGTGGATAGATCGATCCTGTTGCAATCAGCTTCGGAGACTAGGGTGAGCACTTGACATTTTTGGATCATTCCTGTCTCCTTCAGTATGGATGGCCCATCTTTTGCCTTTTGAGACTATTCAGTTGTTGTATATATTTTCGGTCCACTCTCGGGACTTGTACTTGTCTTTTATTTTGTAGCAGCTCTGTACTTGTGACTTCCAGGTTTTGGGAGGGATTTTTAATTGTTTATATCATATTTTGGTTTACTCCCACTTATTCTTTCTGCCTATCTTTATAATTCATCACTCTTATTTAGTTTCTGCTCTCAAACCCATTACTTGAAGTTTCGGATTGACGGGTTGACTTACCTACTGGTGGGTTATAGTAGGTGTCATCATGACCTAAGAAATTGGATCATGACATATAACTACGTGCCATCGTAGGATTATCTTCATGTCCTAGCTATTGGATCTACATATAGCATATGCATGACCCACTTGGCGGGGTAGAGTCTACCTTGACAAGTATATTCTTCTTTTTCTTCATTGTATGAGAAGACAACGAGATTCCATGTTATAGCTCGCATGATCTTATTGTCGGTTATGGTTCCTATCCCACATATGTATGATCTCTTAGGTATGCTATGATTTTAAATTATGCTTTTTAAATGCTTTGGTCAATATGATTTTCTCATGTCTTTAGTTACCTCATACTTAGTACATTCCAACGTACTAATGCATGTTTTTCCCTACATTGTGTCATAATGTAGGGGTTGAGGTTTAAGATCATACTCATCTATGTGGCTAATTAAGCTTTCCTATCCAGCGGTGTTTGTGGTGAGTCCTCATTTATCGGGGACTAGTTATTGAGTTAGTTATTATTTTTAAAGACTTTTGCTATGTTTCATATTGAGGGTGAACTAGAGACATGTCTTAGCCCCCGCCTAGATTCATGAGTAGAGGCATCTAGTTGGACAAATGTTTCGAGTTTATTTTGTCATGTGACATTCTTAAATTTCTATTCATAGTTTAGACCCTCTTATGATGTTTTCGCTTTTGCTTTACCTTATATATGCCTATGATATGTACAAGAGGCTTAGTTGGGGCCCTTCGGGGTTTCAATCGCCGTGTTATGACTAGGACCTAGATCGGGTCGTGACAATTTAGCCGGCAGCGGAGAGATCTCGTCTAGAGAAGTGATTGTATTTTCGAGTTCAAGGGTGAGTTGTTCCTTCAGGCTGTCGTGGACTCTCTGCTTATTTCTAGTCCTTTTCTTTTCCAGGACTTAGATGTTTAGACAATGGTTTATTTGTTTCTGGTTTCTATTTGGAGTTGTACTCCTGTTCTAGACTTGTTAGTTTTAGAGTTTTGGTACGATGACTTTCAATTCTTAGGGTGTGTTTACTTCCACACATTTTGAGTTTATAACTAATTGGTTTCTGAGTTTATGGGGACTCAACATTTATCTTTGATTTAAACATGCTTCCGCATCTTTAAGTTGTGTATACCTGCAATTATTGTTGTTGGGCTATTCAGAATGGTTCTCCCACCGGAGAGATAGAGTGGATGTTAGTCACGACGAATCGGGGGTCGTGACATATCTAAGGCTAACAAAAGGTTAGCTGAACATGTGCTATTATGCCTTCTCAAAAAAGTAACAACTTAGCCAATGTAAAAATGTGTAATTTAAATTACATCTTTTCTTCTGTCGACATTTCAAGATAAAATCTATTTACTTTTCATTCACACCTCTTAAAAATCCAATAAATATGATATAACATGTCAATTATGTATTACATTTTCTGAGTCAATAGACACAAATTGGATAACTTTATTGTTCTAAACAAATAAAAATAACTTTAATAGAATATCCTCTTAAATTAAGTGACTTTGTTATTAAAAAAAAACTTTAATATACTATTTTCATAAATTGAGTGAGAATTTAACCCTCTTTTATGTGGGCTTTCATTAATCATTATCACTAATTTTTGTCTTGATATATATAACTCAATCAATTTAAAATACTACATACATACAATTATGATAAGTTAGTATATAGTCATGGTTAATGAGACGTAATTCTTTCTGTCAGATGTGATTTGAATGTTTGAACATTCTTTTCTTTAATGATTCATTTATGAATTTCACATTATATATACTTCTATTAACAGTAAATTTCAACGTTGGGTTGATATTATATTTGCGTCGACGTCATTGTCATGACTTATGTATAACCCCATAATATCAACATATTTTTGCATAACTCCGCAATAGCGAGATCACATTAATACATATAATTCTACTCTGTCCAAAACCATATTCTTAAATAATGCTTGATTATTGCATTTTTCACTATACATATATATGCTCCCGCTCATAGCGAGAGTTTTAGTGCACCGAGCTGCCCTTTATATATATGCTCCCGCTCAGAGATAAGAATTATTTAAGTCATATTAAGAAATTAAGAGGAATTCATCCATCTTTAATATGGGATATCATGCAGCATCCCACCCCCAAGACACAATTTGGTACTAGACGGGTGAATAATTTATCCAGGGGCCAATATCGAATTTAACTTAGATACCATGTTAAATGTATTTTGTATCTAATTCAATTGTCCCAAAAGTTAATTCTAGCGGAGAGGATTGTGCGAGCCATATTAAAGTCCATAGAACCCACCCTGCGTCTTTGATGAAGTTAATTTCTTGAATGACCACTCAACATATGAGAATATCCAATGAAAAACACTTTTGTTCTTTTTAGGACAACAAAATCACTCTATTCATTAGGATATTTTATCAAAGCCATTTTTTATTTTTAAGACAACAAAGTTACACAACTATGCTGTAACGATCTGAACCGTCGTTAATTACGATTAAAAAAATTGCAAGAAATTTACTTGATTGGGTCCCACCATCCCGCCAGAGCGGCATAGTTCTGCCTCAGCGGCACCATCAGAGCGGGAATATGGCCGCCAGAGCAGGAGGTCGTGGGAACGGAACTTATGTCGCGAATTTCTTATTTTCCCCCACTTCTTCCAAGTGAAAGTTAAAGGTGAGGGTTTGTGCAAAATCCTTCAAAAAGGCTGCTCTTGATCTGTGGAGAAGAGAGGAGGGAATCTCAGCATTTAGAAGGCTTCAACCAGTGATTCAATCCGGTCTTGCCCGTAGGATAGCTGGAACCAACGAATTCAGCAACATTATCTCCCCACGGTTGCTTGACTCTCAGGTAGGCTAGGCTCTTTTTTTCTGAGTAGTAAATTTATGCCTATTGTGTAGTATAGAAGGCAACTTAATGAGAAATCGTATAATTAAACTGTGGTCATGGGTCATGGGCAGAGATTCGATTGTGTTAGGGTCTAGTTTAAATGTGACTTGGTAAAAAGTAGTTGTAATGATTTGAAAAGTGTGTTGGGTGTGATATTGTTGCATTGAAATGGTTATTTTATAATGGGCATAGTATTGTGTACAGGGATATAAAAAAAATCTAAGTACAGATTGATGATAAACCCTAAGGGTATGGTAGGTCGGTGTTGGTTTGGTTCCCGGAGTTGTCTTAATGTGTGTAATTGTGTTACTTATGACATGCCTAAATATGTACCGATAGGAGAAATATATAAATGATTATTTGCTAGCTTGTTTGTGATGAACCTGTTCTGTTGATATAATATGATCTATTATTGGTATTTTATTGTTAGTTTGTATATATTAATCGGGTGTCACATTCTGACACATATATAGATATGTTACGTTTCGATATATATTTGAATCGAATGTCACATTCCAACACGATTCCTGAATCGAGTATCATGTTCCGATACAAATATGACTAGATTAGGTCCCCTGAGAGGCCCAAGTATGTGTATGTGTGAATGGTCCCATGAGAGGACCTGATAATATCTGTAATTCCATGTAATCTAAGATTAGTGGCAAGTGTGCCATAGATTAAGGACCTATAAACGAACTCTTGAGTTGAGGTGTTGGTTATAAAGAAGTGTGAGCTTGAACAACTTATTGGTGGCTAAGCATATGGATTGTAATGGGTCTTGATGTGACATATGTGTTATAAACGTATTCTATACTTATAGGCTTAGAGGTTGAGGTTCTTGTTGACCGAGAGTCTTATCATTGAGACTTCAACAAGTAGCTAAGGTAGTAATACTGGTTACCTAAAATCGGGTTGAGTAGAAAGTGTGGGTGTGGGAGGGATAGGCCCTGCGTCGTGAGACAATTGGTCTAAGACCAGTGATAATTGCGTGGAACCATTGAGTGATTAAGGTTGCTAGGTGAAGACTGTTAGATGATTGAGTAATTGAAAGATAGGGATCATAACCCACAGATCTTAAGTTGTAATTAGGGTGGTAGTGGAGCTCTGAAGTTTGGAATGGCGAACACTTTAGGTGGGAGTAAGGAGTGTACTTATTTGGTTGGGGTGGATAAAGTGACCAAGTTAATTATTATGATATCTCTTATTTTTATGTTCATATATTATGCGGTGAGTATCAGATTGAACGATGATGCCTACCAGTACGTGTTGTTTGTACTGATAATATTCTTGCTAAGCCACTTGGCATAGTTTGGTTGAAGGTTCAGTTATGTCTCTTAGATGTAGACGAAGGCGATCCTCTAGCAGCTTCTAGTTTTCCTTCCTCTTGGTGGAAGCTGGGTCATTGGTCTTTTAGTTTATTTCTACTCTTAGCAGCTCTTGTACCTGTTTTAGACTAGTATCCATGGAGTTTTTATGTCTTATTCTTATACAAGTGTATTACTTCAGATTTTTATAAACTTTTGGCTTAATTACTTAGGTTGTTGATTTAAATTCCGCAATGTTTTTATATAAGGGGTTAAAGATTCTCCTACTTAGGTCATATAATAGGTGCCCGTACGGCCCGGTGGATTGGATCGTGACACATACCCTTTTAACTTATTAGAAAATACAAGACACATATTTAATAAGGGTGGCAAAATCAAACTCAATCCACCCAATCCATTTAAGTTTGGAAGAGTTATTAATCCGCCATTTATGCTCAACCCATTTCAACCAAACTCATTTCAATTCATTAAAATTTGAGTTAGTATGTAATCAAAATTGACTCATAAAAATTTTTGTCAAAATATTTTTAATTTTTTTGTGTGTATTTGATATATTACATATAGTCATTATAAAGAAAAAATAATTTATTAGGTCATTCATTATTATCACTAATATTACATATTAGGTATGAAAATATATTTTAAAAACCAAATAAAATAATTAAATTTAATAAAAATTGGATTGGATTAGGTCTTGAGCCATTCTATGACCCATAATTACTTGATCTGATTTGATCTAAGCAAATTTGAGTTAGGTTGAGTCTTGATCCGTTTATTGTCTTGACTCATTATGATCCACCCAAATTTAATCAAACTAGCCTAATTGCCGCCCTTACTATTTAACATATCATATCCTATTCAAACCTTGTTTTTTTAATTATAAAAAATTGAGGAAGCGGATAGGTGCCTATAACTAATAAAGGTTAATGTAAACATAAGCTATTATGTCTTATTATAAAAGTTACAACTTATTCAATGTGAAAAATTATGTTATTCAAATTGCATCTTTTTCTTTATGTTGTTTCACAAAAACATCTATTCATTTCTCATTTATATCTCTTTAAAAAATCCAACAAATCTGTTAGGACATGTCAAATATGTGTCTTGTATTTTCTGAATCAAAAAATAATAATTGAGTGACTTTATTGTTCTTGAAGAAACGAAAATAACTTTAGTAAAATATTTCTATTAATTAATTAACTCTCTTCGATGTGGTCTTTCATTCATCATTATCACTAATTTTTGTCTTGATATATATAACTCAATCAATTTAAATTACTACATACATACAATTATCATAAGTTGGTATATATTCAAAGTTAATGAGACGTAATTTTCTTTGTCAGATGTGGTTTGAATGTTTTGAACCATCTATTTATTTAATCATTCATTTTATAAATTTCACATTATATATACTTCTATTAATGGTAAATTTCAACGTCGGTCTGATATTAGATTTGTATCGACATCATTGTCATGACTCAGGTATAAGCCTATAATATCAACACATATTTGCATAACTTCACAATAGCGTGATCACATTAATACACATAATTCTACTCTGTCCAAAACCATAGCCTTAAATTAATGCTTGATTATTGCATTTTTCACTATATCCTGTCAGAGGTGGACCCATGTTGAATGGTTGGGTGCACTAATTTGTGGAATATATATATATATATACCTTAAGAATTTATAATATTAAACATTGTATTTATTATATTTAAATAGTGATATGATATAATTACTCTTTTATTTATAATTTTTTTTAAAATTGTATAAAGTCAATAATTGATAAATATTGTTGACAACCACAAGTGTGATTAGGAATAAAATTCTAAATGTCACTTTTAAACACATAAATAGTATTTGCTCTATATATTTATATTTTTATCATTGCTGTTCATTGAAAATTTTATTAACATTATGTTAAAATAATGATATTCCGAGTCCTTCGAATCCTAATTTTGCATCCACTTGCTGCCCTACATATTAATGCAAACACGCCAAATCCTCAAAAATACCGACATGATTTGAAGAAATACTTGGTTGATATATGTGAATACATTTTAAAATAGTGTTTTGAAAAAAATATCTATGGACAAACGTGTCAGAAATATTATGGGAAAATAGGGCCAATAAGTGGGACCCTAACTCTGCTCGCTAAACCCAATCAATGAGGTCTATAAAGACAGTAGGGAGAGTTCCAATTCCTCTTCACAAACAAAATCATTCAAAAATGGCCGCAACAAAATTCTTGTTTCTTGCAGCACTTTTCCTCTCTCTCTCCTACCTCTCCGGCGCGGCGGGAGCTGCCGCATCCTCCAACAGTTTCATAAAGAGCTCTTGCAAATCAACTACTTTTCCCGATGTGTGTGTCGCTTCCCTTTCCGGCTACGCAGAAGCCATTAAAAACAACAAATTGCAGCTGGTGAAAACGGCTTTGTCTGTGAGCCTAGATAAAGCCGAATCGACAAAGGGATTCGTGAGCAAGCTGTTGAAATTCAAGGGATTGAAGCCGAGAGAGTATGCAGCTATCAAGGATTGCGTAGAGGAGACGAATGATAGTGTAGATCGGCTTAGTAGATCTGTGAGTGAGCTGAAAGGTATGGATCATATCCATGGGAAAGCCGACTTCCAGTGGCATATGAGTAACGTGGAGACATGGGTAAGTGCTGCTATCACCGACGAGAACACTTGCACTGATGGATTTGCTGGCCAGGCTTTGAATGGTAAGATTAAGGCTTCGATTAGAAGTCACATATCTAATCTAGCCCAGGTTACTAGCAATGCACTGTCCTTAATCAACCAATATGCTGCAAACCATTGATTAATTAGCTCCGATAATTAATTATGTTTGGGGTGTTTCAGCTTAATTATATATGGTTGTTCTTCCTTTTCTTTTCTTTTTTCCGGGGAGGGGTTTGTTTGGTACTCTGTTAAAGTGTGGATGAAATTCCACGCGCTACGGGATGTTTCTGTCTTGTTCCTACAGGATGTTTCTTGTACACAACTTATGAATATTAGTAATGACGAAATGGTAATGCATAATTTATAAAGTTGCTAGTAGTATATAATATTTTTTTCACCTTAATTTATGTCATATTTGTTTGATTCGACAATATTTTGTTTGGATTTTATAATTCAAAACAAATTATTTATTATTATTAAAATAAAAGAGTTAACATTTTTTTAAATAGTAAGGTCTTCTTCAAAAGTTACTTTTAAAAAGGAATTATGGTAAATAAATTGGGATGTTGATTGGAGTTATGTACTGCATCCATCTCAAATTATTTAGTGTGGTTTTAACAATAATTTCTAAAATTGTTTGTTATTTTAGAAATTTAAGATAAAATCAATTATCTTTTTTCCTTTTGCCCTTAGTAATTATTTTTAAGATTATAAAGACTTTAATTATGGAGTATCAGACACATACGTAAAATTCATATTCAATACAAGAGATTATATTTTAAGACATAAAGATAAAATAATTAAAATCTTTTTAAATTAATGTTTTGAGATAGATAAAAGAGAAGCGCGACAAATATTTTGAGCATAATTGAAAAAAGGTAATTTCCTTTAAAAAGGAAAAAGAAAAGTTGTTTTACTATATGAGATTATTTTTGTCATTTTAATTATGATAATTCATGTATTACTAATCCTCACTTTCTATTTCGTACAAAATAATACTCTCTTTATTCCTTATTAGTTGAATTTTTAAGGTAATGCACATATTAAGAAATATATTCAAGGATAAAAATTGAATTATATTTTTCTCTATTTATCTTTTTGTTTAATCAACCTCATAAAGAAGATTAAATGTGAAATTATTAACACCAAGAGTTCTTTATTAGAGTATAATTTTGTAAGTAGTCTAGTTTAACTCCTAGAAAATTATAAAACTTCATTGATAGAAATAGTAAACATGGATAAAGTTTTAAATATTTCTTTTGAACTTTGAATAATATAATTATTTTGAACAATGAAAAAAATTCAAGAAATTCAGTTAATATGAAATAGAGGCAGTACTATATGCAATTCTTATCTAACTTACCCGAGTTAGGTAGAATAAAAAAGTACTCCCTCCATTCTATATTAAGTGAATTTTTGAGTAATGCACATATATTAAAAAATATATATTTAAGAACATAATTTGAATCATATTTTTCTCTATTCTTTTTTGTAAAATCATAAATATAATTTTGCAAGTATTGTGATTTATCTCTTAAAAAATATAAAACTTCAATAAATGAAAGAATAAATATGAAAAAGTTTTAAATATTTATTTTGAACTCTGAACAATTCAATTATTTTAAATAATAAAAAAATTCAAAATTTTACTTAATATGAAATGGACGGAGCATCACTGTATTCTTAAGCGGAGATTATTGCTTTTAATGCTACAAATCATGAAAACAAGCGTCACCTCACCGTATTACTCGATTGTTTTAAAGCATTAATTGATTAATTAAAGAAAAATATGGTCAAACAGGGGCTGGCCGAAAAGGAGGTTTACTTATTTTAATACTCCCTCAATCCATTTATTCTTATTCTCCTAAGATCACTATATTAAAATATGTCTATTTTTATTTATTCTGATTAAAAAATTGAAAATAATTTATTATTTTTTAAATACTATTTATTTTTTAATATGGAGTATTTTATAATTAATAGAGATAACATATACAATTATTATTTTATTTATGAAATATGTCAAAAATGTCTTTAAAGTTTAGACTATATAAAATTGAATAAAAATATTCTTAGCTATTAATTTGGTCTAAACATAGCTAGCTGAATTATTTGGTGCAAAAATATCTCCATTATTACATGTAACTAATTATTGGAAGAAATAGTAGCAGCAAAATTCTTCTAATAGATCCAAGGAAAGCGAGGTTATTGTTTTTGTCTCTGACAAAGACGTGTAGCTAATTATTTGAAGAAAATATAATGGGAATAGTACCTTTCAACCACCTCGCTCATATAGAATGAATGGAATGAATGCGTCTATCAACATCCTTTGTTTATACATAAACATTGAGTTAAGATTAATAAAATTATAAGTAGTAAATTTGTTAGGTTTTGGATGTAATCAGTTTCATCTTTTTATTCATCATTAATCAGAGGGCCATTAGACACATATTTGCACGCTTGCCTAAAAAGTTAACCCTTTTATTTATTTATTCATTTGGGAATAGGAAAGCTGATCCATAGCAAATTGCACCTTTAATTTCTCCACTTTTATTAGGATGACTCGTGGATTGCATGGTTTGTGAGGTGGTGGAGTTTTGAAAAGTAGGATTAACTTATTTCCACAATATGGTAGGTAGGTACAATCCTAAAATAATTTGATACTTCAGTTTTAAAAGAATGAAATGCCTTGACATTTGACTCAATATGCGCCAGCCAAGCCCAACTCGATTTAGCTTCTGCAGACTATGAAATTTGATTGGATCGGGCTGACATATCATTTTGGCGGGGCTTTAAAATGGTCAGTGTTGCACTATATGGGCCATGGATTTGGCGAACTTCAAGAAAATATTTTGAATTCTTTTGTTTTCACCTAATTACCTAACATAACAAGATTTTACAAACTTAGCAATTTAAAAAAATAGGGATCCCTTGATTTTAGGCTCTTATTGTGAAATCTTTGTGCCATCTAACTCTACCATCTCTTTTACCACCAAAAGTGATAGGGATCCCATTGGGGAAACTCAATGAAAATAGCAAGGAAAGTAAATAATCAAAACAAGTGAGCAAATAGATGTAAAATCAAAGATTAAAAATGATCATAATTCAACCAAGGAATTACACTAATCTAGTTAAGAGAACTAAGCTATGAACTAAGCTACAACTAAAAGATAAAAGATCTTCATCAATCTGCCAATTCTATCTTGTCGAAGCACTATTTATAGTGTTTGGTTTTTATAACTATGTCCAAAAGTGGTTATAGTACGAGTGGAAAAACTAGCCACAACGCGCTTTTTTAGCTCGAGATGTAGAGTGAAGAGCTGCGGTCGCATCTGGTGGTCGCAATTAGGCTGCCTTTGACGAAACTTCTGTTTGGTTAATTTATGATCATTGATGTTTATAATGTTCAATCCTGCTTTTCTGATTGACTGAAAGTAGCAAGGAAAGACAAGCAAAATCTTTGTTGCCTCAAGAAGCAACTGAGGAGAGAGAAAGAGTAGTAAAAGAAATACAAGTGGCAGTCTCAGGTCGGTAGACATCCAGGGCCCCGACGCCTAGCTCAGCTAGAGAGGCCGAGCTTGATCTATGAAGTGCATTCGGTTCGGATAGACTTCATTCAAGAATGCCATCGAGGCACCATAGTATGTCGAAAATAAAAGGGACACAGGGAACGTAACTAGTCCCTTGGTTGGGAGCTGTGACTCTCCTATCCTTTCCATTTTTGATTGCAAGGTCTTTTTTATTATCACTGTTGAAATATTTTTGTTGGCGACTTGTTCGGGGCGATTCACTATAAAAAGGGACTGGAAGGAATTTTAGAAAATCAGCATCCACAGAAGCAAATTTGGCAAATCCATTTTGGGACGTTGTTTAAGTCCATAAAGGGACTGATTCAGGCGGCAAACTGGGTTCTCCCCCTGTGGAGAAGTCCCTCCTTCCCAACCTCTCCTACAATATCCATTTCGTCAAAGGAGGACAGAGCAGACATACTGACTATTCTGATTGGGCGTGGACTGAAAAAAGTAACAGCTAAAGGAAAGCTACAAAGAGAAATCTAGAGTATCGAGAGAGATTCTCCATACGACGACCCATCAAGTTCGAACTTACATAGGTAAATCGAACCAACACCTTTAACCACTAACAAGGAGTCACTTCGTTATGCAATTTGGTTTGCAGGAATGCCGCCTTCCTACATCTGCGGTTTCAGTGACTGATAGGAAAGCTTTCTGTTCATCCCTTTTTCCTGTAAAATTTTGATATCGAAATTTGTGTATTGGCTCACTAGTGGTTATACAAGCTAAGAGAAAGTCAAAGAATCATTAAATCACCCGACGAATGCCTCTATTTATGTCTGGCCACAGGTTTCATTATTCTTTGTTTTAACTCGGTACAGAGGAAAGAGGGAGCAACTTAACCCACCCAATTCTGCCTTTAGGATACTATTTAGATATATATTTTCGTGAGAAAAAACCAACCTCAGGAGGTCGATTTTGCAAAAATAAATAAATTTAAAATCGACTTCGGGAGGTCTGATTTGCAAATTCTCTTTTTAAAAAATCAAGCTCATGAATAGGCATTTTTTCGATTTTGGTGATAAAAAAACCAACCTCCTTAGTGTGATTTTGTTAAAAACAAATAATTGAAAACCAACCTCCAATGTTTATTAATTTTGGGAGAAGATTGCAACCAATTTCTCATTAATAAAATGTGAAGCAAACGAAGTAGGAAGTTGAAGAAAACAAAAACAACACAAGCTTAACACAAGCACATTTCTTTTCTCTAGCAGCTTGTCACATCCTTATGCATGTTTTCCATTCTCTCCATTTCTAGCTAACCCTTTGATATCATCAATGAGACAGTCGAGGTTATGGTACGATAAACCACCTTCTTGTACACTTGATTTTGCGAGCTTTGATAATTTCTCGACCGATTTCTTGTACTCATCCTTTTTCGTTCCCATAAGATTTTTTACCATTTTCTCTACGACGAATCTATCACAAATGTCTTTCATGTCTAACCCAATCTTCCAAAATTCATTTACTAGTCTACTTGTGACTCTTTGGTCCACATATTGAGGCCAACATATCATAGGCTTTCCCTCAATGATACTTTCCAAAGTTGAGTTCCATCCACTATGGGTTAAAAATCCACCTACGGATGGATGGGCTAATGCAATCTTTTGTGGAGCCCAACTCACTATGTAACCAATTCCCTTGCTACCTTCCACAAGTTCTTTCATAAATTGATCATTTGATTCACCTCCGTTCAACATGTTAGGCCTAATGACCAACAAAAATTTAACTTTACTATTCAATAGTCCATGCCAAAATTCCATGATCTCATTTCTTGAAACAACAACAAGGCTTCCGAAACTTACATAAATTACGGACCCTATGGATTGTGCGTCGAGCCATTTAATGGAAGTATGGTCTTCTTCCCACAAACTATTTGAGGATGATAATAGTGGAGTGGCTTTAGCAGCAAGTCTAGTATTCAAGTTCAAGTCCAATGGTCCAATTGCATATGTTTTAGGACAGTAAGAACGGATACTAGAAAGAAAAGGCCCATCCAAATCTTCAAATGAGTTTAATATGAGGCCATGGGCTTTTGGGATCCGCTCAATCTCCTTAAAAACGGCTTGAGAATTTTGATCTGTCTTATAATCCAAGAGACAAAAGTGTGGAAGATCTCGTCGTCTGAGAAGACCTTTCATGGTTGGTATGTGTGTTACCAATGCATCCAAGTCATTTCCTAAAAAATAAAAATATGAAGTTGTTTTGGTTAAATTTACAATTATTTTTTAATTTCTATTTCTGTAAAAGTGGAGCAAATAGTATTTATTCACTGGGGAACAGTAATCGAGGCAGCAGAAGACAAGGAACGTTTTAAATGCCTTGTCATAGCGTATCATATTTTGTTATGAATTTTCGGTTATTTAATAAATTAATAAATTTTAATAGTTTTTACAATTTATAAGATTTTTATGTTTATAAAAAAATATAGATAAGTGTAAAAAATACATTTACACTAATCCCTTTTTTGAGTTTTATTACATATCTAAACTATCACTTATTAATTTGAGAAATACATCTTTCTTTTACTACACTCTCTCTTTCATGTAAAAAAAAATTGTGACATCACACTCTAGATAGATAAAGACAAAAATTAAATAAATTATTAAAATTAATGATTAAAGTATTATTATCCCCCTCCCCACCCCCAAAAAAATAATTATAAAATAAAATATAAAATATTTTTCTTCTCCACTCCACCACTTTCTCTCACCATAACCCCCCTCCCCAACTTTTTTAGTTTTATTTTTATTTTTTAAATTTTCTTTATAAAAGTTTTTTTTTAAAAAAAACTACTTTATCTCCCCCCTTTCAAATAATAATTTAGATATTATTTTAATTTTTTTAAAAAAATTCTACCCCGCCTCATCTAACCCTCCGCTTTCAAAAAAATTTCTCATTTTGTGTTATATATATATATGATTTTAGAAAAATATTTTGTTTACTTGCCACAAGATTTTTATTGCTATTATATTCGGTACGCAAGTAGAAAAATATATTTTTCTAAAAATATATGTACATATCTAACACAAATGAGAAAAATGTAAAAAAAAAATTAAGAGCAAAAGGTTAGATGGGGTGAGCATAATTTATTTTTTTATTAAAAATAATAATATTTTTTAAAAATAAAAATAATAACATTTTTTAGGAAGGAGCGGAGGAGGAGGTGAAGTATGATTTCATTAAAAATATTTTATAAAATAAAAGGACGGAGGATTGTCACGTGGGGGTGCTGGGTGGGGGAAGGTGGTGGAATGTGTGAGAAAAATATTTTAAATTTTATTTTTAAAAAAAAAATTCTTTTTTTTGAGAATAAAAATACTATAGTCTTGAACTTTACTAATACTAATAATTTATTTAATTTCTGTAAAGGTAAAATATTTTATCTATGGAAAATATAATATAAGAAGATTTTTTAAAAAAAATAGAAAAAATAGAAAGAATGTATTGCATACACCACTGAAGTTTATGTATGAAATTCAAAAAAATAGAATAATTTAAATATACTTTAATAATTATATCAAAAATATAATTTAAAAAATTATATATTCAAACAAAACTTCAATTCAAACCTAACTTTAAATAACAAATTATTTCATGATTTGATATCATGTCCAAATGGCTCTTATTCATCGCACGGACACTTGAGTAAAATTGATTAGGAACGTTCTGAAGGAGTCCTTATCCTTTTGTTGTATTTTATTGGGGGTCAGGTTTACATCCCCATCATTTATTTGCGCAACAATAAATGAAGTAAACCAACTCAGGCCATGGAAAAGCTTAACATGTCAAAAAAAAAAAAAAAACCGTAACAATTATACTTACTCCGTATATGATTTCCTAAAGTCAATTAAAATTACTATAATTAATATGAATATTAAAGTAAAATATACACTTTATTTTATTTATTATTTTTCTTTTGTTCTTTTTTATTTGTATATTATTTTAAAAATAAATTTTTATTTTTATTTGTCATTTTTAACATATCAAGAAAAAATAATTATTTTTTTTCATATTTTATCCTTAACATTAATTACTTATTTTTCAAGTCTTAATGCTAAATATCAATTAATATGTGTAATGCGATAAATAGTCATGTCAGTTTTTTTTTTAAAATAAGTGTAACAAGTCCAAATGTGACAAGTAAAAGTGAATGAATAGAGTAATTCATTTTACTAAAGAAGAATTGTTGGAATAATAATTCTAAGTTGGATTAGGAAATCAAATTTATTTAATTTTAATCTATACACTCTTTATTCACTTTTAGTTGTCCACTATTTCAAAAATAGATTTTTATTTATCAAGAAAAAATAATATATATATTTTTGTATATTTTATCTTTAGCATTAATTAACTATTCGATCCGCAAATTATTTTTTCAATACTTAATACTAAACATCAATTAATAAGAATAGTGCGTAAAATAATGATATCAATCATTATTTTCGTAACAAATATGTTAAATCCAAATATAAAAAATAAAAGTGAAGAGAGAATATAACGTAGAAATAAATTTTCTGTGGAAAATTATTTGAGTTTATGCTAGAATATTATATTTCAAGAACATAGTGATACTCGTTAAATGAAAAAATAAAGTAACAATTAATTGTAATGGATAGGGAGATAAAATGATTTAAGAATACCTTGGAAGGGAAGAAGCCCAGCCTCAATGAGTTTGGGCAGACAAAGATAAACCCAAAAGCAGGAAGGACTAATAGTGTCAAATGTAATAACTGGAACTCCCATCTCATTTCCAATATCGACCGCATAATAAAAGAGGCCATCTGGTATAACACATGTGACTTTGGTTAGCAATATTTGTTTGAGAAAAGGCTCAGCCACGCTCTGCAATGAGCTAATAATGTCTTCGAATTGTTCAGCCGAGCGCGGGTGGTCTTCAGGGAGGCCATCAGATATTGTGAGGAATCGAAATCCAGGATATTGCTCGAAACGAGATTCGACATTAGAGTGACCGACGAGACGTTGTTGATTGTGGTTTGTGTTGACAAAACTTACTCTAAGGCCAGCAAGACATAAAAGCTCAGCTAATTGGAGATTGGAATTGATTGTGCTTTGTAAAGGGAGAGGGAAGATGAGAACGTGAGGAGTAGTGGATGTCTCTTCCTGCTGCTGCTCCATCACTATTGTCTGAATACGTGAAATTAAGCATTATTTTATAGGTCCAACATTTCCCCTTTGTCCTATTTTATTTGATGGACTAATAATGTCTTTGTCTTCATCGTGTATATTACTCTCCCTATATTAATTGATGTGATTTTGTTTTTAGTGAGTTCTAATAAGATTCTCTCGGTACATCATTTTTACTGTACACATTATTTAAAAAATAATGATCATATTTATATTTTATTAAAAATATGAAAATTCTTAATAATGTTCTTTGAAAATTATTTTTATATTATTATTTTAATAATATTAAATATTAACTATAATAAACATATAACAAAAGTTATTCCGAGGATCCTTTTCACTTATAAAAGCTTTTGATGTTTATCAAATAGGTAAATAAATCAAAAATACTTATAATTAAGCATGATAAATTAGATCCATTTAATGGATCTCAAATCAGGATATATTTTATTTTTATTTTTACTATCTTAGGCCATCTCCAACTCAAACACAAGATTTTACACCAAATTTGATATTAGTACTATTTTTCACAATTTTTATACCATTATCATGTTTTTAAGAATTTTTTATAAATTGAAAAAGGGTAGGAAAAAATGATAATTAGTCCTTTATGCTATGTGATTTATGTAAGTTATATTTTTTAGGAAAAATTACCTAATTACATTCATTTGTTTACCATATTTTCCATTACTCTCATCCATTTCAAAAAAATTCAAAAATCCTTTCTTTCCATCCGAATACATTAATTCAGTAATCCGGATATATTAATTTTAATTCATAAATTATCTCTGTGTTCAATGTATCATTCTTTAAATGTTACCTGCTGATACATAAAATTTTAATTAATATATCCGAATTACTGAATTAATATATCCGGATTATCATGTTTTTAAAGAATTTTTGTAAATTGAAAAAGGGTAGGAAAAAAATGGTAATTAGCCCTTTATGCTATGTGATTTATGTAAGTTATATATTTTTAGTGTAAATCAACTCCAACCCACTGCACCAAATCTTACACCAAAAAAAGAATTTTTTTTCTCTTTCTTCATTATTATTAAATTATTTTTTATATCATTTATATTTTCGTATTTCATAAAACAAAATTATTTATAAAATATTCACTATATATAATTTCCATATTGTTTTCTTTTATAGTCGTTTAATATAAAACTATTTTATATCATAATTTTTAATAATATAAATTGCTAGAAAATATTACATGTTATACATAATAACAGATAACACAAATAAAAGTGAAATCATTAAGAAAATATAATTAAGTAAATATTACCCAATTGGAAATTTTATTTTAAAAACTACGGTTCTCCCATAAATGCTCTATTAATGCATTATGTAATTCAAAATGAATTTTTTTGTCCTTAATTTTTTTATGTCGAGCAAAAAAAATGTTGAAATCGATATTTCTAAAGTACATTGTATTATTTGTACACCAATTTATATTTTTGCATATTTAATATTTGTGAAGGTTAATTGTAATTATATCCAATTAAAATTTGTAGTAGAATTAACATAAATTTATTTTTTAAAAAGTTATGTATATAAAAATTATTTATAAAAAAATTAAATTTTTAATCTAAAATTAATATTATAAAAATATTATATAAAAATAATGAAATGTTTAATTAAAATATACAATTTATATAATGTTTAATTAAAAATATTATATAATGAAATAACATTAAAATATTCAAAAAGTAAAATTGGTGTGATGTCACACACTAAATTTGGTGTAAATTTAATGTTGGGTTGTAGCACCAAAATACTAAATTTTACATCAAATATAAAATTTAGTGTAAAATTTGATGTTGGTCAGAGATGGTCTTAGAGCCCGTTTGAATTGACTTATAAGTTAATTATAAATTGATTTAAATTTTTTTGAATATTGGACTGACCAACTTAAAGTTATTTTATACTTAAAATAACCCCCCCCCCCCCAATAAATAATTGAATTTATTTGGATGAACTTATTTTAAGCAGCCTATAAGTTGAAAACAACTTATAAGTTAAAAAAAAATAAGTCAAACTACATTTATTTTTTTAAAACTTATAAAGAATTTTCAATTTAAAAGTTACTTATTCAAACAAAGTATTAGCCTGTTTGGATTGACTTATTTTTAAGCAACTTATAAGTTGAAAACTGCTTATAAGTTTTTTTAAAAAAATAGGTGTAGACCAACTCTTTTTTTGACTTATAAGCTGTTTTCAACTTATAAACTGCTTAAAATAAGTGAGTCAATAGTATGACGTGAAGGGTATTTTTGAGCCAATAGTATGAAGGGAAGGGTATTTTTGAGCCAGAATATAATTTAAGGATATATGTGCTATTTCAAATACTTGAAGGGTAATTTTGGCCTTTCAAATGGTTTAAGGGTATATGTGCTCTATTTCAAATAGTTTAAGGGTATATGTGTTCTATTTCAAATAGTTGAAGGGTAATAAATAATATTATTGAAATTTATCCAATTAAATGAGTTTAAACAAGTAATTTGATCATGTAAGGATCTACATAAGTTGGGAGTGGTGATCAATGATGTACGAGGAAGAGTTGCGGTTATACAATCAACATCCTTAAAGTAATGTTTGAGAAAACATAAGTATGTTGGAGCTTTGAACTCCAAAAACTTTTATGGGATGTTGAAAAGGTTTGTTGTTGAAGAAAGGTGAATTTATGGAGGTTGATGGTTTCGAGAAGGCGGGGAGAGTTTGGAAGATGAAAAGGATCTTTGGGATCAGAAAAGAAAAAGTTTTCTAGAAGACATTTGAATTCCAAGGTTTATTTAATATATTGAGATTGTAATTATTTTTATATTGATATTTATTTAAGGGAAAATGGTCAAAATGCTCTAAAACTATTTAAAATGAACAAAAATGCCCTCCGTTTATAGTTGGGTTCAAAAGTGCCTTTACCATTAATATTTTGGTCCAAAAATGTCCTTGCTGTCAATTTAATGGATCAAAAATGCCCTCTTTTTAATAAATATATTATTTATTTATTTTGAATACATTTTTTTACTAATAATATTTCTTTTATTAGCAAATGTTTATTCTACTTCAATTAGAAAAAAATTTAAAAGTTAAAAATATTTCTTATTTTGTTATAATTATTTTTTATTGTTATTTGAATAAAAATTAATGATGAGTTTATTATGATCTTATATATATGACATCTATTATCCGTTAAAACTTAGAGTACATGAAATTATTCTTTTTAATTCATAAAAATGAGATTACGAAGAATAAAATAATTTCCTACATTTTTATTACTTAAAATGGTTTTAAAAGAAAGAAAACAAGAATAGAGTTCCTTAAAAGTAATATTTTTATAAGTAACAAAATTTGTTTTTTTTAAAAAAAATATATTTAGTCGGAAAAAAGGCATTTTGACCCATTAAATTGACGGCAAGAGCATTTCTGAATCAAAATATTGACGGCAAAGACATTTTTGAACCAAACTATAAACAGAGAGCAATTTTTGTTCATTTCAAATAGTTTAAGAGTATTTTTGACCACTTTCCCTTTATTTAACATTTCAAGTAATGGTAAAATATATTTTTATAAATTTGTATTTTATTTTCAAATTTTTGTAATGTTAAAGAAATCCATGACCCCACAACCAAAGTTTTTAAAATGTTAAAGAGGACCATGACTCCACAACCCAAGTTTTTTAAAGAGGAAATTTCACAAAAAAATTACTATAAATATTTTAATTATGCTCCTTGGTTAAATTTTGCATATTTATGGGTTGTATCTATAGTTTAAGTTGTTTCGTTTATATAATTCACGGATTTGTATAATTCGCGAATTTGTATAATTCACGGGTGAGTTCGTATAATTGAGCGATTTTTGTATAAACTCGAAATAATGAATTTATACAAACACAAAAATCTAAACTTTAAACAGTTATACAAATTATATTATACAAAAGTTATACAAATTATATTATACAAATTTTAAATCATACAAAATTGTGAATTATGCAAATTTGGGCCGTAATTAATTTTAAATGTTATTGGTGAATTGCAAA
This sequence comes from Solanum dulcamara, assembly GCF_947179165.1. NCBI lineage: Eukaryota > Viridiplantae > Streptophyta > Magnoliopsida > Solanales > Solanaceae > Solanum > Solanum dulcamara. Next base: position 23,369,860 of record NC_077243.1, read on the forward strand.
TTAGGTAAACTATAATTATTTTAGCTAATTAATTAATATATATTTATTTATTCGTGTAAATTTTCTCTTTAAAAATGTTAAAGAGGCCCATGACCCCACAATCCAATCCACTTTTTCACTTTTTCTTAACCTAACCTGAAAATGAAATATAATGGGTAATTGTTAAAATTTAAATTTTGAGGGTGTCCCAAATCCAATTAATCTCAACTTAGTACCCACGTCCTCACCCATTCCTTTTTCCCTTGTGTATTTTGTCAATTTTTTTATTTTTTTGGCATGACATTCTAATAACGTATAGGATGTCACGCTAGTTTCAGTCTACATTAGTAGTTCAACATTCACTTTCTTTTTCACCTTAATTAATTCTATTTTTTCACTTCGAAATTAAACAGAACAAGAAATCTATGGTATTTTCTTTTTAGTTTTTCCTGTTGTGATTTCCTTCTCGCATTATCAATTGCTTCGCCTTTATAACTTTCTTTCCTTTAATTAATTTCCTCCAGCGGACTAATGGTAGCTAAAAGCTACTCCCTCAGTTTTAATTAAGAAAACTTTTAAATTTTATAATTTTAAATTAAAGATATATAAAATATATCAAAAAATTGCAAGATATATATTATAAAATTGCAACAATTCCAACAAATCAGAGGTGAAATACGTTTCTAATAAAGACGGTTAATGAGCGCCAACGCATTGCTAGCAAGTTTGATGATATTTGCCATGCTACTATTTATCATTTTCTTCACAGTTGAGTTTACTTTCCGGCCAGTAAACCCATCGGTACACGAGTCCGCGTCAGTTATTACAGCACTTGCGTACGTTTTAGCGTTAGCCAACTGAAATTCCTTATCTTCGTCACGTAGATGTCCCATTGCTTGAACAGCCAGCTTGAGTTAGTACACTGCATCCTTCACATCTTCTATGCAATCTTTAATTATGGATGCTTCAATTCTGGTTATTCCCTTTTGTTTTTTCAGCATTGAGACAGTGATGGAGGCGTTTTTTGCACCTTTTATGGTTACATCAAGAGCTGCTTTACACAGCTTTGTAGAGTTGGTTTTCACGGAAGAGGCATAAGGAATTAGTGTTTTCTGGCAAAGGGAAGTGTATGTGGTGACGTTGCATTTGGTTATGACAAAGTTCGTGTAGGCTGGCCCAGAGGCTTTGGCTGGTTGTGCTAGTTGTGAGATGAATAAAGCAGTTGCCAAAAGGGGCAATATCAACATTTTGCAAAAAGACACCACCTAGCAATTCAACATAAAATTAAAAATATTTTATCGAATCATGGAATGAAGAGATTCTACTTGTCTCCTGAACTAAATTCTTGACCCTCAAGGTCATTTTTGAAATTTTTGTAAAATGATCATTTTACCTTTTTCTTTAGTTGTTCCGAGTCGTTTCTGATTGGTACCGGGTGTTGATTTTTAGAAAATCCTATGAAAAGTCAATTCTTTGGAATTTTTGAGTTTTTATTAGTTTTAAGTATTAAAAAGTGGTATTCGGGATCAATTGGAACTACAGGTCTCGAAACGGAATTCCGTCGATTCAAGCAGCTCCGAAATGTCGAAATTGTTTTAGGAGATTTTACGGAATCAATTTTGAAGTTGTAACGAAGTTTTGAGGCCTTGAGTTGAGAATTTGAAGAATTTTAAGCCAAGGTTTGACTTTGGTCAACTTTTGAAGTTTCGATACTCGGAACGGAATTTCGACGACTCCATTGGATTCGGGAGATGGTTTTTGGTCTAGAATAAATGTTGGTTGAATTTTTAGAGGTCCCGAGTCTATTTTGGTATTTTGAAGGTCTAAGTTGGTTTAGTTGCGACTTTTCGAGTTTCAGGTTAAGGAGACTTCGAATTCGAATTCTGATGGTTCCATCAACTTCGAAATGGCCACATTAGGCTAGTAGCATAGTTGACATGACTATCAAGGAAATCAATACGAGTTTGGGGCCATTTGACGCTTTTGACTTTGAAGGTTAGCCTATGGTTGACTTTGATCTACATTCTTGAAAAACGCACTCGGATGAAAATTCTGATAGTGCGGTTAGTTTCAAAATATCGATTTTGGTCTAGAACGATCCTTCATTCGCTTTTTGAGGCTTCCGATCTAATCTCGAGGCCCGTTGTGGAATATGGCTTAAAAGGGCTCTTGGTTGTGGGACCCACTTTTTATTAAAATGATCTTGTATGGGAATTATGAATGTGCCATTGAGTCCAAAACATCGAATTTAGTAGGGTAGCATATTTGGTTTATTTTTATCGAATTTAGAATGAATCTCGAGCACCTCGTCGGAGATTTTGATTTTTTTTCAAAAATTTGCAGGAGCACAGCAACCCTTTTATTTTCTTTTTTTAGGTTTTATCTCAATTCTAAAACCCTTTATCTTGGGCTATAGAGCTCCAAATTGGATGATTCAAAAGACAAACTTGTGAGATTTTTCGTGGAGAATGTTGGAGAGATTGAAAACAGATTTGGAGTATTTGATTCAAGTAAAAAATATGATTTTATTTGAAGCAGTGGTTATTTTTGGATTGAGTTTTTGAAGAATTTTGAGAAATTATTTCTTAACCTATATAAATTCAATTTTGGTGATTCAAGGGTCTAAATTCAAGAGAATTTCATGAAGAATCTTTTGGTGATCTCAAATACTCGAGGGGAAGCTTCGTTCGAGGTAAAATTGTGTGTTTAGTTACTGATTTAGTCTTTTTCGGAATGAAATTTTGTTGAGTTTGGAAGAGTATAACTTGGTCAATATAACTATGTTTTGAGTGATTCTTGAAGCTATATTATGGGGGTTTTCGCAAGGATTGTCATAGTATAATTTTCTTGGGTTGAAAGGGTATCGTTTCTTCGAAATTAGCTGATCTTGATGCTGCCATTTTTAGGTCTTTTAGTTGAAATTTATGAGTTTTGGTTGCATGCCCGTCCCGTGTAATTTTCCACCTTAAATTGTGTTATTAATATGATTTGTGAGCTCGGAGTGACGTTTGAAACCTGTTTTGAAGTGTTAAATCCAGAATTCCGTATGCGGGTCCCACGATTCTCATTTTAGACCCAAAATTGGTCCATCTCTAAAAATTATGAAATTAGTGTCTAAACGACCATATCGATGTTGTGGTTCTGTTTTTGATAAAGTGCCAGCGTTCTGAGTTCGCTCGAAAGGGAAAAATTCCAGCACAGTGATTTGAAGCTCGCATGTTTAGCCTACAGGTAGGCTACAGTTTTACCTTTCTTTGGATTGAGCTGGAATGTGTGAAAGCATGTTGAAACAGTTGGAATTTGGGTTGGGTAGTGTGATTGTATATGTTAGGTGTTAGAAATCATGCTTTAGGCTTGTTATTGGGTTTTTCGGATATTTAGAAGCATGTGTATCTTGTCGTTATTTGTTAGTGTAATAAGGAGAGTTGAATGAGCATGTTGTTGATACTGTGGAGTATGTTGGTCTTAGTATAGGATGTAAACATGTTTTAGATACCCCGGCGTCGCTCCGGCGGACTTAGATCCTTGTAGAATGGTCTAGCGGGCTAGTGCCTGGTAGTTTGGCCTTAGTTAGGCATTACCCTTGCTCTTAAAAATATCCTCATCCATAAATCTATATAATCACGACTTTCATGATGCGTCGGCAATACTAGATTTTGTGATCATTGACTTTGGCTTTGATTCCAGTTTTGGCGGCATATCTATTGACGCATTTGAAAAAAGAGTTTTGGTACTGTTGTATTCTAATTGAAAAGTAGAATATTTGTCATCATGGGATAAATTATTTGTGGGCATCTGGGTACCAAGTCCCGGCCTACGTTTTGAATTATCGGGCAGCATCCGGGTACTCAGCCTAGACATCTGCCGGCTTGCTAGTATGACAAGCATCCGAGTACCCAATCCTGGCCTCGATCATATCCATATTTTACGGTGAGCATCCGGTTACCCAGTCCCGTCCTCGACTGTACCGATGTATTATGGCAAGTATTCGGATACTCAGTCCCGGCCTTGGCTACTTTGAACATTCGAGCAAGCATCTAGGTCCCAGTCCCGGCTTCGACCCCTAAGGCACCCCTAGATTGATTGACTCTTGGAGATTCTGGGTTTGAAAATGATACAGTACTTTGGTTCCTGACATCGCAGATTCTTGGTTCCTAGCCTTGGTAGTTGTAGCTATTCTGTGTACTCGGCGGGCTTATGGGGGTTCTTTCGGGTCTGTATTTAACTTGCGCACGAGTGTTCTGGCTGGGCTTATGGGGGCCCAATTGGGTATAGTTAGCTGTAGTTCTCATAGGTAGTACTCTTTTCCTTTTTGATGCTTATGTTGACTCATATTTAGGCTATTCCTCTTTTTCATATTATTTTTACCTTTTCTGCTCAATCGGCCTATGATGCCTACTGGGTACCTGTTGTCTTGGTACTAATAATACACTCTGCATCTACTTTCGTGATGTAGGACCGAGCACCAGCTACCGTCGTGGATAAATCGAGCCTGTTGCAGTCAACTTCGGAGACTAGGGTGAGCACTTGGCGTTTTTGGATCATTTTTGTCTCCTTCAGTATGGATGACCCGTCTTTTGCCTTTTGAGACTAGCCAGTTGTTGTATATACTTCCGGTCCACTTTTGGGACTTGTACTCTTCTTTTATATTGTAGCAACTCTGTATTTGTGACTTTCAGGTTTTGGGAGAAATCTTTAATTGTTTATATCATGTTTTGGTTTACTTCCGCTTATTCTTTCTGCCTATCTTTATAATTCGTCACTCTTGTTAGTTTCTTCCCTCAAACCCACTACTTCAAGTTTTGGGTTGACGGATTGACTTACCTACTGATAAGTTATAGTAAGTATCATCATGACCTAAGGAATTGGATCGTGACAACACCTCCATTTGATCTCGTGTTATACTGTTGGGAAATTGTTTGGATGTGTTGGAAATACAGAAAAAGATGTGAATATATATAGGGAGATTTTGCTTAATTAATGTTCAATATTGATCATGAGAATAAAATTGGCACAAAAGATGAGTTGTGAATGTGCTGTATCAAACTATCTCGCCGTCACAGATGGTAGCAGCCACAATTAATGTCACATGCAAATTCAAGCAACGAAAGTTTATAAGCCGACTTAATTTATCCTAATGCATTTAATGTCACATGCAAATTCAAGCAACGAAAGTTTATAAGACGACTTAATTTATCCTAATGCATTTTAGTTTACCTGTGTGTCTATACAATATGTTAAAACCTATCTTGAACTACTGCACACCATAGAGGTCAAATATATAATTTTTATAGAGATAATTACCATTTTGGACATAATCAATTTGACGTGAAAAGAATCTGGACAATATTTATTTATTCTTGAGAAGAGACCCATGATATTCACCTAGACCATATGACTTCTTGAACGTGGCCAGAAAATGATAGCACGTGTAACACTGCGGAAGAGAAGGCGATTATAGGAATAGATTGAAATTAGGGGGGAAAAGAGAGCAAGGAAATCCTTTGCATGGTCTATGTATGTTTTCTTTTGTTAATGGTTGTGCCTTAAGCAAGAGATCCTCTAACACAATCGTTTATGTTTTCTTGAAAATAGTTTGATGGGTTTCTGAATATTATTGTGATTCAAAATACATGCACGTTATACGTAGTCCTTGCTTCGAAGGCGGATAGGAAGACTTTGTTGTTACTTTTGTCAATATGTTTGGGAAACTGAATATGAGGTCCCCTTTCTATCAAGGGTGTGTTTCAGGAAAATAATTCCCATCAAAAATATTTTCTTCGAAAATAAGTTATTTTTTTTCTTTCTATTTTATAGTATTTGATAAGTAAAAAAAAAGAGTCATCTCAAAAGCATTTATATATGTAATCCAGCAAAATACTATTGTGATGAGAGTTAATACTGAGGAGTGGGGCCTTGGAGTGGCGGAGGTGGAATGGTCAAGAGGTAGAGATTTTGGACATTGGGTGGGTGAGGAGGATACAATAAACATAGAATGTCACATATGAAGCTTGTTTTTCCTACTTATGTTACGGAACTTGGTTTCCTAGAAAATATTTTCTATAAATTTTATTCAACCAAACATGGAAAAATAAGAAAACATTACCAAACACACACTAAGAGTAAGACATTTATAGCTGGATACCTATTTGAATATTAATATTAAAATTGCAGTAAAATTAAGACGTCTAAATTCGAATACACTTTTAATTATTAATAGTGGTATACTAAATAATAAAAATTTATTTGTTTCTCAACACCTGAATATTTAACACTTATCTTTATTTAGAATTAAAATACCAAATTCAAATAAATCTTAATTAAACTAATAATATCAATATTATATTTGAAAAAATTATATGGTGATTAACAACAATAATGGTTAATATAGTGTTTATGAGAGTCAATTGAGGGGGTAGTCATGCTAGGATTTAGTAATGATTGTGACTGACAACAGTAGTTGACAATGATGACAGTTGGTGGTGACAATTGAGAAATTGTGGTAAATAATAGTAATCCTCAATGGTAGTAGTGAGTGATGGCTGATAACTATAGATATCCTTATTTAGTAACAATTGATAGTAGTGATGGTTGTCAATAATGATTGATAGTTATTGTGTATGGTAATCAGTGATAGTGATCTGACAGAAAATGGTGCTTATGGATTGTGTCTGGTGGTATAGTTGTTAATAATGTAGGAGTGGTGAAATGTCGTCATCTTCTTCTTCTTCTTCTTTTCTTCCAATTTTTAAGATTAATACTTTGTTCTAGATCTTTACAAATACACATTCAGATCTATACTCATCATTCATTATATAATTGTAAAATATGTTGTCACGATCCAAAATTGGACGTGATGACACTTGCCTTATCCCACCAAGGTAAGTCAACCTAAACCTCGATTAAAACAGATATATGCGGAAGTAAAGTGAAAATGAAATCTAAATTTAATGAAATATATGGATGACTTATTCAAACTCTTTATATCCCCTAGAATCTAGTTATCACGTGTACAAGCCTCTAAGTATTATATTAGAAAGAAATATAAGTCTTAATGTTATTGTTTCTAAAGTAGAACAAGAACATAAACAAAGAGTATGAGGTGTCCGTCGAAGTGAAAAACAACTACCTCACTCACTCTCCAACTGAAGCCTCAGACGTAGAAAAGTAGGAGGAGAAGTTACGAAGATCCAAACTCAAAACTAACACAAGTGTAGAAAGTAAGGGTGAGTATCAATCAACAACGGTGTACCCAACAAGCAAACATCTAACTCTAAGTAAAAAATATGGAACACAAGCACCCATTACACACCATCTGAACTTCCTCAAACTACAACCTGCATATAAGAAACAATCCAACATAAGAGTTTTCACTCCATATTAACAATACATGAATAGAACAACACAAATTTGCACTTCAACACGCACATAATAGTATTCAAGAATAATCACAGTTCTTCCTCAATCAATAATCATAATTCACATCATAAATCACAAATGTCAGCATCCAAAAATAAGTGCAATGTAATGTCAAATAGAGTGATGCATGTCTGTTCTAATGACACACCTATTGAATCATTAGTCCGGGATCCATGAAAAACTTATTAGTCCATGCACCTACCACGGTACATGGCACAATCCCAATATTCTTTCAATATGTGTCAATATGTATTAATCACAGTGCGTGGCACGTCTCCTTTTTCCACTCAAGAATCAACCAGAGGCATGGCACATCCTCTTTTTTCTCTCATCCTCACCAATTATCATTTCCATATTGGCACAACATCGATGCAAATAGATAGATACAAATACTCAATGAGAGGAACATAATGAGAAGAATAACACCTTCACAATCACAATCCAATACAAAAATTTCATGACTACATCATGTTTAAGTTGATCAATCATTCGAATTATTGAAGGAATCTTACATCACAAAATCAACAAATTTTCTCTTTTATCCCGATTTCATCATCATTAGAGTTCATTCAATAAATGTCAAAGCATGACACATGAATTCCTTCACCCAATACCATTACTCCCAAATTAAACACACAATGACATACAAGGTTCAATACGCTTAACAAAGGGTTAAAAGGTTCACTTGCCTCAATTCAAATACACAATCACTCTATAACTTAAGTCTTTCCCTTCCGACGTGTCTCCAAATCAATACAATCTATTCAACTATGAAATTACCGTAAAAATTCAGAATTACCAATACCCATATCATAGATTTTGAAAAATGGGGTTGAATCGACTCAAAAACTCAATTTTGAAAAATAAAGGGTAAATTTGAAAATTTATACAAAAATGTGTTGCCTGAAGAATTTAAAAAATATCAGTGAAAACCATTTTTAAAATGAAGTTAAAACAGTCCTTAAATCACCATTTATCAAAAGAATTGAATTCTTGAAAAACACCCAAACTTTGAAGTTCAAAAATCAAGAATTAAAACCTAAAATCAATAAATAAATATTGGGTAATGCGTTTTTAGGGCTAAAAATACTTACCGAATTTCTTAAACACGAAAAATCACTTTGAAATTGCTTCTACCGAACTCCCAAAGTTTGAAAATGGTGACATGGGGTGAAACCCTGACCTTTGGAAGAAATCTACCGTTCAGGACGCTTTACTCATCGCAATCACAGCCCCAACCTTGCGACCACGATGAGGAAATTAGGTCACCTCATTTATTGACCCTCACGATTGCAGTTGAGGCAATGCGATCGCGGTGCACAACCAACAAACCTTTCTCAATCGCAGTAACCCCCTTGCTATTGCGATTCATGAAGCCATATACTTACGTGACCACAAAGTACACATCGCGTTCATGATACATAATGCATCAAACAGTAGAATCAACAACCAATAACTCACACATAAGGCAAGAAATTCATCGAATGGACCCTCAAATTTCATTCGAAATTCTGAGAACACAAACCGTTATAATGACCCTCCAGGTAATTTTTATTTTAGTGCCTCTTTTTCATCGTTTAGAGCATTCATGTAGTGACTTCAAGTCATTTATAACTTGCTGGCACAAACTATTCAGTCGCCTGGTCGTTTATTTGGGTTTTAGGCCCGTTTTCCTATTTTGAAGTTTTTATAACTTGAAAAGTTGACTTCGGTTATTACTTAAGGTAAATGACCTCAAAATAGAATTTTGATGGTTCCACCAGCTTTAGAAAAACCAAATTAGGTTATTAGTATGGTCGGCACGAGTATTGAGATAATCGGTGCGGGTTTGAGTCCATTTAACACTTTAGCCTTTGAAATTTGGCCTAAGGTTGACTTTGGTCGACATTCTTGGAAAACAAGTTCAGATGAAAATTTTGTCAGTGCGATTAGTTCTAGATTTTTGAGTTTGGTCTAGAACGACTCTTTATTTGCTTCCCGAGGCTTCTCATCTAATCTCAAGCCCTGTTGTGAAAGTTGGTTAAAAATGACACTTGGACGTGAGATCCACTTTCAGTCAAAATGACCTCGTATGGAAATTTCGATTGCGCCATTGAGTCTGAAACATCGCATTTAGTAGGATAGCATAGTTATTTTATTTTTATCGGGTTCCGAACGAATCTCAAGCACCTCGTCGGAGATTTTAAAGTTGGCCAAAAAACTCAGCTTTTCTACGGATATATACATCTGGTGCAGGCCCATTTCAACCTCATTTCTCAACTTCAACCTTTAATAACTCTCTTATTTCAAGTCCGATTTTAGTGATTCGAAGATCCATCTTGTGATTTTTTTGCAAGAAATGCGTATGTGAGCTCGAAAATTAATTTGGGTCTCCATTTAAGGTAAATTTTGTGAAATACCTGCTACCACGATCCTTTTTGTGAGCTTGATTTTGGAATATTTTGAGACTCGATACCTCAGCCATTTTAGGTCCTTTTTTGGTGATTCTTAGAGCTATCTTGATGATTTTTTTGAGGAGAACGCATTGGCATGGTTGGAATTCGTATTTGAAGGTTAGTTGAAGGTAAGAATTATGTTTTAGCTGTTTCCATAACTCATTTTTGAGCTCAATTTTTGGAAAATTTTGGGAGGTGATTTCTTGGCAATTTTAGGTCTGAATTTGGTGATTCAAGAGCTTAGATTTCTGAGAATCGTTGTGGTATGGTTGGTTTCAGGAGTTTGACCTTCATTTCTAGTAATTTCTTAGGCATATCTATTGCCGTGTCTCTTTAATGGTGATAAATTTGTGAAATTGTTGCATGTGCTTTTTTGGACTATTCCGAGTCCCGAATTGTGTTCCATTTTGAAACACAAGTTCTGGTTAGTGTTTTGGACCTCTTGATAGAATCAATTTTAGAATTATCGGAGCGGGTTCTACATTTCTATTTTTGACTCCAAAATTGGTTTGTTTTCATTTTATGCATCTTTAGTGTCTTAACGACTATAACGATATTGTGATTTTGGCTTTGAAAGTGTGGCAGCGATCCGAGGCCATTAAGAAGGGAAAAGCTCCGGTGGAGTAGTTTGAAGCGCGCGTGTTCGGTCTACAGGTAGGCTACAAATTCTCTTTCTTTAGATTGACCTAGAGAATGTGATTGCATGTTAATTAGTTGGAATTTGGATTGGACAACTATTGAGTCATGCATAGGTGTTTAGAATTCATGTTTTAGGCCTATTTTAAGGATTATCGGGTAATTGTGAGCATGCCTTGTACTATTATTTAATCCTCTATGCTATGTGGAGTATTTATATACACTTGTTTACTATTTATTGGAAGTATTTTGTGCCTTAGCCTAGGTTTGACTAGTGCTTGCCATAGAACTGCCTGATTCAGATCCGATATGTCTTAGTTTTGCGCCGACTTCATTTCGTCCGACCTAGATTCATATAGACTGGTATAGCAGACTTGAGTCTGATAGTTTGAGCCTTAGCTAGGTGATGCACTTTCTCCTACGATAGTTTGACCTTATTTCTTTGATTCTACTATTTCACAGTTACATCGGCAGCACCAGTTTTATTCCGCGATTGGAGGTTAGTTGTGGATTCAGCCTTGAGAATTACATTGATTGGCTAAGTGTGGACGACATTCCACAGATGTTATAATTATGGATCGATTGATACTCCTTCATCAGCTATATTGGCACTTTTGTTGGGCATCTCAATTCATTCTCCGCCCAGACCTTATTGATATTTCAAAGAGCATCCGAATTCAAGTTTCGACCCCGATCACTCGGATAATCATATAGAGCATCCAATTAGAGGTTCAATCTCAGTTACTTAGTACTTGCAATCGGTTATGTGAATATTTTTGGGAGCATCCAGTGCAAGGGTCGGCCTCCGTTCAGTCAGATTCTATTGGTGTTAGTTGAGGTTCTGGTTTGGTACACTCAGGTTTTGAGTCCTCAGATTCAGTTCTCTTTAGTCATAGCTATTTTGTGTACTCGTCGGACTTATGAGGGTCCGTTTGAATTTTTATTTAAACTTGCGCACGAATGCACCTTCTAGGCTTAGGGGTTCAGTTAGGTGTAGTTTAGTTTGTAGATTACTTTAGTTAGTCCTTTATACACTTGGGTGCATCTTATTATTACATTATAGCTTTTCGCTCTTGACCTCTATTCTGCTCTATTCTTTCTTTTCATATTGCCTTACTTCTCAAGCTCAGTTAGCCTATGATGCCTACTGGGTACCAGTTACCAGTGTTGATATCGAGCCTGCAACAGTCTGATCCAGAGACAGGGTAAGCATATAGCGTTTTGTACTATTTCAGTCTCCAATTGTATGTATTGACTAGTCTTTTGCGTTTTGAGACAGTCTAGTTTCTGTGGTCTGCTTTTGGAACTTGTACTCTTTTGGTTAGAAAACTTTGTACTTGTGACTTTCAGGTTTTGGGATGAATCTTTTGTGTATATATTCATTTGGGTTTTGTCTTTCGCGGAATTATCTTGTTTATGTTAGAATGACTTATTCATGTTTAGTTTCTACCCTTAAACCTACTACTAGTTGTTCTGGGTTACAAGTTGGCTTACCTACTGGGGGTTATAGTAGGTGCAACTATGACCCGAGAAATCGAATCATGACAACTAAGTATGCTACCCCATTAAATTCGACGTTCTAGACTAAATGGAACCGTCGAAACATGAATTCGAGGTATTCTTGACCCGAAGCTCATTTAGTCTCAATTAGCCTAACTTAAGGGTCAAAAATATCAAATCACACTCGGAATTTCTAAAAAGTCAACCAAGATCTTTCCTACACCTAAAATCATCCCACGATCCAACAAAATTATCAGAATTTCATTCCGAACATCCGAACTCCGAATGCTTACCAAAGTTAATTCAAAGGCTAAAAATTTCATAACTTCCAACTTAGCACTTCAAATCCTCAAAACAACTCCAAATCTGGAACCAACAACTCTGCTAGACCAAATTCCACATTTCGAAGCTGATGAAAGTGATGCAATTCCATTCCGAGACTCATAGTTTCGATTAGTACCAAAAACCACTTTTAAACAACTTAAGCCTTTAAAAAATCAAAAACTTCCAAAACTTACAACTTTTCAAAGAATTTTCAAAACCAACTTCTTAAACTGATCAAATAAGACACAGAGCAACTATCGGGAGGAGAGCGTTTCCTGATTCAAAAATGTCAAATCTCGTCTGAACGATAAATTTTTTTAAAATTTTCTAAAATGACTTTTAGGGTCATTACAAACGTACTTAATAATGAGATCTACATGATTGAGATTAAGACTACACGCTTAATGACTACTCTCTCTGATTCATTTTACTTGTCATATTTTTTATTTACACATGTTGTACGAAAATATTAAAATAATTTGATTAAATTATTCTTAATTGTTCTTTGATCTCAATTTATTACTTACTACTTTATTTCTCACCACATTAATCTCTCTCTAATTTATTAAGGATAAAGAGGAAACTAGTATATAATTAATTTTGTCTTGATTTTCTAAAGAAAAAAAGATCAAATATGCCCCCCAACTTTTAAAAATAATATACATATACCCTCCATTATACTTTTGGACCATATATATCCTTACCATCAAACTTTTGGGACATTTATATCCTTAGACCAAACGAAAATACACGTGCATCATCTCAAACTTTTACCTTATTTTATTTTATATATGATCTAAAATTAATTTTTTTTATCCCAACTATCCATCCCAAAATAATTTTAAAATAAAGTTTTTGGGCAAGGAATTGGAAAAGGATGAATGCATGAAGTCTTTGGAACAAACTTCACCAGTTCAATTGATGAAGAAGATTAACTCCTCGATAATTTACATTTTTTGGTAAATTTGCTTTGTGTTAATCTCAAGCTCCTCCAACAACGAGGCTTGTCTTCAAAAACCGTCGAGCCACACCGCCAATGGTGGTGGACGCGGATCACAGAGTGGAGAATGAAGTGGAAGCAACAACAGACTCTATATCGAAGAAAATGAAAGGTATCTCAGGGTTCGACGATCTTGGTGGTTGATACAGTGCCGTTGGAAGCCGATGTTACTGTGGATCTGGATTTTCGCCGGAGCACCATTGGAAATCGATGTTGCTGTGGATCTAGATTTTCGCCGGAGCACCGTTGGAAGCCGATGTGTTGTGGATCTGGATTTTCGCTGGAGCGCCGTTGGAAGCAGATGTCGTTGGGGATCTGAATTTTTGCCGGAGCGCCGTTGGAAGCCATGTTGCTGTTGATCTGATTTTGCCAGACAGAAAAAATCATCGGCGAGACGTTAAATTTCTTCATCATTAGAGATCTAGAAATCATTAATTGTTATTAAATTTGAATCAAATCAATTGAATACTTTGAATTATTTTTGTTTCATTAATGTGATTGGAAATTTAAATACGTAAAAATTCGGGGGCGGGAGGGGAGTTTCTTGCTTGAAATTGGATGGAAGTTGAGAAGGATGAAGGAGCTTGATTTGTTGATCAATGGAGATCAAAGGCAATGAATGGATAATTTCTTTTTTAATTTTGGATAAAATAAATTTAATTTTGGCTAAAAAATAAAATAAAATAGGAGAAATATTTGAGATCATGCCACGTGTTTTTTCGTTTGATCAAAGGACATATATGACCCAAAAGTATGACGATAAGGGTATATATGGTCCAAAAATATAACGAAAGATATACACATACTATTTTTAAAAGTGTGGGGGTATATTTGATCTTTTTCTCTTTATTTGTAATGACTTATCCTCGTCGTTAGGAATAGGCAAATGGGGAAGGATTTTGGGCCAAAAAACTTTGAAAAAACTTAGCCTAGGCCAGACTTGGACGAATTCCGAATCAGGTGAAGTTTAGGTGATTATGTGACTGAGGAGAGGTCAGATCTCTAATTTGATTGGATAGGTTGATAGCCAAGATGATACGGAGCACGTATGGCTTCGCAAAATCGCATTCAGACGAACAAAACTCTCGAAATTGAATTAGCGTGACGAGTATATTTTAATACGTCTTGGAAAGGGGTGTGTTGTGAAATGGGGGCTTAGATCTCAAACTCCTAGCTCTCTATTTCTGTGCAACCCGACAAAGTGGATTTCTCCCTCCAGAGCGGCCCCGCCAAAGCGGGATTTCTTAAGCCAGATCGGGGTAGACGTGACTTAAGTCAGGAAAACCCAGAACGGTCTTTTTTTTCAAAAATAGTTCCTAAGACCTCAAGAGGTGACCTAAGATGAATTCTATTAATTTTCCACGGATTTTCATACTTAAAGTAAGGACTTTACTCCCTAAATTCATCATTTGATTCCTAGAATCTAAAAACTATTGGTGGGAGCTGTGTCATTACTTTATTTATGCACTGTTTCTTAAGAATCTCTTGTACCTATTTATACTAGTATCCTTGGGGGTGTTAGAGCGTCTCTTGTGATCAATCTTGGAGTTTTAATTTAATATATAGTGACTCCATAACTCTTTTAGCATATTATTTGTATTTTGTTAAACTTTTGCATGATAATTTCATATATGAGATTGAGGGTTCTCCTACTTTGGTGTTAGAGTAGTTGCCCGCATGGTCAGGTGGGTTGGGTCATGATAGTTAGGTCATAGTGTTGATCATTTATATGTATTTACTGTTTCTAGACCAAGAGCAAGAAGAACGAACCCGGAAAGGGAAGGCTCTTTCATTGTAAAATTAATGAAGCTTGAATTTGAGGTAGGTGATGGTCTTGTTTTCCGCATGTGTTTCATATACTTTTTAAATTGCTTCATGCTATGTATGTGTGTTTATGAATAGGGAAACATGTTAGATTATGTGTGAAATGATCACTTGCTAGTCTGTTTAGGTGATGAACCTGTTCTTGGTGATATAAATACTATATATATTGAATGTATTTGTGATTGTGGTATGCTTGGATCAGGTGTCACATTCTGACACATATTTGGATCGGGTGTCATGTTTCGACACGATATATTTGGATTGGGTGTCACATTCCGACACAAAGTTTATTGTTTGTAGGTTCCTTGAGAGGACCCTTGCATGAAGTTATAGCATGTAGAAGATATTGAGTTGTGATATTGTTGAATATAATTGAACTTGAGATTAGTGGACTTATTTTGTATATGTATATCCTATTGTGTGGAATTTACTTGTCTATTATCTGCTTACTGGTTAACCGCGTGATCCTATCAGTACATCATTATTTGTGTGTACTGATACTACTCTTACTCTACCTTTTATTGAGTACATGGCATATTCAGCCGTCTGTGGAGAGACCTCGATTAGAAGAGTGAAACTTGTTCGAGTTCAAGGGTGAGCTGTTTGCTTCAAGCTGCCGTGGACTCTTCTCTATTCTAGTCCCTTTTTTAGAACTTAGATTTTCAAACATTGTTTTAGTTTTATGACTACATTTTAGGAGTGCTTTCCTTTTCTTATTTAGATATTTTGTTAGAGTTTTGGTACGAACGACTTTCAGTTCCTAAGGTGTTTTCGAAATTCATTTTGGTTGATTTAATTGTTGGCTGAGTTTATGAAAACTCATTATTATTTCTGGTTTTATTTCTGATTCCGCAAGTCTTTAATTGTTATCTCTTAAGTTTGATAAGTTGGACTGTAAAAATGATTCTCCCACTGGAGGGTTATTGTGGGTGCAGTCACGACGAGTCGGAGTTGTGACAGTTCTAAAAGTGAATGGTCTGAAATACCCTTGTACTTATATGAATTTGTATTTTGGATCTTCCTACTCATCACTTTATCAATCAAACCCTTAAATCTATTAGAAATCTAACCATTGACCGAACTTATGTATCATGAATGTTGCATAGTTGGAAAATGTGTAATTGTACGTGCTTTGAAGCAAGTAATAAATAAATATTTTACATGAAAAAAACATAAAATATTTTTAAAAAATCAATTTTAAAAAATTTAAAAAATAAAAGCTTATTTCTTCTTCAATCATCTCCTCCTACGCCACCCCACCCCAAATTTTCTTCTTCTCCATCACTGCTCCTACTCTTAACCCTTAACTTTCTTCTTCTTTAACAAATTCACCCACCACATACATTCTTTTCTTTTCTTTTTTCGAAATTACCCACCATACCTTTTCATTTTCTTCTTCTTCAGCCCACTTTCCTCTTTTGTTGCTAATCAAAACCCCACCCCTAATCTCTTCTTTTAGCCCTCATTTTTAAAAAAAGGTTTAGTGTTTTAGATTCTAAAATATTGAGACTATTGTTTGTGTTAGTTGAATTGAAAAAGGAGGTGTGAGTATATGTAAACGTAAAGGGTGATGGCGGATATTGAAAAATTTTAAAACTCCATTGATAAGCTTGAGAAAGCTTGAAGAACAACAACCGGGTCTTATGAATTCGTGAAATTAATTTAAAATTATGATTGGGGCTCATTAGATTTGTGTTGAAAAAATTTCATCTATTTGATGTGAATTTGATGCTCAAGTTGTGAGTAAATATTATGATTGAAGAACATAATTATTTAAAAATTCTTAGAATTTGCAAAAGTGACATATATTTTTTTAAAACTTTTTATATGTAATTTTTTACATGTCATTAAAAATGACGTGGAATTACACATGTAATCAGTTGGATTATACGCACAATGATCAGATGAGAAAATGGTTTAAGATATTGTGTTTTAATGAATTTAAGGATTCAGTTGATAAAGTATTGAGTAAGAGGATTCAAAATATAAACTCATACAAGTACAAAAGTTCATCAGACCATTTCTCTTTTTCTAAAATGATAACAATTTGAACTAGTTATTTTTAGTTGGGAGAATTTTCTATACATGCAAAATTAGACTCATATTTATCAAATGTAACAGGAATTTTTAGTTTACAAAACATAACAGGAGTTTTGTACAAACATATATGAAATTTTGCTAAGGCTTGAAAAATTCGTTCAAGGCAAAAAATTCGCACAAAATTTATATATGAAAAATTTAAGAAATATGTATGCTCGTTCAAGGCTTAGAATTTTGTTCACAATTTTTATGCATGAAAAATGTATAAATTTGATATACAATTTGTATATCTCTCTCAAGTCTTAAAGTCTTGCTCACAATTTTGTGTATAAAATCGGTATGAGATATCTATATAATTGTCTAAATTTTGTTTAAAGTTCATTTAAGGTTTCTGGAAAAAAAGTCACTCATTGAATCTCCCTCATAGTTTATGTATAAATTTTGTATAAAGAATCTCTATAATCGTGTAAATATTTTAAAAATTCATGTTGGTTTATAAAAAAATTAATACAACTACAACAATATTATTTACAGTTTTTTTTTTTGATAACTAAGTTATTTTATTTAATCACCAAGTGGGAATAGGGGTGAAGCTATCTCCATGCAAAAATGTTTAACTGAACACCCTTCATCGAATTTATATATATATATTATATATATATATATATATATATATATATATATATTGTTAGTGTGAGCATTTTAACATTTTATTAAATTGCAATTTTAGCAATTGTCCATTGATGACATTTAATGTCATCTTTATTATTCTTTCTTTAGTGCATAAAAATGTCTTTCATTATCATCTTTATTTAGTGCAAGACTAAATCATTCCATTATGTATTTTTAATCTAATTATCACTAATAAGTGGTGCACTAAATCATAATGGTGCACTAAATCATAATGGTACACTAAATGATGATAATTATGACATTCTATTATTTTTTTATCTTTGTATGATTTTCTCTCCTATAAATAGAGAGGTCTTCTTTGTTTTGAAAGTAAGATAAGAGAAGAAAAAATTGAGAGAGTTAAGTTTATATAAAAAAGAGAGTTCTTATTAGTTGAAGGGATGTATTCTTTGTGAAGAGCTTTAAACTCAACTCTTGTCCAGAGTTTGTTGAGTTATATTTTTGTGATAAGGCTGTTGTATCCTGGAGGGGACAAGTCAAGAGGACTACTGCTGGACCAGTGAAACGATTTACTGCAGTGGGCTTGAGTCTCCTTAAAAGAGAGCGAGATATCCGCGCCTCAGCCAAGAAGTGAAGTTAATTTCTTCATTTTATTTTTCAATTGTAATTTGTAATCTTATAATTTCACCAACATATATATATATATATATATATATATATATATATATATATATATATATATATATATAATTTTGCTGCCATGTGACCAGGAGGTCACGGGTTCAAGCCTTGGAAACAGCCTCTGGCAGAAATGCAAGGTAAGGCTGCGTACAACAGACCCTTGTGGTCGGGCCCTTCCCCGGACCCTGCGCATAGCGGGAGCTTAAGTGCACCGGGCTGCCCTTTTTTTTTTTTTTTATATATAATTTTATTATTATGTGATATATACCCAAATGTTACGCACCCTTGCCATAAGCAAGGGTAGTGGTGCGACGGTAAAGGGTGTTCAAATACAGGTCAGAAATTACGAGTTTGAAACTTTGTACAATTACATAACATAATTAATTTTATTTCATTTTGACAAATTTTAAACTCAACCTCCTACATATACACTTATCTAACATTTTGAGTTCGAATACCCCTATCTCTGCATAGCTGAGGAGAAGTCCTATAATATAGATAGATAATTATTTTTCTTAAGAATAGGAATCTTGCTAGCTTTAAGCAAATTTCAAACTTGTGAGGCCCTATTTATTCCATCTCTCGAGCTCGAACTTCTTTTAATTTTCAGTAATTCATAGAAGAATGAATTGTTAAAAAACTTATGACTGCACCAACTAAAAGAAAAGATCGAATCTCCTGTTGTTCCTCAGTAGCTTAGTGATAGAGCGGACGGCTGTTAACCGATTGATCGTAGGTTCGAATTCTACTTGGGGAGATTTGATTGATTCTGAATTCTTTAATTCAGAATAAAGGGGCTCGCTTTGCCCGTTAAAAGTGGCTTATATATACTTCTATCATTACAAAAGTGGTACACATATATCCTTTTAATCTAATGATAGTGAAACATCAATTTTTAATTTATTTTTTTTGATTTTTGATTTTTAAAAACAGTCATGTAATTGTATTTATGACCTTTCTAGAAAAATTCAGGGTATGTTTGAGCCTTCCCACATATGATATTCTTTCTTTTGGCTTCCTTGATTCGATGCCTAGTTTGAGTTTTAAATATCTCACTTATAGATCAATTTGCTTATTATTATTTGAGTTTCTTCTTCTTATTTATTTTTCTCTTTTATTTTTAGTATAAATGTAAAAATATGAGAAATAAAAAAGAAAAAAAGTGTGAATTGAAAAAGAGAAAAAATTAAGAGAAATTTTTTTATAACTAAATGTTTTGCAGTTATATTGTAATTTATTTTTTGTTTTTGTTAAAAAAAAATTGGGGCATCAATGATAAATTTTACCAAAAAATGAGTGAAAAAATAAATTTGACCATCAAAATAATAAATTCAAACAATATTTGATAGAGATAAAAAAAATTGTTAAACCAACGAATAAATACATTTTCATATTATCTATTGCTTCTTAATTTAATATGTAAAAGAAACAAGTACTTTTAGATTACAAAAAAAAAATTAATTTTTTTTCTCCTTTTAGGGTGTATTTGGTACGGAGGAAAAAATATTTCTGTACCTTTTTATAATATATAATAACCTCAATTTAAGAAACACGTATCAGTGTTCAATATTTTCATTTTTTAAAGGGAGAAGAGTGTCATATGCCCCTCAATTTTTTGATTTAGAGCTGATATATACCCTCAAGACAAAAGTAGCTCACATATATCCTTACTATTACGCAAATAGCTTAGATATACCCTTTTGGTCTAACGGGTAGGGATGTTCACGGTTTGGGTAAAAACCGATCAAAACCAAAAATCAAACCAAATCGATTTTTTATTCGGTTTGATTTTATATTTTTAAAAATCGATAATATTTGGTTTGATTTTGGTTTTGTTCAAAAAATTGAATAAATAACCGAACCGACAAATTATATACATATTTTTAATAATTATATATACATAATATATTATTTTTTATGAACACTTTTTTTATGCAAAAAATACAACACAATAATTTAAAATCGTAAGGTATGATAATATCATTAGCTTATGCATTATTTAGTAAACTTATGTTGTTTAGTACATTGGATTATCTAACAATATAAGTAGAAAGTTAAACATAATCAAAGTTCTGCTATAAGAATTATAAGATCCAAAATGGCATGAAGACAATTTATTTATTTTGATTTCTTCTCTTTTGAATGAATCGTTTCTTTTATTTTTATGTATAGTTAATAAGCGAATAACCTAACCAAATCAACCGAAACCGATAACAACCAAACCGATGGATGTATATTTTAATATGTTTGGTTTGGTTTTAATAATTTTAAAATTGATTAAATTAGTTTGATTTGAATTTTAATCAATAACCGATCCAAATCGACCCGTGAACACCCCTACTAATGGGAGTCAAAAAATTATGAAAATAATTTGTTTAAAAGAAAAAAAACCACTATGCTTATTAGAAAAGAACATTTTTGACCCAAAAATAAAAATAAGGACATTTTTTTAATCAAAATATTATCGACAAAAATATTTTTAGACCAAAATATTAAAAATAAAATAATTTTAGATCAAACTTTAATTGATATTCAATTTCGCATAATTTAAAAATATTTTTAATTTTTTTTATCGTTAATTATAACCTTCACTAAATCAAGGAAGTTTCTTTGTTTCACTTGACACATTTGTCACACCTTCAGACCTCTTAGTAACTGTTGAAGCCTTGTTATTTGGGTCTTTATGTATATAAAATTATATTATAAGGGAAATTCCAAAATAATGTAGCCTCTGGAGGTCTTCGTCTCCGTGTAAAAGCAATTCTGTCAATGTTTGCGCTGGATCCACTTGTAAAAAATTTTCTATAATGCTTATCCATTATAATAATATTTTAGTATAATAATTTGATTTTTTTAAAAAAATAAATTTTCATGTTATATTTTATTTCTCTACTATAATATTCTGCCTATAATAACAATAACATTCATTATAACAATATACTTTTTATAAAATTACCCCTATATATAACAGTAATATTTTAATATTGCATAATAATATTTTGTAAAAATATATTATGTACAAAATAAAATATTTTAAATATTTATGTTAATCTATATTATATTTAAAATACGAGATACCTTAGAAATATTGATTATAATCAATATTATGCTAAACAACAAGTGGACAAAGTTGGATGTCCACTTACAATTAACTTTCTTTTTGTGCGGGTCCCACCCACTATATTTTGCTCCTTCTTATGACTATAAATATTGCCAGATTTTGGCAATAAGGATACACGAACATATACACAGCAAGTTAATTTCTTCTCTTCCTCTTCTGTTCTCCTTTCTCCTCTTTAGTTTCTCCGCTTTATTTTGTTGAATTAAGATATTTTATAACACGTTATCAGCACGAAGCTCTAATTTTTCAGAAAATTAACTTCTATATCAGGTATATCTATTAAAAAAATTTAATTTTTAAGTTGTCTTTGTTACTTTCAAATTAATTTTCATCATGTCAAACTTGTCAAAATTGAAATTTGTGGCACTTGATATTTCTGGCAAAAATTATTTGTCATGGGTACTTGATGCTGAAATTCACCTTACCGCTAAGGGTCTTGGTGATGCAATAATTGAAGGAAATACAACATCAAATCAGGATAAAGCAAAGGCTATGATTTTCCTTCGTCATCATTTAGATGAAAGCCTGAAAATGGAATACTTGACAGTGAAAGATCCACTTGAATTGTGGAAAGACTTAAAAGGGAGGTATGACCACCTCAGGGCAACGGTATTGCCAAGGGCTCGTTATGAGTGGATGCACTTACGTTTTCAAGACTTTAAAACTGTAATTGAATATAATTCTACTGTATTTAGAATAACTTCCCAATTAAAATTATGTGGGGAAACTATAAATGATGAGGACATGTTAGAAAAGACACTAACAACTTTTCATGCCTCTAATGTGATATTACAGCAGCAATACCGTGAAAAGGGTTTTCATAAATATTCTGAATTGATCTCATGTCTTCTGGTGGCTGAACAACATAATGCCCTTTTAATGAAAAATCATGAAGCCCGACCCACTGGAACTGCTCCGTTATCGGAGGCAAATATGATAAAAGCACATGGCCAGTCTGAAAGAAGACATAATAAAAATCAAGGCCACAATAATGTGCGTGAGCGTGGCAATGGTAGAGGACGATATAATAATCGTCGTGATGGTGGTCAACATAAAAGGGAGAACAATATCAGTTCTCAAAATGGCCCTTCAAGAAGTAACTGTCATCGTTGTGGCATGAAAGGCCACTGAAAAAATGAATGTCGGACGCCTGAGCATTTTGTAAGACTTTATCAAAATTCATTCAAAAGAAAGGCAAATAGAGGTGGTGCCTCTTCTTCTAATGCTCGGATAGAGTCACATTTGGCGTTTGAAAATAATATTGAGGCTGGACCTTCGCATAATGATAATATTGAAGCAAATCTGGCTTTAAGGGATGATGATTTTAATGACCTCAATGATATTACTCATTTGGAGGTTGAAGATTTTTTTAAGGATCTTAATTAATATTTAATGTCATGTTTTTCAATATGTTGTCATTTTTATGTACTTTGAATTATCGTGTTTTTACGTTTATGTATTTGAAGAAAATAATAAATAAATAAATACATAAAAAAATTAGGGCCACATCTTTATAATAATTATATATTGTTTATTACAATGTTGTAATTAATTACTATTGGTGTGCTATTATTTAATCTTAATATCATATTGTTACTAAAAATAATATTCGCTTTATTTAATGTCATTATACTAATTGTTTATTCTTGTTAATGTTTTAGACATTAATATTATATAATGATTGTATTATTTTTGCCAATAAACAAATTATCTATACATGATGAATAATATTATATTAATATTTTATAATTTTATTTATTTTATATTTATTTTTAATACTTATGTATAATATTTATTTAAGGTTAATAAGTATATTTTACCATAAATATTTTTAATTCTAAATTCATTAAACCAATTCACTAGTAAATTATTAATTTATATAAAATTATGAGTACAAGACTAGTAGTGCATAACTGACGTGACTAAATCACCTAATTCACATTAACATATTGACTCAAGCTTTGCTAAAAGCAACATTGAAACAAATTACCATATACTTCACTATTTTATTATGTTACTACATGTTAATATATCATACCTTTTAAATTAACTTATGTGCATATTGCTTTTATTACTTATTTCTTATAATGTATTTTTATTTTATGAAGATAAATAAATTTTTCAGTCTTCAATTGGATTCAAGATGAATAATGAAGATATGTGCCTTCTGGATAGTGCCACAACTCATACGATATTAAAAGAAAAGAAATATTTCTTTCATTTGATTATGAAAAAGGTCTATGTCAATACAATATCTGGTAGTAAAAAATTGATTGAGGGCTCTGGAAAAGCGGCCTTATTACTACCTGAAGGAACGATATTGGTAATTGATAATGCATTGTATTGTAGTAAGTCTCAAAGAAACTTGTTAAGTTTCAA
Organism: Solanum dulcamara; assembly: GCF_947179165.1. Lineage (NCBI taxonomy): Eukaryota > Viridiplantae > Streptophyta > Magnoliopsida > Solanales > Solanaceae > Solanum > Solanum dulcamara. The sequence continues at coordinate 23,393,831 of NC_077243.1, forward strand.
GGTTATTCGCCAAAATGGCTATCATATTGAGACTGCAAATGAAGGAAAGGTTGAATACCTTTATATTACTACAATAAATATGGAGAAGAAAATTATGCATGAAAAATTACCTGCACTTTCTTCTGGGTTGTACCATACAAATATTGGTACTGTTGAATCACATGCCATTGTAAACAAAAGGTTTACTGATTCTAATGATTTTATCATTTGGCATGACCAGTTGGGCCATCCCGGTTATAATATGATGCGCAGAATTATTGAGAATTCATATGGACACACTTTGAAGAATCAGAAAATTCTTCAATTTAAGGAATTCTCTTGTGTTGCTTGTTCCCAAGAAAAACTGATTATCAAACCATCAGCAACTAAGATTGGGATTGAATCTCCTGCGTTTCTGGAACGTATATAGGGTGATATATGTGGGCCAATTCACCCTTCATGTGGACCATTTAAATATTATATGGTTTTGATAGATGCATCTACAAGATGGTCACATGTGTGCTTATTATCAACTCGCAACATGACTTTTGCGAGATTGTTAGCTCAAATTATAAGGTTAAGAGCACAATTTCCAGATTATGCAATAAAGACAATTCGTCTTGATAATGCTGGTGAATTTACATCTCAATCATTTAATGATTATTGTATGTCGGTTGGAATAAAAGTTGAGCATCCGGTCGCTCATGTTCATACTCAAAATGGTCTAGCAGAATCATTAATTAAACGTCTCCAATTGATAGCTAGACCATTGCTAATGAGGACAAAACTTCCTATTTCAGTATGGGGGCATGCTATTTTGCATGCAGCAGCACTTGTGCGCATAAGGCCAACAAATTATCATGAATTTTCTCCATTACAGTTGGCGTTTGGAAGAGAGCCAAATATATCCCATCTTAGAATATTTGGGTGTGCGGTATATGTCCCAATTGCTCCACCGCACCGCACAAGATGGGTCCCCAAAGAAGGTTGGGAATATATGTTGGGTATGAATCTCCTTCTATTATAAAATATCTGGAACCTATGACTGGAGATTTATTTACGGCAAGACTTGCTGATTGCCATTTTGATGAATCAGTATACCCAACATTAGGGGGAGAACATAAGCAGCTGAAAAATGAGATAGATTGGAATTTATTGTCACTATCTCATTTAGATCCTCGAACAAATCAATGTGAGCAAGAAGTTCAAAAGATGATTTATTTGCAGAATATTGCAAATCAACTGCCGGATGCATTTACTAACCTTCCACGGGTTACTAAATCGCATATCCTAGCTGTTAATGCTCAAGTTCGAGTTGATGTCCCGGTAGGACAGCTTGTTCAGGCAAATAAGTCTAGGCCACGCTTAAAACGTGGAAGACCATTTGGTTTCAAAGATAAAAATACTCGAAAAAGAAAAGGAATAAATGATCAAGATGATCATAATTTGGAGGCGAATGCTCAAGAAGAGCCTAGAGACACAACAAATGATGTTACCACCGAGGAGGTCCAACTACCTGAAAATAATGAGAATGAAGAAATCTCAATAAGTTATGTCTCGACAGGAAAACGGTGGAACCGAAATAATATTGTGGTCGATAATATTTTTGCTTATAATGTTGCCATTGAAATAATGCAACAAGATAGGGATCTTGAACCAAAATCTGTTGATGAATGCAGACAGAGAAATGATTGGCCAAGATGGAAGGATGCAATTCAAGCAGAGTTAACTTCACTTGAAAAACGTGAAGTTTTTGGATCAATAGTCCGAACACCTGAAGGTGTCAAGCCAGTAGGGCACAAATGGGTTTTTGTGCGTAAACGAAATGAAAAAGGTGAAGTCATAAGATATAAAGCACGACTTGTAGCCCAAGGTTTTTCGCAAAGACCTGGCATTGACTATATGGAAACATATTCCCCTGTGGTGGATGCAATTACTTTCAGGTATCTAATGAATTTGGCAGTTCATGAAAAGCTTAAAATGCACTTAATGGACGTGGTCACTGCTTATTTATATGGCTCATTGGACCACGATATTTTTATGAAAATTCTCGAAGGGTTCAAAGTGCCTGAAGCATACAAGGATTCTCGAGAAAATTGCTCAATAAAGCTTCAGAAATCCTTGTACGGGTTAAAACAATCAGGGCGAATGTGGTACAATCGTCTTAGCGAATATTTGCTAAAAGAAGGATATAAAAATGATCCAATTTGCCCTTGTGTCTTTATGAGAAGGTCTGAATCTGAATTTGTCATAATAGCAGTATATGTTGATGATTTGAATATTATTGGAACTCCGGAAGAACTTTCAAAGGCAGTAAAATGTCTGAAAAAGGAGTTTGAAATGAAAGACCTTGGAAAGACAAAATTTTGTCTTGGTCTACAAATTGAACATTTTACAAATGAGATATTTGTCCATCAGTCAACATATACTGAAAATATTTTAAAGAGGTTTTATATGGATAAAGCACATCCATTGAGTACCCCAATGGTTGTGAGATCTCTTGATATTAATAAAGATCCATTTCGACCTCATGAAAATGATGAAGAGATTGTTGGTGCTGAAATACCATATCTTAGTGCAATTGGTGCATTAATGTATCTTGCCAACAATTCTAGACCAGATATAGCTTTCTCAGTAAACTTGTTAGCAAGATTTAGTTCTTCCCCAATGCGGAGACACTGGAATGGAATTAAGCATATATTCAGATATCTCCAAGGGACCATTGATATGGGATTGTTTTACTCGAATGAATCCCCGTCACAATTGATTGGTTACGCAGATGCGGGATATTTGTCTGATCCCCATAAAGGTCGATCGCAGACAAGATATTTATTTACATGTGGTGGTACAGCTATATCATGGCGTTCAACAAAGCAAACTATTGTTGCCACTTTTTCAAATCATGCAGAGACAATAGCCATTCATGAAGCAAGTCGAGAATGTGTTTGGTTAAGATCAATAACTCAACACATTCAAGAAACATGAGGCCTTTCTTTGACAAAAGACGTTCCAACAATATTGTATGAAGACAATGCTGCATGTATAGCCCAATTGAAGGGAGGATACATCAAAGGAGACAGAACAAAACATATTTCACCTAAATTCTTCTTTACCCATGATCTTCAAAAGAAAGGTGAAATAGATGTTCAACAAGTTCGCTCAAGTGATAATTTAGGAGATATATTTACCAAAGCATTGCCAACTTCAACCTTTGAGAAATTGAGATATAAAATTGGAATGCGGCGTCTTCGAGATATTAAATGATGTCTTCATCAGGGGGAGTATAATACGCGCTGCACTCTTTTTTCCTTAGTCTAGGTTTTGTCCCACTGGGTTTTCCTAACAAGGTTTTTAATGAGGCAGCACTCAAGGCGTATTACCAGATATGTATACTATTTTTCTTTCACTAAGATTTTCCCACTGTTTTTTTAGTAAGATTTTAATGAGGCACATTTCACGTAGACATCCAAGGGGGAGTGTTAAACAACAAGTGGACAAAGTTGGATGTCCACTTACAATTAACTTTCTTTTTGTGTGGGTCCCACCCACTATATTTTGCTCCTTCTTATGACTATAAATATTGCCAGATTTTGGCAATAAGGATACACGAACATATACACAGCAAGTTAATTTCTTCTCTTCCTCTTCTGTTCTCCTTTCTCCTCTTTAGTTTCTCCGCTTTATTTTGTTGAATTAAGATATTTTATAACATATTATATATATATATATATATATATATATATATATATATATAACAACAAATCATTATCACAACATGAAATATTGTCAGTCCGTCACTGTAGAAAGATTTGACTGCTGTATTTCTTAGTGATACAATTCTTTTAGATCATTTCCGTTAAATATTTTCATGTTGAGCCTTATAAAGCATATGTAATAACAGAAAATCATCAAATCTGATGAAAACATCATTTTATCAAATGTAAATCTACTTCAAGGATCTGTTTCTCCACCCAGTTTTTTGTTAATAACAAGATTTCCTTTTTAAATATATTCACAAAGACAGAGAAAGAAAGTTTTTGTTTTCTAAATTTCTGTAGACTTTTAAAACCGTGTCAAAGAAAGTTCGTAGCTCTTCTCTAGCCAAATTGCCTTTCTAGGTAATGAGAAATGACCGCGGCCTATTCCAATAATGGACCTCCCTTGTTCCTTATAAGTATAACATGTGCTTGTTGCTTCTACATATCAAAACTTCTCTGTTACACACAAGCAGAGACAATAAACAAGATCAAAGAACGTCAACAACAAAGAGAATTTTTAATAGAGTCGCAATTTTTAATCTTTCATACTTTTTACACTATCAGTGCATATATAGTTAAATCCAATTAGCTGAGAGAAAAATGAAGAGCGTTGCGAAGATTGTGCTTGTACTTTCTATCATCATGTGCATACTCCTAACACCTACCGTTGCAAGGCGGCGCGGAACTAGGGGGTCATGGATCACATCAACTCGTCCTAGGACTGTCAGCCACAACAATAACTCATCATCCACCTCCTTTGGCTGGTCCTCCATGGCTATGGCTCTGTTTTCTTACCTTACTTTTGTTTACTTTTGAACTAGTTTATTTAATAAGCGTAAATATATAACTTAATTTTGTGCAATTGATATAGATATATATTTTCACCGTTCGACTTGTACTTGAGTTTGGGTACAAGGCATTGAGTTCCCAAGGCTTTACTTCCCATCCAATCCCATCAATGTATCGAGTAGTATGTGTATGTTGAGTCATGTAATATGTACACATTTTTATGAAAAAAATATATATACTAGGATCTTAATACGTGAGTTGTATGTGTATGTTGAGTCATGTAATAAATACATGATTTTATGAAAAAATGAAGTTAATATTGTTATAAAATAAAACTTTGAATAAATAATTATAATAAATAAGTAAGGTGCAAATTTTCAGGAATGCTCAATATGGATATCAACACAAAATTACACAATAGTTGATATGTTTGTTACACTTGATGGAAAAATATTGAGAGTTGAGCAACTGCTTTTGCAAACTCTGGAAAAAAAATGGTGAACAAATTTATGTTGGATGCAATATTAAACATGTAAGGAAAAGAATATCAACTTTTAAATGAAAGTTCGTACCAAACAAAACACCAAACTTCAAAATTCATTCCAAAAATATACCAAGCTTTAAAACTTTGTTCAAAACAATTTCCAAACTTTACAATCAGGCAAGTAATTTAATCTAAATAACAACTCCATTACTATATAAACTTCCCCGTGTATATAATAAATATATACTATTTACTCAAGGAGCCAAGTTACAACAAAAGCTAACAATTTATTTGAGGATAGAAAAAGTAGAATATTTGTTAATAAAAATTGTCAAAGAGTAGGGAAAATAACATGTCGATCACAATTTCAATTTTTCACAATATTACTTTTTAGATGCAATATCCCCCCCCCCCCCCCTTTGTAGAGACACACATAATCAACTAGCCTAGATTTCGAACAATTAACATAAGATCGTCTTAATAAATAATGTTCACTATTTCTTTTAGTTCAATTTAATGTATACTAGTTTTAGCGTACATGCGTTGCACATATATCTCACTGTGAACATGATCTCGAATCTAAATAAACTATTGATTTATTTGTACTTTTAATAAAATTTAATAAGATAGAACAATGATCGGAGTCTGCACGCGGTAGATGTGTGACATTTGAGTTCGAATATAAGCCAAGCATGATTGCTAAGGAATCTGTCAAGCCTCTCCATTATGAAAGTACTTTTATTATTTATAGGATTACCTCCAAATTTTTTGAAAGAGCTAGCAATTATTTCATTAAAATTGCCACAAATAAGCCAAGGTCCCGCGATTTCAGTAGTTATGTTTTTTATATTTTTCCAGACTATTTTTCTATATCTATATGAGGTTTTAGCATACATCAAGGTGAAGTGCCATTTAGGAGTTTGAATACTTACTTCAATTGTAGTGTGGTACTATTGTTCAATCAATATGAATAGATCGATTGTAATCTTCGAGCTCCTTCAAAACAAGGCAATCTCTTCAAAGTATCTAGTAGCTGACACTTGTAATGTTAGTAATCTGTATTGTAAAACGTTGAAACAGTAACAATAATTTCTGGAAATAAAAGACAGAAACTGGACAGAAACTTAAAATAAGAACAGTATCTGAAAAATTATGTAAGAACAAAAATCGAGCTCACTGAATGCACAGTGTGTCGTTAAGGAAATTATCCCTCTCAATGTACCTGAGGTTTATGGAATTTTTCCTCCCAGGATAGAATGATTTACTCACCAAAATAGCGGTACAACAAATTAAGGTGATTGCGAACCACTCGGAGGCAGTATATCACACGTTTTTTTTAAAGAAGTGCAGAAAAGAAGAAGAAGATTATCAGGAAAAAAAAATTATAGTCAATTATGAGGATCAACAGAAATATATAGCCTGTTTGGGAAAATGTTTGCAACTTTTTCAGAAAAGGTTGCAACCTTTCGAAAAATTTTGCCTGTTGGGAAAAAGTTTACAACTTTTCAGAAAAGATTGCAACCTTTCGAAAGAAAATGTTTTAAATTAATCCGAGAAAAAAAGAAACCGGGTTACGGGTCAAGATTTTTAATTAATTAAATAATAATTAATTAAAATTAAATGAAATTTGGTCCAAAAAGATTATCAATCAAATCATTTGACCAAATCCAAATCTAAATCCGAAATCGAAGCCAAAGCCGAGCCGAGCGACGGCGACGGCACGAGGGGAGACCCTCTTCTTGACCCTTTAGCAACATGAATGAGTATTTCTACTTTTAAACAGGAGACCTTTTCTTTCTAGCACCTCTGTGGGAAATATGCTTATTTCATAAAGCAAGAGGGAACAACTCATTTTCCCTCCACTTTCCCCCCCTCAATTTCCCATTTAACCTATCAATTAAACCTAACAATCCCCCACATGAATGGGGAATGACTATAAGATAAAGAAATGTACGAATAAGTTTGTGATATACAAGCGAAGATTAATTACATCTGGATAAGTAGGTTTTCCTTTGAACTTTTCATAGTGAACTTATATAGGATATACTCGATCTATCGGTAGATGCAATATCTTTGAACCGTCGAACTTATATAGGATATATTCGATCAATCGGTAGATGCGATATCTTTTTCTTTACAGTAACATAGGTGATTTCTAAACGTGTAGTCCTATAGACACACTATCTAGTCATTTTCTGCCAGACTTAGATAATCATTAAAAAACTTTAATGCTTTATTAACTCATTAAAAAGCCTTAAGGTTTTATCCTTATTTCTGAATATTGTCATCATCACGAGAATGATTTGAGTTATTTGACAATGTTGAACCGCCATTCATAACTTTGTTTGATCTCTTTGAACCTAGTTCTTGGGATCTCCAGTCTATTAGGTAGAGTTACCGCCATGATGACTTATCCTAGGACTTAACCCCATTTCCCTCGATGATCTTTCAACAACCTCTCTGGATAGGCCTTTTGTTAGTGGATCCGATACGTTATCTCTTGACTTTACGTAGTCAATAATGATAAAACCACTAGAGAGTAGTTGTCTAACAGTATTGTGTCGCCGTCGAATGTGATGCAATTTTTCGTTATACATAACACTCCCTGCCCTATATATTACCGCTTGACTATCACAATGTATACATATAGGTGCCAAAGGTTTGGTCCAAAATGGAATATCTTCCAAAAAATTTCGAAGCCATTCAGCTTCTTCACCGTCCTTGTCTAAAGCAATAAATTCAGATTCCATTGTAGAGCGGGCAATGCATGTCTGTTTTGATAATTTTCAAGACACTGCTCCTCCACCAATAGTGAAAATATATCTACTCGTGAATTTAACTTCAGATGATCTGGTGATCCAGTTTGCATCACTATATCTCTCAATTACTGCAGGATATTTATTATAATCCAAAGCATAGTTTTGGGTGTGTTTCAAATACCCCAAGACTCGTTTCATTGCCATCTAATAAGTTTGATTGGGATTACTCGTAAATCGACTCAGCTTGCTAATAGAACATGCTATATTTGGTCGTGTACAATTCATAATATACATCAAACTTCCTAAAACTCGTGCATAGTCCAATTATGAGTCACTTTCACCTTCATACCTTTGAAGTGCAAAACTTACATCAATTGGAGTCTTTGCAACATTGAAATTTAAATACTTAAACTTATCAAGTATCTTTTCAATATAATGTGACTATGATAATGCTAGACCTTGTGGAGTTTTATGGATCTTAATTCCTAAGATCAAATTAGCAACCTCTAAGTCTTTCAAGTCAAATTTGCTAGCAAGCATACACTTCGTAGCATTCACATCTGCAATAACTTTACTCATTATCAACATATCATCAACATATAAAAAACAATGACTTCATGATTTGGAGTATTTTTAATGTAAACATATTTGTCACACTCATTAATTTTAAATTCATTTGCCAACATTGTTTGGTCAAATTTCGCATGCCATTGTTTAGGTGCTTTTTTAAGTCCATAAAGTGATTTAACAAGTTTGCACACTTTTCTTTCGTTATCAGAAACTACAAAACCCTCAGGTTGTTCCATGTAAATTTCTTCCTCCAATTCTCCATTTAAGAAAGTCGTCCTGACATCCATTTGATAGATTTCAAGACCATATACGATTGCCAGTGCCACTAACACCAGAATAGATGTTATACTTGTTACTGACGAATATGTGTCAAAGTAATCAAGACCTTCTTTCTGTCTATATCCTTTGACCACAAGTCTTGCCTTATATTTGACAATAGTGCCATCAACTTTCATTTTCCTTTTAAAAATCCATTTTGATCCTAAAGGTTTATTTCCAGGAGGAAGATCAACCTATTCTCATGTATGGTTGTTCAAAATTGATTGAATCTCACTATTGACCGCCTCTTTCCAAAATGTTGAATCAGAAGAAAACATTGCTGCTTTAAATGTTTGAGGCTCATTTTCAAGCAAGATTGTCACAAATTCTGGTCCAAAGGAAGTAGATATCCTTCGATGTTTGCCGCGCCTTGGATCCTCTTCGGTTGGTTTATTTTTCTTTGGTTCTTCTCGTGGTCGTTTAGATCTTTCACTTGACGACTTACATTCTATTTTATACAGATAAATATTTTTTAAAAATTCAGCATTATCTGATTCAATTATCGTATTAACATGAATTTTGGGATTGTCTGATTTATGAACCAAAAACCGACAAGCTTTCCTATTTTTAGCATAGCCAATAAAAATACAATCCATGGTTTTTGGTCTGATTTTTACCCTTTTGGGCAAAAGAACTCGGACCTTTGCTAATCAACCCTACACTTTGAAATATTTCAAGTTGGGTTTTCTTCTTTTCCATATTTCATATGGAATAGATTATGTTTTACTGTGGGACACCCTGTTGAGTATTCGATTAGCTGAAAGGATAGCTACCCCAATAAGTTCTGCGGTAAACCAAAACTTATTAATAAAACATTTATCATTTCTTTTAATATTCTATTTTTCTTCTCCACAATTCCATTTGATTGTGGTGTGTAGGGGGCAGTAGTTTAATGAATAATTCCATATTCTAAACATATCTCTGCAAAAGGAGATTCGTATTCTCCACCCCTATCACTTCTAATCATTTTTATCTTTTTGTTCAATTGATTTTCCACTTTGTTCTTGTATTGCTTAAATGCATCAATTACTCCATCCTTACTATTAAGCAAATACATATAATAATATCGAGTGCAATCATCAATAAAAGTTATAAAATATTTTTTCCCATCACGAGTTGGTGTTGAATTCATATCACAAATATCTGTGTGAATCAATTGTAAGGGACTGAAATTCCTTTCAATAGATTTATAAGGATGTTTAGCATACTTAGATTCAACACATACTTGACATTTTAATTTATTTCACTCAAAGTTAGGCAATACATTTAAGTTAATTAGTTTTCGCAAGGTTTTATTATTGACATGTCCTAAATGTGAATGCCATAAATTATTTGACTCAAGTAAGTAAGAAGAAGCTTGAACTTTATTATCATCAACAACCATTTTATTTAGTTTGAAAATACCCTCAATGAGGTAGCCTTTTTCTAAATATATTTCATTCTTACTGACAACTATTTTATCTGAAACTAGAACACACTTGAATCCATTTTTGATAAAAAGACCGGCAGAAACCAAGTTCTTTCTCATTTCTGGAACATGACAAACTTTGTTCAGCGTCACCACCTTGCTGGATGTTAATTTTAAAATACTCTACCATATCCTTCAACCTTAGCCGTGGCAGAATTTTCCATATAGATAGTCGCATTAGGTGCGACAAGGAAATAAGTAGCAAAGGCTTCTCGAACCGCACAAACATGCGACGTAGCTCTTGAATCAAGCCACCATTCTTTGGGATTTCCTGCTAGGTTACATTCCGATAGCATTGCACACAAATCATCCATGCCATCTTTATTCTCCATCATATTGGCTTGTTCATTTTCCTTATCCTTTTTTGGAAGACGACAATCTGGGGCTTTGTGACCAGCTTTTCCACAATTATAGCAATTGCCCTTGAATCTTTTCTTGTTCTGCTCCTTATTCTTTCCAAAAGGTTTCATCCCTTTCTTATTCTTTGGAGCATCATTTTCAACGATGTTTGCTCCCATAATCATTAAATTTCCACGCGACTTCTTTTCAACTATTTTGTTATCTTCCTCAATCTTGAGACGAATGACAAGATCTTTCAACTTCATTTCCTTGCGCTTGTGCTTTAGATAATTTTTGAAATCTTTCCACGAAGGATGCAACTTTTCTATCATTGCAGCCATTTGAAATGCTTCATTAAGTACCATACCTTCAGCAATATGTTCATGAAAAATACATTGATGTTCTTGAACTTAGGTTCCAACGGTTCTGCTATCTATCATTTTATAGTCTAGAAACTTAACAACCATAAATTTTTTCAAGCAGCGTCTTCAGTCTTATACCTCTTCTCAAGTGCATCCCACAGTTCTTTAGAAGTTTTCATAGTACTGTAGATATTGTACAAATCATCATCCAAAGCACTTAGAATGTAGCCCTTGCATAGAAAATCAGCCTGTGTCTATGCCTTAGAAATCATAATTTTTTCATTGGCTGACATATCAGCAACAGGCACAAGAGGGTCTTCGTGTGTGAACTTCTGCATACCAAGAGTGGTAAGCCAAAAGAACACCCTTTGCTGCCATTCTTTGAAGTTGGCTCCAGAAAATTTCTATGGTTTTTCCACCGGTGGCACAGTAGTCCGGCTTGTTACCGCAACAGTCGTAGAAGTAGTAGCAGTTTGACTTGCCATTTCTTTTCACTGTCAAAATAGACAAACTGTTTTAATACTTTAGAATATCAAACTCTTTACAACAACAATGATGAAGTTTTTATATTCTTCAAATCGTTGTACAATTATGAACTTTAATATTCCAACGAAGTTTTTATACTCTTCAAGTCAGAATATTCATTTTATACAGAGTAGAAAACCTCATAGGTTTTAGTCTCCAAAACAGAATATAGTTAATATGAAAGAAAAATAAACTAAAATAATTTCATTAAGATTGTTAGTAATCTGTATTATAAAACGTTGAAACAATAATAATAATTTCTGAAAATAAAAGACAGAAACTTAAAATAAGAACAGTATCTGAAAAATTATGTAAGAACAAAAATCGAGCCCACTGAATGCACAGTGTGTTCTTAAGAAAATTATCCTCCTTAATGTACCCGAGGTTTTTGGAATCTTTCCTTATAGGATAGAACGATTTACTCACCAAAATAGCGGTATAGAAAATTAAGGTGATTGCGAACCACTCGAAGACAGTATATCACACAGGTTTTTTTAAGAAGTGCAGAAAAGAAGAAGAAGATGATTATTAGAAAAAGCTTTCGTAGTCAATTCTGAGGATCAATAGAAATATATAGCCTATTTGGGAAAAGGTTTGCAACTTTTTCAGAAAAGGTTGCAACCTTTCGAAAAATTTCTCCTATTGGAAAAAGGTTTGCAACTTTTCAAAAAAGGTTGCAACCTTTTGAAAGGAAATGTTTTAAATTAATTTAGAAAAGAAAGAAGTCAGGTTACGGGTCAGGATTTTAAACTAATTAAATAATAATTAATTAAAATTAAAGGAAATTTGGTCCAAAAAGATTATCAATCAATTAGATCATTTGACCAAATCCAAATCCAAATCCAAATTTGAATTCTTAGCCGAAGCCGAGCGGAGCGACGAAGACGACGGAGCGAGGGGAGACCCTCTTGTTGACTCTTTAACGACATGAAGGAGTGCTTCTACTTTTAAGTAGGAGACATTTTCTTTCCACCACCTATGTGGGACAAATGCTTATTTCATAAAGCAAGAAGGAATAACTCATTTTTTCCTACACTTCTTTTTCCCTTTATTTTCCATTCAACCTATCAATTATACCCAACATGTAGTACATCAATTGAAATTCAAGACATTGATTATAGGATCATGATCAACCATTCTCATTTCAGTTAGTGCCAAACCAATTTAGTTGTTCTGTTAGATTTTATTAACTAGTGGAGCTAAGCTACATTGATGCTTAATCACTAACAACTTCTACATAAGGAAGGTGACAGAGAAATGAGAATAGAGGGAGAAGAAAAGTTTTTGATATCTTCTGAATGTATATGTACAACTCCGTATATAGAGTTCACATTTCACACACCTTCTGTATTACATGTGCTCTGTAACTAACTTGCCAGCTATGCATAACTAACTTGCCAGCTGTTCATTTACAACTAACTAACAGCTTTCCAACAACTTTTGCTAATACACTAACTGCCTTGTATTATTCTCATTTTCTATTCTAACACTCCCTTTCAAGCTGGAGGTTGCATAGACATTAAAAATTCCCCAATACTTCTGTAAGAAGATCTGCGAGTTGTTTCTTTGTATTGATGTATTCTATCTGTATCAGTCAACTCTTGATCCTTTCTCTCGCAAAGTGACAATCAATTTCAATGTACTTAGTTCTCTCATGAAAAATTGGATTGACACCAATTTGAATTGCTGCCTTACTATCACAATGCAACCTCACAAGAACAATTACATTCACATTCAACTCTTTCAACACCCCAAGGACCCAAATGATTTCTGATACTATTGTTATACTCCTTCAGCTTCATCTGAACTTCTACTTACTATATGTTACTTCTTGGAATTTCAAGATATTAGTGAATTTACTAGCTTCACCATATAGCCAGTCACTAACCTGCTAGTATTTGGTCATGATGCTAGGTTTGAATTGCTATATGCTTTCATTTGAGTGCTAGGTTCACTGCTTAGCAAGAATCCTTGACCTGGACAACCTTTAATGTATCTCACCAATCTTAATGCAGCTTCCTAATGAGACACATTAGGTCTTTACATGAATTGAGACAACACTTGCACTGCAAAGCTTATGTCTGCTCTAGTAGTTGTCAGGTATAGGAATCTACCAATAAGCCTTTGATACGCAGTGACATCTAGAATAAAGGATCATCTTTCCTTCCTGTAGCCTCATCATAGTCAACTATTTGTTTGATATTTGCTTCTAAAGATGTGCTTGCTGATTTTAAACCTCCAAGACCACAATCAAAGATCAATTCTAGTGCATAGTTTCTCTAGTTGAGAACAATAATATTTTCGAATCTTAACACCTCAGTTCTAAAGAAGTATTTTAGATTACCAAGATCTTTCATTTTGAAGTTGCTGTGTAATGTGGCCTTTAATGCTTGGATTAAGTATTGCTACTGCCTGTTATGAGTAAGTCATTCACATAAATCAACATAATAGCAATATTACTATCAACCTTTTGGTAAAGAGTGAGTGATCATAGGGGCTTTGAGAGTATCCAGTTGCAGTCAAGGCATCTGTTAGCTTGAGGTTCCATTATCTAGAGGTCTGTTCAAGCCATATAAGGACTTCAAAAGTCTATAAACCTTATGCTCTCCCTGCTTCTGAAAACTCTAAGGTAATTTCATATAGACTTCTTTAAAAACATCACCTTAAAGGAAGGCATTATGAACATCCATCTGGAATAGAGTCCAATTATGAGAGGCTATTACACCAATCACAGTTCTCATAGTAACTATTTTAGCTACTGGAGAAAAGGTTTCATGATAGTCAAGTCACTCTTGTTGGTATTAACCCTTGGCTACCAACCTAGCCTTATACCTTTTTATTTCCCCATTAGCTTTGTGTTTCACTTTATAAACTTACTTTGAAAAATTAAGTTGTTTAACAGGAGGTAAATTAACTATTGTCCATGTATGATTCTTCTCTAAGGCATCCATTTTAGATTGCATGGTATCTATCCGCTGTTGATGCTTAGGAACTTTTTTAAATTTTATAGGTTTCACAGCCACTGAGAAAGCTATAATGTAAGTCTGATGGGAAGGGGTTAGGTGATCATAAGATAGGCAATTAGCAATAGGATATAAGCAAGTCATATTGGTTTTGTTTGGGACTATAGTCCTTATGCCAGAGTGCGGATTTTAAGACTCTATCAGTTTTTTTAGATAGAATAGGAACTGCAGCATGAGTGACATTCTCTGATGGTAGATCAGGTCTGATAACTTCAGGATCTACAGTTGGAGGTGTGGCGTGATCATCTTGTGTCTGCATAGGAGCTTCATGAGTATTAACATAATTCATGGTCCCTAGAGTGATATCTATCAGTTGTTCTTGAGTAGGATTAGTAGTTCCCTACCGATCATCATTGAGCCTATAAGTGTGAGGAGTAAAAATGTCCAATTGCATAGTGGAATCATAGCTTTGTGGTGACACATTGATAGAATAGACTGCTGCCTCCTTGAAAGGGAATATGTGCTCCATAAAAGTGACATCCCTACTTACATAGAAGCAGCGAGTCTCCAAATCCATGATCCTGTATACTTTTTGGGTTTCTGAGTACCCTATGAACACAGATCTCTTGGCCCTTGGAGCAAACTTATCCAGTTTTTGTAAGACTGAGGCAAAACACAAACATCCAAACACTGTCATGTGTTCTATGTTTGGTTTCTTTTCATGCATCTCATATGGGGACTTTTTTTGTAGAACTACAATAGGAATCCTATTGATTAAATAAGCTTATGTTTTAATATAATTTCCCCAAAATATAATTGATATCCCACTCTGAAACCTTAACTCTCTTGATGTATTTAGTATGTGTCTGTACTTTCTCTCAATAGTGCCATTCTGTTGAAGAGTGTATGGACATGAACTTTGATGAATTATGCCAAGAAAGGTAAATAAGGAGCTGCACTCTGTTCCATTATCAGTTCTTACAACTTGTACTTAAACATCAAGCTATGTATTAATTAGAAGTAGGAAATCTTTCAATACAATATGCACATCAATTTTATTTTAAAACAAACATAACCAGGTAAATCTATTGTAGTTATCGACAATTATCACAAAGTATTATTTTCTATCATAGGTGGAAACCTTATAATGTCTCCACACATCAACATGTATAAACTGAAAAATATGACTGGATCTAGTCATACTATCAGGGAAGGCTAGTCTACTTTGCTTAGCTACTGGACATACTTGACAATCATAATGTGCTTTGGTACCTAGATGTTTCGTGAGAAAAAGAATATGCTCCATTGCTTTGTTTGAAGGATGTCCAGGTCTGAGGTGCCACAACTCAGTCAGACATGTATCCTTCAGCGAAGCTGAAACAACCATAACATTGATCTCATTCTTTACTAAGTACAATCCATCACTCAGTCTATCAATCCCAATTACCTTGCCACTGTAGAGTATCTGCAACACAAAAAAATACGGAAAGAAACTCACACTGCAGGATAAATCCTTAGTGAGCTTTGGTTCTGAGTGTAGATTAAATTTGAAATCAGGTACATAAAGGACATTTTTGACTGTCTAGTTCCCAAGGATGACTGAATTTCATGTACTATTTATATGTTCTTTACTTTTTGTTGGTAATTGAACTGAATTAGACTGTTTACTTCTTACACACCTCAACTCATTTAATAATTCTTTATAAGAAGTTATATGGTGAGTTGCTCCCGAGTCTATTATCTAGTGATATGTAGAGGATTTAGTCATCAAGGAAACATTACCTGCCAAGTTTGCCTTGCAATCAGTTTATTCCCTGTTGTGTAATAGGTTTCTTACTTAATTATGCTCCTCTTCTGTGACTTCATATTCATGCTTTTGTTTCTCAGTTGAAACATTGTTGACTTGAGACCTGAAATTTCTAGTTTGATTATAGGATCTTGATCTAAACCTTCATTATTGTTCTGATAAGATCCACTTGCTGATCCCTGCTGCTTCCTTTTATTCTTAAAATCAGGAGGATATCTAACAATCCTATAACATTATTCTGTTACATGATTTTTGTAACCATAGATCTCACATGTTGTATGCCTAAGACTAATTTTCTTCCTTTGAATCCCTGTCCTCGTCCTGCAATCATAGTGAATAGTTCCTTATTTGTGTCATCTACACTTAACACTCTTTGGTTTTCTTCTTGAACTACTGTTGCATAGGTCTGGTTAACACTTGGCACCTCAGCCTTAAGTAATACATCACTTCTCATATGACTATAAGATTCATTTAGTCCTATTAAGAACATCATCAACCTTTGTTGATGTAGATGTTCAATATAGGGTCTAGCTTCGGTACACTCACATGAAGTAAAAGGCATTAATTTAAATTCCATGAAATACATAACATAGTAATCATACTTAACATATAATCATAACTTGTTCATAATAATTCATAATTCATAGATTAGCTCATTTCCATATCATACTTGCAATGTTAGTAAAAACCTTTCAACATCGAAATATCATACTTGCATAATTAATGTCATTAGGTTCCTAGCTCAGCAATTTTGGATCCTAAGTCACTTTTCTTCATAACTTGCATGAAATTCATATGTTGAACATAATTGAGATCTGTAATCATAATTCATACTTGAATTTAGGGTAATACTTGAATACATAGTCAATTTGATTTAAAACCATGAAATACTTGAAAATCATTGAACTTCATAACCATAATTCACGTAAGTGACCATTGAAAATAGCTTCATGCATGAACATTCATAATTCAACTTGAAATCATACAATTAATGTAAAATCATACTTGTAATGATCATTGAAAATAATTTAAAATGTAATTGAAACAACCCGATGGAATTCATCAAAACTAGGATTACAAACCAATGAAATTTAAAGAAATCTTTGAGGAGAGCCTTGGGACTCCATGGGTGAAAGGAATCCATGGGTCAATCCCAGCATAGCTTGGTGAAAACCACTAATAAATTGAGGAGGAACTTTGATGAACTTGAAACCCTAGCTTGAAATTATAGGAGAACCTTGAGAGAATTGCTTAGTCTTTCCTTAGGAAAATTTTGAAGAATGAATTGAATAGGAGGAGTATTTGAAGAATTGAGTAAATATAGACTTTGAACTTGGACATAAAAATGTCTAGGTTCATTGAATCCAACTTGGGAAAAGATAATATTACCCTTCATTAAATTTGGAACTTGACCCTATGACTTGGGTTCTACGATTCGTCTTTAAGTCTACGGATCGTAGACTTGAGGCATTCCGCAGGTATGGAAACCTGCAATTTTTCCTGTATCTGAAGTTGCTTTTATGATTCATCCCTATGAATCATTAAAAGGATTACAGGTCGTAGATCCTAGTCGTCCTGCAGGTCTCAAAAACCTGCAAAAACTATGCCTCTGATCTTTTCTTACGGGTATATTCTACGAATCGTCAAGGTGTCTACGAGCCATCGTTTTGAATCGTATATCCTTCCTCTTCCTCAACTTCTCTCATGCATGATTACCCTTTCTACGAGTCACTTTTATGACTCATAGGTCGAGTCGTACACTTGAGGTCAGTTCCTTTTTTTTGAGAATTTTCCCTTGTTCCAACTTTCTGACTTTCGAAGTTTTATATTATCTCTCCCTTAGAAATATTCATCCTCAAATGAGATTTAACTAGAATACGAAAAGACATAAAAAGAGGAATAGCAAACCAACATGAATACGATGACAAATCAAAATGCATAGAACATGAGATTTTCAAACTTAACTTAAAACATGACTTAAAAAGCAATCTTCATGAACATGAATACATATGAATCACATTTGAGAAAATGAATATGTAGGAGTTTAATCGATTAAATAAGAATAACTTACTACCTTAGGCTTGAGTGGAAGGAAACAAATACGGATAATGCTTTATCATGTACGCTTCTGCTTCCCATGTAGCACCCTCTATTTGTTGATTTTTCCACAATACTTTGACAGATGCAATTTCTTTGTTCCTTAATCTCTTCACTCACCGTCTAATATTTTCAACGAAACCTCTTCATAAGTCAATTTATCTTCAACATTCAGACTTTCCAATGGCATAATAGAGTTTGGATCATACCACAAATTTTCTCAACATAGACACGTAAATTACTGGATGAACCATAGCCAACTCAAATGGAAAATCCAAATCATATGACACTTTGCCAACATGCTTCAATATATAACAAGGTCCTATATATATAGGACGGAATTTCCCTTTCTTACCAAAATGTATTACCCTTTAGGAGTGAAACCTTCAAATAGACCCAATCACCGGCCTCAAATTCAAGCTCCCTTTACCTAACATCGAAATAGGACTTTTGAAGACTTTGAACCATCTTCAATCTCTCCCTTATGAGTCTCACCTTTTCCATAGCATCTATCACCAAATTGGGACCAATCAAGGCCATCTCATCTACTTCAAAACACCCCTCTGGGGACCTACACCTTTTCTTATACAATGCTTCACAAGGATACATTTAGATGGTAGAGTGATAACTATGAGCCCATTTGGATGGGCTTAAAAAATTAACATTAATCTATGAAGTAATTTTAGAACTTTGAAGTGCTGAAAGTTATTTTTATAAATAAGAAGTTGAGTGTTTGGGTAAAAATGCTTAAATGAGGAAAATGAGGTGAATTTTAGGATTAAAAGAATAAAAAGGGTAGTTTAGAAATTTAGTTAAAATATAAGGGATATAAAAGTAATTTCTATGGTCAAAGAAAATGACTTTAAGTAATTTTTTTAAAAAAGTTAAAAATCCTAACTTTTTATTTTTGACGGACTTTAAGAACTTTATGGCTTAAAGTTAGCGTTAGAAAAACACGTCCAAAAGCTAAAAAGGAGCTTTAAGTTAGTTTTGACCAACTTAAAGCCCATCCAAACGGGCTCTATTATTGTAGGCAAACTCAATCATGGCATAATAACGAAGTAGGAAAATGTATAGGTGATTGTCGGTAAGTGTTTAGCATGGCATTGTAGCTTTCCTAGTCGTATTTCCCTTTTAGTGAGTGCACGCATTAAAACTCACATGTATTCATTGCTTGCTCAAGAGATGGGTACTAATTACCAAAAGATAACTACAATAGAAATTTGAAGCATAACCTTTGTCTAAGAACTTGAGCCCAAGAGGGGATATTTTCTGAAATCAAAAGCAATGGTTAGTTAGCAATACATTCTGAGACAGATACCGAGATGAGATAAGTGAAATATATTTAATAGGGACAAGTAGTATTTAAGTGTACATAACTTTTTAGATTTTGCATGCGACGCACTGATATGCTATCATCAATACATAATGACTACTGAGTTATATGTCGTGGGGAACACAGTCCTAATTACCATCTCACATCGTTAACAACCTTTATTCTTATTCTGTTACTGTAAACTTTTAATTATCAAAACAATAAAATCATCACATTTACTTTATGCATGTTTGTTGTTTTTGAAATATTGACTGCAATTAAGTTTAAATGCTAGTAGACTTATTTTATCCGCATTCCTTGTGGGTTCGACCCCAACCTAGTTGGGTTCTACATTTGAAGGCGACCATTTTATACTTCTTAATTGAACTATAAGTTTGGGCATATCACCACTCTTATGTTATTTTATAAAGTTGGATTGTTATCTATTATAACCTTTTCTAATTATGTTAATGACCATGTTTTCATGAAGTTTTGTTGAGATAATGACTAAGCACTGAGAGGACTCTAAGGTGGGATTTGTTCTGGTAGCCATTGTAGATATCCAAGGAAATTCTAGTAGAAACCTTCAGTCACTATCTACGTTGTCCACGTAGGTTTATGATGCCAGTGTGGTGTATCTAGTGGATCCACATATAGCACAAATTTAGAGAAAGTACCATTATGGAGTCTACCGTGGCAAAGTAGCCTCCTTCTTCTCGATGTGGGGATCATCGAATTTCATGTTATAGCTCACATGGTCTTATATGTCGGTTAAAGGTCCTATCCCATATTAAAATAAAAGAAAAGGTATAAAGTTCTCATGATGATATTTTGATGCATTGACCAATGATTATGATATTTTAAGGTTTTTCATGATTTTACTAATGTTTTAAGATATTGTTTATGCACCTCATGATTCATATTAATTATATCCTATATTCGTTGTACATGCATACTTCTCACATACTTAGTGTATTCCATGTACTAACGCATATCTTTTGACTACATTGTATCATAATGTAAGGAGGGACGATCATCGTGCACCTCCTATTTATGAGTAGAGATGAGATTTTTTGCCTTCATTGTGGTGAGTCTTCATATTTCGAGGACAAGATATTTTATTTTCCTTACATCATATGAATTTTCACCTCTCGTATATTGTCATAGGTGAACTAGGAGCTTGTTTTATGCCCCTACCTAGTAGTATCTAGAGGAATGTTAGATGTTATAAAGTCTATGTTGTCATTTATTTTGAGTTTGAGACTTATGTACTTTTATTGAGACATTACTTTTGCATCTATGTTATTTCTTATCTGCTTTACTTACCATATGTATGCTCATGAACTAAGAGGCTTGATTGGAGTCCCTCGGGATTCTAATCATTGTATCACACCTTGGGTATAGCTTAGGTCATGACAAATTTAGTATCAAAGCAAAAGGTTAAAAGTTTCCTAAGGAGTCTAACATGATGAGTCCAGTAGATTCTTGTTCATCGGTATGAAGTACGCCACATATATGAATAGGAGACTTTGAGGCGTTCTAGGAAAAATTTCACTTCTTTCATTACTCTTAAGTCGTGCGATAGAGTTGAAATTTATAGGGATTCCTTCTATCTTGTGTCTTATGCATTTCAGAACATGTCTCATCAAGAAGAGAGTAGCCAGAAGAGTGATCAAGATGGTAGCTTTTCCACTCCGGTTGACCCACCCTCAAGTGCTGATATCTCTAATGTAGAGTTTAATAATGTCATCTTGTTATTAGCTAGGGTGGTGACCACTCAATTGAAACAACCAATAGTAACTCCTATGAGCACGAGTGTTAAAAAGAGGAAATGGTTGAGAAGAAGGAATATTAGGAGGGGGAATGGCTTTAATCATCAAAAAATTTCAATGGGGGAATCATCTGGTTTGTATTCGAGGAAGAGTGATGGAAAGTAAAGTTCTTACCCCTTGTGCTACTTATGTGGTAAGAATCATCCAGGGAAGTGCTTGGCTGGTACAAGAAGTTTTTATGGTTGTGGCAAGAGTGGACATAAGAGGAGGGACTGTCTAGTGGCTTCTACGAAGGGGTGAGAGATTCGTCAGTAGGTTAAGCCTAGTGATTCTTCAGATTTTCTGACCCAATAGGGTAATTCATTGTATATCAAAAGTCTTTGACTTTGTATTTATGCATTATTGGAATCGGGTGCTACTCTATCATTTGTTACTCGTGATCTTACTATGGAATTCATTGTTAGTCCCAAGATCTTATTAGAGCCTTTTTCGGTATATAGTATTGTTAGTGATTTAGTTGTGGCTAAGAGAGTCTATAGAAATTACCTAGTTTTAGTTTTCCATAAAATCACCTCAGTTGATCTTGTAGATCTTGATATGACTGATTTTGAGGTTATTCTCGGCATGAATTGGCTTCATGCATGCTATGATTTCATATATTATAGAGCCCATGTGGTCAAGTTCAGTTTCCTAATGAGTCAGTCCTAAAATGGAAAGGTAGTAAGTACTTGTCTAAAGGTTAATTCATTTCATGCCTTAAAGCCCAAAAAATGACTTCCAAAGATTGTATTTATCATCTTGTCCAGGTTAGATATACAAATTCTGAAGCTCCTACTCTTGAGACAGTTTCATTCTTTAATGAATTTTTGAAAGTTTTCCTCGATGATCTCTTAGGTATCCCTCCCGAAAGGGGAATAGAATTTGGTATTGATCTTATTCCCGATACCTAATCTATCTTTATTCCTCCTTATCGAATGATCACAGAAGAATAGAAAGAGTTAAAGGATCAATTAAAGAATTTATTGGATAAGATTTTCATTAGATCGAGTATCTCTCCAGAGGATGCTCCGATTCTCTTTGTTAGAAAAATGGATGGTTCTATCCGTATGTGTATTGACTATCAGCAATTGAACAAGGTCACAATTAAGAATAAGTATCTTATTCCAACGATTAATGAATTGTTCAATCAACTTCAAGGAGCAGGTTACTTTTAAAATGTTGATCTCCGATCGGGTTACTATCAACTCTGAGTAGGAGAATGTGACATTCCGAAGACAGTGTTTAGAACTCGTTATGGCCACTTTGAATTCTTGGTTATGACTTTTGGACTAACAAATACTCTGCAACTTTTGTGGATTTTATGAACAGGGTGTTCAAGTAATTGGATATGTTCATAATTGTGTTCATTGTGATATTTTAATTATTTTCGGAATGAGAAAGATCATGTCGATCATTTGATGATTGTCTTGCGAATTCTCAAGGACCGTCAGGTATTTGCTAAGTTTATCAAGTGAAAATTTTGGTTGAGGTCAGTTCATTTTCTTGGCCATATTGTCTTTGGTGAACGTATTATGGTTGATCTTAAGAAGACTGAAGTGGTGAAGAATTGACCTATACCATTGTCTCCTTTCAATATAAGGAGTTTCTTGGGCTTATCTGATTATTATAGATGGTTTGTGGAAAGTTTCTCTTCCATCGCATCGCCCTTGACCACTTTGACACAAAAAAAGGTGAAATTCTAATTGTCCAAGGCATGTGAGAAGAGTTCTCAAGAGTTGAAGGATAGACTTACCTCCGCTTCAGTGTTGACTTTGCTGGAAGGTTTCGATGGTATTGTTGTCTATTGTGATGCTTCACGAGCTAGTCTTGGTTGTGTGATAATGATAAATTATAAATTGATAGCATATGCTTTTAGGAAACTCAAGGTGCATGAGAATAATTACCCAACCCATGACTTGGAGATAACAACAGTGGTACCCGCTTTGAAGTTTTGAGATACTATTTAAATAATGTACATGTTGCATATTCACCGACCATAAGAGCTTGCAATATGTATTAACCTAAAAGAATTTGATTCTTTGACAATGGAGATGGCCTGAATTATTGAAGAATTATGACATGAGTGTGTTATACCATTTGGGAAAATCAAATGTGGTTGCCCACACTCTTTAGTAGATTGTCCATAATAATTTTGCCCATGTTAAGGATGAGAAGAAAGAGTTAGTATGGGATGTGCATAGATTAGCTCATTTGGGAGTTCGATTGGTTAATTCCGAAAATGATGGTGTTATTGTGTAAAATAGTTCTGAATCATCTCTTGTGGCGGATCTAAAGGCAAAACAAGATAGTGATCCCTCTTTGGTTGAATTAAAGAAAATGGTTGCCGAAAAAGCCATTGAGGCTTTCTCCTAAGGGGGAGATGGTGTTTTGAGATATCAAGGCTGGTTATGTGCTCCGAATGTTGATGGCTTGAAAGATATGATATTGTCAGAGGCTCAAATTTTGCAGTATTCTATTCATCCGAGTTCCACAAAGATGTATCGAGTTTTGAGGGAAGTCCATTGGTGGAATGACATGAAAAATAATATTGTGGAATTTGTGGCTAAGTGTCCTCATTGTCAACAAGTAAAGGTTGAGCATAAAAAACAGGGAGGTTTGGCTCTAGACATTGAGATTCTTTCTTGAAATTGGAAGCTTTGAATATAGACTTCATTACTGGTTTGCCTCGTACTCGTAGGCAACGTGATTCTATTTGGATGATTGTTCACCGAATGACCAAGTAGGATTAATTTTTTTCCTATTAAGACTTCATACATAGCTGAGGATTATGCTAGATTGTACGTCCGAGAGTTGTTTTAGCTTTATAGTGTTTCGTTGTCTATCATCTTGGATTAAGATAGTCAGTTTACATCTTAGTTTTGGAGATTTTTTCAAAAGGGTCCCAGTACTCAAGTGAAGCTTAGTACAACTTTTCACCCACAGACGGATAGTTAGGCCGAGCGTACTATTCAGACATTAGAGGATATGTTGAGAGCATGTATTATTAATTTTAATGGAAATTGGGATGATCATTTGTCATTGATAGAGTTTGCCTATAATAACAGTTATCACTCTAGCATTGGGATGGCTCCATTTGAGGCCTTGTATGGTAGAAGGTGTAGATGCCCTATCGGTTGGTTCCAAGTTAGTGAAGTTGTGTTGATAGAACCCAAATTAGTATTTGAGGCTATGGAGAAGGTTAGAATCATTAGATAAAAATTGAAGATGGCCCAAAGCCGACAAAAGTCCTATTCGGATATGAGAAAAAGAGAACTTGAATTCGAGGTCAGTGATTGGGTTTACTTGAAAATTTCATCCATGAAGGAAGTGATGCATTTTGGTAAGAAGGAAAAGTTACGTCCTCTCTATGTTGGGCCATAACATATTTTAAAACAAATTGGTAAGGTGGCTTACGAGTTGGATTTGTCTTCCAAGTTGGCATCAGTGCATTCGGTGTTCCATGTGTCTTTGTTGAGGAAATTTGTTGCTGATCCTAGCTCCATTATGCCATTGGACAATATTGAAGTTAAAGAGAGTCTTTCATATGAGGAGGTTCCGTTTGAGATCTTGGACTGAAAAGTTAGAAACTTAAGGAACAAGAAAATAACATCAGTTAAAGAGTTATTGAGGAACCAAGAGATTAAGGGTACTACATGGGAGGCTGAAACCGATATGATGTCCCAATATCCTCATTTATTTTCTTCTATGCCTAGTTAAGGTATTTAGTTCCTTCATGATCCAATCAGCCCAAGTCATGCGTTTCAATTGTTCTCATGGTTTCATATGCATTCATGTTTATATGTTTTAGCTTAGATTAAAGATTTCATATTTTATGCATTATTGAGATGTTTTACATTCATGTTGGGCTATTATATTCCTTTCCAATTCCATCCATGCTAGCTTGAGTCCCATTCGAGGATGAATGTTCCCAATGGAGATATATTGTAAGACACCAAAAGTTGGAAAGTCTTAAAACAAGTTTTAAAAGGTGAATTTTCAGAAGAGTGCACTTTTGGCACTAGGTGATGACCACGAAGGCCATCACAGTTCAGATTCATCACCACAGTTCATGGTGTGCCACCGTGGTGGAGATTCAAAAACTTAAACCCTGCAGGGAAGGGTCCACAATAGGGACCACAGGCCGTGGTGAGAACCACGAGCTGTGGTACCCTCCGTGGTGACCCCTCCCCTAAGACCCTCAGAATTTATTCCAAGTCAGGGACAATGACCCAACCACCACAGACTTTATTACCCTTTTTAGGTCGTGGTGGTTCGCGTGGTGGGCACTCCTTTTTCAAATACCCATTCCCCGAGTTAAGTCCAGCACCATGATCCCAGTACGGTCTATATTGACCTTCACGGGTTGTAATGATGGTCTGTCCTGAGTCTCGAATTCGGTTTTAAGTTAGGGTTATTTTGGTCATTTTTCTATATTTCTATAATGAATGTGGATGATTTTTGAGACTAGATTCTTACCTATTAACTAACCTAAATTCCCCTAACCCTTCTATTCTTATCATAATTCCCCAAAATCCAAAACCTTCTCTCTCATGTTTTCTCTCAAAGGTCTTCTTCTCCCTTAAGCAATTGAAAGGATTTCTTCAAGGTCAAGCTTCTATTCTCTTCAATTTAGTGCTCATAAAGGTCAAGGTATGTGAGACTTCATCCATAGGTTCCATTCACCTATGGAGTCCCAAAGATTTCTTCTCAAATTCTATTATGATTTCTTTAATTAAAAGCCCTAATCTTATGATTTACATTGGGTCTTCTCAATTATGATACACTTTAATGTTATTAGCCTAATTATATCATATTGCATGATTTCAAGTTGAATTTCAATGACCCAAAGCTATATGCTAGTTTCAAGTATGATTTATGAGATATGATCATTATTTTCAAGTTATATTTTATGAAAGCTTTATGAATGAGTTCAAAGATGCTTTATGAAAAGAAGTTTATGAAATATGATTCTATGATGTTTCAAGAAAGTTAATGATAGGGCAAGTTAGACCCTAAAGCTATTTTTATGAGTAAAGATATGTAATGATAGAAGACCTACACCTACATTACATGAGTTATATGATAGATGAGCTAATCCTATGATTTTCCATGATAAAGCTAGATGAGTTATTCTTATGTTATTTTATAAAGATGAATTGATATTAGTTATTGTCTTTCCTATGAAGTTTATGTTCGTGTTTTATGAAAGTTCTGTTGGGATATTGACTAAGAACCGAGTGAACCTTGGGATAGGCATTCTCTCCCACAGTTTGGGCAAGAGACCCATAGTAGGATCCCATTGTTCCATAACTATGTTGCTCACATAGGTTTACATATATATATATATAGCAAAGCTAGCAGATATACATAGCTCAGTTAGATGAGTTACTATTGGAGTATGCCCTGACAAGGTAGCCTCCCCTATCTCGATGCAGGAGTCATCGGATTCCATGTATTAGCTCGCATAGTCTGATATGTCAGTTAAGGATCCTATCCCACACCAGTTTCAGTTGAGTTATGAGTTTTGATGCATTGACTAATGAGATAAATGTTATAATGCTTTCATGACTTTATTCATGTTTTTAAGATATTAGTCTTGCATCCCATGATTTATATTATCTATGTCCTATGTTTATGGTTCATGCATATTCTCACATACTTAGTATATTCCATGTACTAACATATACTTTTACCTACACTGTATTATAATATAGGGTACGATGATCACGCTCATTCTCCTCCCGCTCGTGGTTAGAGTTAGCACTATTATACTGTTGGTGAGTCCACATGTTGTTAGGACGAGACATTTTATTTCTTATGAGTTTATGACTTTCTTTTATCTTTATATTGGGTGAGATGGGAGATTGTCTCACGCCCCTAATAAAGTATTAGAGGCATGTTAGATAGTAAAGAGTCTATGTTGTCATTTTCTCATTTCGAGACTTATGTTATTTTTGAGATTTTGCTTCCGTATCTTGATCTAGCTTTACTCACTTCATTTACCGTATAAATTCTCTTGAATGTTATGCTAAAAGGCTTGGTTGGAGTCCTCGAAATTCTAATCATCATGTTATGACTAGGCCCTAGGTTAGGTCGTGACAGAGAGACCTTGAATATGGACTTCATTATAGGTTGGCCTCGTACTCGAATGCAACATGATTCAATTTGGGTGGTTATTAACTAAATGGCTAAGTTGGCTCATTTTCTCCTTATGAAGACTTCATATTCAGCCAAGGACTATGTTAGATTATATATCCGAGAGTTGGCCAAGCTTCATGGGTGTCCCATTATCTATCATATCAGATCAAGATACTCATTTTACATCTCAGTTTTGGAGATCTTTTCAATAGGGTCTTAGTACTCAAGTGAATCTTAGTACAATTTTTCACCCTTAGAAGGATGGTCAGGCCATACTATTAAAACTTTAGAGGACATATTGAGAGCCTGTGTCATTGATTTTAAGGGTAATTGGGATGATCACTTGCCATTGATAGATTTTGCATATAATCACAGTTACCATTCCAACATTCATATGGCTCCATTTGGGGCCTTATATGGTAAGAGGTGTAGCTCTCCTATTGGTTAGTTCGAAGTTGGTGAAGTTGTCTTGATAGGACCCTATTTGGTGCATGAGGCTATAGAGAAGGTGAGGTTGATTAGAGAAAGATTGAAGACTGCCCAGAGTCGATAAAAGTACTATTCATATATGAGAAGAAGAGAACTTGAAATTGAGGAAAATAATTGGGTTTATTTAAAAAATTTGCCATGAAGAGTGTGCGCTTTTTGGCAAATAAGAGAAGGTACCCGCTAGTAGGTCCATATCAGATTTTGAGGCAAATTGGCAAGGTGGCATATGAGTTGGATTTGCCTTTTAATTTGGCATCGTTGCATTTGGTATTCCATGTGTCCTTGTTGAAGAAGTTTGTTGGTGATCCTATCTCCATTGTAACTTTGGACAGAATTGGTGTGAGAGAGAGTCTTTCATATGAGGACGTTCTGGTTGAGATCCTAGACCGACGAGTTAGGAAGTTGAAAAATAAGGAAATAACTTCAGTTATAGTGTTATGGAGGAACCAAGAGGTTGAAGGTGCTACATGGGAAGCCGAAGATGATATGATGTCACAATATCCTCATCTATTTCTTTTGGTTTCTAGTTGAGGTATTGAGTTCCTTTATGATCCACTCAGCCCAAATTATGTGTTTCATTCATTCTCAGGTTTTCATATGCATTCATGTTCATGAAAAGAGTTTTAAAGAAATATTTTAGCTTGGATTGAATATTCCGTATTTTATGCATTTTCAATATATTTTGCATTCATATTATGCTGCTATGTCTCCTTCCTATCCTATTTATGCTAGTTTGAGTCTCATTCAAGGACGAATGTTTCCAAAGAGGAGATATTGTAAGACCCCAGAAAATGAAAAGTCAAAAATCGAGGTTTAAAAAAAGTTTCTCAGAAGATCCCAACTTTTGGCACCAGGTGGTATTTCACGAAGCCCACCACAGGCCGTAGTGCTTTTCACGAGCCATGGAGAGCAACTGTAAATGTCAGTAGTCAAATAGAAATTTTGGAGAAGGAACCCCGGATGGCTTCACAGCCCGTAGTGTAAACCACGAACCGTGATGAGGCCCGTGAGCCCAACTCCTCAAACTACTATTCAGGGTGCGTACCACTAAAGGCACCACGAGCCGTGTTGGCCCCCGTAGAGCTCACCTTTTCAGACCTAAATCTGAGTCCATCACCACGACCACCACAGGCCATGGTGAGCTTTACGGGCTGTGGTGGGCTTCCGTCCAGGGGTCCAAATTCAATTAAGTTCATGAGTATTTTGGTCTATTCCTATGTTTTCATTAATGAATGTGGACGATTTTTTGGGAGTTTGTTCTAACCTATTAACTACCCTAAGTCCTCCTAAACCTCTCATTCTCACCCAAACACTCAAAAGACAAAGTCTTCTCTCTAAAGTATTCTCTCAAGAGTCTTCTTCTTCCTCAAGCTAACTTCAAGAGAAATTCAATTCAAGTCTCCAATCAAGAGCAAAATTAGGACTTCTAAGATCTAAGGTATGTCGGAATTCATTCATAAGCCCTTTCACTCTTGAAATCCCAAGTTTTCTCCCTAAATCTCTTATGAATTTCTTCTTCTAAAAGCCGTAATTTTATGAATTGTATTGGATCTTATTAATATGATATATTTCATTGCTATTAACCTAATTATGCATAATTTATATTACATTGCATGATTTCAAGATGAATTTCAATGACCCATGCTATATGCTAGTTTCAAGTATGTTTTCAATGAGTTATGATTATGATTTTCTAGTGATTTCAATGAAAGCTTTATGAATGACTACACAAGGTTTATGAATTACTCATGAAAGATTATGAATGATGTTTCAATGATGCTTTAAGCAAGAGGTTGTAGTGCAATAAGGTCAATTCTTGCACAATCATGTTAAAGATGTATAAAGAGTATGATGGAATTTTCTCACACTCTCATGATGAAGATGATAGATGAGATACTCTTATGTTATTTGATAAAGTTGGATTGGTATCTATTATAACCTTTTCTAATGATGTTAATGACCATGTTTTTATGAAGTTCTATTGGGATAATGACTAAGCACAAAGAGGACTCTAAGGTGGGATTCAATTCGGTAGCCATTGTAGCTACCCGACCAAGGGAATCATAGTAGCAACCTTTAGTCCCTAACTATGTTGCCCACATAGGTTTATGATGCCAATAGGGCGTAGCTAGTGGATCCACATATAGCAAAAGTTAGAAAAAGTACCATCACGGAGTCCATCGTGGAAAAGTAGCATCCCCCTTCTCGATGTGGGGATTAGCAAATTCCATGTTATAACTCGCATGGTCTTATATGTCGGTTAAAGTTCCCCACATCAAGGTAAAAGAAAAGGTATAAAGTTCTCATGATGATGTCTTGATGCATTGACCAATGATTATGATTTTTAAAGGTTTTTCATGATTTTACTCATGTTTTAAGATATTGATCAGGCACCTCGTGATTCATATTGATTATGTCCTATATTCATTGTACATGTATACTTCTCACATACTTAGTGCATTCCATATACTAACGCATACTTTTTGCCTACATTGTATCATAATGTAGGGATGGACGATAATCTCACACCTCCTATTCGTGAGTATAACTCAGCTTGTTTGCCCTCATTGTGGTGAGTCCTCATATTTTGAGGATTAGACAATTTATTTTCCTTACGTCGTACAAATTTTCATTTGACTTATGTTGTCATGGGTGATTTAGGAGCTTGTCTTATGCCCCCACCCAGTAGTAGAGGCATGTTGGGTGTTATAGATTCCATGTTATTGTTTATTTCAAGTTTGAGACTTATGTCCTTTTATTAAGACTTTACTTTCACATCTATGTTGTTGCTTATCTGTTGTACTTACCTTATGTATGATCATGTATGATATGCTGAGAGGCTTGGTTAGGATCCTTCGAGATTTTAATCATCGTGTCACACCTAGGATCTAGCTTGGGTTGTCACAATAACTCGGACCCAAACCAACTTCTTCTCTTTGCGAACACTAAACCCAATCTCGCTAATGTGAGACCCAATCTCGTGAAAATGAAAGACAAATCCGCAGAGCTTCGCAATTACGACCTCCACTTTGTGATCACAAAGAAAGAAATTAGGTGCATCAACAATTGTGCATCAACTTCCAAAACTTCAAACATCCCTAGGAATTCACCAGAAATCCCTTGAACATAAGTCAATAGTGCAAATCATTTGTAAAACACATTTTAGACTTGTTGGAATCGATGAAATAACATTTCAAAATTGTTTATATCAAATGTTGATCGAAGACAACTAAAAACTAATGGAAACTTTAGAACACTATCAAAAGCCTAAAAAATCGAATAAAACCTCTACCTAGGTTAAAAATTATCCTTCTGACCTAGTCGAACCCTCAAAACTCGAATTCGACCTCGCCAACATCAAATGTTGATTTTTCAAACTTTCAAAACTCATCTGATCACCTCAAAAATTGTACCATCCATCCTTATAAGTTATTAATACCAATCCAAAGTTACAGG
This sequence comes from Solanum dulcamara, assembly GCF_947179165.1. NCBI lineage: Eukaryota > Viridiplantae > Streptophyta > Magnoliopsida > Solanales > Solanaceae > Solanum > Solanum dulcamara. Next base: position 23,425,258 of record NC_077243.1, read on the forward strand.
GAGGATCAAATAAAAAAAAGACGAAAATCACATAATGACCTTAAGGGTCGTTACATTTTGAATATTTCAAATGTCTTTCCACATGATTTCAAAATAATAAAATAAATATATTTCTTCCATATAAAATATTTCATATTATTCTTTAACTTGAAAGTAAATTTTCACTTGATCTTATGCATGTGAGTATAATATATATCTCAATTAATTAATTTCAATTTATTAATTAATGAAATAACTAAGTGAAGTATAATATTAACTAAAGCTATTTTTAAACACACCGAACATGTATTTCAAAATCATCACAAATTAAAGTGAATCATCTACTTTTATATTCATCAAAATAACAAAAAGAAAATAGAGGTAGAAATCCACAATTAGATAATAAAACAAAATAAAGAATGGAAAATTTCATAAAAGTAAAGTTACCTAATTTACATAGCAAAAATATAGCCAAATATTTACATTATAAATCTTTAAATCAAAACATAGTTTGATGTACAATAATAAACATCTAGTACACAACAATATACAAAGCTCTCATATTTCTTTTTTATAAAAATATTTAAAACTTGATAAACAATATTATACACTAATATATAATATTATACGAAATTATAAGAGGTATTTATACACCCATATACAATAATATACAATTTTATATATTATACTATACTATACCAAATAAATTTCGTCAAACTTTACCAAATGATTTTTGTCAAACGGCCATATGGAATTTTCTGAAAATTTATGGCGAGGTAGATCTAATGATAGTCAATCATCCCCAATAGGTGAGACGTCATGAATCAAAATAGAATTTGATGGGGAGATATTTTGAAAATGGCTGGTAATTTGTTCTTAAAATTTCACTACAATAATTGCGTATGCAATTTGAGATTTTCCGGAGTTGTGGTTTGAATTTTGATACGATTCTTCTTGTTGTGTTGGATTCATCTCATCAAGACCTATCATTTAGATTTGCGTTTGAATTTCTTGGAGGTCAGGAGGGGGCTATGGTCCTATGGAAGCCCTCTAGGCCCTTAAGCTTCTCCTTTGAGCTAATTTAGACAAACATTGAAAACCTTGACGATATTATGTAGTGTAAAGTAATGTACTTATCTCAATAAATAAATTAGAACCCGAATTTTAATGCTTAATTATTTTCTTAATTTGACATGATTTGGTGTTCAATCTTTGTAATAATTTTGAGGGAGAATACTTCTAATGTTCGAAACTCATTTAACAGTAGAGATCCCGCAAAAGAATATCAAGAGAAGGAAGACCGTCACATTCTGTGTTTGGCCTTATTAACAAAAAACAGAAGGAAATTTCTTTGTTTCACATTATAAACACTTTAAAATTTAATTTCTGACAATGTGATTTGAATTGTGACTTGTTCATTAGCCCTCATTCTCGTACCTTATGACGTCTAGTCATGGCTGTTCGATTGTTTGTAAGTTGACGTGATAGTGGGTTGTTGAGACTCACAATCTTAACATTTAAGGTAAGAAATATTTACTATTCAAGAAACTGTCGTTTATTGATGAGGCCCAATTATTTGAGTTGGTATTTTATTGTTTAGAAAAAATTATCTAACTACACAACTTATTTTATCATATTGTAATGACCCGCCGCATCATCAAACCACAAAGGCACCACGTGGCATGACGTTGTCTATGTGAAAGCTTACATAGGAAAAAAGACTAGACTTAGTGGAATATTCTAGAAAAATGTGGGAATTTCCCATAGTAGATCATTAAAGGGAAATTTACATAAATGTACTACATTAAGAAAATATTTATCATTTATATCAATAATATTTTTTTCACTGAACACTTATAATACAATTATAATACAATTTTAATACATATTAGTAAGAATAATTTATAAAACTCATATAATACAAATTTTATTCATGGATAATATATTTATCACATACTTTAATACAGTTATAATACATTGTGTCAAATTCTTACCAAACAAGTATAATATATTTTAAAATACTTATAATACATTTATATTGCATGCATAATTCACTTTTAATACATGACAGATATATCACAATATTGTTATATATTGCTATATTTGGTAATAAATAAAAAGTATCGCTAAAATCAATAATTATTTATTAAAAAGTATTTTTCCTAGTAATTTTTCCTTCATAAGATATCATAAATTTACGTAGAAGGTCCTTGAAATCTTCTAGAATTGTAGAGTATTCTAGAGAAGGTATCTACTTGTAAATATGTAGGAACTTACAACAATAATTATTATTTGTATTAGTCCCTAAGTTAGTAGTATAAATAGAGGGATATTTATTTGTATAACCCATCAAGCAAAAATCGAAGTTCTCTACAACACAATCTTTTCTAGCAATCCTCTTGTGTTCTCTCTTCCATTCTTTTAGCAATTCCTAGAGTATGACTTGGCATAGAAAGATCATGAGCAAACACATGAGCAAGTTATCAAGTGTCGCACGTGTGCTTAGTAGAAGGATAAAGACGTGACAATATGGTATCAGAGAAAGGTTACAACTAAGGAGATGTCAAACGATGGAGAAATCAATGTTGCTGACACCCAAGCCAATGTCACCCAAGATGCCACCAGCAAGAATGACTATAAGAAAAAGAGGAATGCCGCCAATAAGAATCAGGAGGTGTGGCTCGAGGTTGAGCCAAATGAAGGGCTTACATCCTAAGAACCTTCTACCACTAAGGCGAGCAAGGATGATGTGGAGGTCCTACCTAAGGACACCTCGCTCGGTAGAGAGTGGGTCACGAAGATTAATGTGGGGATAGATGCAGTAGAGATATTTGACCAATGTCTGGGGAAGGTAAGAGACACTCTAAGCGTTCTTGAGGGACATAATTTTGAGGAGATCGAGAGCATCTGAAATGACTTGGATGAGTGTACACAGAATGAGATAGAGACAATGCATACCATCACTATCTTAGAGTGTAGACTCATAGAGGCGTTAAGAACTATTAATGCCATTGAAGGCAAAGATGGGGGCAATAGAAAGGCATGTCGACGCTGGCATGACTGAGACAACCAAAACCATTGTCGTGACGAGGGAGGACAAGATTGAGGCTCCCAAGCCACCAGTTTTCAAAGGGGTTCGTGATACACAAAAAGTAGAGAACTTTCTTTGGCACCTAAAAAACTATTTCCAACATGGAAATACAAGGGAGGACGATGCAAAGATCAACACTGCGATTTTGTACTTATCAGAGACTGTCATGCTATGGTGGAGACATAAATCGGCTGATGCTGAGAGAAATTGTTCACTATTAGCACATGGGATCATTTTAAGGCCGAGTTCAAGAGACGGTTCTTCCCAAATAATGTCTTATACGAGGTAAGACGTAAAATTCGAGACCTGTAGAAGACATGGAGCATACATAATTATATCAAAGAGTTACCACCCTTATTCTCTAAATTCCTAACCTCACTAGCGTGACTTATTGTTGCACCTTATGGACCGTTATAAAATTGGGCCAAGTAGGATTTACAACGCCGATAAGGTATGAATATAGACCAAGACATGGTGGAGACTGAGTCTTTGATGGATTATACATGAAAGGTCTGATAAGGATAAAGGGAAAGAGTTTAAAGGTATTAACACTAAATAAACATGGAAAGCCAAGTACTTTACCAAGGTGGACCTTTGGAAAGGCTACTACCATTCGCATTACGGAAGGAGACGAGCTGAAGACAACATATCTGATGAAATATGGAGCCTTTGAGTGGTTGGTAATGCCCTTCGGCTTAACCGATGCACCTGCTACATTTTGCACCCGCATGAACATGATTTTTCATCCATATCTTGATCAGTTCAAGGTAGTATACTTAGATGATACAGTCATCTACAGTAACACTTTAGAGGAGTATGTAGAGCATTTAAGGAAGGTTTTCCAAGTCTTGAGGAAGAATGTGTTATACATTAAGAGGGAGAAGTGCAAGTTTGTACGAGCAAAGGTATATTTTTTGGGCCATGTCCTCAGCAATGGTGAACTACACATGGACGAGACTAAAGTATGAGCTATCCAAGCGTGGGAAGCACCTACAAAGGTAACAAAATTGAGATCCTTCCTTGGCCTTTTTAACTACTATCGCCAGTTCATCAGTGGATATTCAGCCAAGGCAGCACCACTGACCTAGTTACTAAAGAAGAACAAGCCATGAGTTTGGATGAAACATTGTCAAAAGGCATTTAAAGGCCGTAAGACAATTGTGCCAAAGGAGCCAGTCTTGTCATTACCCTACTTTACCAAGATATTCAAGGTACATATAGATGAGTTTGATTTTTCTATTGGAGGTGTCTTAATGTAGGATAAGCATCCCATAGCATTTGAGAGTCGCAAATTGAATGAGATAGAATGACATTACACAATGCAAGAAAAGGAGATGAGTGCCATTGTGCATTGCCTTCACACATGGAGACATTACCTGCTCGGATTGAAATTTGTAGCCAAGACTAACAATGTAGCCACTAGTTACTTTCATACGCAGAAGAGAATTACACCAAAGCATGCTAGGTGGCAAGACTTCTTGGCCGAGTTTGATTATGTACTAGAGTATAAGACAGGCTGGGATAATGTCATGGTTGATGCCTTGATCCAAAAAGTCGAACTTGCTGCCATTACTACAATAAGCTAGGACATTTAAGACGCTATAAAGAAGGGTATGCAATATGATCCAGTAGCCAAGCAACTCATGGAGTTAGCCACCCAAGGAAAGGTGAGACGCTTTTGGGTGGATAATGATCTGCTGCTCACCACTAGATGGAGAGTCAACGTGCCTAAGTTTAGAGATATTAGGCAACGTATCATGAAGGAGAGTTATGACACCTTATGGGCTAGCCATCCAGTCCAACGTCGTACTAGGGCCTTAGTTGAGTCGGTCTACTACTGGCGCGCATGCGAGAGGACACAAAGTGGTATGTTCAGACTTATCTTGTGTTCTAACAAGACAAGGTTGAGCAGAGACAGCCCAAATAACTTTTGGAGCCACTACCAATTGCAGAACGTCTATGGGAGAGCGTATGTATGGACTTTATCACTTGTCTACCAAAGTCCAATAGTTAAGGCTCTATCATGGTGGTCGTGGGTAGATTTTCTAAATACGCCACTTATATGCCCGTCTCACCAAGTTGCACAATCAAGGAAGCCGCTAAGCTATTCTTCAAGAATGTGATGAAGTATTGGGTTTACCGAGGCATATCACCAATGATCTTGATCCCCGCTTTACTGGAATTTTTGGAGAAAGTTTATTTGATATACTTTGCACAGAGCTGCACTTCCCTACTAGTCTTCACCTACATACAGATGGAAGGACAGAATAGATCAAGGTCTTATTAAAGTGCTACTCGAGGCATTATATAAGCGCGTATTAGAAGATTGGTCAAAGCTCTTAGACATCGCCCATTTTTCTTATAACTTATAGTGGAGTGAATCCATAGGGCGTACACCATTTGAGTTAGATACTGGTCAAAAGCACCAAACTCCACATTTACTATCACCCACGTTCGAAGGAAAGAGCTTGGGAGCTTATCATATGGATAAAAGATGGGAGGAGCAACTTCACACTGTTAAATCCTATTAAGACAAGGTAGCTAAGAGGATGAAGAAATTTGCAGACCATAAGAGATGTCGTATAGACTATCGATTTGGAAACATGGTCATGGTGAAATTTAAACCAAGATAGTTTAAGACGCTATAAGGCATGCACCATAATCTATTTCGCAAATATGAGGGATCATTTAAGATCCTTTCTAAGGTGGGCAAGATATCATACATGTTTGACATGCCTCCACATCTTAAGATTCATCATTTCTTCCATGCCAACATGCTTAAGTTATACCACAAAGACAAGAATGACCCAAGCAAAGGCCAATCAAGTCGTGCGCTTATTACTATCACTTCCTTGCATGATTGAGAGATTGAGAATATCATTAACTATCATGCTAGGTGAAAATAAGGACAAAAAGCTACCGCCATGTTCCTCATCCAATGAAAGGGACAATCACCAGAAGAAGCCACATAGGAGTGGTACGAAGACTTGTGGTAATTCAAAGACAAGATTCAAGAATTTATGCAACGGCAATAAGTCGCGGTCGTCGCAACATCAGGTAGGGAAGAGTATGATAACCCACCACATCATCAAACTGCATAGGCGCCATGTGGCATAAAGTTGTCAATGTGGAAGCTTTCATATAAAGAAGACTAGACTTAGTGGAATATTCTAGAGAAAAATGGAGGAATTTCCCATGGTAGATCCTAGAATATCATAGATTTATGTAGAAAGTCCTTGAAATCTTCTAGAATTGTAGAGTATTCTAGAAAAGAGACTTACTTGTAAATATGTAGGGACTTACAAAATAATTATTTACTTGTATATTAGTCCCTAAGTTAATAGAGGGGCATCCATTTGTAAAAATCATTAAGCCAATGTCTTTATCTTTTATGTTTAATTTAGTGACTACTCTTATTTATCATCTTTTAATATAATGAGATTGTCTCAATACATAATGCTCACTATTTTGTCTATTATATTAGATCAGTTGAAGAAATGTAAATTATTAATAAATTTTATATCTCAAGTTCTTCAAATTATATTAGATAGTTTAGTATTGACTTTTAGGTGCATGTCGTTTGGCCCCAAATGTGAAATTTGGGTGAAGTTTATGTTGGTCTATGACCCATGTTTCAGCCAAAGGCCCAAAGCCTAATCCTATTTGTAAAAAGATTGGAATAATTCTCCTAATTTGGTTCCCAATTCTATTTAGAAAAGATTTGGAATTAATAACCTATTTGGAGTTGGTTTTGCCTTTAGGAAAAAGTATCATTTTATAAATAGGATGATTTGAGAGAATTATGCAATTGCTCATTGGTAGTGTCTTTGAGAGACATTAGGCACATAAGAGAGGTTTTTGAGAGAGCTTTCAACAAGAGAGAAGAGAGAAGAGAAGGGTGTTTTCCGCAATAATTTTGCCTCTCCTACCAGCAACCTTCAAATTATGTTTGCCGATTCATTAACCGTTGGATCGGGCAAAAATTTTTATTGAGTATTTCTAACATCTTAGTGTTTGATTTGAATGGTACCGATCGGATTTGAATGTAAGAAATATCCTATTTTAGGTTCCATACAGTAGCTCTGTTTTGGGTGGGTTGTTTCTTCCTATTACTTTTGTTGGTGTAGCTATTACTTCTCCTTGCTTGGCAATTATTGTGTAGCCATTTAGGATAATATTTGTATCCTTTTTTATTATTATAGTGGAGCAATTTGAAATCTCAAAGATTCTGTGGTTGTTACCTTTGATTTGAAGGATTTTTCCACCTTAAATTTGCTGTTATTTATTTTCTCAATTTTCGGGTTTGCGTTATTTCTGTCATAACAAGTGATATCAGAACATTGGTTGTCTATGAAGGATTTTTTAATGGAGGGTAATATGAGAAATATGGTGTATTTAAATAGGAGTAACTACAACATATGAAAGAGCAAAATAAAAGATTTACTATTTATGAAAAAGATGCATCTTCCCATTTTCGCTGCTCATAAACCCGAGAATGTGATAGATGAAAATTGGAATTTTGAGCACCAACAAGTATGTGGATATATAAGGAAATGGATTGAAGATAATGTTCGCATCCATATTGTGAATGAAACACATGCTAGAACATTGTGGAAAAGTTGGAGACGTTTTACGCTTCAAAAACTAGCAATAACAAGTTGTTTTTGCTAAAGCAATTGATGACCTTTAAATACAAGGAGGTTAGTCCTATTCTTGATCACATAAATGATTTTCAAAGTGGTTTTGATCAGTTGTCAGGAATGAGTGTCAATTTTGATAATGAAATATAAGGACTTTGGTTTTTTAATACTTTACCACATTCTTCGGAAACTCTTTGAGTTTCTTTAACAAATTTTTTCTTTAACAAATTTTGCTTCCGATGGTAAGATTACTATAAAATATGCAAAAAGTGGTGTGTTGAATGAAGAAGTCAGAAGAAGATCTCAAGGCACATCCTCACATTCAGACATTCTCTTTACAGAAGATCGAGGGAGAGGTAAAATAAGAGGTTTGAGAAGTAGAGGTAAAAATAGAAGCAAGTCAAGATCCAAGTATCAAAATATTTTATGTCATCATTGTGAAAAGAAAGGACATATTAAAAGATTTTGCAATAAGTTGAACCAAGACCTTAGAGAAGGAAAAAAGAACAAAATAATGGAGACAATGCTATTGTTGTCCGAGATGACCTTCTCTTTGCTTGTGATAAAAACGTCATCAATTTTGTATCTCAGGATACAAGTTGGATAGTAGATTCTGGAGCTACATCGCATGTCACACCGAGGAAAAACTTCTTTTCATCTTATACTTCTGTTAATTCCGACATGTTAAAAATGGGTAATGCTGGTGAGGTTAAGGTGCTTGGTGTTGGCACGGTTTATATGAAGACCAATCTTGGTACAACGTTAGTCCTTCAGAATGTCAAGCATGCTCTAGACATTCCTTTAAATTTGATCTATGTAGGACAACTAGATGATGATGGCTACCATAATGACTTGTTCAATTGCCAATGAAAGCTCACCAAAGGCTCATTGATTGTAGCTCAAAGAAGAAAATATTCAAACTTATACGTGACACAAGGATCAAGACTCTATAAATTTGATAGAAAGTGAGACTTTGTCAAAATTATGGCACAAGAGACTCAATCATATGAGAGAGAGGGGGATCACATATTTGGATAAGAAGAATTTGCTTGCTGGTGTGAAACAAACAAAGGTGAAAAGATGTGTGTATTGCTTAGCTTGGAAAAAGAAAAGAGTTTCTTTTCACAGTCATCCTCCTTCAAGAAAGTCTGAACTACTGGAGCTAGTACACTCTGATTTGTGTGGTCCTTTTAAAGTAAAATCAAAAGGTGGTACACTTTACTTTGCAACTTTTGTTGATGATCATTATCGCAAGTTGTGGGTATATCTTTTAAAATCCAAAGATCAAGTATTTGATGTGTTTAAGGAGTTTCAAACCTTATCTGAGAGACAAATTGAAAAGAAATTAAAATGTATTCGCACTGACAATGGTGGTGAGTATATTGATCCCTTTGATAACTACTGCAAAGTGCAAGAAATTCGTCATCAGAAGACTCTTTCCAAGATGCCTCAATTGAATGGCTTGGCAGAAAGGATGAATAGAACTCTTATTGAGAGAGTTAGATGTGTGCTTTCCGAGGCTAAACTTCCAAATTCCTTTTGGGTGAAAGTGTTTAACACTATTATTTTAGATGGTGATGTTCCAAACAGAGTTTGGTTTGCAAATAATGTCTCCTATGATCACTTGAAAGTCTTTTAGTGTAAAGATTGTGTGCATGTTCCAAAAGATGAGAGATCAAAACTGAAAGTTAAAACTAAGCAGTGCATCTTCATTGGTTATGGTCAAGATGAGTTAGGATATCGCGTTTATGATCCAATTGATAAGAAGCTTATTGGAAGTCGTGATACTGTGTTTTTTGAAGACCAAACAATTGAATATATTAACAAGACTGAGAAAATAAATTATCAGATTGATGAGAGCTTCGTTGATGTTGATCTAGTTCCTAGTACTGACACATCTTTTGCACATGAAGGAATCCAAGATACAAATGTCAATGGGGATCAAGATCATAATGATCATCAAAATGTAGAACTTGAAGATGCTCCTAGTAATGATGTTATGGTTGATCATCCACCAACTCATGTTCAAATTACTACTCTAGATGCTCCAGAAACCTATTATAGAAGATCTACTAGGGAGAAGCTAAAGTCAAAACGGTATTCTCCTAATGAGTATATATCTTTGACTGACATGGAAGAACCTGAATATTATGATAAAGTCATGCTAAATACTCATAGAGATAAGTGGATAGAAGCCATGGAAAATGAGATGAAGTCATTTCATAAGAATAGAACATATGAGTTAAAGGTAAGAAAACTTTGACAAATAAATGAATCTTTAGATTAAAGAAAGAGAAACATACATCTGCACCTAGATATAAAGCGAGGTTAGTTGTCAAAGGATTTGGCCAGAGAAAGGGAGTTGACTTTGATGAAATTTTCTCTCCTGCTGTGAAAATGTCTTCTATTCGCATGGTTCTAGGCTTAGCTGCAAGTCTAGATTTATACGTTGAGCAGATGGATGTCAAGACTTCTTTTCTTTATGGTGATTTGAAAGAAAAAATTTGCATGGAGCAGCCTGAAGGTTTCTTGGTTAAAGGAAAAGAAAACTATATCTGCAAATTGAGAAAGAGCTTGTACGGCTTGAAACAAGCTCCAAGGCAGTGGTACTTAAAGTTTGAATTTTTCATCAAAAATAAAAGATACAAGAAAACGTCTTCAGATCATTGTGTATTCTTTCAGAAGTTCTCTGATGATGATTTTATTATCTTACTACTTTATGTGGATAATATGCTGATTGTTGGCAGAAATAAATCTAGAATTGTATTCCTTAAGAAGGAGTTGAGAAAATCATTTGCAATGAAGGACTTGGGGCCAAAAAAAAAATTAGGCATACAAATTCATCGAGACAGAAAGAAGAAGGAGTTATCATTATCCCAAAAGTAGTACATTGAGAAGGTACTCAAGAGATTCAATATGATAGAAGCAAAAGTGGTTAGTACTCCTCTTGTTAAACACTTTAAGTTGAGTATGATCCAAAGTTCATCTACTAATGAAGAGAAGAAGGAGATATCATGTATTTCATACTCTTCTGCAGTTGGTAGTTTGATGTATGTTATGGTTTGTACTAGACAAGATATTGCACATGTTATTGGTACTGTTACGAGATTTCTTTCTAATCCTAGAAAGGAACACTGGAATGCAATGAAATGGATATTATGATATTTGAAGGGCACTTCAGATATGGAGTTGTGCTTTGGTAGTGGCAAGCCTGAACTTGAATTCTACACAGACTCTGATTTGGGAGGCAATCTTGATAATTCAAAATCCACTTCTAGTTATTTGATCACTTTTGCAGGGGGGCTATTTCCTGGCAATCTAGACTACAGAAGTTCATAGCTCTATCCACCACAGAAGTTGAATATATTGTTATCACTGAAGGTGTTGAAGAATTACTTTGGATGAAGGAATTTATGAAAGATCTTAACTTTGAGCAGTCAAGATTCGTCTTATTCTGTGATAATCAAAGTGTTATTTATCTCACCAAGCACTCCACCTTTCATTCTAAGTCCAAGCATATTAGTAGAAAGTATCATTGGATTAGAATGAACGTGAAAGAGAAATTATTTGAGGTTGAGAAGATACACACTGATGACAATCCTTCAGATATGCTTACAAAATTGGTGATCGCAGAAAAACAAGGGTTTTGTAGAACAGCGACAGGCATCAAGCCTATCAAGAGTTCCTCCACTTGAAGTCCATTTGACTCCTTGGCTGGAGGGGGAGTTTGTTGGGCTATGACCCATGTTTCAGCCAAAGGCCCAAAGCCTAATCCTATTTGTAAAAAGATTGGAATAATTCTCCTAATTTGGTTCCCAATTCTATTTAGAAAAGATTTGGAATTAATAACCTATTTAGAGTTGGTTTTGCCTTTAGGAAAAAGTATCATTTTATAAAAAGGATGATTTGAGAGAATTATGCAATTGCTCATTGGTAGTGTCTTTGAGAGACATTAGGCACATAAGAGAGGTTTTTGAGAGAGCTTTCAACAAGAGAGAAGAAAGAAGAAAAGGGTGTTTTCCGCAACAATTTTGCCTCTCCTACCAGCAACCTTCAAATTGCGTTTGCCAATTCATTAACCGTTGGATCAGGACTTAACCTAACACCTAACGCCATGAGCTGACGACAGTCATGTACCACATAACATCGTAGTGTTTGAGTTGAACAGTGGAGATCGAATTTGGAGGTAAGAAACATCCTGTTTTAGGTCCCGAACGATAGCTCTGGTTTTGGTGGTTTTTTTCTTTCTATTACTTTTGTTGGTGTATGTATTGCTTGTCCTTGCTTGGCAATTGTTGTGTACCCATTTAGAAAAATATTTGTAACCCGTTAGTGTTATAGTGGAGCAATTCAGATCTCAAAGATTCTGTGGTTGTTACCTTCGATTTGAAGGGTTTTTCTACGTTAAATTTTTTGTTATTTATTTTCTCTGTTTTCGGGTTTGCGTCCTTCCATCATAACAACTTCACCATGCGTTTGGCCATATATTTTTCCAAATTTTGGTGAAGTTTCAAAAAATATTATTTTATATCTGTAAGTTTTCAAAATTATTAAATACCCATAACTTTGTGTTATCATTTTATAATGAACATGTTCTGTTAAAAAAAACCTTATAATACAATTGATAACAATCAACAACAACAAAATAACAATATTGACAAGAGTAATACATTTATCGAATTAAAAATAAATTATTCTTTTTTTTCAATCTTGTCAAATTAATTTTTTCGGGGGAGGTAATAACAAAGTATTCTTTTATAAAAATTTTCCACATTGTACGAACAATCTCTTCCTGACAAGCTTTTATTTTTAGATCAGATAACCAAGAAGACTAGGCAATATTATTACTCTGAGTGGATTGTTCATCATTTTCATCAAGAATCATATCATCACTTTTATATTCAGTGAATATTTCATCACTACTTTGACTTTCACACAAAAATTTATGTAATACGGCACAATCAACTACTATTTTCACATGTATGTCTAATTCATAGTTGTTCATGCCTTGTAGTAGTATTATGAATCTACTTTTTCACTCACCAAATGTTCTTTCGATTACTTTACGCAAAGAGGCATCTCTATAATTAAATAGCTCTTTTTCATTCTTAGGTTCTCTTTCATGACTTCTCTTGTAACCTTGCAAATGATATCGCGCTCCTTTAAATGGAGCTAAAAATCCTTTTGTGTTTCTAAAATCAGCGTCAACAACGTAATATTTTTCTAGAAAAAATTAAAAAATGTTATTCAGGATCATATTTATGCTCTTTTTGAACTAAAAAATTTAAAACTTTTCAGGTTCCCAAGTTCTAGTTGTTGTTTTTTTCAGAACTTAAAAAATTGAAATTTTTGCTAAATATATTTGTCAAGTAATAACAAATTATATAGACAAACACTAGTTCTCCAAAAAATTCAACGGTCAAAGGCTTAACCATAAACATTCACACTGAGATATTTGCAGAAAGACTCGAATAGGGATTACCAACGGCGACGTGACAAAATAATTCAGTCCCAATGAGTATTCTGTCAATGTCTCCTTTGGTGTCTCTCCCACTTGTAATGTAAGATTAGATAAACATCCCACTTTGACATTCAATATAAAACGCAGGCCGCCCAAAAATATTTTTAAAAAAGTAGGCACTAGGCAGGAAACATTAATTCGAATTTGATAAGTTAGAAAAGTGGGTCGACAACACTTTTTTGTTCTAAATGTTAGATGACTTTTCAAATTAGTGTCTTGTTTTCCCTCGTATGTTTATTTACAATGTCACCACTCAAATTTATAACAATATATTTTTCTCAATGATACTAGTCCCTTTAGATCATTCCCGTCAAAAAGTTTCACCGTTGTCTTGTAATTCACATGTTGGGTTTTAAGCATTTTATTTTAATATTATATTAAAGTGCATCATTCTATAATGTCAAAATGTGCTGTTGCACGTTGGTTGGTATTTGTTGTGCATTACTTCTCACATTAAGTTAGTGATAGAATATGACAATAAATTTTTATGAAATTCTTATAATCTCTTACTTTTTATTTCTTCATTATTTATTTTTAATTTTTTAACTTATATAATCTCTGAGGATATAATTTTTTTTTTATCATTTACCCATATTACTACCCAACATTCTTCCTATTCAATATAAGAGAGAATAATGGTCTTAAATTATGTGGGGTAAAAGAAAAATATAGAATGCATAAAAATTAGTAAAAAAGAATTATATTTAATTTATGAAGACGTTCTTTTGATGGAGTTTTGAACTTAACTCTTATTCAAAGTTTGTTGAATTATACAATGTTGTTTGATTGTCGTATCCTGGAGGAAACAAGTCAAGAAGTTTACTGCTAGGCCGGTAAAAATTTATTGCAGTGGACTAATCTCCTTAAACAGATTGAAATATCAGTGTCTTAGTCTGAAGATCATATTTTAATTTCTTAAATTTATTTTTTCAATTGTAATTGTATTTTCACCAACATCACGTGTATAACAGAAAATTAAAGACTTCAAATTTGATGAAAACGTCACTATCAAATAAAATCTATATATTGTTTTTACATGTTCAAAATTTTCGTTTAAAAATCTATTCAAATTCTTGTACGTTGACTTGTGCTCTTCTCAAGTTGGAACTAGGCCAATTTTTCAGACCGTGTCAAATAAAGTTCCTAATCCTCTCTTGCCAAATTGCCTTTCTATGTAATGAGAAATGACCAGCTCCCTTGTTCCTTATAAATATGCATGTGTTTGTTGCTTCTACATATCCAAACTTATTCTCTTACACCCAAAGTGTGACAATAACAAGATAAAAGAAACGTAAAGGATATATATAAAATTAAATCCAATTAGCGAAAGCTGATAAATAAGATGAAAAATGTTATGAAGATTATGCTTGTGCATTCTATCATTATGTGCATACTCCTAACACCTAGCGTTGCAAAGGGCGTGAGTGGTGGAACCAAGGCTAGTACTGGGTCTGGTCGCGATGGAACTGCAACCACCATATCGATCCCATTAGGTCGTGGTCGTCCTAGAACCACCACCAACAGCAGCTCATCATCCACCTCCGTTGGCTGGTCCTCCATGGCTATGGCTGGCGCTTCGTTTGCTTACCTTACATTAGTTTACATTTAAACTAGTGTATTTAATCTGCGTGAACATGATTTAATTTTGTACAATTGATGTCAATTTGTATTGTTACTGTTCGAGTTGTATACAAGTTTCGGTACACGATGTTGAAGACTTGGATGTCCTAATGCTTTAATTCTCATCCCAAATTCAATGTAGAGTACTGGTATTTTTAAAAATATATTGTTTACATATATAATATAATTAAAATTTTCAGCAAGAGATGATATGGTTGTTTTTAATGGCACGAACAAAGTACGGATTTTATCTACCTCATATACAAGGAAAAGGGCATAACCCTTCATCAGTTTTTACCTTTCAAAAAGAAAATTAAAAGTAGATAATTCTAGGAATATATTAAATTAAACTTTTGAAGCACACATTTTGGTTTTGGTGTCATGTACAAGGAAATATCTTAATATAAGTTGCTGACCTGGAAAAAAATAATTTTTCTATTTTTTATGATACACAATTCAAATTTATATTAATAAATAAATAATATATAATTATTATATATTTAATTTATTAATAGAAGAGACACAACTATTTGAAAGGTTATATTCCTCTGGAACCTAGCATTTTTTAATTTCCTCAAAATGGAAAAAATGTTTCTTCTCTTTTTTGCAAATCTCTCTTTGTGAGAAGATTCCTTAAAGATTAAAGTTATTTCCTTTGAACTATCTGTCACGCCCCGGGAGGGTACCCTAGGCGTGGCCGGCAATCGAAAGTTATTTTTGGCCTTCAAGCGAACCACCTGGTCCAGTCACACTTTCATTCATTCACATTCTATCAGCGGAAGACTCAATCATAGGAATATTATTCATAAATTAGGGCCAAAGGCCAAGCAATTACCCAATCAATAACTAACTTGAGTAAAACTAGTCAAAACAGACAATCCAACACTTCCCCACTCTAGTCTATGAAGCCTCTATCAACAATCCATGAGGTGTCAATGACAAGTCCATGGCTACCAACAATCAAAATAAAAGAAACAAAACAAAGCTATAAAGATAATCTCGGTATCCTCCGGAAACTGGGAGGACTCACTAACTAGCTGGAAGTGGGGAGATCTTTAACGGTGCGTCAGTTGATGATCTCTAGTACCTGTCTCTGCATCATGAAACGATACAGGTCAAATGGCGTTAGTACATGGAATGTACGAGTATGTAAAATGGCCAAATGAAACAACATCAGAAAGAATCAAACCAATTCGGAAACTCAACTCAGAAAGAAGAACAACTCAATCAAGTGTCCCAAGTCTAAACAAGAATATGGTTTAGACGGGACCAATCACATACAATTCAACCCAATCCGACTTAGAGTACTATCAAGACCTATATGGGAGTTTCTCTTATCCGACAACCATCACTTATGAGCCAGTGATAGTACAACAAATCGACGTTGTTGCCGCATCCGTTCATACTTTGCCAGGGTATGAACGAATCAACCAATCATGGATCCAATCCAACGAAGTCCTATAATGCCAGGACAATAATTTTGGGGAAGCATTCGACTTTAACGGTTTCATCCCCTCCTACGTTTGGCGACGTAGTTATTGGATTTGAGTTATTACTTACTTTTACCCAATTCGGTGCTCGAATACTCCTCCCAAGACTCAATGCTCATAAAACTCCATCCAATCAACTCAGTCAAATCATATCGACAAGTCTTATTTACAACCTTGTCAACTCATCAACTCTATCACAATCAAACCTCTCCCAATCATACTATCCGATCAATCTCAATCATACCTTTCAAGAGTAGATTAAATATGCATTTATAACAATATACAAACCTATCCAGTCGTTCCTCTATTTATTTAACAAATCTTTTGAGACTCATCACAACTCCAAGGTTTTAAATCAATAATTCAAGATAAGCAACATATTTAAGAAAATTAACATTCTTTATCATAATCAACATAGTTAAGAAATTAACAACCTAAGTTCGACCTCTCATCTCAATCAACTCATACCTACATGTAGTACATCACTTTCTTGACTCCACAACATCACATAATAAAAATTAGGTTAATAGATGAAAAGGACCTATTTGGACCTAACTCTATCAATAAATTTCATTCTTATGAACAATAAATCTCAAAGAAGATGTAGGGAACATGGGTGGACTCAACCCATACTTTGAGTAGCCTTACATACCTTGGTGAAGACTTTGAAGAAATCTTGATGTTGGATCTTCAATGGAAGGCTTGAATCTAGAAGTTCTTGAAGACAATCTTTATTGGAGATGGATTTGAAGGAGAAGAGAGGAAATTTCTAGGGCTTTTAGAGAGAGAGTGGAACTGAAAAATGATCCAAAAACGTCCAAGGCTAGGGTGTATATATAATTTGGAAAATGCCCAATTTGCTCTTTCTTCGTAAATCTGGAAAAAAAGGGCTAAAACACTCCTGGCGCGATAGTGGCGCGTCGCGCCACTGCGGCGCCAAGCTGAATATAGGCTTAAAACCTGTACATCTGATAGTGACGCATCGCGCCAAGGACCAAACTACTGAGGTTGTTTTATGGCGCTATAGTGGCGCGTCGCGCCCTTACAGCGCCAAGCCTATATTTTCTGGGTTCTGGAAAATAGGCTTGAAAATCCTGCACATCTCGTAGTGGCGTGCCGCGCCAGGGACCAAACTACTGAGGCTTGTTCCTGGCGCGATAGTGGCGCGTCGCTCCACTGCGGCGCCAAGCCCAGGTTTCCAGCAGTTGCCATCCAGGCCTGAAATTCCTGCAGTACTAGTCCGTCTTAGGATAGTTATAACTTTTGACTCCAAACTCCAAAAATTACAATATTGGTGGTGTTGGAAAGAAGACTCGAAGACCTTTAATTTAGTAGGTCATGGGTCACCAGATCGTCATATTTCAAAAGGTATGGTCGTTAGAAGTCAACCCCTTATACGGACTCATTCTAAAACTTAGCCAAGGCGAATTCTTTGGACTTAGCTTTGTTCTAGGTATCCTTTGTGACCCCACATCACCTCTAACACTCTTCAATTACTTGGGAACTAATCCTAACTCATACATACACTTCACAATAGTCGGGTTCGATTCTACACGTATACGAAGAAGAGTCCGAATCTTAGTGAAGAATTTTAGGGGGGTGTTACACTATCTTCTGTAATGGGTACAATTTAGAGGCTTTATATAGTGTAGTTCATCTTTATATGTGATTACAGTTTTTGAATAGTGAGAAATAATCAGTCAACAATGGTTTTCTCACGGAGCTCACATCTAAACTGTTAGTGTACCAGCGTGATACCCATTTCGATAGTTAGTGTATCGGCGTGACACTCGTTTCAATATATATCGGCGTGGTACCTGTGATCCAATATGTACCGATATGGTACCCAATCCAATAACCACAATCACAATCAACAATAAATAACTCATACACGTGCACAATCAAGTAACAGGTTTAATGCATACAATTGATCACAAATAGTCATTTCATTAGATTCATTCCATCTTTTCCTATATATTTGTAACACCCTCTAAAACTGTCACGCCCCGGAAGGGTACCCTAGACGTAACCGGCACTCAGAAACTATTTCTGGCTCCCAAGCGAACCACATAGCCTGATCACACATCCGTTTATTCATTCAATCAGCGGAAGATAAAAAAATAAAGAGAATATTCGATGGGCAACCCAAAACATCAATCTAACTCAAAGAATAAAGGCCATGGGCCAACAAATCAACTCTAATATTTGTTATTAAAAATAATTTGACAAGAATAATTTAAGGAAAGAAAATACTCAATCGACCCTTCACTATCTAGTCTATGAAGCCTCTATCACTACTATTTAATTGGTGCCAATGACATATTCATGGCTACCTCAAATCAAAATGAAAAGGGCTAACTCGACGCAAGAATACATAAGTGGTATCCTCCGAATATAGGAGAGGACTCACCAATACGCTGAGTGCGAATAGATCCCCAATGATGCTCCTATTGACGATCTCTTAACCTGTCTCTGCATAATGAAACGATGCAGGTCCAAATGGACGTCAGTACATGGAATGTACGAGTATGTAATATGGCAGAATGAAACATACCTCAGGGAAGAATATCATCGGTCCAAATATCTTAAATCAGAAATATAAGAGAGACTCAAATAAGGCGTCATAAGTCTAAAGTAAGAATACAGTTTAGACAGAGACCAATCATATACTATACAATCCAATCCAATAGTGTATAATGTAGTTCAATCAAATCATGTACAATTTGATCCCATCAAATCACATACCACTCTATTCAACCCAATCACACCTCATTATATTTAATCCAATCCAAATCCTACACTATCCGATCACATATCACCTACTCCAATCCAATCATACACAATCAGCTCAACAATCAACTCAAAGGACTCAACTCAATAAATATGCATATTAAATTATGCAATGTTTTACAATTCAACTCAATCGCCTACAATCACCATCAAACCAATCACTTCAAGCACAATCCATTCAATTGGGAGTTTCTCTAACCGACAACTATCACCATATGAGCGAGTGATAGTACAATAATCCGACATTGTTGCCACGTCCGTCCATACTTTGCCAGAGTATGAACGATCAATCAATCATGGATCCAATCCAACCAAGTCCTATAATGTCAGGACAATAAAATGGGAAACAACCGACTTTAACGGTTCGATCCCATGGGAAGCATCTGACTTTAACGATTCCATCCCCTCCTACGTTTGGCGACGTAGTTTATTGGTTCGAGTATGTACTATACTCTTACCCAATTTGGTGCTCGATACTCCTCCCAAGACTCAATATGCTCATATCTATCAAGTGAGTAAGATACTCAAAATACTCATTTAGCCTCTTAGGACTTAGTTTTAAATCGACTCATTTAGTCTCATTGGACTCTTTTCCAATCGACTCATCTCAATCATCAAACTCTTCTCTTCAAATT
The DNA here is from genome assembly GCF_947179165.1 of Solanum dulcamara. Lineage (NCBI taxonomy): Eukaryota > Viridiplantae > Streptophyta > Magnoliopsida > Solanales > Solanaceae > Solanum > Solanum dulcamara. Next base: position 23,445,024 of record NC_077243.1, read on the forward strand.
TGATACCATCTCAACTCAACGGATGTAGAAAATATTATGTACATTTGAAATATAATTCCAACTCCTCAACTCAAACTCAAAATAGATACTTTAATGTAAAAATACTCAACTCATTTAAGGGCTCCTCATATTCAACTCATACTTAAACTTCTTTCTAAATCAAAGATGAAACTAATAATTCTTTAGACTCAAAATAATGTGTAAATAGTTTATGCAAAAAAGTTCACAAATAATTTATTTAAAGCTCCTCCTCAAAAGATCATTTATTTTCAAAATATTCCTAAGACTCCAATCAACTCAATTTATGCACATCACATACCACAAAATCACATTAGACTCCAATTCACTTCATCACACAACATCCTCATCAACATAACCTCTTCATTCACATCATCGTCAAATACCATTATTCACATCGTCATCAAACATCATCATCACATCATCGTCATCATCAAACATTATCATCACATCATTGTCAAATATCATCATCACATCAATCGTCAAATATCTACTCCAAAATCATTATTTTAGTCATATGTTCAATTTATGGAAGCAAAAGGACATTCTTAACTATCCAATTCATTCTTTCCATTCCGATCAATAAATATATACACACAACTATCCATCTCAACCTCAAGACAATTATGACAAAAGAAATCTTATCTTGGGTTTATGTGAATGAAACATGAATCCTTACTCTCAACAAAACTCAACTCAAAAATATCGTCAATACCTATAAATCTATATACAGAGGTACATTTGTAGTCGATAATATGAAAAATAACTATTTAGTAACTCAAGGCATAAAAAAAACATCAATCAACCAATAGTATCTATAAACATTCTATGGTTTATGAAAACTTTTAAGAAAACCTTCTTAGAAGGTTCAACTTTTTCACAACTCTTATCTAACACATCTATAGGCATATGGAAGAACTCAATCCATATTTTAGGTTAGCCTTACATACCTTGTTTGAATACTTTGAAGAGACCTTGATGTTAGACCTTCAATGGGAGGCTTGAATCCTTGAAACTTTTGATGGCACCCTTTGTTGGAGATGGATTTGGAGAAGAAGAAGAAGAAGAGAGGGAAAATTTTAAGGCTTTTTAGAGAGAGGGAGGACTGAAAAATGGTCCCAAAATATTCAAGGATAGGGTATATATAATTAGGGAAAAGTCCAAGTTGCCCCTCTTCAAAAATCTGAAAAATTGGGCAAAAACCTTGCTGGCGCTATAGTGGCGCGTCGCGCCACTGCAGCGCCAAGCCAAAATAGGCTTAAAACCCTGCACATCTAATAGTGGCGCATCGCGCCAAGCCCCAAACTACTAAGGCTGTTTTCTGGTGCTATAGTGGCGTGGGAAGCCACTGGAGCGCCAAGCCTAAATTTCGCCCAGGCCTGAAATTCCTACAGTATTAGTCTGTAGTAAAATGGCCATAACTTTCGACTCCGAACTCCAAAAATTGCAATCTTGGTGGAGTTGGAAAGAAGACTCAAAGACCTTTAATTTGGTAGGTCGTGGTCCACCCAGTGCATTATATTCTAGGAGATATGATCGTTTGAAGTTGACCCTTATACTAACTCGTCCGAAAACTTAATCGATTGGAGTTCTTCGGACTCGACTTGGTGTTAGAGATCCCTTATAACCCCTAAACACATCTAAACACTTCAAATACTTAGAAATTAATCCTAACTCATGTGTAGAATTACAAGTCCTTCGGTCTGAGTCTACCCACACGTGAGGAAATATTCGAGTCTTTGCGAAAAAATTTCCGGGGTGTCACATTATCTCCCCCTTGGGATCATTCGTCTTCGAATGACGAGTAAAGCTGGACTCGAGGAATGAATAACAATAGAGACTTATTCAAATCAACCAAATCAAGCAATCTAGACCATTGGCTATTCAAACCCAAGAATAGATAAATTATTTCAACTCAGGAATAGGGACATCACCTTCAACACCCTTATCATAAGGCACGAATAGAACATCGAAACTCCATCAACCGAATCATTCAAACATCTACATCCTCAACCATCGAATTCCAATTCACGAGCGACATTCCTAATCCTCTTCACCATTTCATGAGGTCAATATATCGGTGTCCAAACTTCCCCTCCTTTCCAAGCCTCATAACACCCTTCATGTACCTCTAATCTTTCCTCCAGATGCAATCATTAGCCTACTACCATCACTCTCATAGTGACAACCATACACTCAAGCTTATCACTCTAACTACCTCACTCACATCTAAGAGTTGTCATGCTTACTCTAACATTTATACCCTCATCATTGTATGAGCTCTTTCTCGGAGACACACTAACATACTCTTACCTATCTATTGCTCATCACAAGTTCTCATCTCGCTCTTCCTCCACACATTTATCCTCGACTAGACAAGTACAACACAACTATCACCATCGGGAAGCACTCACTCTCCCTCATCTACTCTTGCTCAACTCCGTCTACTATCATCTTGGCTAACTCATCACTATCGAAAGCTCAAGACTTACTTTGTCTCATTACCCTATCATCTCCCCCTTAGCTTAAAGGCATCAACTAAAGGACACTAACTAGTCACTCAAAGCGACTTACAAATTTAGAACCTCATTCAAATCTATATTGTTTCATATACACCTCTTAAGCCTCTTCTTACCATATGACTTAGACTCAATTCACTATTTACATCTGAGGGTCACATAACCCCTCCGTTCATAACACACACTCCTCACATACGTCATGTCAAGCCTACTAAATAAAATTTTTAAAACTAGCACTATCACAATCATTTATTATACCTCATTACTCACCCTATAGATACTCCACTCTAGTTGTAGGCCTCAATCAACCACCATTCTTACTACTTCATTTCTAGTCCTCTAATTCCCTCTTCCTACCTCTTCAATCATTCTACCAACCATAGCTCACCATACCTCAAACCACATTCCCTTGAATGGTGAGACTTGTCACTTAAATACGCAACTTCCCCCTCAAAGGTAACATTTGAATCAAGATGTAGACATAAGATTCTAGGATACATCTCACTCCAACTCAACGTATGATACATATGAATGAGAGTACATCCTTCCGGATCAATAGAGTTAAGCACAGTAATCGGCTTCTCTCAAGCCTTGTGCAGTCTCTTCACTTCCTTAAGACTTTATCTTAACTCATCAACAAGAATCTCATACTTACTGTTTCGACTACCTTGAGTATGAGGGGTAGTCGAATGGATATGAGCAAACGCACGAATTAGAAGGGAACTTTCCTAGAGTTAAACTCTATCGCTCGAACTCAGAATATGAAAGAAGGGAAACAATTCTTAATGTCCTATAGCCTCCGGATTATAAGTGTGGTGCACAACACATCCGTAAGCAAGACTCTATAAGACATGGCTTCATAGACTCCCTAAGACTCTTGAACTCTGTGCTCTGATACCATATTTGTCACGCCCCGGGAGGGTACCCTAGACGTAACCGACACTCGAAAACTATTTCTGGCTCCCAAGCGAACCACATAGCCTGATCACACATCTGTTCATTCATTCAATCAGCGGAAGATAAAAAAATAAAAAGAATATTCGATGGGCAACCCAAAACATCAATCTAACTCAAAGAATAAAGGCCATGGGCCAACAAATCAACTCTAATATTTGTTATTAAAAATAGTTTGACAAGAATAATTTAAGGAAAGAAAATACTCAATCGACCCTTCACTATCTAGTCTATGAAACCTCTATCACTACTATCTAATTGGTGCCAATGACATATTCATGGCTACCTCAAATCAAAATGAAAAAGGGCTAACTCAATGCAAGAATACATAAGTGGTGTCCTCCGAATGTAGGGGAGGACTCACCAATACACTGAGTGCGAATAGATCCCCAATGATGCTCCTATTGATGATCTCTTAACCTGTCTCTGCATCATGAAATGATGCAGGTCCAAATGGACGTCAGTACATGGAATGTACGAGTATGTAAAATGGCAGAATGAAACATACCTCAAGGAAGAATATCATCGGTCCAAATATCTTAAATCAGAAATATAAGAGAGACTCAAATAAGGTGTCATAAGTCTAAAATAAGAATATAGTTTAGACAGAGACCAATCATATACCATACAATCTAATCCAATCGTGTATAATGCAGTTCAATCAAATCATGTACAATGTGATCCCATCAAATCACATATCACTCTATTCAACCCAATCACACCTCATTATATTTAATCCAATCCAAATCCTACACTATCCGATCAAATATCACCTACTCCAATCCAATCATACACAATCAGCTTAACAATCAACTCAACAATCAACTCAAAGGACTCAACTCAATAAATATGCACATTAAATTATGCAATATTTTACAATTCAACTCAATTGTCTACAATCACCATCAAACCAATCACTTCAAGCACAATCTATTCAATTGGGAGTTTCTCTAACCGATAACTATCACCATATGAGCGAGTAATAGTACAATAATCCAACGTTGTTGCCACATCCGTCCATACCTTGCCAGGGTATGAACGATCAACCAATCATGGATCCAATCCAACCAAGTCCTATAATGTCAGGACAATAAAATGGGAAACATCCGACTTTAACGGTTCGATCCCATGGGAAGCATCCGACTTTAACGGTTCCATCCCCTCCTACGTTTGGCGACGTAGTTTATTGGTTCGAGTATGTACTATACTCTTACCCAATTCGGTGCTCGATACTCCTCCCAAGACTCCATATGCTCATATATATTAAGTGAGTAAGATACTCAAAATACTCATTTAGCCTCTTAGGACTTAATTTCAAATCGACTCATTTAGTCTCATTGGACTCTTTTCCAATCGACTCATCTCAATCATCAAACTCTTCTCTTCAAATTTGATACCATCTCAACTCAACGGATGTAGAAAATATTATGTACATTTAAAATATAATTCCAACTCCTCAACTCAAACTCAAAATAGATACTTTAATGTAAAAATACTCAACTCATTTAAGGGCTCCTCATTCTCAAATCATACTTAAACTCATTTCTAAATCAAAGATGAAACTAATAATTCTTTAGACTCAAAATAATATGTAAATAGTTTTATGCAAAAAAGTTCACAAATAATTTATTTAAAGCTCCTCCTCAAAAGATCATTTATTTTCAAAATATTCCTAAGACTCCAATCAACTCAATTTATGCACATCACGTACCACAAAATCGCATTAGACTCCAATTCACTTCATCACACAACATCCTCATCAACATAACCTCTTCATTCACATCATCGTCAAATACCATTATTCACATCGTCATTAAACATCATCATCACATCATCGTCATCATCAAACATTATCATCACATCATTGTCAAATATCATCATCACATCAATCGTCAAACATCTACTCCAAAATCATTATTTTAGTCATATGTTCAATTTATGGAAGCAAAAGGACATTCTTAACTATCCAATTCATTATTTCCATTCCAATCAATAAATATATACACACAACTATCCATCTCAACCTCAAGACAATTATGACAAAAGAAATCTTATCTTGGGTTTATGTGAATGAAACATGAATCCTTACTCTTAACAAAACTCAACTCAAAAATATCGTCAATACCTATAAATCTATATACAAAGGTACATTTGTAGTCGATAATATGAAAAATAACTATTTAGTAACTCAAGTCATAAAAAAAACATCAATCAACCAATAGTATCTATGAACATTCTATGGTTTATGAAAACTTTTAAGAAAACCTTCTTAGAAGGTTCAACTCTTTCACAACTCCTATCCAACACATCTATGGGCATATGGAAGAACTCAATCCATATTTTAGGTTAGCCTTACATACCTTGTTTGAAGACTTTGAAGAGACCTTGATATTAGACCTTCAATGAGAGGCTTGAATCCTTGAAACTCTTGAAGGCACCCTTTGTTGGAGATGGATTTGGAGAAGAAGAAGAAGAAGAAGAGAGGGAAAATTTTAGGGCTTTTTAGAGAGAGGGAGGACTGAAAAATGGTCCCAAAATATTCAAGGATAGGGTATATATAATTAGGGAAAAGTCCAAGTTGCCCCTCTTCAAAAATCTGAAAAATTGGGCCAAACCTTGCTGGCGCTATAGTGGCGCATCGCGCCACTGCAACGCCAAGCCAAAATAGGCTTAAAACCCTGCACATCTAATAGTGGCGCATCGCGCCAAGCCCCAAACTATTGAGGCTATTTTCTGGTGCTATAGTAGCGTGGGGCAACACTGGAGCGCCAAGCCTAAATTTCGCCCTGGCCTGAAATTCCTGCAGTACTAGTCTGTAGTAAAATGGCCATAACCTTTGACTTTGAACTCCAAAAATTACAATCTTGGTGGCGTTGGAAAAAAGACTCAAAGACCTTTAATTTGGTAGGTCTGGTTCACCCAGTTCATTATATTCTTGGAGATATGATCATTTGAAGTTTACCCTTATACTAACTCTTCCGAAAACTTAATCGATTGGAGTTCTTTGGACTCGACTTGGTGTTAGATATCCCTTATGACCCATAAATACTTCAAATACTTAGGAATTAATCCTAACTCATATGTAGAATTATAAGTCTTCCAGTCCGAGTCTACCCACACGTGAGAAAATATTCGAGTCTTTGTAAAAAAAATTCTGGGGTGTCACAAAAATATTGTATATGATGTTTCAATTCTCGATAAAAATAATACTACTTCTGTATTTTGGGTATAACTTTTCATAGGATAGTCCAAATTGGTGATTCAAATTTTTGAATAACCCCAACGTCAATACCTACAACTTTCATACATATCTGAAGATTCGGAGGATAAATAGGTCAAATAAATTAATTTTTACAAGACATGGGGTTGTGATGAAATGGAGTATTTATAGAAGAAAAATCATATCTCATGGTAAGATGCTCCAAATCGGTTGATTCGTGAATGACATGAAAGTAGAATTCTAGAGCTACAATTTATATGAGACACCAAATCCTAATTAGGAAGTTATCTTGTTCAAACGCAGCTCCAAAAAAGGGTATTCCATTAAAAGAAGGTTCATCTCACCAACCATGAAAAGATCTAGATCCATTTGACATCACTCATGACATCAATAGTCCTCCATTTAACATTACTCATGACATCACAATCCTCCATTGAATTTTCAAGATCATCCTTTGTAATTATTTTTATTTATTGTTAGGTCCCTCATTCACATCTATAAATACCCACCTTAGTTTCTCAGTTTATTCATCAAGCTTTCTCAAGCAACTCTTCTCTTTATACACTTTTTTACTCATTCTCAAATATAGTTTTAGTTTTTAGTAGTGTAGAAATACTATTCCGATGATTCTTATACTCCGGGTAGTACACCAAAATATTCCGGCGATAGGGGTTCAAAAGTGTTCATTGAGTTCTTCAATTCGGAGTAAAGCTTCGGATTCCATGTATGTAAGGCTATTTATAGCATTGAATTGAGTTCGTCCATGTGTTCAATATTTAAATTCATCGTAATTGAGTTATAGTTGAGTTTTACCCTAATTCTTGACTTCTAAATGAGTTAACTCTTCTTCTATTGAGTTAGATATATTTATGCATTAAGATTATTATTATTTTTATCTCTTATATTATTAGAATTATTGTTCATGGCTACTTTTCCATGAACCCTAATTGATCTGATGTTCATGAATATTTTTACGCGTGTTTTGAGTAAAAATGTTGGCTTTTAATATTCATTGACAAAAAAGTGATTTGAATTAATACTATTTTATTGAGTTTTGAAAGAGAAAAAGAATTGATTTTACATGAATTTGATTCTTTGGATTAAATGATGTTTTGAGCAAGATGTGTTGATGGGATGTAAATGATGTTTTGAAGTGTAATGATTGATGAAGAGGTAATGAGATGAATTTGATGTTTTAAATAAAAGTCCAATAAGACTAGATGATGAGGTTAATATGAGCACATATTTTGAGAGTAGTATTGAACACCAAGTTGGGTAAGAGTTTAATTGACTCAAATCCCAGAACTACGTAACCAGCATAGGATGGAGGCTATGCATCTTAAGTCCCAAAAAGAGGACTTTGATGATTGGATCCAAGATGGTGATGTCCTTTACCCTGGCAAGGTATTGAATGAATGTGGCAACGACATCTCTTCATTGTATTATCACTAGCTCATAAGTGATGGTTGCCGGTTAGAGAAACTCTCAACTGAATAAGCATTGCTTATTATTAGTTTTAAACTTGCATTATATATTGATGTTGAGATGATGTTGAGTTCTGAGCTGAGTCTTCCTGAGAGGAGTTTCTTGATATATGTCCTTACTTTCCTGCCATTTTACATACTCGTACATTTCATGTACTGACGTCATTCGACCTGCATCATTTTATGATGCAGATACAGGTGTTAGAGATCCTCAACAGGTGCATCGTTGAAGATCATTATTTTTCAGCTATTTGATGAGTCCTTCTTGTATTCGGAGGAACTCTTTATCCTTTTATTATTATTGATTATTATGTTTCTTTTGAGGTAGTCATGGACATATTATTGGCACCATCTGATAGTGTTAGAGACTTCATAAATAGAGTTTAATGATGTAATTGGAGTAGTTCTCCTTTGAAACTACTTCTTCTAAGGATTTTTTTTTCTTTGATGTTGATGATGGCGAGCTCACATAAGTATTTTTATTTTGACTTAAGTCTTCCGCTGATAAACGAATGAGTGATGAGACCAAGTGGTTCTCTCGAAGGCCAGAGATGGTTTCTAAGTGTCGTCACGCCTAGGGTACCCTCTCGGGGCGTGACAATATTCACATACATGCAAGTTGTACTAGTGATGCAGTTATCAGGCATACATAACACGTACGGGAAAGTAAACCATCACCTAGACCTAAGTCCCCGAATAGGTCCATCCACACAACACACACACCAAGTCACACTTACAACCATCCAAACTCCGGGCTCGCAAGCCTAAACCCATCAATTTGCATTATATCAAGCGGTGGGAACAAGTTTATAGCTACTCAATTTTGAAAACCTAGCTTGCTTTGGCGCTAAGCAATTGTTGAAGGATAATAGCTCTGCTCCTGACTTTCAGACAGCAGGAGCGATGGAGGTAGGCCTGAATTCATGGGTTGTAGCCTTTCTTGCACTAGAAATCTTGTTCTCCCTCCCTTCCAAGCCTAGAGCAGGTTTTTGAGGGTTTATAGGGTGATTCTCATCTATTTTGGCACTTAAGGGAAGAAGGAGAAAATTAGAATTTGCGTCTTTTAATTTTGTCCCCGACAATCCCGCTATGACAGCGCCGTTGTGGAGGGGTTATTCCCTCTATGGCGGAATAATACTGCACCAGATCAAGTTATTTCCCCAAAATTTTGTCCCTTTTAAATAACGGTGGTTCAGATTGTTACAATTTCGCTTTAGGCATCTACTTATGTTGAGCTGTCCCCTATGTTGTGGCTAAATCTTGCATCCCATTCATTGTTGTAGTAGTGTTTTATGACTCTGTAGAGTCGGAGCTCAAGATTTTTTGGTGTGTGTTTGTTCAAATCTATTTAGGACAAAGTTTGAACGTGTTTGAAAGATTTTACTGAAATTCGATGAAGAAGACGAGTATTATATATATAGCGAAGTATCATGATATATTCTAATTTCCAATTATTTTTTAAAAATATTTAAAGACATATATTCATGTACACATTATCTGAATTAACATATATACATTCCGTTATTCTTATCATGTATATAGATGATAAGAATATATTTAACGTAGCGCATACATAGAGAATACAAATATTCATGTGTATATATATCGTGCGATGTATACAATGTATTAATATCACATATAAGAAAGTGATTTGACTTTGAATTCTTCTCCCTATTATTACATTTCTATTAATTTTAGGTATGCCTAATATGACGTGATTTTAGGAGAAAAAAATTACTCTTCTTAGAATGAATTTGGCTACGTAACGATGTTATTTTGAGTTTTTTTTGCTAAAGTATTGGATCTAAAACTAACAAATGTTGTGGTGCATTGTTGAGACCATTCCATCCTTAGTTCAAGTTCTTGTGCTCGAGCTTCGGGCATGGAGGCTGGAGCACCACCCTCAAGTGCGGCATGGAGCACCACCCTCAAATGGCCCTGCACTGCACGATTTAGATTTAATAGAATTTCTTATAGGGCATCAGACATCTGGCGGAAAACCCAAAAGAAAAAGTATTGGGTAGGAGGTCAATTTTATATTAGGATTTGTACTAAACATGTTAATCGATATATAAAAGAATTATATTAATCAACCCATTTTCATCACCATATGCGAAAAATTTCATCTTCGAAACTCTAACTCTATGAATCCAATTGCAAATCCACCCAATTAAGTACCACAATCTTTGAAAACCAACTCTAAGAAATTGTTTTAAATAAACCTATAGCGTGCACATGATGAAGTCTCATCAAACTAACTATATACTATAATTATGGTGGTATATATCTTTAGCGGAGATTAAAAATGATTTCATATCCACAATATTATTATAACAAGAAATGAATTATTGTCATGTGCATTAATTCCACCAAATCCATGGATCCAGTCTCTCATGAACCACAAAACTAAAGGCAGTACTATTCATAAATCAAAGATCGCTAATGAGTGACAAGGCATTGCTGGCGAGTGTTTTAATAACTGTGATGCTTCTATCTATCACCATCTTCACATTCGGATTTACCTTTTCCTCTGACTCGGAGAACCCATCGATGCATGTTTCTGCGTTTGTTAGTGCAGAACTTGCGTACGATATAGCGTTATGCAATTGAGATTCCTTGTCTTCACCACTACCCAAATGTCCTATTGTGTTAACAGACCGCTTGAGTTCGTACACACTAGTCTTCACAGCTTCCACGCAGTCTTTAATAGCCACGGCTTCATATCGGGAAATTCCATCCTGTTTTTTCAGATTCCAGAGAATGAGAGAGGCATCACGTGCCCCTTTTATGGCTACTCTAAGGGCTTCTTTGCAAAGTATTGTGGGGTTGGTTTTCACGGAAGAAGCATACGGCGTTAGTGTTTTCACGCAAAGTGAAGGGTGTGTGGTGATGTTGCATTTGGTTTTGATGAAGTTTGTGTACGCAGAGGAGTCTGTAGCCAGCGCCTGTGTTTGTGAGATGAATAAAACAATTGCCAAAAGGGGGGAAATCAAGGTTTTGCTAATAGACGCCTCCATTTTCTCGTGGTATAGTGTTAGGAATAAAGATGTGAGTGTGTATTTATGGAGATCAAATTCGCACGAGGAGAATCGTACGGGCATCTGAATCCTTATCATTTACTGCTAAACTTTCCGATAATTCCTCTTTCTCTAGATTTCTCAACTTTATTGGTTATTTACTTTTGTAGTTTGAGTTAATTTTGACTTGGTTATTTGTTAGCTTCCTCTTTTTCCTTAATTTATTCGGTATATTTTTTTTAGTTTCTAACAATTCACAAGGATCTACTAAAATTTTAACATGAGACAAATGATATTTATTTAACAATATCATTTTTTAATGTTTTTAAAAATTTTATACATTAATTATTTAATACTCTTACTAAATTACTCTGTTTTTGAAAAAATATGGAGCAAGAAAAATGAGAAAGGAATTACAACGTGGGAAATCGTCAACAAGATTAAAGTTGAGGTACTTAACCAAGCTACTAAGGTTTCCCCTAACTGAATTACTCCTAATAAGTATTGAATATCTAAAATATTCTCACCTTCTATCTATTCAAACAAAAAAAAGTAGTGAAGTAAGCATATATATATATATATATATATATATATATATATATATATATATATATATATATATATATATATATATATATATATATATATATATAAAAGAAGCTAGGTAGTAATAAAATTGGAAAAATAGAGAAAAGTATTTAATTTATGGACAAAATAATGTGTAGTTAGAATTATGGAAATTGATAAATTCGTTGGAAGCAAATCCAAAATTAAGTTATGAACGTGCCATGTCAACTAACGTCGCCGTCCCAAACGGTATAAGCAGTCACATGGAAATTGAATATGTTACGTGCACAAGTCAGCAGCTTGGTTTTTGCACTTGATTTAGGAGTTTGTTTCCTTTGAAAGTGATTTGTTTCTATTCTTACGTTTGGATTTGTTAAACATATTGAAAGTGGTTTGTTGCTATTTCTACGTTTGGATTTGTTACACAAAATTAAAAATCAATGTTAATTATGGCAATATATGATGGACATCACTTTTTCAATACAATTGATCAGTATTCTTAAAGATGGTTAATGAGTGACAAGGCGTTGCTGCCAAGTCTTATAATAACAGCCATACTTCTATTTATCGCATCCTGCACTTTCTGATTTACCTTACGGTAGTCAGAGAACCCATCGGTGCATGAGTCCGCGTCTGTTATAGCAGCACTTGCATACGTTTTAGCATTAGCCAACTGAAATTCCTTATCTTTATCACCTAGACGTCCCATTGCCTCAAAAGCCCGCTTGAGTTCGTACATTGCATCCTTTACATCTTCTATGCAGTCTTTAATTGCTGCAGCTTCATATCGGGAAATTCCGTTCTGTTTTTTTAAATTTGAGACAATGATAGAGGAGTCGCGTGCGCCTTTTGTGGCTACGTTAAGGGCTTCTTTGCAAAGCTTTGTGGAATTGGCTTTCACAGAAGACGCATAGGGAATTAGTGTTTTAAGGCAAAGTGAAGGGTATGTAGTGGTGCGGCATTTGGTTTTGATGAAGTTTATGTTGGCTTGCCCAGAGTCTTTAGCAGCTGTGACTAGAAGCTGTGTTTGTGAGAACAATAGAACAATTGCACAGAGCAGCAAAATCAAGCTTTTGCAACTCGACGCCATTATTTATTCTCGTGCTATAGTAAGTACTGAGGAGAAATGTTGTATATATTGTAAATATGGAGAGAAGTTATGAATATATTTATAGTGGAGGAACAATCTTTCTTAATTACTCAAGTTTAATAATGATAGCTTACTCCGTACAAATTTAAGTGTTTTACATTTTTTTTATCAGTCGAAAGAGTACGCTACACATAAACTGATCATTAGAGATAAATTAATTAATGACAATAATGTAATTGCCGCTAAATAGTTTTTGAGGCAATTAGCATTTTAGTAGTCTTTGTAAATATCCCTAAAGTTACATTTAACAAATTTTGGTGAAGATTTTAATAGTCTTTATTAATGTGCATACGCTAAAAATCATTTTTCTTATAGTGGTGGTACCTCTTTACAATTCAAACATCCTACCTGATAAATTTAAAACAACAAAATTCAAAAAATATTTAAATATATTTTACATATTTTTAATTTTAGACAACAAAATTAAAAGTCTTTTATTCTTTAAATTTTGCATCTAATTAAATTAAAATGCTTAAATTGGGACGGATGAAGCATAAAATAACCATAAAATTGGTGCACAAAAATGAGTTGTGAATGTAGCCGTATCAGCTTATCTCGCGCCGTCACCAATGCGGCAATCACATGGAAATTCAAGCATCTGAAGTTTGTCGGCAAAGTCAACTTATCAACGTGTGAGATCCAAGGTGGATCTATGACTTCTAATTTACGTATATAAAATACATCAACTACACCTATAATATTCAACTATTAATTGCACATCGCCACATTACATAGGTGAAGTAGATCATATTTATCTATGGTACGTACGAAACGTGAAGAGAACATGGCCAATACATGTGAAGTTTATTCAACTATAGGAATTAATACGTGAACGTGACTAGAAATTGATCGAAAAAATGAGAAGCACAAAACACTGCGGAAGAAAAGGCGATGTCTATAGCTAGAAGTTAGTGGACATAACTTGCCGAAAACGTTTGCATGGATGCGTTGCTTTCTTTTATGATGAACATGAACCTCAATAATTATGCCTTAAGCAAGACGTCTCGTTAAGTTCTAATGAAACTTCATCGTGTGGATTTTTGAGTCATGATATAGTGATTTAAACATGTTATTTCATTTGAAATGAGAAAAAGTTGTCTTTTCCGGAGGGGTTTAACAATAGTTGTTGTCACTTCTATGATCGATAGGGGGGAAATGTCCCCCTTCCAAATTGAGAGGCGCCTAAGTTGAAGCCGGATTAAAAAAGGTAAAATCCAATTAGGTGTTCATTGATCCAATGAACATATGATATGTGCTTTTATGTGATGCCGTTACTATTTGGAGAGTCGAAAAGAATTTGGTAGAAAAATTTTCATAGGATCGTATTAATAATATTGGAGGCCTAAAGTCAAATTTCATATAGAGTCCCTTAATTTATTTTTTTAGTTGACATTTAAATGGAATAACAATAACACACTCAGTTTATCCTACAAGTGAGGTCTGTAGATTAAGATGTACGAAACCTTATAAGTAAGAATGTAAAAAATGTAAATTTTCAATAAAAAAAATATAATATAAAGTTAGAATAATAAAACCATCAGACTCAAGAATTTAAGAAGTTGATAATTGATATAACAATATCAAAATAGTGTTGCATTAAATTTGATAAGTTGATATAATGCTATTGAAATAGTGTTAAATGTTCCATTCTTGAAAGTTGAAGAAGACTCCAAAAAGAAAATTTGATCTTTTTGTAAACAGACAACAATATATTTTGCATAATGCCGAAGGTTTGATCGTTTGGGAGACATGAGAATATTCAGTAGGAAAAAGGTTCAAATATGTCATTGAAATTTGAGAAAAGGCTCATCTGTGCTATCCTTTAACTCATCTTTGCCATTTCAGTTAACAAATAATGGCATGGATGAGCCTTTTCTCAAATAAAAATATCATAATTGAGACAAACTTTTAACGGATGACATAGATGACCTTTTTTTCAAAGTTCGATGACATATTTGAGTTTTTTCCCTGTTCAATAATAAGAGAACAAACATAGTGAAGGGGAATGAAAAATGGTAAATATAGAATAGGTTCATGTTAATTGTGGATATAAATGAGACAACAAAATAGGTAGCAATGTAAGAAATGGTACTACAATTACCTAAAAACTATTCCATTTTTAAAATTATTACAACGATCTACATAATAAATAAGGTATACAATTATCATATTTTTCTACCCACAATTTTCTTTTCAAATTAGTGCCTTATAGTCAACTCTGTGAAGTTAAAGTTAATATATCAAAAAATTAGTCACCAATGCGAATTTATCTAGTAAAGTCATTAAATTTTGTTTTGCATCAGTAAAGTCACTCAACTTAGACTTTTATCTTCTAAAATCACCCAATTAAATTTATCATTAGAAAAATTTGACATAACAAAATAAATTACTTTTTTTATGCCATATAAACACGAAATTGATTGGATTGGGGGACACCTCCAGAACTTATATTAGGAAATAGCCACTTAATTTCTTTTTGATTTATTTTTTAGGGTTAGGGTTAGAAAAAGTGAAAAAGTGGAGGGGTCATGGACCTATTTAATATTTTATAAATTTGAATTGTGGGGTCATGAGCCTATTTAATATTTTACAAACTTGGATTGTGGGGTCAGGGGCTTTTTTAAACATTACAAAAATTTGAGAATAAAATACAAGTTTATGAAAATATATTTTACCATAACTTAAAATATATTTCAATATAAAACTAATTTACAATCCCAATTTTCATATATTAATAATGAACCTTGGGATTCAAATAAACTTCTAGCAAATCTCTTTCTGATCAAAAACGTTTTCAACTTCCCACTTTACTTCACTTTTGTTCTTTCTTCGTCGATGACTTTACATCTTCCAAACGCTCCCCGCCTTATCGACCTCCATAAAATCACTTTTATCATAAAACAAACGTTTTGAAGATCCCATAAAAGGTTTCTGGAGTTCAAAGCTTCATTATCAAGTTCAAAGCTTCTCACCTTTTTCCTCTCAAGTAAGTTTAATTGGATTTAAATAGCTTTTTTTCATGTTTTTGATTTCGCACTATTATGGCGTTTTGATTTGGGTAATAGCCAAAAATAATTGAATATTTATGTTTATACCATTCGATTTTGAAATTTCTACTGTATGAAAATAAATTTTAATGGTGTTTCTGAAGATTACTGTCATTGCTTTGTCGATTTTTGTTGAAATCTATACTTATTTTGGATGTTTTTATTTGAGCATTACTGTGATTGTTTTAATAGACCAGTGGTCGATAGTCTTACTCTATTTGGTTGTGTACTTGTAGATAGTATAAAATGGCTAAAACTAGAGGCGGCAGCATCAAACGATCTACTCCCACTCCTTCTAGAAATAAGAAATGAAAGGCTGAACAAGTTTCAAAGACTTCAAAAAAAATTGTAGTGGAAGAACCCGAGTCAGAATCTGGAACAATGACTAACATCGAAAACTATCAAGACAGTAGTCTCCAAGCTAGTGATGATGTTGAGTCTAGTGAACCGAAAAGTAATAGCGTAGATGAGGAGAATAGTAGAGATACCATTAGTAGAGATGAGGTTGATGATCCCCTATCCTTGCTAGTTTGTGTAAAAGATATCTCTAATAAGTCATATGGCCTGACAACGTGGATGGATGAAATAGGATCGTTTCCATCAAAGATTTTTGTAAGAGCAAGGATGGTTGTTTATCATGATTTTAGAAAAGTTTTAATTGATGAAAAACTTTAGCATGACTTTAAGGGTACTTGTTTTGTCCACTTGAGACATATTCCAGATTATTTCAAGTTCAATTGACAAATGGTTCATTATATGTTGTTGTGATGTGTCAACAATGACGATAAATTACATGAAATTTGATTCCGTGTGCATGATAAGCCTGCATGTTTTGGCTTAAGAGATTCTGCACTGATTATAGGGTTGAATTGCTCAGCATACCCCCATGAATAAAAAATGAACAAAGTCCTTCAAAAATGATAAAAAATTTATTTCAAGTTGAAGAAGAATAAAAACATCACTGCTCAAAGTTGTTGAGTTTGATAAAGGGTACTAGACTGAATAAAGAGCAGAAGTTGAAGTGCTATTTAGTTTGGTTTGTCCATACGATGTTGCTTGCCCATGATGCATCGAAGATTGTAGATTCAAACCGCATCAAGATGGCTGATGATTTAGATTTTTTCATGAGTTATCCATGGGAGAAAGAGTGTTTTGATTTAACGTTGACGTATTTGAAGAAGAGGATTAATTTAAAGAAGCAATGGAAAGTGTATGATAAAAATAAGAATGCATCATATGCTGTGTATGGCTTTTCTTGGACATTTCTGATAATTATTATTAATCATGTAATTAATTTTTGATAGAATCTTATTTATTTGTGTAGTACTTTATAGACTAACTTTATTTATTTGTTCTTATATTAATTCTAGGTTTGGATATATGAGTCTTTTCCTCATCTTGAAAAGTATACCGGAAAGTACTTGAATACTTCTCTGTCCATCCCTCGTTTACATAGATGGCACACCACAAAAAGTGATAATACAATGGAAGGTGATCCATTTTAGTACAAAGGTAAAAGTTCAAAGGTATAAATTTATATGTCATTATCTATATTCTTATAAATAGTGAATGTTGTGTTATATTTATATTTTTCATTTTTTTGTAGACTGTGCACCCATTTCTTATCCTTACTATCCATGAGATCAATCAAAATTACATGGCAACATTTAAGTCATATGCGGACGAAGGTAAGGACACGATCCTTGATGTCTTGAAGGCTGATTTGAAAGGTGTGACCATCCTCACTAATGCAGTAGTAGAGGATGAATATTTGGGTGATCACACTCCTATTCAAATTTGTGAGAATTCTGTTTCAAGTGGATAGAAAAATATTCCAAGTACTTCTAATAATGCAAATCTGTGTGAGTGTATTAGATTCATCAAGCAATCAATGGTGGGAGTTGTTGCTTATATTTGAGGAAGGAGAAATGGAAAAGAACAAGAAAAAGTAAGATAAACTAGTTTATATATTGTTGTTACTTTAATAACATGTCATTACACAACGATCAACATAATAGTCATAAGTTGAAGGATTACAATCTAAAATGATAAAACGATCATAACGAAGTCCAAAATCATATAAAATATTATCTAGAGTTATTCTAATATCATTGCGACTAAAAAACAAATCAAAACCAAGATATAGAAGAACAGACACAGATACTAAGTTTCGTCAAATCTTTGGAGCATATAGGACATCATGCAACATCAAGGATCGGCCACCACGCAATTCCTCTTTGCAAGTGCCTATTCCTTTGACTTCTAGTCTAGCATTAATTTCAACATAGATCCACCTTGATCTAGGTGAAATTCTAAACTCCATAAATGTGTCTCGATCTTGACTCACGTGGTCAATGGATCCTGAGTCTACAATCTACAGAGGATAAGATTCAGTTAATAAAGAAGTGCTAGAAACATATGAAGCACTTAGAGTTGCGTTTAGAAATGCTACATTTTGGGCTTGGTACATTCACGAGCAAAACGCCCTAGAACTTAGAAATTATAGCACTTCATTTTACTCTTGTCTCTCTTCTTGAAAAAATATTTTTCCTTCTTGGAATTTGGTTTCTTCTGTTTCTTAGAGGGTCCTTCTCCAGTCTCTTTATTCTTCCTATTTCTTTTCCAATTCTTCTTGCGCTTGAATCTTGAAGACTTTGTACCACTTTACTCTACCACAAAGGTATTAGCAACAACACCAAGCTGCTAATCTTCAAGTTCAACATGGCGGGCAACATTAGAGAAGGTTTTGGTACTATCATTATGGGTCAAGTTAACCTTCAAATGTTCCCAATTATTGGGAAGAGACCGGATCACTACCTAAATATTTTGTTCATATGAGAGAACATGAACACTTTTGAGTTGGGCTGTCATGTTTGACATCACCCTAAGGTGTTGTTTGATATTTTGATCATGACGCTTCTTGTAATTGTCATAATTGTCACCGTTCAATTTTTCACCTTTGTTTAAGTCAGCAATAATACTTTTTGATGCCATGTCTGTAATTAAGAGACAATCACACAAAAAATTTTAATCAATTATAAATGTGACATGCACATTCACGCAAATTAATTCTCATGAAGGTTTCATATTTAGTATAAAATCGAAAAGATACGTAAGTATCCAATCATCATCTACTAACTAAATATTTAACCAAATTAAGAAACAAATTTTTTAATGTGTATTTTAATATTTTAAAGACTATATTTACAAGAATTTTTCAATCAAATAATTTACATCATTCAATAATGTAAAATAGGATAAAAATCATATATTCATATTAAATATAAACAAAGGTGTTCATTACATAATATGTAAAACATAACAAGATTCTAAATATTAGACTTTATTTCTATGGGATCACGCTGGTCATCTAGCTTCAAAAGTCAATGTGAACCTCCACAGTGTTTCATTAGGACCAAAATCGTGATAGATGTCTGCTAGTTCATTCTTCCAATAATCTGGTAATGAACTATACAGAATACCTAGCCCATACCAATCTTCAACATATATGTAACAGTCATATATCTCATTAATTTTAATCAAAAACAAATTGAGAAATATTGGTAATTGTTCAAATGAATCGATTTTAATATTTTAAAACTTTTTATAAAGCCTTCTTTCTTCCCTTTTATAGGCTATTTTATCTTTGTTTAGATTTTTTCTTGAGTCATTTTTTATGACTTCAGGCTCTGAATCTGAATCGTTTTCGATTTTAATCCTTTTTTCGTCGCAATCTTCTACGATTTTTTTTGCTCCTCTATCAGTACCACTCCCACTTGGAGCAATATGAGCAAATTCCCATTCAACCATATCTGAAATGCAAACAAGAAATCAGAAATATGGTTAGAACCATTTAATGTGACAACGAATGTCCCAAATTTCTGATAGAAGGCAAAATCAAAACAAACAACTTAAGGCTTAGGGAATAAAATTTATTTCAAGACCAATTTAGTGCACATATATAAACAACCAAAAAATGTACACATATTTTAGCATATGACTATTAATAAAATTCTTGTTCATTAATATAAAAGTCAAAATCAAAATCAGTTTTGACTATATGCAAGACCCGTTTAAAAAAACGTATAAGAATTACTTTTACTAACATAAAAAACTAAAGGAAGTATCACTGTACTTTGTACCATATTATTACCCTTAAAGTATAAAAATGAAGGAACATAGGCACTATAAAATTTTCCAAATCACAAGTTGACAAGAAACAACTTCTCATACTTCATTATTACAAAATATATATATATATATATATATATATATATATATATATATATATATATATAATATAAATTCATTCCCCCTCCCCTCCCCAAAAGAAATATTACATGATTTCTAATTAAAGAAGATAGTACAAATATTTATTATCACTATTGATTTAGTACTATATATAATAAATAAAGTATACGAAGATGACAAAAGCTAGTAAAAGCACTGTACTATTTACAAGTTTTTTTTATAAAGGAATCAAGAAAAGATATGCTTTTGCACGTTTTCTTATTGAGGAAAACTTTTCCTCATCAATAACTAATCTCCATAGAAAAACATTCTTTCAACTTATCCTCTTCTAAAAAAAACAGAGGATAGATATAATCATTTTTTCAGATCAGATTTCAAAAATAAATGAAGTAGTTTTAGATCTATAACTAGATCCAATTTCCAATCTAGCAGGTAAGTTCATATACTATTTCAAGGATTTCTACACTGCTAAAAAAAGAAGGTCGATAAAATATTTATGTGATTTATTTCAACAATAATTTCGCAAACACATAACAATCAACCTTTGCTCTGATGCCATTGCAATAAATTTGGAGCAAAATCAATGAATGTGTACCTTATATTACAGCGAAAGTTGTTGATTTTTCTACTGAAATTAAGTTGCTTCAAATCACTCTTTGAATCTCAAGGAAACAAAGCATAATTTCATAAATTAAATGTCTTTTATCACTATTTGATTGATGTCTATTTTGAGAAACAAAATTTTAATATTCTCTAGTTTCTTACTCTCGTCCTTGTATCTGAAAATGAAGGACAAATTTAAAAGAGAGGAATATAACAGTTAACAGTTAACTTTATTGTAATTGTTCCCTCCTCATTTTAAATTTGTGTTGATTCTTTTTAGGGCTGGACATAAAATATCGAAAACCGAATTATCGAATTGAACCGGTTATTTTGGTATTTCGGTATTCGATAATTCAGTTCGGTATTCGATACCGAAAGTTAACATTTTGGTATTTTGGTTTCGATATTCGGTATTTATAATTATATCATTCGGTATTCGGTAAATACTGAATACCGAAATTAAATTTGTTGGGCCGCCTAGAAGACTCATTTTAAACATAAAGGGCTATAGGCCCATTGTTATAATTTAAGTCCAGCCCAATTGTCATTTAACTTATCTAACCCTAACATTAAGACCTCAATACTTCAGTGAGTTCTGAGTTTTGCTTCACGCCTTCACCTTCACCGCTTCATGCCTTCACACCTTCACCTACGGCGCTGTTAAGACCTCAATACTTCAGTACTTCCATACCTCTCTATGCTTGTGAGATATGTATGTTTGTGTATATCTGGATGCATATATCGACCATGATTTTTCTATAGAGTTGTTGGTCCTATATTAGATTCACTCTCTGGGTATGCTATTATTGATTACAACATTTAGCTGATGTAGAAGGAGCTAAGAAACATGGCATGATTGCTGTGAATTCTTGAAGATAAGTTCTCTTTGCTTCTTCTCTTCCTCTTCCTCTTCCTCTTCCTCTTCCAGTCTTCCTTCTTCTCTTCTCCTCTTTTTTAATAGTCTTACCGAATGAATGATTGTTGTGAATTCTTGAAACTTTCTATTTTGAGTTCAATTCATTAATAGTCATTGTAGTTCAAAATTTGTCTTGAAAACTGTTGATGAACAGTTTCAATAGTTGGGCTAATACTCAATTTCTGAAATGTCCATTTGCCCGACTACTTTTTGGTATTACTCTTAAGCAGTTGTATGTTTGATTTATAAGACAGAAGGTGAAGGGGAGTTTCATATATTGTGCTTTTTTCTTCTGTAACCTAGAATGAATTAGCAATTTACAGATTTGCTTGAGCTTGTTAGGTGGAACGGAATGTTTGATTAGCTTATTTTTATTTTTATCACATCGAATTTAAGGAGTTGAATATTTCCTTTTACACTTTCAATTTATAACTTATAACATTTGTAATCTCTTCTATGTTTAGATTGAAGATGAAACAAGTCGAACAACCAATGTCAGTGAAAGCGCACCTCTAGCTCTTACTGAGTCTCTTGATTCAACACCGGAAGTTGAACAACATTCAGTGACTGTGAAGAGGAAAGCTATAGAATCAAGATCTGCTTCGCCGCATTATGATAGTTGTTGCAAGTGTTGTTGTTGAGTGTTGTTGTTTGTTACTGTTGTTGTGTGTTGTTGCTGTAGTGTAGCTGCTGCAGGTGTTGTTGTTGAGATCTGTTGTTTGTTGTTGTTGTTGTGTAGCTGCTGCAAGTGTTACTGTTGTTGCTGCAGCCTGCAGGTGTTTGTTGTTGTTGTTGGATGTTGTTGTTGTATGTTGCACTTATGGAAACTCAACTGCAACAACTTTGGTGGTGCTGCAAGTCTGAAATGTGAAGTTCCTTGAAGAGTTGTTGCTTAGAGTTGAAGCTCTGCAGCTCAGCAAGTTATTGCTTGGAGTTGGATGTTGCAGCTCTGCAACTGCAAGAATCAAGATAACCAATCTGAGAGGTGATCCTTCACATCAAGCTGCAGCTTCAAAGTGATGTTGCAGGTACCTGCACAGAAGATGGATACAAAAAGAAACTATACTAGTGTAGAAAATCAAAAAAAATGAAGGCAACAACTTTAATTTCAGCTTGGTTGTTAGAACCTGTACCTAAAGGGACAGCAAAGGCAAATTTGAGATCACTATGTGCATTTCTAAGAAGGCAACATCATTGTTTAGTTTGTTATTAAAAATTTTCACATCTTTTATTGTTGCTATTGTGAATATGATGTATTAACATATTCCGTGTGGACTTCGACTTCAATATGGTATTACTGAATACTGTATCGAACCGAATTTTGATTTACCGATTACCGAATTATCGAATCGAAGTTTAAAAGTTCAATATTTGGTATATACTTTGAAATACCAATTACCGAATTACCGAACCCAAACTTTGAAAATACCGAATCGAATACCGAACGCCCAGCCCTAATTCTTTTATCAGAAACTATTTTCTTTTGGATCGGATAGTGTCACATCAAGTCGAACTACATGAACGACTTGTAACCCATAAAAAAACTTACAGAAATTCTTCAAACAAGCTATCAGGTGTGATTCATTATTTTGCAATTGAGCTATGATATATTGTTGGGTTTATTTCATATATGTTACAAAAAATATAGTCATGTTTTCATTTACACTAAAAATAGTCAAAAAGAGGCCATGGGTTGGACACTACAAGGCTTAATTCGGTCCAAGACCATTAGATCTTTTTTGCTGAACACTCCATGGCTCAATTCGGCCAAAGGCCATTAGGCCTTTCTTGCTTTCTTTACTTTTCTTTTGGTAAAATTAAGTTCATGTCCCATAAAAGCAAAATAATTACAAACAAATACCCCTCTACAATTCATACCCCCCAAGACATGAGATTCGCGACAAAGATATTGTTGCATTATCAATATACTGACATGGTATCATTGAGGTTGTTTCAGTCCTTAATAATACCACCATAGTATATCTATATACTTTCATAGTATCATTGATGTTTAATTCAATCCTTCAGCTACATCTTCATGAAAAAACCATCATCTACTGGCATGATATCACTAAGGATCGTTTCATATAATCATAAAGGATTGTTTTATACAAATGTTGAATGATACCATCACATAAAGGTTTTCCTAAGTCATTCGATATTAGATGAATGATATTACTATAGTATATTCGTATATTATAATGATATTGAAAATCCTTAATGAGACACTTTTGAAATCCTCAATGATACCATAATTATATATTGATACCTTATCGGTATGACGGTATCATATAGGATTGAACTCTTTTTTTAAGAAATAAAAATAAAATAATTAAGAGAAAATTATTAAAATCATAATCTTATTTATTAAATTAATTAGTAAATATATTATTTGTGATACTCCGTCGTTATGTTGATACCATATCGATATCATATAGAACTGAGCTTAATCCTCTGTGATACTCCATCGGTATATGATACCCTAGCGGTATCATGTAGGATGAACATTGACGTCAGCGCACGAATTTAAAAATAATTAAAAGGGGTACATGGGTAATTAGTTTGGTTGAAGGGGTATATAAAGGAATTATTTAGGGAAGGGATATGGAGTGGTAAATAGTTTATTTAAAGGATCTATTTTGTGTAATTTTTCCTTTTGTTTTTCATTTTTCCTTTGCAGGTATCAACATAACGACGGAGTATCACAAATAATATATTTACTAATTAATTTAATAAATAAGATATCATATAGAACTGGGCTTAATCCTCTGTGATACTCCATCGGTATATGATACCCTAGCGGTATCATGTAGGATGAACATTGACGTCAGCGCACGAATTTAAAAATAATTAAAAGGGGTACAGGGGTAATTAGTTTGGTTGAAGGGGTATATAAAGGAATTATTTAGGGAAGGGATATGGAGTGGTAAATAGTTTATTTAAAGGATTCATTTTGTGTAATTTTTCCTTTCGTTTTTCATTTTTTCTTTGCAGGGGTGATTTTTTAAAAAAATATTATTTTGCTATTTTTTTTGCTGCTTTTTAAAAATAAAATATATCTTTTTTTTTCAAAACTTCTTTCATGGAATTTTTTTCATCTATCAATATTGTATAAATAGTGTAAAAACATATATATATATATATATATATATATATATATATATATATATATATATATATATAATATACAAACAATTATGTAGTGTACATGTAATGTTTCAATTTTTATAAATAGTTATGTAATGTATTATATTGTATAAATAGTTATGTAGTGTATATATATCGATATTGTATAAATAGTTATGTAATGTATTGATATTGTATATATGTTGTATAAATGTGTATCAATATTGTATAAATAATGTATAAATATGTATATATGATGTATAAATAATTATGTAGTGTATATGTAATATATTGAGATTGTATAAATGTGTATAATCATGTATCGATATCATATATATAATTATATAATGTATCGATATTTATTTGACTATCATGCAATCTCACCTTAATAAATAAAAGGATAAACAAAAAATAAAACGACATAAATATTTATTTTTTTCAAAAAAAAGTGTAACAATTATAAAAGAAAAAACAAAAAGGAAGCAAAAAAAAATTAAATCAACAATTTATTTTTAAAAAAAATAATGGGCTCTGCACAGCCGAGTGGCTCATTGGCAATTTTTTGGTAAGAGAAAAAATAATGACTATTTTGTTTGAAAAAAAAAGGGCCGACTGGCCAGGGGTGTAACTTGCCCTATAATTTGAATATGTTGGGCTTTGTATCTAAGGCCCAAACATGGCAATGCAAGGCTTGGTTCAGACAGGTTTGGTTTTCTTTGTATTGTGGTTCATTGTGCTTCATAGGAATGTACATGGACCGAGTTAGTTCAGATTTTTTACAAACCAAATCAAATCATTTGTGTTGGGTTATTAAATCTATATATCAAACCAAATCAATAAAAGTTGGTTTTTCGATATCAATTTTTCTCGAGTTTTTTCGGATTTCTCGGATTTTTCATAGTATCTAATAAAAAACACAAAACAGTGCTTCTTAAAAAGAGTTCTAGTACAAAATATCAATATATAAGATGGAGAGAACACTGTTTGAAGTTTTAACTTTATAAGATGGACTTTTTTGTATATTATTTAGATAGTTTCTCAAGTCCAAATCTAAATGTAAGAAAGAAAACAAAAATTATGAAAAATTTTAAAAAAATATTTATAAATTATATTTTAATAAATATTTTTATATATAACATAATTTAAAAGTAGTATATCTATAATCGGGTCGGTTTGGGTTCGGTTTGACTTTTTTTAGTTAAAATCAAACCAACCCTATAATGGTCGGGTTTTTTTCCAAACACCAAACCAAGTCAAACCAAACCACTAGTCGGGTCTTTTTTCTGATTTGATTCGGTTTGTCGATTTGCCCTGTACAGTGCTTCAATTTGAATTCACATTGATATAGGAAACTGTTTGCCCTTTTTATTCTGATGTGGGTTGCTTATGTGACTTTCCAGCAAGTTTTTCGTCATTATTTACTTTTTTGAGTTTGAATGATTTTATTTTTTTAGTTATAACATAAAAGGGTCAAAATACCCGGATGTGAAATGCTCTCGTTCGGGCCCCGGGAATCCCTTGCTTTTGGCTAAGGTCTTTATTTACTTTTTTTCATTCCCCCCCTAAAAACTAAATTTGAAGCCCTGGGTACCAAGCAATCCGTTTAGATCTATTTCAGTTGCCAATGAAATGGAATATGGGGAACTCTCCATCTAAGTGGTTAATCCGACGAGTCAATTCTCAATGCGATGCTGCTATCCGTTCGACACCCGAGATCCAAGTCAGCACCGGCAAAGATCTCTTGATTCCTCGAGGCCGGGACGGCTTGGAAGCAAGCTACCTCTTGCCTATCTCACCCCTGCCTTAACCTGTCCTCAGACAGCCAGCCCTCACCAGGCTGCTGGCATTGCTAAATGCTCCGCCACGAAGCAAGCTTTCCCGAATACGACAGATGCAGAAGTGGCTAAAGAAGTCGGAGGCAGGGCGTAATCAGCAAAAGGGGTAGTACTCGTTGGGTATGCATATTTCGCAGCTAGCCACACCAACCTTCTTCGGTCTCTTTCAGCGGCGGGCTTACCTTTTTTATTAGTATTGAATTCATGTCATTGTCGCTCATCATCCTTGTTAGAAGGTTGCCCATCACTCCCTCGCTCTTTTTTGAAGGCCCTTTCAATTCTCTTTCTAGTATGCTTCCTCCATAAGAACACTGAACGCCCAGCTTCGCAGAGCAGCTCTCTCCTCATCGCTCTGTGAAGGAGTGGGCGAATAAACATCATGGGCGAACGACGGAGATTGAACCCGCGCGTGGTGGATTCACAATCCACTGCCTTGATCCACTTGGCTGTTAGGTGTTAATTCTTTATATAGTAAGACTCATATGATATTAAGTATTTATATTCAACTTCATCAGTGCGGATACACTTTGAACAAGAAAAAGTATACGATACGAGCGAGAAGAAAGAGAGTGAATTAGATAGAGTTAGATTTGCAGCACCTATTCAGGAGCTGGGGAATCGGCTTGCAAGGAAAATCTTGATTGTGAGAAAGTCCATTTTTCGTCATTATTTACTTTTTTGAGTTTGAATGATTTTATTTTTTTAGTTATAACATAAAAGGGTCAAAATACCCGGATGTGAAAATTAAACAAAATTGTCTTCACTTACAAATTTGATTTAATAATATCGCTATCCATACTTAATTGAATAAAAACAACAGTAAATCCGACGACTAGAGATAAATTCTCACTTAAAACATTTTTTTCTTCTTTTATTTTAGTAGTGTACCATGTTCTACGAATCCTAAACTCACCTCTGAATCCAAGAAGATGTTGGCATCCACAAAGATTTTCCCGATGAAAACGGAAAATAGAGAAGAGAATCTCTGTTTTGTTTTCGAAAATGGGAAAAGGAAAGCAGCTGAACGAAGTACAATGTAATGTGCTAAGAAGATGAAAGATTTTTGGTAAGAGCTAAAGCATTGCTAGTTAACTGTGCCACATTAACAATATAATTCCTAATAGTGGCCTTAACTTTCCTATTCATAGCAGAATTTTCTTGAAATCCATCCATACAAGTATCTTCATCTGTCAAAGCAGCACTTACCCATGTCATTACATTCCCCATTTTCTCTTCAAAATCTGGTCCATTCAAATCCTTCATTTCCAACAATGACTTCTGTAGTTCATCTACAGAGTCTTCCATGTTCTCCACACAGTCTGTTAAGGCATGTGCTTCTGCTGGACCCAAGCTCTCCTCTTTGGACATCTTCGAGATCTTGTTCGTGGTAGATTTAGCTCCTTTTAAGCTCACTGTGAGTGCTGAATTGGCTAATTCCATAGGGCTTGTTTGGATGGAGTTTGAGTAAGGTGTGAGTGTTTCAATGCATAATTTGGGGTACAATGTTGCTCCACAAGAGGTCTTAATGAAATCAGATGCATCGTTGAGTTCTGATTTTGTGGCAAGGTCTCTTGTTGCTGTTGTTGATGAACATATCAATGTCGATGTTATTAAAATGAAGTAGAAAAATGAAATGCTAATAGCTGCAAGGCCATGGCAATTTGGAGAGGAATCCATTATCAAATCACGGGGGAAAAAGGATTGGGGATGAATGGTGGGGAAAAGGTCCTTGCACTTGCTTATAAGGATGCAATGTTCCTTACCTTTAATATAATACTGCTTCCGTTCCAATGTATATGATTCACTTTTATTTTTAATCGATGTCAAAAAAGATGATGTATTTCTATATTCAATAACAATATAATTTTAAAATGCTCATTTTATTGTTAATGAAATTATTTATAGTTATACAAATATATATGATTTATTTTAGATGCAAATTTTATAAGTCGTTTTTTTTAAAAAAAAATGTTCTAAAATTAAACTACGTCAGATGGAATAATTGTTATCGTTCATATCCACTCATTATGCAATCACGGGTTTGTGTTCGACATATTGATTGTTCCACAAAAAATGAAAAAAGCAAAAAGCAAAAGGTGGATAGCACGGACTACTTGAAATTGGAGTATTCTCAATTTTTAATCTAAAATACATATACACAACCACCAGTATGAATGGATTTCGATTGTTTCTTTATCAATAAATCCCAGCATTACATTTTTCTTCATTAATTCTGACATTTAAAAAAGAGTCGATTCACATTGCACGTTGGATCAAGAAATTATGGTTTCGTTTTTAACTTTGGTTTATGTGGTTGTCTCCATCTGCGAGTGGGCAAAAATCTGTTTCTGTTTGTGAAGGCGACAAATACCGGAGAGTAAAGTTATAAAAGGAGATCCAATCTGAACGTGAAGTTAATTATTACTACTTCCTCCGTTCAATAATAGTTGTCTACTATTGATTTGACATACACATTAAAAATATTAAATAATAAGGATAGTATTATTATATTATGCTTTGAATATATTAAATTTAATGCTTATATTAAATAGTATTTAATAACAAAAGTACAATAAACACAAATGAATAAATCTGCACAAATATTAATGAAAATCTACTTTTAATATAGTAAACAATTAAAGTTGAAGAAGAGGGAATATTAATTTGTGGAGAATAACATGTGAACGCTTAAGAGAGCAGTAAGTAGTAACAGGGGGGCTTCGATAGCAGCAAAATCTGTGATGTACCAAATTCTATTCACATTTGAAAATTCCAAATTCTAATCTGTCTCAAACAAACAATTTATTGATGCTCAAAGTCATACTCCCTTTTCTCTAATATCATGTGTTGTGTTTAGCTTGGGCTCATCCTTTATAGATAATTTTATTATGATATTCATTATCTAACTAGGGGTAAATTTGTAAATAATAAATAAATTACTCCTTGAGTTACTAAACATAGGTTTTTATTTTTACTTATCCATCCTGATAAATTAAGAGGACTTTATTATATTTTCTCAATATTATCATTATTATTAATTAGCTACATAAGATATTACTTCCTCTATCCCTAAATAAGTTATTCATTTCAAAATAAGTGAAATTTCTTCTAGTTTTGCCCCTCATAGCTAGGTGCATGATAATTTCAAGATAGTTACAACAACAACAATATACCTAGTGAAATACCACTGAGTAGGGTTTGGGGAGGGTAGAGTGTATGCAGACCTTACCACTACCTCAAGAAGGTAGAGGGGCTGTTTTCAAAAGATCCTCGGCTCAAGTGCCTCAAATTCAAGTAAAAAAAAAACAATGAAGACAACATAGCAATGAATAAGAAAGTCTACAATGAAGAAACAACACTAACAGCAAAATAGTGTAATAATAGAGACATGATACACAACAAAATACGTTGATCCTCCACTAATCCCTCACCGCTACTAACCTTCTACCCTAATAGGTCCTCCATTCCTTCCTATCTAGGGTAATATGTCTTATCAACTAATACTATGTCGTTTGCAAATAACATACACCAAGGAACCTCCTCCTGAATAGATCGCGTTAACTCATTCATCACCAAGGCGAATAGGAAAGGACTAAGGATTAATCCCTGATGTAGCCCCATCTCCACTAGAAAACTGATCCCTGATGTAGTTCCATCTTCCCTGGGAAGTGCTCCGAGTCTTCTCCCATCATTCTAACCCGAGTCTTAGCTCCATCATACATGTCTTTTATCGCATTAATATACACCATCGAGATACATTTCGCCTCTAAACACCTCCAAAAAATATCCCTCGGGACTTTATCATAAGCCTTTTCAAGGTCAATAAATACCATATGAAGACCCCTTTTCCTTTTCCTATACTTCTCCATCAATCTCCGCATAAGGTGGATGACTTCAGTAGTCAAATGTCCTGGCATGAATTCAAATTGATTCTCAGAAATAGACACTCATTTCCTCACCCTCATCTCTACCACTCTTTCTCAAACCTTTATAGTTTGGCTTAGCAATTTGATACCCCTATAATTATTACAATTTTGGATATCACTCTTGTTCTTGTATGGAACCATTGTATTCCACTCCCATTCTTCAGGCATTCTTGCCGTCTTAAGCATAACATTGAACAGCTTAGTAAACTACTCCACACCCGCCTTGTCTGTTCTCTTCCAAAATTCCACCAAAATCTCATCGGGTCCGGTCCTCATGCTGCTAATAGTGCATCTAACCTCCTCAACCCTAATACACCTACAGTACCCAAAGTCCCGTAGTCTATCAGAATGCGCCAAATCACCCAACACAATGTCTTTGTCTCCATCTTCGATTAAGAGTTTGTGGAAGTAAGTTTGCCATTTTTGCTTAATAGATCAGGTCTCCGTCACCAACACCTTGTCGCCCTCATCCTTGGACACACTTCACTTGATCGAAATCGCGAGCCTTTCTCTCTCTCGCTTTTGCGAGCCTATACATTTTTTTATCTTCACCTCTCTGTCTTCGTCGTCTTATATACTTCCTTAAGCATCCTCTTCTCTTCCTCATCCGCGCACTCCATTAATGGAGTACTTATTTAGGGATAGAGGAAGAGTTAATTGTTCATATTTATGATTTTACTTTGAATTATTTATATATTCAAGAGTAGTTTGAGAATAATTAAAAGGGCAAAAGTGGAAAGTAGTATTCTATTTATGTCCTAATTTTTTTTTAATGCGTGTGCATTGTCTCAACAATTCACTTATTTTGAAATGCATGGAGTGTCATTTTAGCTATTTTTACACTCATTAAGAAAAATGATAAATACAAAATATCATTTGCTAAGCCCCTATTTATTAGATGTTTCTTGAAATTAAGCATTATTAAGAAGAAATAATTATTAAACATAAGAGTATAGTTGTTAAACTGTACTAATTATTGTCTTGAGTTTTTTCGTTGATAATTATTTTGAGACAAATTTTAATTGCAAAATTGATATTTTTGGGGGGATGAAAAAAGTAATAGTAAAACTTGGATTTCTAAAGCATAATCAATAGGAAAAAAATTAAAAAAACAAACCACTAATAAATAATTTCCTAAAGAGAATATCAAGTCAATAAGAATCCAGTAAAAAGAAATAAAGGAAGCAATACCTTCTTGATTATGGAAAAAATTATTCATTTTATACTATATATAAAAATTGAAAATTTATATAATAAGAACTAGATGGAGTATTTCCTAGCAAGGACATTTAATAGCAGATTCCACTTTGAACATAGAATAACATCTAAGAGAATTTGAACTTACACATGTGATTCTCAATTTCAGAGTAGAAAACATGATTGTTGGACTTCTATCAAGAATTTTTTTAATCATTCAGTATTTATTGGATAAATTAATTTGAAATTGTATCATAAAACTTACTAAAGGATATTGTGGATGGTGAAATTTTATTGATAAATTCATATTAAATTTTGGATTCATTTTTAAATTCATGATATATTAAACAAGTTAAATTATTGATTAATATAGTTGGATTAATATTTAAGTTAAAATTATATGACTTAAATAAAGTTCAAATTACATTTAGATCAGTCTGTTAAGTTGACAAGACGAGCCAAACTCACGCTCTTCTAGGCTCAAGCCCAAGATCCTCTAAAATTACTTGAAGACCAAAATAACCCCAAAACCCTAACTCAAACCTATATAAAAGGGTCTTCATAAGACCAGAAAGAAAGACAAGAGGAATAAGAAGAAGAGAAATACATAGAAAAGCTCTACTCTGCAGTGGTGATCCACAAATCTTCCGCATATAAAGGAGTCTTTGTTTCCAAGTTGTGAACCGCAAGATCACATATCTCTGAGATTGTGATCAAAGCTTGGCTCCACATTCATAATGAAGTTTTAACAAATAAAATAAAGTAAAGCTCTTGAGTTGATATAGAACAAAGTAAAGCTCTTGAGGAGAAGAATCAAGATTATGTCTTTCTCATTAAATTTTATAAAAAATCTAACCTTCACACAAATTATTAAAATATAATTATCATTATTTATTTCTATTTTTTCTTTCTTAATTGCCAATTTTCATAAACGAAACTTAGTCCGTTTTAACACATTTTAGGAGGAATTTAACGTATGAAGTATAAAGAGACGGACAAGATAGTAGAAGGATTCCAAATTCCATGCCAGTTACCAAACGAAGAAAATATCTACAAAAGTTTATTTTATATTATATAGTTTTAGAAGCAATAGTATGAAAGAATAAAATATAGCCGGTGCCCAAGTAGATGGAATACCAATTTTCTTTTCGAATTGCACATGCCCCTCTTATCAAAAGCGGCACAAGTTTCAAGTTCAACTAAAGAAAGAATATCCATTTTTTTTAAAATTATTTTGTAAATTATAGATACATTCAACACCTCTAGCTGATCTCATTTTGTTCCATCTGCCACTAGGGGCAATTTTATATTATCGACAGCCGACGTGTATTCTTCTTTAATTAGGAAGCTGCTATATTAACTTTTAGCAGCCACTTTGTCAAATTAAGTCACTTGAATATCCAATTAACTAACAAACAAACAATTTGAGACTAGCCAAGTTTGAACTTGTAGTCAAAGACGGCACATGAACCTTCACTGTCACTCTCATTTAGTCCGTCTTCTAGTATCTTTCAACCACATTCCTTGTGAACCTAATAAGGGAAACCATAAAATATTGGATCCCTTTGTTAATACAAGAAAATAGGTCAGCGAAGAAAAAATTGGTCACTAAAAAATCAAATTCAATCGTTATAAGTTAATACCGATAAAAAAAAATTCACTCGTCATTGATCATTAAAAACCTCTTGATCATTAAAGATTAATGACATTAATTCTAGTCATTATATATAACATTTTTCCTTTACTATTTTAAAAACTTTTGATGGCAAAAACTAATTTTGTCGTTATAAGTGATTTTATCCATCAAAATTTCCTTGTGTATATTACTTTTAACGGTCAAATTTTCTTTCGCTTATGCTTGCCCTTTGACTATTTGAGAAACGGTCATCAAATAGTCATAAAGACCCCATTTTCCTTCGCAAATGATGGAGTGAACTTGCAACGAACAACAATTTGAGTACAATAAGTTTGAACTTTTAGTGAAAGGCAGCACAAGGACCTTATTACATGAATCTCATAGTGTTAAGAGTTAATTACATCATATATTTTTTTTCCCTTTAATTTATAGAATTTCGAATACATCATTACCTACGGATACATAGCTCAGGAACTGTGAATGATACATCACTTAATGGGAGAAATGTATCCATAAGGATAGGGTTATATCCGAGAGGGGATAGGGATGTATCCGAGGGGTGATGGATGTTTTCGAAAGGGAAGGGATGTATCCGAGAGAGGATAGGGGTGTAAATGAGAGAGGGTAGTGATGTATCCGATCAGGGATTTTTGTAATTTTTTTAAATGGTAGGAAATTTTAAAAATTATAACAAAATAAGATGTGTATTTATGTAATTTTTTTATTTTTTCTCAAATTACAAAATTTTCTTCAAATTTATAATTGTCACTTTGTTTAGGGCTCATTTGGCTTAACTTACAAAAAGTAACTTTTTAAAGGTAATTTTTAAAAAGTCAAATTTTAGTAATTTTTAAGTTAAAAAATGAAAAATAGGGATACTTATTTTTAAATTTTAATTTTTTAAAGTCATTTTAGAAATATCCAAACACTCTTGAGGGCTAATCCAAACACGTTCTTAGTCCGTTTTCTAGTATCTTTCAACTGTAACATCACATTGGCCGTGAACATGTTGAAATACCATACTGAATTTCGTTTGCTGGAAAATTAAATTGCAAAAATAAGGGAAAACCATAGAGAAGAGCCCTAAAAATATGAAGGGTTTGTACACATTAAAATTTTGTAGGACTCTACAAGATTAGTCATATTTTTGTTAAGGTTTCTTGAAGGCTACTTTACCCTAAATCTTAACTCATGCCTATATAAAGGGTATTATATTCACTTGAAAAGAAATCTCAAAAATTCCACAAATTCATGGAATATTCAAAAGAGATCAAAATATGTCAAACTCTTCTTGATAATTAAATACTTGAAGATGATTTATAAATCCTTTCATAGAGATCAAGTTCAAATCATCCTGGCTAGTTTGAGAACCCTCAAATCACAGAGAAATCCAGAGAGAAGAATCAAGGGAGGAACATAATTGTACCCACATTGATTATCAACAAAATATTTTTTGTTTCTTCATATTTTATTTGTGATTGTAATTTATTTTTCATCACTTTAAAATTTGTTGCAAACAGGGTTAATACAAATCCATTGTTTTTGGCACAATAATGCAACATTTAAATACCAATACAACTTGCTAGACCAAAATTTGAATAAGAGACCATCTGCATACTAACTAATCCTTATCCCTTTTTTTTAATTGTTCAATATAGCTATCCACAAGGCTTCTTGGCCGACAGAGCAAGCCCTTTAATGGTCCCTACTTTAACTTTTCCAAAATCCAACTTGTATACTTGCAAGTCTCCACTCTTTTGCCATGCTTGTCATAACAGCACCCTATTTTCCTAGTGGCTTGGACTAATGCAATTTGGGAGACTGAGTTGTACAATAGTGAATACGGATTTTCCTAAAATGTATATATATATATATATAAACTTGAAAAAGGTGGAGAGAGGAGCAGAATAATCCAACCATCCTCTATATTGAGTCTATTGGCCAAGCATTTATAATTTGCCTGCTTTAAAATGTATTTTTTAAAAATCAAAATAGTTTTTCAAAAAATTATTTTGGAGCTATACAGTTCGTGTTCGGCGTATTGATTTGATAAGAAACTTTTATTAGAAGTTCGTGTTACAAAGCCAAAGTGAAGGAAGATTTTTGAAATTATTCTTTATAATACTTTCTCCGTATTTTTTAGTTATTTGTTGTATTTTTCAAGAGTCAATTTGACTAATTTTTAAAGTTAATTCGATATTTTAAAAGAAAAATTTAGATATTAAAAAACTATACGAAAATACTATAAATTGTAATTTTTTGTATTAATATATATAATAAAAAAAATACATCTTAAAACGTTAATCAAAATTTATATTATTTGACTTTCAAAAGGGAGTAACTTTCTAAGATAATGAACACTTGATGATGTCATTGAAAGAAAAAAATGGACCTACAAAAATCTATATTCGTTTCCTTTTCTTTTTGTACGAAATGATAATGAACTCTTGATGATATATGTGTCATTTTGAGAGTCATACACTAATTACTTCAGATTTAAACTCTTACCAAGTACATACAGTTAGGAGTACTACTTTTGGGCCATATATTTTCATCATTAGTACAAATCATATACATATATAGTAGGCATGTGTGATTAGCCTCCGACGTGCACCACCAACTGTTAGATATATATTTTGCTCAACTCCTTGGATATACATACTTTAATCTCTACATTCAAATAAGAAAAAAAAATGTGAACTTCTATACACTTTAAGGAGATGTATCTGAGTGGATGGTTTAATTTTTGTTAGAATACCGTTCTCAATTAAACAAAGAATATTTTTCAATAAAGTACGAAATGAGATACAAATTTTGTTTTAGGGTCACAGGTTGAAACGTGGTATTCTATTTTATTATAAATCCTTTGAATATTTTTCCAACTTTGTGAATAAATTGTCATATTTTATTTTATTTAGAAGAAGCGAGAGTAATTAATCCAAACAAGAATTGTGTTGTTAAGAAACAAGAATTATTTTAATAATTCTCACTCCTACCATAATCTTCAAATAAGATATTCATGCAATCTATTCAATTATTATCAAGGAAGGTTTGAGAATAAACAAGTTCAATTGTTCAAATAGATCATACCATTAATAATTCATATTCAAGTCAATCATTCCTTATCAATCGTTATAAACTCTGTTTG
The DNA here is from genome assembly GCF_947179165.1 of Solanum dulcamara. Taxonomy (NCBI): domain Eukaryota; kingdom Viridiplantae; phylum Streptophyta; class Magnoliopsida; order Solanales; family Solanaceae; genus Solanum; species Solanum dulcamara. The sequence goes on from NC_077243.1 coordinate 23,481,638, forward strand.
ATTTAAATAAAAGTATAATTAGCATGCTTCCCGAAGAATCAAATGCTATAACACTTCAAATGACAATGAAGAATACGACAACAAATGCATATCACATTGCACCTTCTATAGCCTAACAGTGTAACATGCATATCACATTGCACCAGCTTCTATTTGCCTAATCGTGTGTATTAACTAATTTGGTAGGGTATAAGATTTAGAATTGAGTCACGGATGGTGTTTTCAAAATCCGTGTTTGCACAAATTATGGCTCACCCCACCGGTGCATACAAGAAACTAAGGTCCTACAAGGAATGTCTTTCTCAGCACGCCAGAGGCACATACTCGAACTGAGGCGAAAACCTGGAGGAAAATTAACCTTTTTTTATTAGTATTTAATTAATTTGATCTGTATTACCCACAAAACTTTTCTATAAATTCAGAATCCTGCATCCCCATATGTATCATCACTCGACTAATTAACTTTTGCTATTTGAGAGACACACACAATAAAAAAAAAGGCTTGGAGAAAATAATTAAGAGAGATGGAAGGTGTCTATTTCCTCACATTTTTTCTTATTTTAGTTGCCTTGATCACTTCTAATTATTTGGAGTCAGTTTCCGCGGCAAGGCCAGCTGCGGGATCCAAAACAAATATGGAATTTATAAGAACATCTTGTAAGTCAACAACTTATCCAAACCTCTGTTTCAGTTCATTATCAAGCCGTTCAAGTGCTATTGGAGTTTCTCCTCTACTTCTGGCACATGAATCCCTCACCGTCAGCCTCGAAACAGCCCAATCAACATCCGCTATGATGTTGAAGTTGGCACATGGTCAAGGCATGACGCCTAGAGAGATAGGCGCCATGCGTGACTGTGTAGAGGAATTAAGTGACACAGTCGATGAACTTAGAAAATCTTTGGGGGAAATGAAGCAGCTAAGTGGAAAATATTTTGATCTGAAAATGAATGATATTCAAACATGGGTGAGTGCTGCCTTGACGGCCGAGGATACATGTACTGAGGGATTTGACGGAAAAGTGATGAATGGGAAAGTTAAAACAGTTGTGAGGGGAAAGATTCTTGAAGTTGCACATTTGACGAGTAATGCTTTGGCTTTGATCAACAGCCTTGCTGCCCTTCACGGTTAAAGTAATTAAAAAACGACAATTATATAAATAATATATATATTGTTGATCTTCTTTTAGGAAAAAAGTGTATTATATATTGTTGATCTTCTTTTAGAAAAAAAGTGTATTATATATTGTTGATCTTCTTTTAGAAAAAGTGTACTTAATTCATGCTTAGTTGATTGCTGTAATAGATGAGATAGATTGTTTGTGATGAATTTCTTAAATGAAAATGTTCCGCTAAGCCATAAATCGGGGGTTTATCTGAACATCCTTCGATAAAAAATTACATTATTTATACATTATTAACATTATTTTTTATGCATATATAGTAGCTATTAAACCTACTTTGGCTTCTTTATGTATTTAATTCTTCATATTTTTAACCCGTTTAATGAAAATTCTAATTCCGACATGGCTGATGGGGCTTACGTTTCACAATACTTTCGCCTCCATAGATCGCTCAAGTCCGTTTTTACTATGCCTCACCCTGAGGCCTACCCAAAACGCCTTTTAAAATACTGATCGAGACATAAGTTTATTTGTAAAAACTTAATTTAGTACTATAAGTTTTGTAGAAAAACAGAGAACTTTGGGAATCTTAATTGGTTAAGATGCTTTTTAGAGTATGTGCTGTATTACTTTCAGAATGGTAAGTAACTGATTTATATGTTTGTAATTTTATCTTTCCATATTTTAGATGTATTATAATAACTTGTTTATATGTGATCGATTAAGTATAGTTTTCTTTGGGTATTAGATATTCTTCTAATTAAAGTTTTATTCTATAATTCAGTCTCAATTGTACTTTTTTGCAAAGCACCAAAATCAAATTTAGTAAAGGCAAAATCAACTCAGGAAAAAAGCTATAGCACTACTGATCCTGGTATGTCTAAGGATGTGGGAGATAACAGGGCAAGGGTTCAAGATCAAAATCACAAGTACAATGAAGATAAAAGAGAAGGCACAGGAGATAATACACACGAGTTATTTATTAACAGTCAATCTGTTGATATTCCTTCAGCAATTAAAAATAGTAAAGGCATCGACTTGGTTGTGGATCGGAACCACAATATTATACATAATGATAGCTCGCAAGACATGGTTGAAAATACAGAAGATAGAGAAATGAAAACAAAGAAAACTGATTTCAGCAAAGACTATGATCACAGTGAAAATTTAGATATAGATAGTGATGCCAATCAACACTGGAAAGAGGGGTGTGATAAGAATGGTCTATCCCCGATAAAGAGAGGAAGAAGCTGACATAGAAAAAATTTCAAAAGAGAAAATGAAAAATAGAGACAACACTGCCCCTCCGTTTACAGAGAAGGGAAAAGCAACAATATCCATGGATATTTCTTATGATTAGTGCAATTATATGGAATATTAGGGGGGTGAGTCTAAAAAGGCCATTCAAAGACTTAAAAAGAATGGTTTGCAAACACAAAGTAGATATGATTGCTATATCTGAACCTATGGTCAATAAAAATAAAGCGGAAGGCTTCATGAGATTTCTTGGATTTAACCAATGCACATCCAATATTAATTGTCAGCTATGATGTTTTTGGAGAGATAACTGAATTATTTCCATTACTCAAGATAATGAACAACACATTACCATGGAGATAAAAAAAAAAGAATCAGAACACTAATAGTTTTTTTGTTACTGCTGTATATGCAAAATGCACAAAAATTGAAAGAAAAGAGTTGTCGGACAACCTAGAAAGACCAAACAAGGTTATCAACAAGCATTGGAGTATTGGAGGGCACTTTAATGTCATCCTTCATCCTGAAGAAAAATTAGAGGGATTACCACATAGAAATTCTAAAAGCTTTGATTTCAAGGAGTGTATGGACTCTTGTGGTATGATAGACATTGGCTACACAGGCTCCAAATACACTTGGTGTAATGGTTGGAAGACTAGTAAAAGGATTTGGAAGAGAATGGATAGAGTGTTTATCAATGATCTCTGGACTCAAAAATACACCAATAACTTTATGAAACATATGGCAAGAACAGGTTCTGATCATAAACCAATGTTGTTTAGCTGTAATAATGGGCACATCAATGGGCACAAGTATTTCAAGTTCTTGGATTTCTGGACCACTCAAGAAGATTTTCAAAAAGTAGTGAAGGAAGTATGGCACCATCATATCAGTGGCAATCCAATGTGGATCTTACAACAAAACTCAAAAATCTTGATAAAAAACTCTCTTATTAGTCCAGGGAAGTTATTGATGATGTTAACGAGCAAGCAGACCTTTAGGCAGGGGCGGACCCAAGGCATGTTGAGGGGGTTCACCCCTTCGTTAAAAAATTACACTGTATATATAAGATAAAATTTTTAATTTATGTGTATATATTTAACATTGAACCCCCTGAGCATAAGCCAAAGGACTAGCTCAGTGGCAAATGGAGTTCAATATTTCGCTTTAGCTTGTCTTTTTGATTAGCGTGTTTAATTTTTTTTGAACCCCCTTCATAAAATTCCTGGGTCCGCCACTGCCTTTAGGAAGCTAAAGTAAAACATATGGAAGACTTGGATATTATTAACAAATCAGAGGAAAGCAGACATGAGTTCAATAAGAGAAGTCGAACATATGTACTGGCTCAGCACGCAAGACTCTCTATTGAAAAAAAAGGCCAAAGTTAAATGATTTGAAGTTGGAGACACCAATAGTAAATATTTTCATGCTGTTATTAGGAAAAGACGGAGAAGATTATGTCTCCAACGAATCAAAACAACAAGGGCAAATGATTATCCATCAATGAGAAGATCGCAAAGACCGCTATCAATTATTTTGAATACATGTTCAACCTTCCTCCTAGAAAAATTGATCAAAGCATTCTTGATGTTATTCCAGAGTGTGTGAATCTGGAGGATAATCTTCATATAGCTAAATGTCTTCAAGAAGCTGAAATAAAAGAAGCTATCCTAGACAAGGGGTTGTGCAACCTAGAGAGATGGCCATATCTTTTTGATGAATGTGGTATCGAGGTTCGATTTATTTGGAAAAAAGGTCAATCTTAGGGGAGACCGGTTGAATTGATGACTTCTCTTGGATCTCTTCGACTGAACCTAAAGGAGACTTCGATCATTCAACTTTAGCTTCTGAAGGAGGAATCATGTCACTTGGAATTTCGGAAAGTGAATCCTCTCTTTCATATCCCGGCCTTGGTAGAACTTGTGAGCCTCGACAGCGTAGCTGGCCCAGATGGCTACTCAAGTAAGTTTTATCAATTTTGCTGGGATATTGTTAAAGATGATATGGTTAGATTTATTCAGTTTTTCTTTAAAAAAGGAACGCTGACTAAATTTTTCTTACACATCCTTTTGGCCTTAATTCCTAAAACTAACTCCCCTATTAATTTCACTGATCTTAGACTGATAAGTCTTAGTAATTTTTCTTGTAATATAATCACTAAGATTTTATACAAAAGGCTCAATCCCCTTCTCCCTAACATGATCTCTGAAAATCAAAGTGGTTTTTTAAAAGGCAGACTTATTACTGAGAAATTCTATTTACTCAAGAAATTGTTCAGGGCATAAAGATTAAGAACCTAGGTGGCAATGTGGTGCTTAAGCTTGATATGGCTAAAGCTTATGATAGAATGTCATGATTCTTCATTTGTGTAGTTTTAAAGAAATTTGATTTTAATACAAATGTTATTAATTTGTTTATGGTACCATCAATAATGTCTGGTATTCAATCATCATTAATGGAACTAGAAATGATTTCTTCACATCCTCCAAGGCCTAAAACAAGGTGATCCTCTCTCTCCTTCTCTCACTACTAAAAAACTGCCAAAAAGCGATGCAAAAAATCGATGGACTGCGTCGCTTTTTTTGTCAAAATCCACGGAAAAGCGACGCAGTCACTGCCGTCGCTTTTTTGCTCGACGCTTTTGAAGGAGCGACGGACAGGGTCGGCAAAAGCGACGAACTGCGTCGCTCCTAATTTTTTTAATTAAAAAAAATATATAAACAAATACGACGGACTCCGTCGTTTTATTTTTTTTAAAAAAGGAATTATTTAATACAAAGCGACGGACATGTAGTCTCCGTCCGTCGCTTTGTTTATCTGAAATTTTTCCAGAAAAGGGACGGACAGGGTCCTTCTGTCCATCGCTTTTCTGGAAAAATATTTTTTAAAAAAACCAGTAAAGTGACGGACTAAAGGACCCTGTCCGTCGCTTTTTCTGCAATAATTTTAACAGCAGAAACCTGCAGTTTCTGCTGCCCACCTGCAATCAAAATTCAATCCAATTATATTCAATTCAGCCCATTCAAACACAAATAACAACAAACAAAATTCACAAAATACATAATAACAAACATAATTAAACACTTAAAATGAATAAAAATCATAATTTAGAACGATTTAAAATATTTCAAAGTTAACAAAAAATATTCAAAATGTTCATAAACAAACATAGGAAATCCTAAGGACTATTTGCTATATATTCATCACTATCGTCGGAATCATCCGGAGTGGACGCTCTTGAATAATGGGGCGGAGGCTGACGAGCAAGGTTGAGCACTTGTTCTTTAATTTGCTCAACTTATTCATTCATACTTTTTTGATCCTCGGTCCTTCTTTTCTCTGATTCTGCCAATGCGCGTGTAAGTTCTGCAATTTACTGAGACATTGCAGCTATTTGAACCCCGTCAATGGTCTCGGCTAGGGGTGTTCATGGTTCGGTTTGGGTCGGTTATTGATTAAAACCATAACCAAACCAATTTAATCGGGTATTAAATGTCTAAAACCATAACCAAACCAAGTAAAATAATAACCACGGGTTTGGTTATTGTCGGTTTGGTTCGGTTTGATTCGGTTATTCGGTTTATGACTAGCCGAGATAATTCAAATATTCTCTCTCTACATTCTTCAAATTCTTATGAAGCTCTTTTTTTCTCACGACCCACAGAGGTTCAAAACAGAAAATGAAACAACTTAAACATTCGGAAAAAAAGAAAACAACTTAAAATCAATTTAAAATTTGAAAAACTCTTTGCAAACCTTCTCAAAATTTGACAATCTTATACTTGGGGTTGAGGAGTTGAGTTTGCTTTTGAGCCTTCATTGTTAGTCTATGACTGTGAGTCTGTGACTTTGTAAGAAACCAACGTGAGAGGAACAAAAATGTAAAAGGAAAACAGATACTAGGGTTTTAAAGTTTTAACTTTTACTTTATGTTGCTGCCTGCTACTCAAGTGCTTAGTGCTTATTAGAAATTTAGGATTTAGAATTGGGCTTGAGAGTTGGGCTAAGGGGCTTGGATTGTTGGACTTGGACCGTTGTTTAGTGTTTATTAGAATTTATAATTGGGCTTGAGAGTTGAGTTTGGATTGTTGGGCCTTAAAAATAAGTATATTAATATTAAATTAATAATTAAAACGTATAAAATATCTTTAATTATTTATGAAAAACTAATATTATACATATAAATAATTATAAATTTTAAGTATATAATTATCGGTTTGGTTCGGTTATTTATTCGGTTATTTTTTTTATAACCATAACCAAACCAAATATTATCGGTTATTCAAATTTAAAACCAAACCAAATCAAACCAAACTGAATGTCGGTTTTTTTATTTGGTTTGGTTAAATTTTCGGTTTGGTTTTGATTTTAACCAAAATTGTGAACAGCCCTAGTCTCGGCTTGACGCGATGATCCAATACCTTCTAAACCTGATTGGAGTCGTCGTACATTATTCCTAGAGTCCATTCCATATATTCGACCCTTGTGGCTGCCTCCAACCACTTTTTCTATTCAAATTTGAGTGGATTGTTCAGGCGTTAGCTGAACCGAATCTCCCATCTCACGTACGTGCCGCTCATAATCTTGCTGCATATTAGAAAATAAAAGTTATAATCAAACTATATATATATATATATATATATATATATATATATATATATATTAAAAATAAAACTTAGAAACAAAATACATTATAATATATCTTGAATAACTTACATAGGTTCGTTCGGCCCTTTCTTCCACCCACTCATTTGGATTCGACTCATTAGTTTTTTTCTTCACATGAGTCTTTTTAAAGACTTCATGGCGATAGGGAGTGCGTCCCAATTCTTTTTTCTATAAATAAAAATACAATTAATGAAATAATATTTTGTGAAATAATTTATTTCAGAAAATGAATTTAAACTTAAAATTTAAAAATTTTACCATCTCCCTCTGAATCGTACCAACACTCTTTGCACCTCCGGTGTGCAACGAGCCATCCTTTGGGCTGGCTCTTGCTTTTTTTCCTTGATCGGACAAGGCCTTGAATTCTTCGGTATCCCAATACCGGCATAGTTCTTCAAATATATAAGGCAACATCCAACTCGAAGGTGCCCGATCATCCCTAGCTTTCTTTAGCCAGCTAGATAGTCTGACGCTCGCTTTTCTTTCAAAAGTGATCGCAATGACCATATTGTACCTTGGCTCCCAGGTACATAAATTCTGAAAAAAAATGAATAACGTGAAATAATTAGTTAAGTAAAGTATAGTAAAAATATTAAACGTAACTTAAAAAACTAGAATTAAACATATATATACCTTGAATTCATTAAACATTGTCTGACGAATATTGTTTGGAATCTCCCACCAAGAGTGATAAGACTCAGTATATAGCCTCCTAACACTCTCCTGAAGAGCCCTAGCAGCATCCTTCGAAGGATGCCACCTGCAAGACACTTAATAAACATGTAATTATATCATCATTAAGTTATTAATCTAGCAATAATAAATAAATAAATAAAACATTAAACTTACGAGGACCCATCAGGCTCAATCATGACTCTCCCAAGTCTGTCCCTCTTTTCAGGAGCTAACCCAGACACATCATGTAATGCCTCTGTTCTAGCAGTAGAAGAAGGTGTAGGTGATGCTGTGAGAGTGTCAGTCTCAACACTAAATTCTCTAAGTCTCAGATTAGATATGTGAGGAGACTGAGATCCGAGAGATGGAGTAGAAGAAGATGATACTCTCGGGGGTCGAACAATAACCTCTGTGGGTAGTTGGTAGATCTGATCATATGAAGTATATTTGACCTGTGAAGAAGAAGAAGCGTCGCATGATCGACGGAACTGACTATGGTAAACTAAAGAATCCATAGTCCCAAAAGGCACAACATGAATATGTGTACTAGGACTAGCTCGGTGGTGCTGCATCTCCGGTGCTGAAGAAATATGTCCTGGGATATCCTCAGGATCAATAGGTCTCCTAGACTTCTTTTTACTTCTACTAGAATGACTAACACCAAGATGATCCCGGGATCTATCACCATCACCAGATGACATTTGCATGTAAAGTAACAATACAATATATAAAAACTATATAGTTGATTAAATTTAGGGTTAGAGAAATAAATAACTTACATACTAGTGATAATCTACCACTCTATTCCTCCCCACTTGTGTCATTTTTGTCATCTTTCCATTCGTCCTCCTCAGATGTTTCATATTCATTGTCAATCCATTCCTCCCTCTCAAATGATTCATATTCCTAATTTACTTCTTTCTCAACATTTGGCATTATAAGTTCATCATCGGAAACCTCTTCTACTATGTGTTGAGGATGTTCTAGTGTGGTTTCCAACTCAACATCAACTTGTCGTTGAACAAGTGCAACATCATTTTGGTACGCCACATCTAATATATTCTCAATTTCAATTCTTCCCACAGGCTTTGTCTTAATAACAACCCACCAATCAGCCTTATCTCTATGCAATGGATATGGAGCGTAATAGACTTGCTTAGCATTTTTGGCAATGATGAAAGGATCATAACTTTCGTATTGTCTGGTGTGCTTAACTTTAATTATATTATGTTGTTGGTACACTCCTGTACCTCTGTGTGATGGGTCAAACCACTTACACTGAAACAATACTATCTTTTTTTAGGCCAACCTGAATATGTTACTTCAATAGTCTCCTGAATGACACCATAATATTCTACAATTTAGCCATTACCATCGACATCACTTTGAATGCACACACCACTATTATTGGTTTTCTTGTGCATAGAAACTTCTTCAGTTTGAAACTTAAAACCATTCACATAATATTTATTCATTGTATGAATATGAAATGCAAGCCCAAGTGCGATTTCTCTCACAAATGACGAATGTTCGACACTTGAGTATTCATCATAAACCTACAAATTGATTCCAAAATAATAGAATTTACTATAAGGTTAAAACATTATACCTATTGATTCAATATAAGCTTTTACACTTACATAATCCTTTAGCCATTTGGAAAACCTCGTATATATGGCTTCATTGCTCCACGTGCTTGCGAACGTGCTGATAGTGATATGTACAATTTTGATAGTTAGTAATCAGTTATTAATATATAATTTGATAATTTAATTTCACACTTACTTAAGTTATGGCTGAATTTCTGGACAGTTAAGCAATACATGGGTCACAGCTGATTGTCTTTCCATGTTAGGGAAGCTTCGTCTTCCACGCTGTTTAGATCCTCGACCACAATGATTAAAAATTAAAATCGATGGATACATAGGATCACTATCACCTTCATCATTGCGATTGGGCCTATTTCTCCTGCATGGAACTTCATCCCCAAAGTAATAGGAATAAAAGTCATCAGTTTCTTTCGCAATATGAGACTGAACAATTGAGCCTTTGATTTTTCCTCTCTGTTTAATTATTTGTTTGCAGCTTCCAATTATCCTAAATATATGTTAACTAATAATTATAGTATATATAAGAAGAAAACATTAATTACTTATATAAGAAAAACATTACCTCTCAAATGGATACATCCACCTTGTTTAAACTGGACCTCCAAGGCGGGCTTCTTTAACATGATGAATCGGAAGATGCTCCATCACATCAAAAAAACCACATGGAAAAATCTTCTCTAGCTTTGTAGTAATAACAACAATACTTTCCTCCATCCTATCTAAACTACTCTCCAACAACTTTCCAAAACATAAATCTCTAAAGAAAAGACTTACCTTTGTGATTGGCTTCCATATCCTGTCAGGTAGATGACTAAAAGAGATAGGAATCAATATTTTCATGAATACATGACAATCATGGCTTTTCATACCTATTAACTTTTCTTCATTCAGATCTGCCCGCTTACCCAAATTCGAAGCATATCCCTTTGGCATTCTCAAATTTTTAATCCACTCATATATATCATGTTTCTCATCCAATATGAATGAATAACTGGCTAAAGGCTTGACAGTTTTACCATTTTGTAATTCTTGCAACCATAATTCTTTTCTCCTATAGTATTCCTGTAAGTCCATTCTAGCTCTTGTGTTGTCTTTTGTCTTGCCCTTAACATCCATCACTGTGTTAAACAAATTGTCAAAATAATTTTTTCAATATGCATCACATCAAGATTATGTCGTAGGAGATTATCCTTCCAATACGACAACTCCTAGAATATATTTTGTTTGGTCCAATTATGTTCAACACAGTATCCAGAAAGTCTAGATGGTGGAGTTTCTGTAACTTTAGGCAATTGAGAAACTCTCTCCCAAATTTGATGTCCTGTCAGTGATGGAGGTGGAGGGTCATTTTCAATCCTATTTTTTGAATGCATATTTCATCTTTCTAAACTCAATTGTTCATTGGCAAGAACTGAAGATGACAATCAAACCATGAATTTTTTCTTCCATGCTTTAAGGCGAATGCCTTACTATGTTCCATGTAATGAGGACAAGCAAGCTTTCCAGCAGTCATCCAACCAAACAACATTCCGTATGCAGAAAAATCATTAATAGTCCACATTAAAACAACACGCATGACAAAATTCTGCTTAGTTTATATATCGTAAGTCACTACTCCTTCAAACCATAATTGTTTAAGCTCATCTATCAATGGTTGTAGATAGATATCAATCAAACTTTTAGAATTGCGAGGACCTGGAATAACACAACTTTGAAAGATGTACGGACTTGTCATGCATATTTCAGGAGGAAGGTTGTACGGGGTAAGAAATACAGGCCAACAAGAATAAGGTGAGGCATCATTAGAGAATGGTGTGAAGCCATCTGCACACAACCCCAATCGTATATTTCTTGGTTCACTAGCAAAATCAAGATACATGTTATCAAAATGTTTCCATGCTTCTCAGTCAGATGGATGTGATAAGACACCCGACGACCTTCTATATTCACGGTGCCATCTCATATGTGGGGCAGACCTCATCGATGCATACAACCTCTTTAATCTGGAAATAAGAGGTAAATAATGCATCGCCTTAATTGGGACCATCTTTCCAGCAGGAGTCCTCTTATAACGAGCTTGTCCACAAAACTTATAATTTTCTAATTCACTATCAGTCTTGTAGAACAACATGCATCCATTAACACAACAATGAATTCTATCATACGACAATCCTAACTTGGAAACCAATCTCTTTGTCTGATAGAAGTTCTTAGGTATGTTAAACTCAGAATTAACCAGTTCGCCCAAAAGATCAACCATTGAGTCCATAGCCGCATGAGGAACAGTCCAATCTGATTTAATATTCATTAACCTGACTGCAACTGACAAAGCAGAATGCAGACTCCCTTCACATAGTGGACGACTAGCCTCTTCTAAATGTTGATAGAAGCGTCTTGCTTCTTCATTAGGAGTTTCATCAAAATATTGTTCGGGTTCCATCCCACCTTGAACCCCGAATGTATCATTAACCATTTCATGAACTCTATCATGTTGAAATGTATAATGTTGAACTCTATCATGTAGAACCCAATCATGTTCAACACTAATTTAACCATGTGGTGCTAGCATATTATATTCATCCACGGGCAACAAATTATAAAATATATTATTTAATCCATCTATTTCTCCATGATCAATCCATACAAAATATCTAGGCTTAAATCCATTACCATACAAATGAACCATAACTAAATTTGGATTAAAAAATTTCAAGCACCTACATTCACGACAAGGACACCTAACCAATCCATTTCGCTTAAAAATATCAAGTGGCATGGCATGATCGATAAAACTTCTTACACAATCAATAAATTCAGGTTTCAAACCACCACCAACTTCATAATACATGTTATACATCCACAAACGATGATCCATCTACAAAATTACATATATTCAAGCTTAATTAATTAGTTCATAATGATTACAATTCATCGAGACTACAAATTTTAATTAATTCAAGTTATAATCAATTAATTCATATAATAATTAACTTCAAGTTATGATTATTTTAATTTATAATTCAGTTGAAATTCTAATTAATTCAAGTTATAATTAATTAATTCATATAATAATTAAGTTGAAATTCTAATTAATTCAAGTTATAATTAATTAATTCATATATTAGTTAAGTTCAAGTTATGATTAATTCAAGTTATAATTAATTAATTCATATATTAGTTAAATTCAAGTTATGATTAATTCAACTTATAATTAATTAATTCATATAATAATTAAATTCAAGTTATAATTAATTCAACTTATAATTATTAAGTTCAAATTCTATTTAATTCAAGTTCTAATTAATTAATTCATATAATAATTAAATTCAAGTTATAATTAATTAATTCATATAATAATTAAGTTCAACTTATAATTAAGTTCAAATTATAAATAATTCAAGTCAGATGTTCTAAGTTAAATAAGAACAAAATTACATGTTTCAAGTATATACAAATTAAAGTTCTAAAATAGGAGTATTCAAGTATCTAATTAAAGTTCAAGGTTATGACAACATAAAGTTCTAATTAATTTGTTTTAAAGTCTAAGTTCTAGTTACTTCTAAAGCTTAAAGAATTCAAACATATACAAACCTAAAAATTTCAAAGTTCAACTTCCAAAATTCCTAAAGTTTAAGTTCATGACTATGAATATGGTCTAACTCTAATTAGCTTAATTTGTTCATAAGTACTACAATTGAACAAGATTTCAAAAGTCAACAAAATTTCAAGTTCAAAGTTCTAAGTTCAAGTTTCAAAATTCAAGTTCTAAGGTCAAGTTCTATATTATATTCAAGATCCTAAAATTCAAGCATCTAAGTCATAACTAGTTCAAAAGTCTAAAGTTCACAATTTATAAAAACCAAAAAAATATTCTAAGTTCAAAAATCCTAAAGTCCAAGTTCATAACTTGAATATCTTCCAAACATCAAAAATCATTCAACCCAATATTTTTCTAACTTGAATATCTTCCAAACATAAAAAATCATAAATTCCAATTTCTAATTAGTTCATGTACGTTCTAACCGTAATTTTATCTTCAAAAACACTTCAAGAACTAACCAACTTAACATAACATTTGAATATCAACAACACATTAATTCCAACTCCAAAAAATATATGTAATTCACAATTTAATTCAAAAAAAAATCCCAACTCAAACAAAGTACCTAAAATCTAATTTCTAACATTCACCAATTCAAAATCACATATACAAATTAACTAGGTTAATAACATACATTAAACAAATTAAATAAAATAAATTAACTAACAAATCAACAAATTAATATTTTTTTTTCAAAATTAAAACCCTAAAACTAACTAACCTTATTAACAATACGGAGGGAGAGGGGGTTGACAGTGGGGAGGGGCGGCGGCAGCGACGACCGACGGCAGCAGCGACGGAGGAGGGGTGGGGGTGAAATTTTTAGAGAGAAGGGGGAGGGTTGAGAGAGAGAGAGAGAGAGCAAAAATGGAAAAAAATTGGGCCTCTGGTTTGAAATATTTCATATGGGGCGACGGATAGCGTCTCTAAGTCCGTCACTTTTTTAAAAATATTTGACCGTCATTTTGACCAAAAAGCGACGGAAAAAGCGACATCGTTCGTCGCTATTTTAAATATGTTGACCAAATATTTTGATCATTAGCGACGGACTGAGATGCTAAGTCCGTCGCTACGTTAAAAAAAACTAAAACTAAAATAAAAGCGACGGACGGCGTCATAATATTTAATTTATAAATAATTATTTTTAATAAAATATATAAAATATTTATATAAAAATAATATTTAATTTTAGCGGAAAAATCTGCCAAAATAAGCGACGGACTAGGCGTCACTGTCCGTCGCTCCAATTAAAAAAACTTTTAAAATAAAAAAAACGACGGACAGCGTCGTTTTCTCCGTCACATTTTATTTGCGACGCAGTCCGTCGCTTTTTGTTCTGTCGTGTTTTGGCAGTTTTTTAGTAGTGTCTATTTATTATTGGAGCTGAAGTGTTAGCTAGATTACTCAATAATCTTATTGGTAGGAAGCATTTCTTACTATTTTCAATGTCTTGACAGAGGATCTACTATCAATCACCTCTCATATGCTGATGATATTGTCATTTTTAATAGCGGGAACACCAAATTCACTAAAATGATAATGAAGCAAATTCAAAGGTATGAAAAAAGTTCAGGAAAAAAAATGAATTCTAAAAAGTGTTTTTTTCTCTGCTGCAGGTACAAGCCCCGCTAGAATAAACAAGATCAGAAGTGTCATTGATTTTCTTAATAGAGATTTCCCTTTTGATTACTTGGGTTGTCCAATTTATATTGGTAGAAAAAGAAACGAATATTTTGAGAAGATGCTCTCACGAGTGATTAAAAGATTGTGTGGATGGCAAAGTAACATGTTATCATATGGTGAAAAAATAATCTTAATTAAACATATACTTCAGTCACTCCCTATTTATACTATCACTGCACTCACTCCCCCCCCAAGGTATCATAAAACTCATGGAGAAATATTTTGCAAGATTCTTTTGCGGTTCTTCTAGTAGTAAAGAGAAGTACCATTGGAGTTCTTGGAAAAACATTTGTTTTCCAAAAGATGAAGGTGGATTGGGGGTGAGAAGGATGAAAGACATCTGCCAGACTTTGAATGTAAAGAAATGGTAAAGGTTTTGAGAGCAAGACTCAATATGAGCCAAGTTTACTAAAGCAAAATATTGTGTAACTGCTCACCCTATTTCAAAAATTTGGGTCTCGAAAAATTTCCATATATGGAAAGATCTTACTCGGATCAGAAGCATAGCTGAACCCAACATGATTTGGAATATATACAATGGAAACACTAGTTTTTGGTGGGAAAATTGGACTAGCCTAGGTCCGTTAGCTGAATATTGTCCTGAACAAAGACACTATATCAACATTAAGGTGAATCATTTCTGCAACAATCAACAATGGGACTTTCAAAGACTTCAAGACATCATACCTAACTGGTTGATACAATACATTGCTAACATCAAGATAGGAAAAAAGCTCAAGGAATAATGTATCCTGAATGCTGCAAGTGATGGAGCCTTCACCAATAAATCAGCTTAAGATAGCATCAGAGATAACAGAGAAATAGATTATTTGATCAAAAGAATTTGGCATAAGTCTATTCCTTTTAAATTTTCCTTTCTCTCATGGAGATTACTTAAGACTAAATTACTTTTTAATGATACTATATGCAGATTTGGAAACAAAGAACCACAAGAGTGTCGATGCTGTAATACACCAGAACCCAAAAGCCTCAGACATGTCTTCATAGACAGTGAACCAGCAAAAAATCTATGGAAATGTTTTGGTCATTCATTGGGGATAAAATACCAAAGCAGACAGTGAAGAGCTTCCTGGACAACTGGTGGCAGACTCCTGGGGTCAATAGCATTCATAGGATGATAATACAGGTGACACCAATTGTGATTTGCTGGAAAATTTGGAAGACCATATGCTCTTGTAAATATGGAACTCAAAAGAAAGTCTACATCAGAGGAATGAAACAACAAATTTCATGGTATATGAAGACTGCTATGGACAAATCTTTTTCTATGCAAAAAATGGAGCTTCAATGGCATCAAATGTGTAAACTAATAGAGAAGCTTAGACCAAAAGTAATTGTCAAAACAATTACCTGGACTAAGACACAAATTGATCAGATAAAATCTAATTCTGATGGAAGCTACTTTGAACACAACGGGAAAGCTGGTATTGGTGGTATAGCAAAAGACGACAAAGGAAATTTTTTGTTTGCCTTTGCTGCCCCAGTGCAATGCAAGGATCATAATAGTGCAGAAGTCATGGCTGGACAGTTTGCAGCACAATGGTTAAAGAACAGAGGCTACACTAAAGGCATTGTGGAAATGAATTCATTGATGATAATATATACGATGAAGGAAAAGATCTCGAACAACATAGGTTTGAAGGTTGTTGTTGAAGACACTACTAACTTGATTGATGATACTGAGATTTCTTTCTCTCACTGCTTTAGAGAAGCCAACATGGTGGCGGATTTTCACCACAACAAAAATAACTTTTAGCGGCAATAAATATGCACATTAACAAAGAGTGATAAAACTTTTATCGCATTAGTTAAATGTCATTAGATCCTATGTCGTTATAGGCTTTAGCGACATTTACAAAGAGTGTTAATTGCCTCTAAAAAGACATTTTTAGTGACAATTAAACTATTGCCGCTAAAGATCATTTTTGGTGTAGTGTTCTTAGCTAAATTAGCCACAAACCTTAGTGATCTTATTTATACAACAACTTTGATCAGATCCCGGAAGGGGCAAATAGTCTTTATTTTTTGGATAAAATATAGATGCCTAACATGAGTATTAGATATGATAAGGCCAACTTTTTTGTTAGCTAATTTGTAGCATAGAGAACTTTTAGAATGCTTAGCAAGTGAAGCTTAGTGTTCTCCTTTTGCTGGATTGTTTTTTTATTCAGCAAGCAATCACTGATGTATATAGGGGGTTAAGGTCTAGTCCCCCTCCCCCCTCCCCCTCCCCTCCATCTTTTGCGTTCATCATAATTATATATATAATGAACATTTTGCTTTTTTTAAAAAATAGCCTATCTTAAACAACTTATCTGGAATAAAATGTCAATTATCAGAAGTACCATCACATTCTTCTCAAACACAAAAAAAATGATTTAGAAAATATACCAATCAATCGAAAGAACCATTGGATTATTATTAAAGATTAAAAAAAAATAGATTTAGATTCTTTAGAGTTCAATTCAGAAAAAAGAACTCAAATCGGAGTATAGCGTCGTTTAATCGTGGATGGCTTGAAGATTATCATGATTTGTTGTAGTATAGTGTAAGCAACGATATTATGCAACAGATTTGTTGAACTAGATAGTGTAGGAATGACTTGCCAAATTGGATGAATGATGAACTTTTGAATGGATGTTTGGTGCCATACGTAAAAAAAAAAGGGCAGTCCGGTGCACTAAAGCTTCCGCTTAGAAAAATATATATTTATTAATTAATTTATCTAATGATGCTATTATAAAAATATTTGAAGAAGTGAAATCTTATTGAGTACATTTAATGTAATTATATTTTGCTTTCATTAGTAAAATTCATTTTGTTGGTTTTTTCGTGAGATTTTATATCTTTTATTCTTAATAAAAATCCTACTCCGTCACTATTTTTGTATAGAATAAACATCTTTACAACAAATCGGAGACCTAAAATTAAATAAGAGGCATAGTACGTAAAAGATCACAAATTCTGGTACAGAAGATGAAATTCTTGTCAAACACTTGATACACATGATACTCCTACTTGGCAACAATAACTTGAAAAAATAGAGAAAAGTGTGGTCCCCCCAAAACAAACCCACACAAATTGTTCAACTCGTTACCTGTTTTAATTCGCTTAAATAGTTATCAACAAGCTGGCATCTTGGCCAACATGGCTCTATTAGTGTGGCTTTCATCAACTTGGAATTCTCCACTTTTCCACTCTGTCTCATATTAACGATATGGGAGCTTTATGCAGCACAATAGTTTAATACGATAAAGGTCTTCCTCCTACTCAGAAAGTTAAAACATAAAATGACAACAGTAAGAATCCAATCGTGCCTTTAGGGTACGTACGTACTTCAAAATTTTATGCTTTGTCCGCTTATGTACAAGCATCATAAAATTTAAAGTAGATTATAAGTTAGAATTAAGCTCAAGTAGAGAATAAGACTACAAACTAAAGTGCCATATGGTTTTTCATTATTGGTAATCACAAATGTTCATAATGGGGCCTTACATGTACATCACATGCATTGAAGCTCAAGTTTGATTCGTGATTACCTTCCGTATGCAGATCACATCTAAGTGTTTAGATATTTTACTTCAAATACAATTATGATAATTTTGTTTCGAAATACAGTTTGGTGTTTAGATAATTTGCACAACTAATTTAAACGAGAAATTATCATAAACTGAGAAAAATAAGCAAAGGGACATTTGGAAATCCTCCCTAATTCGTTTCAAGTTAAATATCTTAATGTGACTAGGGAACTCAATTTAAGAAAAAAAGGAAATACCTTTAAAATTTGTGATCTTAAATTAAAATAAATTATTTTTTTGTTATTTTTAACAAGTAATGTAAAAGATTGAAATTCTAAAGTTATCATATGTACGTAAAATGATTTGGTATTTTTTTTAAAAAAAATTGACTAAAAAGGAAAGCAAAATATTTAAATTAAAATGGAGGAAGTATTATTTGTTGGAGCAAAAATTATTTTAATATTATTAAAATAATAATATTAATTTACATGAATTAGTGGTGAAAGTGGAGATAATTTTTTTGCTGTAACTTATGTAACCATTAAGACATGTTTCACCACTTATTACTCCACTAAGGCTTGAATATTGTAACGCCTATTGCATGTTGAACAACATTATTATCTCATCACTTTGCTATTTAATCTATGAAAGAACTTCACATACCTATAGATGTTGTTTCTTCCTTTGCATATAGAATGAAAAAAAGATGAGAAATGTGAAAAATTATTGTAATGAGGTTAGTGAAAGAAAAAGTTGAGACAGAAAAATATTCTAAATCTTCAACTTATTCATTATACAAATCAGAGTAATTTTATATTGAAGGAATATGTTCTTTTGGTGGAGTTTTGGAGTCTTCAACTAATCCGAAGTTGTTTGAGTCACATGACATTGTTGGAATGTTGTATCCTGAAGGGGACAAATCAAGAGATATACTTCTAGATCGGTGCAGATTATACCACAGTGAGCTTGAATCTCCTTAAAGAGGACGAGATATCCATTCCACAACCTGAATATTTATTTATTCTTTTTTTGTCACTTTATTTTGTGGTATATTCACCAATAATTTTAGGGAGATTCAGATAGGAGATCTCAACATCATTCCGCTTCAACATCGCTAGATCTCTTCAAGGGATGGAATTAAGAAATGAGATGAATGGATAAAGTACTTTTCTATTTGCTCAATTCAAGTGAAAAAAGGTAAATTTTTTTTTAAAAATTACCTAATACTCTTCATGATAATTCCTCTATAACAATCATTTTTTATAATAGTATTTTTCTATAAAATCAGGTTTTCTATAACATTAACGACCACAATTATATTGGTACACTCTTTTATAAAATGACCTCTTTATTAGAGTCGCATTCAAGCTCAAGATTTAAATATATTTTTCTAGATATTTAACTTAAATAATCGGTCCGTTCCAAAGTTCAAGAGTCATCGACATATATATGAATATAATTATTTTTGGTTAAACAAAAAATGGGTAAGCTCCGTCTCGAAACTTGTTGATCAGGAGTAAAGCCTCCGAGTTGGAACTTCCTCTTTCTCTTTCCTCTATACTTTTCACAACTCAACTTGCTTAGGTGCATGACATGCCCTCTTGCACAAGTAATTGATAGTGATGTTAGAATTGAGGGCATAAGGCCATCTTTACGGTTCAACTGAAAAGGGCATCCAATTAGGAAATGTATATCCACGTAATGAACCATTCATCATTCTCAACTGTCCTATCTTTGTTCGAATATATATGTGCCACTTGACTTAGGTGCGTGCAGTTTTTCCCCAGTAACGTGCCCCAGTCCCCAGCCCATGTTTTACTGATTTTGCTTTACCAAGTCCTAAGACTCCTAGTCCTAACCCAAGTTTTAGCCTTGTCCTAATTTCGCATTTCTGAGACAGATAGTTTGCTTAAATGGTTGTTATATACATAATCTTATCATGTAGTATCGTATCTTAGATATTTTATTCCAAGTACTCTATTGTTTTTATGCACACAATATTTAAATAGAATGTATATTATAAAAAAGTAAGGAAAATAATAAGACTTTCAAATTCAAAATAATAAGAAAAAAAAGGTAAAAATGACCTACTACATCAAATCGGTCATTTCATAAAATGTTACATTGAACTTTTTATCGTTATATAATAATGAATTTAACTATATATATATATATATACATACACACACACTAGTTTCTCTGCACGTGCGTTGCACATGTATGTCAAGTCATATAATATGTAATTTTTTAAAGTACTATAAGCACTATTAAATAAAATTTACAGCATAATGTTAGTAAGAACTATATATGCCATTTTTTAGTATTGAGTCTACCCAAGAAGAAAATGAGCAAGTTCACTTCTTATTGTATAACCAAATTTAGAGGTAGTATACTTTTGTACGCTCCTTAGTTTACTTTTCCTATTGATGTATTTTGGTGTAAGCTCATCCTATTTTTTTTCGTCATACACAATAATTATTGTCTAATTATGTTTTAATTAATAACTTAGAAATTTAATCATTCTCCAATTAATGAGCGAACTTAAGAAAGAAAAAAATAGTTGTTATACTTTGTTTCGAGCAAGGATCTCGAAAAAGTCAAAAAAGTATATTGTCCAATTATAAAATAGGAGTTTGTTTCTTTTCACGCTAACTTCAACTTTCTTGATTTAAAAAGGTTAGAGATAATTTCAGAGTCTTCCCTCGAGGTTTGACTTCATTTCACTGACCTCCCTTGTAGTTTACGATATTACGCTTAACTCCCTTATTATGATTTATTTGTAACAATTCTATTAACATATTTTTATTATTAATATAAAAAATATGATATGACTAATTTTCCCTCTCTAATATATTTTATTAGCTTGAGTAAAAACACAATTGTCTCTCAAAACTTTTTCCACATACTTTCTGTTGTATTTATGGAGGGTATTTTTATAAACAACTATTTTTTATAAGAAGCATGCAATGTATGTTGTAATTTCTTATAAAGTAAATCAAACACTGCATAAGAAATAATCTCAGTATAATTTATAAAAGTACAACTAATACCGATATTATTAATATACCTTATTCAATACTATTTTTATACACCCTTTCAAACAACCCCTTGGTGCCAAAAAAAACTTGTGTCAAATATAGTCAAACTTTAACATTCAACTAAAATTGAATTTTCAAACTTGTTTGTTAAAAGAGAAGAAGAAAGAAGCAAAACCTAAAAATCGTGCCGCAACCGCAATCAATATGTACCATATAAATTGTTATGCCCACACATAAATCCACACTCCCACACATAAACCCACATGATTTGGATAATGTACATACAAATTAAAAATAAACTGATCAGATAAGAATGTTAAAATAATAACCTGATTGTTGACGAAGAAATGTGGGTCAGGCCTTAAGAATTATGCGCATGGTGGTTTCGTCACCCCTGGCTTAAAATTTTTTTGCAATAGAATGCCGATGGTGCACCACAGATAGGTGCTTCTGTTTCTGGTTTTGAAGCGTTCTTTCTTTCTCTTATTTTGAAGAGTTTTCTTTTTTGAAACGTTGGCAATAGGTTTAATTTGAGTAGTTTATTTAGGTAATTTTAATTAGGTTTTTTAAAAGGTTAAATATATAATTTAACTTTCAGTTAAAGGACTTCTCACTTTTAAGATTATATATATATATATATATATATATAAATTTAAGTAATAATCAAAATACGATACGATACAATAGGTGTAACAACCCTCCAAACAAGCTATGACTTATGAGAGTCGAGAGAGACTGAGCAACATCCTTATTATTTATGGTCTGCTTACTGAAACATTCACTTAACCTAGTTCATCGCAACAGTTTCAATAAATTAGAAATCTTAGCATAAAATCCGAGTACATATCTATAAATTTTATCACAATCCAGTTCAACTCTTCTTGTTTAGTAAGAATATCTTTACAACAAGTCGCACTCCTAAAATTAAAGATATAAGGCATATTAAAAGTTCACAAATTATGGTAAAAAAAGATGGAATTCTTGTCAAACAATTGATACATATAATACTCCCACTTGCCACCAATAATTTGAAATAATTGAGAAACTTTGGTCCCCCACTAGCAGGCTCACACAAATTGTTCAAATCGTTACCCGTTTTAATTCGTCTAATAGTGGTTCTTCGATGCCGGTTGGTGTGCCTTTCATCAACTTGTCTACCGGGAATTCTACACTTTTCCCTACTTTTTGTCATATTAACAATGTGGGAGCTTTAATTATGATAGAGTTATTCCTCCTACTGAGAAAGCAAAACATCAAATGACAATGTTAGAATTCAATCGTTCTTTAAAGGTGGATGTACTTCAAAATTTTAACCTTTATTCACACTTATGTACTAGCTTTTAAAGTGGACCATATGAGTAAACTATCTGAAGTACAAAGTGCCACAGTTATCTTTACGGTCCCTACATATGGTTCTTCACTATTGGTAATATATATATATATATATATATATATATATATATATATATATATCAATCATCAATGAAGTTCATAATGGGGCCTCCATTCACAGTCAGATTTGTTGATGCACACCACTTTAGAGTTTAGATATTTCTATTTTAAATACAGATATGATATTTTGTTTCGAACTCAATTTAGTGTTTAGATATTTTGCACAACTAACTATTTAAACGATATAAAAATATCATAGATATAAGAAAAGCAACCTTTAATTTGGATATTTCGTCGTCTCATTAAGATTAAGAAGCATGTTGTGCTATAAAAGTAATTGGAAGGTATATTATCTAGGACCCAGATCCTCTCTACGAGCAACAAAATATCTTTATTAAAGTTTAAACCCCATTAATGACCATCAAATCAAATCCAAGTAGATACACATTTGTCTCCAACTGTATTACGTACATAATTTTGCCATTTAGAAAAAAGACTTCAACGGAACAAACAATCTATTCTTTTATATTAAACACACATTTAGTCGGCAAAAACGTTTATCCTAATATAATACATAACGTGTATGCATTGGCTGCAAATAAAATTATCTAATTTATTCAGTTAAGCTTTTCTGACTACGCCGCCTACAAACAATATCATGATTTATGAAAATTGAGTGGACCTATCACGAATGAATGTTCTTCAAACCCTACCAAGTATGGGAAAAACATGATTAAGAATGTTATTTAGGAAATTTCGAAACATCCCGTGAATTAGTCTTAACTAACGCTAGCAAAATTAGTCCATGATTGGATACATATTTTAAATAGGTAAAATTTGAACTTCAATCCGTAGAAATATGGATGTTCATGGATAAAATATCAATTAGCTTAATGAATTAAGATATCAACTTTTGTTCACTCAAAATTTATGAATCAGTTGTACTTTTTGATTCAAATGTGGGGAATGGGCGTCGTTTTCTTGATTTCAAAAAAATGATGACTACAGTGTATTTGGTATCGAGGAAAGTGGTATTTTTCTTTTTCCAAATTTAGCTGGTAAAATTGTTTTGAGTTTTTTCTTTTTTTTAACATAACAAATTTCTTAAAAACGAGAAAAATGACATTATCTTTGCTGAAATTTTGGGAAACAAACAAGTTTCATGTAATTAAAAAGCATAAATGTTTCACGTTGATAATCTCCTGGGCTCTCCCCTACCCCAAACACTCCACTCACTCCCACTCCAGGCACCCTTCACCCCATCCACCACTACGACCCCTCACCCCTAACTCCTGCCAAGTCATTTTTATGTTAGTAATTTCTAATTTATGAATTCACATATTAATATATGTATATATAGATATACTGTCATTTAAAGAAATCCATTTTTGATCAATTAAAGTATTATATATTTGGGACTAAAATATAAATATGTATTAGTATGAGTTTACTTTAGATAAATAAAAATTAAGGGTGTTAAGTGGGCCGGGCTGGGTCTGACCGGCCCACCCTTTTTTGGATCATGGGGTACCGGGCCGGGACGGGCCAGGCCGGACCCTTACTGACCCTGTCCGATCCGGTCTGAACAGTGAAAATATCATGAAAAACCCGGCCCATGACCCATTAAGGGTATAGGGTCCTGGCTTAATGGGCCGGGCTGGGTTGGGCCCGTTGGACTCTTTTTTGTTTTTTGCAGCGTTTATGTATTCGAAAAATTGAGTCAATCATGAATATAGTGTATCGTTATCTATTTAATTTATAAGTAATTATAATAATTTATATACTCACAACCTACTATTTATGATAGTGATATACTTAATTATATATTATATATACTTACAATCTATATCTAATATACTAACATTATACTATATGTTATATATATACTCACAAAGTATACCAAATAAACTCACAATATACTATCTATTAGTATGTATATACTTACATTATACTATATATGTACAATGTATATCTAATATACTCACAATATACTATCAATTATAGTGATATAGTTACATTATATATACTTACAATGTATATATAATATAATCACAATATCACTACCAAAAAAATGCCTTTTAGCCACGTTTTATTAGCCACGGTTATAAAAACCGTGGCAAACTTAACTAAAAAATAAAAAATTCTCTACACATCAGTAACCGTAGCTAAACTCTCGTGGCCAAAATAGGCGGAAAACAAAATTCACTCCCTCCCTTTATTTTTTTCATTTTGCCTTCTTTTCTATTATTTCCCTCCTCTCACACTCTTTTCCCTCACTTCACCCAAAATAAACATCAAAAATATAAATTGGTTTTCTTTCTAATTTTTGCCCAAAATTGAACTTTTCTTCCACATACCTAGCTTCAAATAGAAGTGAAAGTGGTAAATTTACTTCTTCTCAGGTAATAAATTTTTACAATTTAGAGTTTTTAAAGTCAAAATTGAAATAAGGGTTCTATAGTTTTTTGTTTATTGAAGTTATGAGCATATAAAATCTGCAATTTGATGTGTTTTGGTGGATTTTCTAGTTGTTAAGAATAAGAATTTTTATGGCTTTTCTTAAATCAGTAAGACTAGTTAAATCAGTAAGAGTTTGTGATCCTCACAATCAGGTTCTGGAAAATCATATACAGAACAAAGGAGTTTTTTGATTTTAAGACACTACAAATATTATTCTCAGGACTTGTGTTAGGATCAATATTTTACAATCTTGAAGATGATTTAGTTGGAGAACAAGAAAGAGTTGGCTTATTTGCATTCATCTTGACATATCTGTTGTCAAGCACAACAGAAGCATTACCAATATTCTTGCAAGAAAGGGAAATACTAATGAAAGAAACTTGTTGTGGGAGTTATAGAGTTTCATCCTATGCTATAGCCAACAACCTTGTCTACTTGCCATTTCTGTTGATTCTTGCATTACTTTTCTCAACCCCATTACACTTGATGGTTGGTTTAAACAAAGAGTTTATGGCATTCATGAACCTTTTTGTTAGTAATTTGGCTCATTCTATACACAACAAACTCAATTGTTGTGTGTTGTAGTGCCTTAGTACCAAACTTCATCATTGGGAACTCATTAGTTTGTGGTATGATGGGATCATGTGTATTGTTCTCTGGTTACTTTGTTTCAAAGAATGAGATACCAAATTATTGGATTGTGGTGCATTATGTATCACTTTTTAAGTACCCTTTTGAAGGGTTCTTGATTAATGAGTTTTCTGGTTCTAGAAAGTGCTTACAATACATGTTTGGGATATGTTTGGCTAGTGGTGAACAAGTACTAAAAGAGGAAGGATATGGTGGTGAAGAAAGTATAAGAAAGAATTTGCTCATTGTGGTTTTTTATATCTTGCTTTACAGGTTCATTTCTTATGTAATTCTTAGAATTAGATGTTCTTAAGGAGGATTCAAAAGAATCAAATTGTAAGTTCCACAAGTCACTTGTACAAAATACACAAAAATTGTTTGTTGTAATGTTATATTAACTGTGCATTTTGTTAAAGGAACTTTTACTTTGATTGTTGTTCAGGGTGAGGAGTAACTAGAAATCAAAAGGAAAAAAAATCCATTTTCTTGAAATATTTTTCAGTAATTCTCTTACTGTTTTCTCTTTATTTTTCGTGGGAGTTCACTGGATTTGTTGTTGTTGTTGCTACTCAATTGGATCCCCTTTGCTGAAATATGATCTACTGTGTATATATAAGATCCCATAACGAGGTTCGTGTCTCCTCCATGGGTGTGTAGGTGGTAATGTTTGCCTTTCGAATGCTTTTGAAATGCCTAGACATTGAACTAGTCATGCGAATCTTGATATCTCTAGTAATATTTCATCAATAAGTTGAAGACTTATAGAAACATGTAGAAATCTTGGAAGAAAAGCTGACCGGATATGAAAAGGCCAAAGAACAACTTGAGGAGACCAAGATGAGTTACATGCTATACTTTTGTTGGATATTTTGGTGAACACTGCTGCTGTACTTTGAGGTAGACTGTTGCTGTATTTTTTTAGCTATTGATGCTCAATTAATGTATTTGTACCAGAATATTGCATGGAAATAATTGTAATTTTTTTTGAAAAACCTTTGTAGTTTTGCCACTGTTCAACCGTGGCTAATACACACACAAGACCGTGGCTACCTAAATGTTACCACAGACGACAGAACTGTGGCTAATTTACTGGCGACGCTCATTATAGGCATGCTAACAACCGTGGCTAAGGTACCGTGGCAAAGTAGTGTTATCCACGGTTTTGTTAACATTTAGCCACGATTTTATATGTGGTTAATAGCCGTATTTTTTGTAGTGTATACTATCTATTATAATAATATACTTATGTTATATATTATATATACTTCAATGTATATCTAATATACTCACAATATACTATCTATTATAATAATATACTCACAATATACTATCTATTATAATAATTCGTGGACGATATAGTCCTGATTGATGCGACCCATAGCGGAGTTAACGCTAGGCTAGAGGATTGGAGATATACCTTAGAGTATAAAGGGTTTAAGCTGAGTAGGACCAAGACAGAGTACTTAGAGTGCAAGTTCAGTGAGACACCTCAGGAGGTTGGTGCGGAAGTTAGGCTTGGTGACCAGGCCATCCAAAAGAAAACTAGTTTCAAGTACCTTGGGTCTATCATGCAAGGCAGCGGGGAGATTGAAGAGGATGTCACACATCTGATTGGGGCAGGGTGGATGAAATGGAGGCTCGCTTTTGGTGTACTATGTGACAAGAAGGTGCCACCAAAACTTAAGGGCAACTTCTACAAAGTGGTGGTTAGACCGGCTATGTTTTATGGGGCAGAGTGTTGGCTAGTTAAGGTCTCTCACGTTCAAAAGATGAAAGTAGCCGAGATGAGAATGTTGAAATGGATATGTAGGCATACCAGGAGTGACAGGATTAGAAATAAGGCTATTCGGGACAAGGTAGGAGTGGCCTCGGTGGAAGACAAGATGCAGCAAATGCGACTGAGATGGTTTGGGCATGTGAAGAGGAGAGACATAGATGCCCCAGTCTAAAGGTGTGAGAGGTTGGCCATGGATGATTTTAGAAGAGATATGGGTAGGCCGAAGAAATATTAGGGAGAGGTGATTTGACAGGACATGGCGTAGTTACAGTTTAACGAGGACATGACCTTAGATAGGAGGGTGTGAAGAACCCATATTAGGGTAGAAGGCTAGTACATAGTCTCATTATTCTCCCGTATTAGTAGGCACATTAACACACTATAATTTTTTGTACTCTGACTTCTGTTATTATCTCTCTATTATTTTCTGTACTTTGATTACTCTATTTTATCTGTGTCGCTTTTGTTATTTGCGTTATTCGTTATTTGATTTCCCATATCGCTTTGAACTTCTTAGCCTTATCTGACCTCTTTTTATACTTCTTTTGAGTCGAAGGTCTCCCGGAAACAGTCGTCTTACCTTGGTAGGAGTAAGGTCTGTGTACACTTTATCCTCTCCAGACCCCACGTTGTGGGATTTCACTAGGTTGTGTTGTTGTTGTTTTATACTATCTATTATAATAATATACTCACTATATACTCACAATATACTATCTATTAGTATGTATATACTTATATTATAATATATACTTACAAAGTACATCTAATATACTCACAATATACTATCTATTATAGTGATATACTTACATTATATATATTTAGAATGTATATCTAATATAATTACAATATATACTATCTATTATAATAATATACTTATCTTATATATTATATATACCTACAATGTATATCTAATATACTCACTATATACTCACAATATACTATATATTAGTATGTATATACTTATATTATACTATATATACGTACTATGTATATCAAGTATACTAACATTATACTATCTATTATAGTGATATACTTACATTATATATACTTACAATGTATATCTAATATACAATATACTATCTATTATAATAATATACTCACTAAATACTCACAATATACTATCCATTAGTATGTATATACTTACATTATACTATATATATGTACTATGTATATCAAGTATACTAACATTATACTACCTATTATAGTGATATACTTACATTATATATACTTATAATGTATATCTAATATACTCACAATATACTCAAAATATACTATCTATTAGTATGTATATACTTATATTATAATATATATACTTACAATGTACATCTAATACACTCACAATATACTATCTATTATAGTGATATACTTACATTATATATATACTTATAATGTATATCTAATATAATCACAATATACATTCTATTACTTACATTATATATTATATATACTTAGAATGTATATCTAATATAGTCACAATATACTATCTATTACTTACATTATATATTATATATACTTACAATGTATAACAAATATATACTCATAATATACTATTCATTATAATAATATTTTTTCTAGTATTGAAATCTTATAGTGACTACGAATTTAATTTTTCTTATATGATTATGTAAAGTAAAAATAATTATTTAATTGAATCATACAAAATTTGTAAGGAAAAAAATTAAGAAATGCAAATACTTTGACTTTATTAATATATTGATAAAATTCAAAACATACAAGTTACAAATTTACAATTAATTGTATATAATAAATTATAACTTCTACATATTTCAAATCATTTTCTCCAATTCATCTGTATTAACATTATCAGGAATTGACTCATAATTTTCAAAATCAATAAATTCGTAATTTAGACTAGCTTGTGCCGAATGATCTTCAATTGACATTATTTCTTCAAGTTCTTCGTCTTCTTCCGTGTCTTCTGCTCTTACTTTATTCCTACGCTCTAATCTAATCCAATATCTGAGGCAAACTAGTGTTACCGTTAAACATGAGATTATAAATTGATTGTATATAATGAATAAAAACATCAGAAGAAGCAAATGAAAAAGGTAGACAACCCACAACTATTATTTTCGCTATCTCTTCACTGTCCCTTATTTTATTATACATCCCTGTTAATTTTTTGTCTGTGGGTTTATTCTACCTTGCACTGGCCCAGTAGTACCCCATATTCGTTCTTTCCAACCAAGATGCTCATTGTCTAGATGTCTAGTCAATTGACCCATTCCACCTCTATTACCCCCAGTCTTATGCTCGAAAATATGTGACACTCTTTACATTGAACTTTAGTTGTTCCGGCTATGCATTCAAAATAATGCCATACTAAACTAATTTTTTTCTTTCTTTTACAGGTTGTGGAAGAAGATTTACAGTTCTAGATTGAGTATGACCTAAATCTACATCAGGATTAGTTGGTGTAACATCCACATCATCATTATCATTTTGTTCTATTTCTACTTCAAATTCATTTGGTTCTTCTATACTGCATGTTTTTTGATATTCATTTTCATTTATATTATGTGCACCTATACCTATTTCTTCAAATTCACTAGGTGATGCTTCAGGCATACGAGAATAATTTTTACTTGTATTACCTCTACCGAAAGTATTTGTTTTCTTACTACCACTACTTCCACCAGGACATAAATTTTTAACACTTTTACTTATATTTTTTAATCTATCCATCATGCAAATTAAACTAATAATAATTATAAATACAAAAATTAAATATTTAAATATACTAGAATTAATTCACTAAATAAAAGCAAGAGAAGGAACGATTATACCAAATTGCCGGAATCAAACAAAAAATTATAAAATTGATGAAATGTTGAACACTTGAAAGTTGAAAACTTCCACTTGATGTTGTTAATTACAAAAAATTGTGACACCCCGGAAAATTTTTCGCAAAGAATCAAACCTTTCTTCACGTGTGAGTAGACTCGGGCCGGAGGACTTGTAATTCTACATGTGAGTTAGGACTAATTCCTAAGTATTTTAAGTGTGTTAGAGGTGTTTAGGGGTCATAAGGGATCTCTAACACCAAGTCGAGTCCAAAGAACTCCAATCGATTAAGTTTTCGGACGAGTTAGTATAAGGGTCAACGTCAAACGACCATATCTCCTAGGATATAAAGAACTGGGTGGACCACGACCTACCAAATTAAAGGTATTTGAGTCTTCTTTCCAACGCCACCAAGATTGTAATTTTTGGAGTTTGGAGTCAAACGTTATGGCCAATTTTCTACAGACTAGTACTGCAGGAATTTCAAGCCTGGGCGAAATTTGGGCTTGGCGCTCCAGTGGCGCCCCATGCCACTTTAGCGCCAGAAAACAACCTCAGTAGTTTGGGGCTTGGCGCGACGCGCCACTATTAGATGTGCAGGATTTTAAGCCTATTTTGGCTTGGCGCTGCAGTGGCGCGACGCGCCACTATAGCTCCAGCAAGGTTTTTGCCCAATTTTTCAGATTTTTAAAGAGGGGCAACTTGGACTTTTCCCTAATTATATATACCCTATCCTTGAACGTTTTGGGACTATTTTTCAGTCCTCCCTCTCTCTAAAAAGCCCAAAAATTTTCCCTCTGTTCTTCTTCTTCTTCTCCAAACCCTTTTCCAACAAAGATTGCCTTCAAGAGCTTCAAGAATTCAAGCCTTCCATTGAAGACCTAACATCAAGGTTTCTTCAAAGTCTTCAAACAAGGTATGTAAGGCTAACCTAAAATATGGATTGAGTTCTTCCATATGCTCATAGATGTGTTGGATAGGAGTTGTGAAAGAGTTGAACCTTCTAAGAAGGTTTTTCTTGAAAGTTTTCCTAAACTATAGAATGTTTTTAGCTACCTTTGGTTGATTGATGTTTTTAATGACTTGAGTTACTAAATAGTTATCTTTTATAATTATTGACTATAAATATACCTTTGTATATAGATTTATAGATGTTGACGATATTTTTGAGTTAAGTTTTATTGAGAGTATGGATTCATGTTTCATTCACATGAACCCAAGATGAGATTTCTTTGATCATAATTTATCCTGAGTTGAGATGGATGTTTTTGTGTATATGTGTATTGATTAGAATGAAAAGAATGAATTGGATAGTTAAGAATGCCCTTTTGCTTCCATAAATTAAACATAAGACTAAAATAAGGATTTTGGAATATATGTTTGACGATTGATGTGATGATGATATTTGACAATGATGTGATGATAATGTTTGATAATGATGATGATGTGATGATGATGTTTGATGACGATGTGAATAATGGTATTTGACAATGATGTGAATGGAGAGGTTATGTTGATGAGTATGTTGTGTGATGAAGTGGATTGGAGTTTAATGTGATTTTATGGTATGTGATGTGCATAATTTGAGTTGATTGGAGTCTTAGAAATATTTTGAAAATAGATGATCTTTTGAGGAGGAGCTTTAAATAAATTATTTGTGAACCTTTTTGCATAAATTATTTACACACTATTTTGAGTCTAAAGAATTATTAGTTTCATCTATGATTTAAAAAGAGTTTAAGCATGAGTTGAGTTTGAAAAGTCTTTTAATTATTTTTGAACACGAGTATTTTGAGTATAAGTGAGTTGAGTATTTTTACTTTAAAATATCAATTTTTCCGAGATTGTATAGATTTTAAAGAGAAGAGTTTGATGATTTGAGATGAGTCGATTTGAAAGAAGGTCTAATGAGGCCACATTTGATTGAGTTTTGAAAAGAGTCCAATGAGACTAAATGAGTTAATTTGAAAGAGTCCGATGAGACTAAATGAGCATTTTGAGTATTTTACTTCCTTGATAGATATGAGCATATTGAGTCTTGGGAGGAGTATCAAGCACCAAATTGGGTAAGAGTATAGTCCGTACTCGAACCAATAAACTACGTCGCCAAACGTAGGAGGGGATTGAACTGTTAAAGTCGGATGCTTCCCCAAAATGTTTGTCCTGACATTATAGGACTTGGTTGGATTGGATCCATGATTGGTTGATTCGTTCATACCCTGGAAAGGTATGAACGGACGTGGCAACAACATCGGCTTGTTGTAATATCACTCGCTCATATGGTGATGGTTGTCGGTTAGAGAAACTCCCAATTGTATGAATTATGCTTGATATGATTGGATTGATTGTGATTGGAGATGATTGAGTTGAATTGTAAAACATTGCATAATTTAATGTGCATATTTATTAAGTTGAGTCCTTTAAGTTGATTATTGAGTTGATTGTATATGATCGGATTGGATTCGGTTGGATGATATATGATTGGATTGTGTATGATTGAATTGGAGTAGGTAATATGTGGTGGATGGAATTAAATGATATGTGATCGGATAGTGTACGATTGGATTGGATTAAATATAATGATGTGTGATTGGGTTGAATAGAGTGGTGTGTGATTTGATGGGATCGAATTGTAAATGATTTGATTGAACTGTATTCTTACTTTAGACTTATGACGCCTTATTTGAGTCTCTCTTATCTTTCTGATTTGGAGATATTTGAACCAACGTTATTCTTTCTTGAGGTATGTTTCATTCTATCATATTACATACTCGTACATTTCACGTACTGACGTCTATTTGGACCTGCATCATTTCATGATGCAGAGATAGGTTTAAGAGACCGTCAATAGAAGCACCATTGAGGATATATACACACTCAGCGTATTGGTGAGTCCTTTCCTACATTCGGAGGACACCGCTTATGTATTCTTGCGTTGAGTTAGCCCTTTCTATTTCAATTTGAGGTAGCCATGAACATGTCATTGACACCAATTAGATAGTAGTGATAGAGGCTTCATAGAATAGATAGTGAAGGGTCGATTGAGTATTTCTTTCCTTAAATTATTCTTGTCAAACTATTTTTAATGACAAATATTTTCGTTGATCTGTTAGCCCATGACCTTTATTCTTTGAGTTAGATGGGTGATTTGAGTTGCCCGCTAAATAAATCTTTATTTTTAAACTTTCCACTGAATGAATGAATAAACGGAAGTGTGATCAGTCTATGCGGTTCGCTTGGGAGCCAGAAATGGTTTCTGAGTGCCGGTTATGTCTAGGGTACCCTCCCGGGGCATGACAAACATGGTATCAGAGCATAGAGTTCAAGTGTCCTAGGGAGTCTATGAAGCCGTGTCTAGTAGAGTCTTGCTTATGGGTGTGTTGTGCACTACGCTTATAATCAGGAGGCTATAGGGCATTAAGAATTGTTTCTTTTCTTTCATATTCTGAGTTCGTGCGATAGAATTTAACTCTATGAATGTTCCCTTTTAATTCGTGTGTTGCTCAAATCCATTTGACTACCCCTCATACTCAAGGTAGTTGAAACAATAAGTATGAGATTCTTGTTGATGAGTTAAGATAAAGTCTTGAGGAAGTGAAGGGACTGCACAACGCTTGAGAGGAGCCGATTACTGTGCTTAACTCTATTGATCCTGAAGGATGTACTCTCATTCGTATGGATCGTGTGTTGAGTCAGAGCGAGATGTATCCTAGAATCTTATCCCTACATCTTGATTCAAATGTCACCTTCGAGGGGGAAGTTGCGTATCTGAGTGACAAGTCTTACCATTCAAGGGAATGTGGTTTGAGGTATAGTGAGCTATGGTTGGTAGAATGATTGTAGAGGTAGGAAGATGGAGTTAGAGGAGTAGAACTGAAGTAGTAAGAATAGTGGTTGATTGAGGCCTACAACTAGAGTGGAGTATCTATAGGGTGAGTAATGAGGTGTAATAAATGATTGTGATAGTTCTAGTTTTAAGATTTTATTTAGTAGGCTTGACATGACGTATGCAAGAATTAAGATATTAACTTGTGAGGAGAGTGTGTTATGAATGGAGGGGTTATATGACCCTCAGATGTAAATAGTAAATTGAGTCTAAGTCATATGGTAAGAAGAGGCTTAAGAGGTGTATATGAAACAGTATAGATTTGAATAAGGTTCTAAATTTGTGAGTCGCTTTGAGTGACTAGTTAGTGTCCTTTAGTTGATGCCTTTAAGCTAAGGGGGAGATGATGGGGTAATGATCCAAAGTAAGTCTTGAGCTTCCGATAGTGATGAGTTGGCCAAGATGATAGTGGACGGAGTTGAGCGAGAGTAGATGAGAGAGAGTGAGTGCTTCCCGATTGTGATAGTTGTGTTGTACTTGTCTAGTTGAGGATAAATGTGTGGAGGAGGAGTGAGATGAGACCTTGTGATGAGCAATAGATAGGTAAGAGTATGTTATTGTGTCTCTGGGAAAGAGCTCATACGATGATGAGGGTATAAGTTTTAAAGTAAGCTCGAGAACTCTTAGATATGAGTGAGGTAGTTAGAGTGATAAGCTTGAGTGTATAGTTGTCACTGTGAGAGTGATGGTAGTAGACTAATGATTGCATCTGGGGGGAAGATTGGAGGTACGTGAAGGGTATTATGAGGCTTGGAAAGGAGAGGAAGTTCGGACACCGATATATTGACCTCATGAAATGGTGAAGATGATTGGAAATATCGCTCGTGAATTGGAATTCGATGGTTGAGTATGTAGATGTTTGAATGATTTGGTTGATGGAGTTTCGATGTTCTATTCGTGCCAAATGATGAGAATGATGAAGGTGATGTCCCTATTCCTAAGTTGAAATGATTTGTCTATTCTTGAGTTTGAATAGCCAATTATCTAAATTGCTCGATTGGTAGATTCGATTGAGTTTCGATTTTTATTCGTGCCTCGAGTCCACCATTGGTTTACTCATCATTCGAGGACGAATGATCCCAAGGAGGAGATAATGTGACACCCCAGAATTTTTTTCGCAAAGACTCGAATATTTCTTCACGTGTGGATAGACTCGGACCAGAGGAATTGTAATTCTACACATGAGTTAGGATTAATTCCTAAGTATTTGAAGTGTTTAGATGTGTTTAGGGGTCATAAGGGATCTCTAACACCAAGTCGAGTCTAAAGAACTCCAATCGATTAAGTTTTCGGACGAGTTAGTATAAGGGTCAACTTCAAACGACCATATCTACTAGGATATGAAGAACTGGGTGGCCCACAACCTACCAAATTAAAGGTATTTGAGTCTTCTTTCCAACTCCACCAAGCTTGCAATTTTTGGAGTTCGAAGTCAAAAGTTATGGCCATTTTACTACAGACTAGTACTACAGGAATTTCAGGCATGGGCGAAATTTAGGCTTGGCGCTCCAGTGGCGCCCCACGCCACTATAGCGCCAGAAAATAGCCTTAGTATTTGGGGCTTGGCGCGATGCGCCACTATTAGATGTGTCAGGTTTTAAGCCTATTTTGGCTTGGCGCTGTAGTGGCGCGACGCGCCACTATAGCGCCAGCAAGGTTTTTGCCCAATTTTTCAGATTTTTGAAGAGGGGCAACTTGGACTCTTACCTAATTATATATACCCTATCCTTGAACGTTTTGGGACCATTTTTTAGTCCTCCCTCTCTCTAAAAAGCCCTAAAATTTTCCCTCTGTTCTTCTTCTTCTTCTCCAAACCCTTCTCCAACAAAGATTGCCTTCAAGAGTTTTAAGAATTCAAGCCTTCCATTGAAGACCAAACATCAAGGTTTTTTCAAAGTCTTCAAATAAGGTATGTAAGGCTAACCTAAAATATGGATTGAGTTCTTCCATATGCTCATAGATGTGTTGGATAGGAGTTGTGAAAGAGTTGAACCTTCTAAGAAGGTTTTTCTTGAAAGTTTTCCTAAACTATAGAATGTTTTTAGCTACCTTTGGTTGATTGATGTTTTTAATGACTTGAGTTACTAAATAGTTATCTTTTATAATTATTGACTACAAATATACCTTTGTATATAGATTTATAGATATTGACGATATTCTTGAGTTAAGTTTTATTGAGAGTATGGATTCATGTTTCATTCACATGAACCCAAGATGAGATTTCTTTGATCATAATTTGTCCTGAGTTGAGATGGATGGTTTTGTGTATATGTGTATTGATTAGAATGAAAAGAATGAATTGGATAGTTAAGAATGCCCTTTTGCTTCCATAAATTTAACATAGGACTAAAATAAGGATTTTGGAATAGATGTTTGACGATTGATGTGATGATGATATTTGACAATGATGTGATGATAATGTTTGATGATGATGATGATGTGATGATGATGTTTGATGACGATGTGAATAATGGTATTTGACGATGATGTGAATGGAGAGGTTATGTTGATGAGTATGTTGTGTGATGAAGTGGATTGGAGTTTAATGTGATTTTATGGTATGTGATGTGCATAATTTGAGTTGATTGGAGTCTTAGAAATATTTTGAAAATAGATGATCTTTTGAGGAGGAGATTTAAATAAATTATTTGTGAACCTTTTTGCATAAACTATTTACACACTATTTTGAGTCTAAAGAATTATTAGTTTCATCTATGATTTAAAAAGAGTTTAAGCATGAGTTGAGTTTGAAAAGTATTTTAATTATTTTTGAACACGAGTATTTTGAGTATAAGTGAGTTGAGTATTTTTACTTTAAAATGTCGATTTTTCAGAGATTGTATAGATTTTAAAGAGAAGAGTTTGATGATTTTAGATAAGTCGATTTGAAAGAAGGTCCAATGAGGCCAGATTTGATTGAGTTTTGAAAAGAGTCCAATGAGACTAAATGAGTTGATTTGAAAGAGTCCGATGAGACTAAATGAGCATTTTGAGTATTTTACTCTGTTGATAGATATGAGCATATTGAGTCTTGGGAGGAGTATCAAGCACCGAATTGGGTAAGAGTATAGTCCGTACTCGAACCAATAAACTACATCGCCAAACGTAGGAGGGGATTGAACCGTTAAAGTTGGATGCTTCCCCAAAATGTTTGTCCTGACATTATAGGACTTGGTTGGATTGGATCCTTGATTGTTTGATTCATTCATACCCTGGCAAGGTATGAATGGACGTGGCAACAACGTCGGCTTGTTGTACTATCACTCGCTCATATGATGATGGTTGTCGGTTAGAAAAACTCCCAATTATATGGATTGTGCTTGATATGATTGGCTTGATTATGATTGGAGATGATTGAGTTGAATTGTAAAACATTGCATAATTCAATGTGCATATTTATTGAGTTGAGTCCTTTGAGTTGATTGTTGAGTTGATTGTATATGATCGGATTGGATTCGGTTGGATGATATATGACTGGATTGTGTATGATTGGATTGGAGTAGGTGATATGTGATGGATGGGTTTAAATGATATGTGATCGGATAGTGTACGATTGGATTGGATTAAATATAATGATGTGTGATTGGGTTGAATAGAGTGGTGTATGATTTGATGGGATCAAATTGTAAATGATTTGATTGAACTGTATTCTTACTTTAGACTTATGACGCCTTATTTGAGTCTCTCTTATCTTTCTGATTTGGAGATATTTGAACCAATGTTATTCGTTCTTGAGGTATGTTTCATTCTGCCATATTACATACTCGTACATTCCACGTACTGACGTCCATTTAGACCTGCATCATTTCATGATGCAGAGATAGGTTTAAGAGATCATCAATAGAAGCACCATTGAGGATATATACACACTCAGCGTATTGGTGAGTCCTTCCTTACATTCGGAGGACACCGCTTATGTATTCTTGCATCGAGTTAGCCCTTTCCATTTAAATTTGAGGTATCCATGAATATGTCACTGGCACCAATTAGATAGTAGTGATAGAGGCTTCATGGACTAGATAGTGAAGGATCGATTGAGTATTTCTTTCCTTAAATTATTCTTGTCAAACTATTTTTAATGACAAAAATTTTAGTTGATCTGTTGGCCCATGACCTTTATTCTCTGAGTTGGATGGGTGATTTGAGTTGCCCGCTAAATAAATCTTTATTTTTAAACTTTCCGGTGAATGAATAAATTAATGGAAGTGTGATCAGGCTATGTGGTTCGCTTGGGAGCCAGAAATGGTTTCTGAGTGCCGGTTACGTCTAGGGTACCCTCCAGGGGCGTGACAAAAATAATAAAAGATTGATATCACTTTAAAAGAGAATTTAGAGAATTAGATAATTGTTTGTGGGAAAAAATAATTAAATGTTGTAGGTATTTATAGATTTTTTTTGATTAATTTTTTTTTAAAAAATAGTTATAAATTCAGATTTGGCCGTTGGGCCAACGACTCTTTTTGAAATTTAGCGGGCTGGTGGACCGATGGGCCGGTACTGGTTCTCTTACCAGGCTGGTCTTATCGGTTTGAGACCAAAAATAGACTGAACTGACCCATTTTTGTTTGTGTTGGGTCGGTAACCGACCCATTTGACATGTCTAATTAAAATCATGAACCTTTTCTTTATTTATGATGAAAGTTTATAAGAAAAAGTACCTTTCTTGAAAAGGTACTTTAGCATTTTTTAAAAAAATTGGTCCCTAAATTAAAAGACATACCACAAAAAACTATCTTTAAAGTTTAGAATAGATCTTGATTTCCTTCAATCGATTCTTGCAATGGAACAAGGTTAGTGTTACTATCATTCTTATATATTGATGATTATGTGTAGTGATTTACTTGTGATTCTGAAATGAATTATTTGAAATTTTTCAACAACTGATATCAGCGCACGGTCTAGTTAGATCATTAGACATGAAAAAAGATGAAATTTAAATCTGAAAATATTATATATATATATATATATATATATATTAGTAGTTATTTATTTTTCAATTTTCAACGAAGTTTTCAAATACTACTTTTTTTTGGTAAAAGATGATAATGTATTAATAGAAGTTAATATGCATCATTACATGGTAGTGCAGTGAAATCTCTATTAAGTATACCAATAGGGGATAATTATATTATATTATTTTAACATACTAGATGGCATAAGTTGCCTAACAAAAAGAGTTCCCTCCTTGTCTGCATTTATCATTTTCGATATAAACAAGGGAGAAACATCCCACTGCACAAAAAAGTTTGCTGATAGTTTAGACCCCTCCTTAACTAGCACGTCTGCCACTTGGTTCTCCTCTAGATGAGGAATGGGAAGAGAGGGGATTTCCTAACTCGTGAAGTAGCGCCTTACAATTGGATAACAAGTTAGAAAAAGCAGGATGATCATATAACAAATAATGTATTATTTCAGTACAATCAGTTTTAACGTGTAGAGGTAGCATCTGGCTGTCAAAAGCCATTTTAAACCCTTGGAATAAGGCGTGTATCTCTGTTTGGATCGCTGTATCTTTGAATAGGCTCCCCATGAAACCTATTACTCAATTTCCTTTCGTGTCCCGGAGGACTCCACATATCCCTCCTCCCGAGTCTAGGTTTGTTGAACCATTTATGTTTTGCTTAAAGCCTTCATTTGGAGGTTTTCAATTGACAAAGAGTTTTGTTGGTTTATATGAGTTTTTGTTGGTTGAGTTTGTAAGAGCAAAATATTCAGCTTCCTGGTGTAGAGGTGTTAATATGTTTACATTTTTTTATGGTGGTAGTTGTCATTTCTTACCAGCCATATATTCCATATATAGAAAAGGAAAGCACTCTTCTAGTTAAGGTTATATTTGAATTTGATATTAAGATTGTCAATGTGTTCCAACCAATTTTGGTTATACCTTTTAATTAGTTGCAAGGTATCATAGTGGACGCCTAATGTATGCCATAATTTCCTTGCCTGCGTACACTCAAGAAAGATATGGTAGATTGTTTCAGGGTGTTGGGAGAATGTACAATTTATATTTATATTTATTCCTATTGATTCTAGATAGCTACACGTTGTTAGTCTCCTGTGGTGACATAGTCATAGAATTTTTTTTATTTTGTTAGGACATGTAAGGTTCCAGATCCATTTAAACGTATGCGTATCTTTATAATTTTTGTCCCCTTTGTTTCTAAGAAAGTGATAGACGAAACTTATGGTAAGTATATCCTTAGAATTTGGGTACCATTAGAATCTATCTAGGGATAGGTCTACACCAGAAATATAGGTGCTTTTAATGATATGGTAAATGTTTGGGTGGAGATTAGAAGATAGATTATCTAGATCCCATTGCCCTTCATTAGATATTTGGTCACTGACTTTAAGATTTGTTTCCCTTAAGGTTAGAGGTCCATTTACACACTCTCTTAAAGATTTGTTGTTTGGGAGCCATTTATCACTCCCAAAAGATACCTGTTCACCATTTCCTAGAGTCCATTGCATACCCAATTTACAATAGTCCCATCCTAAGATGAGGTTTTTTCATATTCGGCTATGGGATTTTTTTGATATTGAGGTGGTATCCAATGAATTATCTTCAATCTATTTTTTAATGAGTGTTGATTCCCAAATGGCATTTTGGTTGTTGTATGCTCTCCAAGATAATTTTGCAAGAAAAACCTTATTCTTCGTAGCTGCTTTTTGAATACTTAGTCCTCCCCCTTCTTTAGGTAAACTAACAATGTCCCATTTTATAAGATGAAGCTTATGTTTGGAACTTGTAGATCCCCAAATAAAGCTTCTTTGTATGGAGTCAATTTTATTTGTAATGTTAGTGGGGAGACTTGTGGATTGCATGATGTGCATGGATATGCTATTCAAGCAGGATTGTGCTAGTGTAAATCTACCCCTAATATCGAGTAATCTAGTTTTCCATCTTGAAAGCTTAGCATGTAAATTGTCTATAATGAATTGATAGTCTTTCGAAGTGAGGGGTTTATGTAGAATTGGGAACCCTAAACATTTACCAAAGTTGGAGCTCATTTTAATTCCCAGGATAGAAGAGACTTGAGTCCTCATGTTGGAGGAGCAATGTTTTGAACATATAATCTTTGATTTTGAGTGGTTGATTGTTTGCCCCAAAGCCTTACAGAATTTTTCAATTATTCCAAAATGTTTAAACAATTTTTGTCATCTTCTTTAGCCATCAAAACTAAATCATCAGTGAAGAAGAGATGGAAAAGGTGGGGTCATTTTTTGAATATCTTGATTGGCTTCCATATCTTTTGGTGGATTTCATAATCTATTTTTCGAGAGAGCATTTTCATAAATAGAATAAATATGTATGGGGAGAGGGGATCACCTTGACAGATGCCTCTTGATGGTTTAAAAATATTTTTCCTATCTCCATTGATAAGAACTGCTATGCTACTGGTGGTGATGCATGAAATAATTAAATTGATGATGTTGGAAGGAAAATTGAAGTATAAAAGTATTTGTTTTTATAAAAGACCATTCCAACTTATCAAAAGCCTTTTCCAAGTCTATTTTGATAATTATATTGACATTCTTTCCTTTCATTTTTTGGAAGTGGTTGATTATTTCTTGAACAATTATAGTGTTGTCTATCGCTTGTCTTTTTATAAGAAAGTTGGATTGACAAGGCCCAATCAGTTTATCCATATAGGGTCTGAGCCTTAGGGCAATTATTTTAGTGGTGATTTTGTAAGTAGTGTTGCAAAAACTGATGGGCCTGAATTCTTTTAGACTTTTAGTATCCTTTATTTTAGGAATTAGGTAGATATATGTTTCGTTTATTTCTTCTGGGATTTTTTCTTCCTTGAAAGATTTTTTGCATAAGGCAATGATAGATTTCCCCACAGTGTTCCAATATTTTTTGAAAAAGAAGGGATGTAGGCTATCCGGCCTAGGCGCTTTAAAAGCTTGAAAAGAATTAATCGCAATATTAATTTTGCTTTCCTCAAGTATCAATCTGATAGTGGATAGGTCCATATTGTGTGTGTATGTGTAGGGAGGGTTGTCGTATTGGGAATTGTCCCAATTTGACATTTGGTGAGTTGTGTTGAAGAGG
The DNA here is from genome assembly GCF_947179165.1 of Solanum dulcamara. NCBI lineage: Eukaryota > Viridiplantae > Streptophyta > Magnoliopsida > Solanales > Solanaceae > Solanum > Solanum dulcamara. Next base: position 23,523,839 of record NC_077243.1, read on the forward strand.
TGAGTAAAAAGGGTGTATGTATTTAATGTTGTTCAGGTCATACAACCATGATCTATCGTGAATTTGGAGCGCGATAATTTTATTTCTTCTTCGACGATTAAGAGTTGTTGTGTGAAAAAAATTGATATTTGCATCACCTTCATTAAGCCAGTTAACCCTAGATTTTAATTTTCAAAAATAGTTTTCAATTTTGAGAACAAGGTTATATTCCTTATTAAGATCTATTTTTAGTTTTGATAAGAATTTGCTAGAGGCGTAGGTTGCGTATTTTTGAATACCCTCAATTCATCTGAGGAGATTCTTTTTTTGCGGAAGATATTACCAAAAGTTTACTTATTCCAAGAAGTTACTTTATGCATAAAAGAGGAGATTGCTTCTTGTATGTTGGCGCAGTTCTGCCAGCTTGAAGAAATTATATTATGTAGGTCCGGATGAGTGGCCCACGTGGATTTAAATCTAAAGATTTAACTATTATTTTTAATTCTGTGTTGTAAGAGGGATATGAATAGGGGACATTGATCCGAATGAGTATGAGGTAAGTGTCGTACGTGCGCATCTGAAAAATTGTGCAAGCACTTCTCATTTGCTCAAAAGTGATCTAGTCTTTCAAATATAAGACTTGATTTATTTTTATATCGTTTGTTGAGCCACGTGTATTTAGTACCTTTAAAGCCCATATCAATCAATTCACAATAATTAATGACTTCCTAAAAGTTGTTTGCGTGAGACTTTTTGATGGGCATGCCACCTACTTTATCTAAGATACTTAAGAGTTCGTTAAAGTCTCCTCCTATTAGCATAATCATCATAATATTTTAAATAGTTTTAAGGTTTTCCCACAATATTTTGCGTACATTACGACAAGTACTTGCATAAATAACACTAAATAGCCAGTATTTATCAGTAGCACATACTTTGACCATTACATGGATTTCCTGATCAGTTATTGCAATATCATCCAGTTCCAGGACAATATCATCCCACATGACCACTATTACCCCAGAATTTCCTATAGTAGGAACTTGGATCATATTATTAAAAGGAAAATTTTCTAGAAGGCCTTCTTGCATTTTGGTTACTATAAGAGCAATGAGATGGGGCCTATGCCAGTCTAAGATTGCATTGAAATTCTTTCTAAAGTCCATGCCATTACTGCCCTACAATTCTATATTATTATGTTCATTGATATGATTGGGGTTGTGTAATGACTTTAAGGGTCATTTTCAGAAACTTATGCAAAATTACTATTTTACCTCTATCAGTAGTGCCCTTGAGAATTATTTATTCAGTTTGTGTGATTGAATGTGTTAAAGTCTTAATAGTTAGTGAAATGAACAAATTCTTGAGTTTTATAGAGTGGATATGTGAAAAAGTAATTTTCGGTACCAATTAGAGCTACAGGTCTTAAAATGAAATTTTGTTAGTTCCATGCTCAAAATATAAAAATTGGTCTAGGAGAGTCGTCACAAATAGATTTAGGGTTGAAATGTGAATTTGAGATCTTAAGTTGAAAAGTGAGGTTTTAAATGATTTGGTTTGACTTCGGTCAACGTTTTCAAATTCGAACGTCAGATGAGAATTCTATCAGTTTCGTTGCATCTGAAACGTCGAGTTTGGTCTAGTTGAACATTGACTTAGAGTCTCGGGACCTTAATCGCTGTTTCGCATTTGTAGGCCAAAATTTGAGTTTTAGGCCAATAAAGGGGTCTGGGAGGGTATTTTGATCAAAACAACTTCTTTTTAAAAATCTGACGATTTCATTAAGTCCAAAATATCAATTTCAGTGTAGTAACATATTCGATTTATTTTTATCGGAAAGCGAATGATTTCCAAGGGTCCAACTGAGAGCATTTTTGGACTTATCATTCAACCGTGATCTAGTTTCTGGTGTAGGTGACTTTGTTCTTCGCGTTCACAAAGTATTCCTCGCATTTGTGAGCTTCCCAATATTTACTCTAAGCGATCGCGAAGATTATCCACGCGATCGCAAAGGTTTACTTCTCTTTGTATCGCGATCGCGAGAGGTGGGGATGTGATTGCGAAGTGTCTTTTTCCAGTGCTTTGCGATCGCGAGAGTAAGTGGCTTGTGATCACGATGCACAAATTGTGTGTGAATAGTGTAAAGTCGTGAAAACAGTCCCATTTTTGAAAATCCACCAATGTTGGTGATTTGGATAAGGCGATTTTGGGTAGATTTCTTGAGGAATATCTTGTGGGTAAGTTTCTTTTGCAATTTCCCATTATTTATCGATGAATTTCCTTTCTTTAATCCTTGAATAAGTCTAGTTTTAAGTGAGTACTGTTGGGGGATCAAATGTTTAAATTTCAATTCGGTTTCATTGATTTCTACCTTGTTTCTTGGCTTATTTTTATGGGTTTTTCACCCACAAACTCCCCTCAATGAGTAGAATGTGATTTTGTAATAAAATTCTAGATTTCAACCTCTTCGAAATTAATTAATTTATGGACTGTTTTACCTTCGGTTTCGAATTTTTTTAATATGGGTGTCATTGGACTTCTTATGATGCATATGTTTCATTCTTGATAGTGGATTATCATTTCGGACGTTGAATTCAAAGGTTGATCGTCCGGTAGAGTATTTGAGTGTGGTTTCGGCAATTGAGATATGTTTGGCTATCTTTTTTGGGCTGAGTTGGGGTGATTAGTCAAATTCTATGTTCTAGACTTTGGGATGGGGTTGTAGTGTAACTTGGAACTGATAATTGATATTGTGACGCCTATGTGGAGGCTTATATGTGCTGTGTAGCCCGGGTAGGGGCCTTATACGACATTTTATCTATAATTGAGACTGTGTAATCTATGGCTTAACTGAGTTGAGATGGAAAGAGGTTAATTGACTTGTAATGCTCGCCTAAGGGGTTGAGTTGAGGGTTTTGAGCATGCTTGAGTATTGAGATATTATCGAGAAAGGGATAAACACTTAATTCAATGTATTTCCTTCCCATTATTGTCTAGTGAGGGTGAATATCATTTTTAGGTTAAGTTTTGAGAACTTTGAACCTTGTACAATATGTTGAGTTGAATATTACCTCCATGCCTTATATATTGTGATTGTATTCATCCTCATTCATACTATCATTGATCATTGTAAAGTTGAGAGCTATGGAAAAGTTTTTTGAGAAAGAAAATATGTCATCTTTTGTATCCTTGACCACGAGATAGGTGGCAAGCGAATGAGACATTAGTATCATGAGTCCTTGGTCACGAGCTGGGTGACGAAGTAGTTGATACATTGTGACTGTGATAAGGTATATGATATGCGAGACCCCCATGGGTCCTGCTTGATAACACAGCTCGGCCGGTGTATATAATAGGTAGTGCGACAATCTTGATCCCACCATACCATGATATCATTGCAATATCATAATATATTGCATTGCATTGATACCTATGATATTTGTTCTATTTGTTGGTTATGATATTGAACTGTATTTATGTGTTTACTTAATTCATGTCGTTCTATATAAACTGGCAGTAACATAGCTGGAGTGGGACTTTTCTGCATGCAGGTGGAAGCGTTCTTTGGTTTATTTCATAAATTTTGATTAATTTCTTATACTCAGTCGGTTAAACCTATGGAGTACATGTGGATTGTACTCACCCCTACTTGTGTGTCTATTTTTGATGTGGATCCTAGTATGGGTATCCCGTGAGGTGGTTAACCTTCTTCTCTCGCAATTATTTTATCATTCAGATTAGTGGTGAAGTCTTGGGATTCCGACCGCCATTAGTTCTAGCTTTTATTTTCAGTCTTTACTATTATTCGAATACTTATGATGTATATCAGACTCGATCATTGTACTAGATGCCCATACACTTATGATACCAGGTTTTGGGAATAATTTCGTTGTTGTTGTTCTTTTATTGAATTTAATTATGGCCTGACGTCCCTTTGGGAGTCTCGTATGGTTTTATTTTTTGGCTTACATATGTGTATGGGTTTTGAGATGTGTGCCATCCTGACCCCAACTTTTGGGTCGTAACAAATTAGTATCAGAGTTAGGTTCACTGGTCTCATAAGTTAAAAAATAGGGTGTATAGTAGAGTCTTGCAGATCGGTGCATAGATGTCCATACTTATCTTTGAGAGGCTACAAGATACTTGTTAGGATAAATTCTTTCTTTTAATTTCTTTTGTGCGAATTATTCATATCAAGTGTTGTACACCTCTAATCTATTACTTCTGCACACTTAGTGATGACTAGAGCTGGAGTCACTGAGAGTGAGGCTACACCTACTTCTCGAGTCCTAGTTTACAAGCGAGGCAGAGGACATAGTAGAGTTAGAGGACGAGAACGATCTAGCGGAGTAGCCTCTGCTCGTGGCCGAGCTAGAGAGCCATTGCTTGAGCCAATGTATGAGAACGGGAATGATTATGAGCAATAGACTGAGAAGTAGAGGCTATCTCGGCCTCTTGCGGTCCCCGATAGTGCTCCAATGCTTTAAGAGTTATTGATCAAATTATTGGATAGATTGGATGGTGCTCTGACTCTTGGTGTTCTTCTAGGTACCTCCAGATTTTCTATCGCAGTTGGTACTACATCACTAGTTTAGGGACCTAGCGTTGGGTTTCAGACTCTGGGATCTTCTTTTGTGCCTTCTATTATACCCCTAAGATTTGTAGCTCCGCCAGTTTCTACTAGTGCTACCATGTCGGTAGCTGAGCAGAAGAGCTTTGAGAGATTTGTTCGATTGGCACCTCCTAGATTTGATGGCACGATAGGGGAGAAGGCCTATGATTTTCTGACTGAGTGCCAGGATAGGTTGTTCAACTTGGGTATTCTTGAGGCACATGGAGTATTCTATACTTCGTATCAATTTACAGGGGTGGCCAAAGAGTGGTGGAGATCGGTTATTGTCCGCAGGCCTGCTGGTTCCCTTATGATGAGTTGGGAGCAGTTTTCAAAGGTGTTTCTTGACAGTTTTGTGTGTTATAGCCTCCGTGACCAGTGTAGAGATAAGTTTGATAGATTGGAGCAGGGCTTTTTATCCATATTTGAGTACGAGGCTTGCTTCCATAAGTTATCTCGTTATGCCATGTCTAGTATTCCTACTGAGTTTAAGCGGATCCGCAAGCTGGTGAAGGGATTTACAGGTTATCTTTAGGAGGCTACATCTTAACTTGTGCTATTTGGAGCTACTCTCTAGAGTGTTATTAACCACGCCATGATAATAGAGAGCATTAGGCATGCTAGATAGGGCGAGGCTAAGAGGTTCCATCGGCAGGGTTAGTTTAGTGGTCACTCTTCCAGAGGCAGGGAATTCTCAGGTTCAGGTGCCCATGGTTATCAGGGTACACCAATCCAAGAAGCTATTCAGGGCTCAGATGGTATCGGTGGATCTAGATCTGGTTAGGCTGGTTATAGTGATTCTTCAGGTTTCGAAGGACATATTGACACTTATGGTTATCCTCTACATAGTTCAGGACCTTGAGGCTTCTTTGTGTGTGACGAGTTTAGGCATAAGGCCCAAGATTTCCCTACACATTCTCCTTCTACTAGACGGATCGAGACACCGGTTGTTCATCCTACTCTCGTTTGAACTGTGTGAGGTATTATATAGGACACTAGAGGTAGAAACAAAGGTGTAGAGGGTGGAGCTAGAGGTGGTGCTTGTGGTGGTTCATAGGCCAGAGGTAACCATTAGCTATGCTACGCAATACTAGGTAGATCAGAGGAGTAGGCCTCTGATGAAGTTGTTAAAGCTATTATTTTGTTTTGCCAGCATCCTACTTCAATATTATTTGATCCAGAGTCTACCTATTCTTATGTGTCGACATATTTTGATGTGGGTAGTGAGTATGTGTGTGAGCCTCTTTTGTGCTTATTACTGTTTCTACCTCGGTAGGTGAGTCCTTAGTGGTGGATCAGGTATATCGGGGATGTTTGGTGATATTTTCGGGTAAAAAGACCAGTGAAGATTTGATTTTATTAGATATGCTTGATTTTGATGTGATATTGGGTATGAACTGGTTATCTCCTTATCATGCTATATTAGGTTGTTATGCAAAGACCGTGACCTTAGATATCCCGATTTGCCTAGCTTGGTATGGTAGGGTAATCTAAGTTCGTATCCAAAGGAGGTGATATCTTATATTCATGCTCGTCCTCTTATGGATATGGGTTATTTTTCTTATTTGGCTCATATATGTAATCTCACTACAGAGTCACCTCTATTAGAGACTATGAGAGTGGTGAGAGAGAGTTTATGGATGTGTTTCCCACAGACTTGTTGGGTGTTTCTCCTGACTGTGATGTCGATTTTTTGATTAATTTAGAGCTGGGCACCAAAACCATCTCTATTTATCCTTATCGGATGGCTCCGATGGAGTTGAAAGAGTTAAAAAACAATTAGAAGATTTGTTGAAGAAGGGGTTTAATCAGCCTAATGTATCGCCGTGGGGTGCACCAGTCTTATTTGTGAAGAAGAAGGATGGTACTATGAGGATGTGTATTGACTATCAACAGCTGAGCCACCATCAAGAATAAGTACCCATTTTCTCGCATTGATGATATATTTGACTAGCTTCAGGGTGCATTAGTATTTTCCAAAATTGATTTGAGGTTGGGTTATCATCAGTTGAGAGTTCAAGAATCTGATATCCCAAAGACTATATTCAGGACTCGTTATGGGAATTATGAGTTTGTGGTTATGTCCTTCGGGTTGACTGATACCCTGGCTGCTTTTATAGAGTTGATGAACCAGGTATTTAGGCCTTGTTTGGACTCATTTATATTTATGATGATGTTTATTGATGACATCTTAGTTTATTCCAAAAATGAGGTGAATCATGTTAGGCGCTTGAGGACAGTCCTTTTGAGGCCGAGAGAGGAGAAGTTGTATATGAAGTTCTCCAAATGTGAGTTTTAGCTCAAGTCTCTGGCATTCTTGGGTCATATGGTGACCAAGGATGGTATTATGGTCAATCCAGCTGAGGTTGCAGTTGTTCGTGATTGGTTCATTTAGGGTTTCTCTTCTATTACAGCCCTATTAATTAGGCTAACTTAAAAGACCGTGGCATTTCATTGGATTGATGGTGTGAGGCGAGCTTTTGAAAGATCAAGGATTTATTGACCTCAACACCTATTCTAGCCTTACCCGATGAGGGTGTTGTCTTTATTATGTTTTGTGATGCATCGGAAGTAGCCTTGGGTGGTATATTGATGCAAAAGGGTAGAGTTATAGCTTATTCTTCTCGACAGTTGAAGATACATGTGAAAAACTATCCTACCCATAATTTAGAGTTGGCGGCGGTGGGTTTTGTTCTAAAGTTGTGGAGGAACTATCTCTATGGTGTGCATTATGAGGTCTTTACTGACCATCATAGCCTTAAGTATATCTTTTCTTAGCCAAATATGAACATGAGGTAGCGTTGATGCTTGGAGTTATTGAAAGACTATGTCATCACCATTCATTATCACCCGGGCAAAGCTAATATGGTAGCGGATTTCCTGAGTCGCAAAGCACCTAGTATGGGTAGTTTGGCCTTCCTTAAGGCGGATGAGAGGCCTTTGGCTTTGGAGGTTCAGTCATTGGCTAGGCAGTTGGTCCGACTTGATATTTTTACACATCATAACATTTTGGCCTTTGTGGAGTCTACGTCTACCTTGATGGACTAGATTCATGTATACCAGTTTGAGGATGACAAGTTGAGGGCCATTTGAGACAAGGTATTGAGTGGTGAAGAAAAATCAGTTTTTCTTGATCTGGAGGGCATTTTGGTGATTAAGGTCATATTTATGTGCCCAAGATTGATGATTGGATATGTATGATATTGGAGGAGGCTCATTTTTCCAAGTATTCAATTCATCCAGGAGTGAAAAAGATGTTTCATGACTTGAAACAACATTATTGGTGGTGTATAATAAAGAGGGACATTGTTGATTTTATGTCTAGGTGTCTAAATTGCCAACAAGTGAAGTATGATCATCAGAAATTGAGTGGTCCTATGCAAAGGATGCCTTATTCCTAAGTGAAAGTTGGAGCATATTACTATGGACTTTGTGTTTGGATTACCCATGGCATTGGGTAAGTATGACTTTGTTTGGGTGATTGTGGAATGATTGACCAAATTAGCCCATTTTCTTCCAGTAAAGACTAGCTACAATATGGAATAGTTAGGTAGGATCTATCTCTAGGAGATTGTTAGGTTGTATGGGATGCCTATCTCTATTATGTTGGATCAGGGCTCAGTATTCACCTCTCAGTTTTGGGAGGCCTTGCAGCTTGGTTTGGGTATGCGACTAGAAATAAGTTCAATATTTTATCCCCAAACTAATGACCAGTCTGAGCGAACTATTTAGGTGTTGGACAGTATGCTTAGAGTCCGTGTGATTGATTTTGGTACCCAATGGGACCAACACTTGCCTTTAACAGAGTTTGCCTATAATAACAGTTATCACTCTAGCATTCATATGGAACCATTTGAGGCATTGTATGTTCGTAGGTGCCGATCACCTATTAGGTCATTTGATTCAGTTATAGTTGAGGTATTAGATACTAACTTACTTAGGGATGCTATGGAGAGGGTACGTTTTATTCAGGGTCGACTATTAATAGCTCAGAGTCGTAAGAAGAGCTATGCTGACAAGAGGGTTTGTCCGTTAGAGTTCATAGTAGGTGATTGTGTGTGGCTTAAAATATTGCCTATAAAGGGTCTGATGAGGTTTGGGAAGTAGGTCAATCTTAGCTCGAGGTTTGTTGGCCTATGCGTTATTCTAAGGAGAGTAGGTGGGGTGGTTTCTGAGTTGGCCTTACCCCCTAGACTGTCAACTGTCCATCCGGTGTTTCATGTCTCTATGCTTCACAAATATATATCGGACGATTCCCATATGATCTCTTATGATGCAGTAGAGTTGGGTCTGAATTCGACTTATGAGGAAGATTCAATAGCTATCCTAGATAGAGAGATTCTTAGGCTCAGGACCAAAGAGATCACTTTGGTCAAGGTGCAGTGGCGGCATCGGCTTGTTGAGAAAGCGACTTGGGAGTTAGAGTTCGATGTGTGGGCTTGGTACCCTTAGCCTTTTGAGACTCCAGGTACTTTTCTTTATATTATATTCGAGGACGAACATTCTTTTTAGTGGTGGATGTTGTAATGACCTTGAGGGTCATTTTTAAAAACTTGTGCAAAATTACTATTTTACCCCTACCAATAGTGCCCCTAAGTATTATTTGTTTAGTTTTTATGGTTGAATGTGTTAAAGCCTTCATAATTAGTGAGATGACAAATTCTTGAGTTTTATAGAGTTTTTTTTGCAGGAACAGACCCTACATGAGACTCTCACCTCTCGTGCACAGTCAGAGATTGAACAACACCCCAAGCCTTATCATAAATAAAAACAATAATAAAAATACACGGAGGGGGACATAAACCTTACCTCCGAAATTAAGGTGGTTCATAAGTCGGCTAACCTATTAAGGTCGGCTAACTCATCCCCGAATACTAGGTGGAAAAACGATAAACCTATGAGAGGACTCCTCTCGATACAATGCAACTAAGAAAAACATAAATGAGGGAGACTCTCCCCTTTCATGTAAATACGAGAAAGAAATCTACACTAGTCCTATTCAACTAAGCTATATTAAAAATATAGCTAAATCGAAGTAGAGCAAGTATATAAAACTTCCTATTTTCATGGATCGAGAGCGGTCGTGTCATCATTGTCCTTCTTAATCTTTTTATAGCAAGTTTGTCCATGTGATGCGAGTGCGTCACGCAAGGCAAGTATATATTATCATGATGTTGCTAATTTGGATATGAATAGTGTGTCCGTCATTGAAGGAATTTAAAAAATGGCTAGATTTTCAAGATCGCTCGACTAACATCTTCGATTATCTATTCAAGCTGCAACTTCTTGGGTTCCCTAAATGTGGGAGGTATAACAATTCTGCAACTTTGGATGTGCTGCATTTCCCTATCTACAAAGTTTGCCAATGTGTTGTGATGCACATTAGAATAAACCATAAATACTGCAGCTTGTCTTGAGTGTTGAGAGTTTGAGCAGATGATAGGTGCAATATCTCTGTTGGATTTGTTGTTGATGGCTGCCTCTATTCCAGCAACCTGCAACTTCATAAAAAACAAACCAACCAAACCAACAAGTTGCTGCTCCTCTTGTTCTTACTGGTATTGAATCATTCAAGGTTTTGTACTGTGGTGTACCTGCACAAACCAGCAAACAAGACCAAAAAGAACCAACACAAACTAACAAGAGAGGAAAGACCTACAATATTGCTTTGAAGATGCTTGCAGCTTCCTAATTAGCTGCTTCATCTTGTTTCATCACTTGGAGTTGTTGGTAGTTCATGTGTTGGAGCTTCTTAGTATATCTTTTTGTGGCAACCTTCATCATTATGCCCTTGCTCTCCAAATCCCACTGCATCTTCTCAGATACTGCACAACCAAGCAACCTGCACAAGCTAGCAAACAAAGATACAAGCTACTGTAACTTGTACTTTGGATTTGTTCCTTGTGTGCTATAGATTGCTGGACTTGTTTATGAATGATATTGTTGTTGGATGTTGGATGTTGTATGTTGGATAGTTTAAGAGTTGCAGCTGCTTAACTACCTGCCACATCCTGTACCTGTACCAAAAGAAGCCAAGGCAAGCACATGTACTAGGTATAATATACCAACAAGAGGTTGCATTGCAGCAGCCTGCACCTCAGTTTGTTGGCTCCATTATTGCAGTTCTGCATCATACTTGCATCTCCCAAGCAAGGTCCAAGTTTTCAAGTATTGTATTATGCCACTACTATACCAGGATGCACATTTAAATGGCCTTCCAATTGATGGTTGATATGTTGCAGGTTTGTATGTACCTTCATAGCCAAGAGAGAAAAGAAAAAGGAAGAAAACATCTATTCTAATCCTAACTTGTAAAGTTAGTTTGGTTATTCTAAGCAAGCAGGTAGCTGGAGAGACTTTCCCCTTTATATTGATCCTAACTATAGAACCTTCAAAGTAGCTATAACTATGCATAATAATAACCATTTTGAAGAGTAAGTTGGACCAATAAAGCTGAAGAGGTCATGGTGGTTTCTTGATTCTCTTGAGCCTTTTTCTTCTGAAGTTAGCCATTTCTATCTTATCTAGTTCCATGTGAGCTCTTGCCTCTTTTGGAAGATCTTGCTTGGTGAAGTAGAGTTTTGGAGTAGTGCATTTGTGACTATGTTTGGACATACTATCAGCTGTAGAGTTGGCTTTTCTAAAGGTGTGGCTGCAGCTGAAAGATTTGAATTGGTTTATGATGTTGTTGAGCTTGTCCAGTAGCTCTGTTATGGCCCAAGGTGGCTTTGATTCATGTTGCAACCACTTGAGTAGAAGCTGAGAATCAACTTCCAGCACTACCTGTGTATAACCAAGTTGAAGACACCAAGAAAGACCAAATATTGCAGCTTTAATCTCTGCTTGGTTGTTAGTACCGCACCCAAAGGGACTGCTTAAGCAAATATGAGTTCACTATGTGCATTCCTAAGGATTCCTCGTCCACCAATGTTGCCAGGGTTATTAAGAGCACTGCCATCAGTGTTCAGTTTCACCATGTGGTCAGTTGGCTTGGTTCAGCTGACAGAAGTGATTTTGGTCTTATGGTAACACTTTTCAATCAAAAGGACCAGGTCTCTCCAGTTATTTAGACAATCAATATATGGAAATACAGTGTTGAGCAGGTTAGAGGTGTCTTTGAAGATGGAGAACTTGACTCTAGCAAGATTAGATTGCTTCCCACCATACTTGGAAGCACATCTATTCTTCCAAAGGTACCAGCAAATGAAAATAGGAGTTGCATGCAAAATAAGTTTGTGATCCTTATTCTTGTACTTTGAGTTCCACCATCTCATTAACAAGTTTCTGATAAGTGTGTACTCTTTATTAATGCCCAAGGAGTCAGTAAACATCCTCCAAATAAACTGAGCAAAAGCTCCTGCAACAAAGATGTGCTCAATGGTATTCTGTCCAGGTCTATAGCAACAATAGCACTGTGAAAGAGCTTGTCCAAAGCAGATAAGCTTTTCATTAGTTGGCAGCTTCCGTCTAAGGATTCTCCTAACCAAGAATGAACATTTGAAATGGATGACCTTGTGCCAAGTGCATGAATTTGACACAGTCTTGGTCCTCTTTTCTCTGATAAGCTCCCAGGCAGAAGAACAACTAAACTCCCCTATGCTATTTGGGATCCAGTAGGGATGGTCCTGTTTGAGGGGTTGGTAGTTAATGTGAGTGGCTAGGATAATTGGTACAAGCTGAGGAGGAGTTTTTTGTATGATCAGATCAATATTCCATTGGCCATTAGTAATAAAATTTGAAACTTGAGTGTTGTTGAATTTGCAACTTTCAGTTGTGAAGTATACTAAGGGGTCAACTCCAAGCTAGTTATCCCACCAAAAGAGGCAGGAACCTGAGTGAATTTGCTACTGAATATGGGGCTCAATGTTATGTTTATTGATCATTAGGTGTTTCCAGGTCAAGGATTGACCTGTGTCCCATTTCTTGGTGATGATATTGACTCTCTGGCAGTATTTGGCTTTAATGAAGTCTCCCCACAGGGTATTCTTGGATCTAAGTATCCACCACTGTTTGTATTGAAAGAACTTAGCCACATCTGTAATTTGCCTTACTCCTATGCCTCTTTCATCATAAGGAAAGCTCAGATTCTTCCATACCAGTGATACTTCCTTTTATCATTTTTCCATCCCCAGAAGAAGTTGGCTGTTATGCTTTGTATCTGTTTGATGGTGGTTGAAGGTGGAGTACTAGCTGATAGCAGGTGTATTGGCATGGCTTGGATAACATGCTTGATTAGTACAGCTCTTCCCCCATAGCTAAGGATTTTTGCATGCCATCCAGTGATCCTGTTAACCACCTTTGCAATAAGATCAGAATAATAAATTACTCTTTGTCTGCCAATATAGATAGGACATCCCAAGTAAGTTATGGGGCTATCTTTTTGGTTGAAGCCTATAATTTTCTTGATTCTCACCATAGTAGACTTGCATGCATTGGAGGGAATCATGAAGTGACTCTTATGCTTGTTGATCAACTGTGCAGAGACTTTTTCATAAGCATCTAGAGTCTTCATGATAAATTTCAAAGTCTGCTTTCTTCCTGAAGAGAAGATGATGATATCATCTATAAAGCTGATATGGTTAATCTGAGGACCATGATTTGCCATATAGAAGCCATGAAATTAAGGATGATGGTGTAGGTTGTTCATGAGTCTGGAGAGCACCTCATCTCCAAGGATGAATAAGGCAGGGGAAAGAAGGTCTCCTTGCTTGAGACCTCTTGTTGAATGAAAGAAACCATGTCTTGAACCATTAACTATGACAGAGTACCAATTGTCTGCCATAATTCTCCAAGTCATGTTAATGAATATTTCACCAAATCCCATTCTTCTCAAGACCAGACAAGTGTAGGACCAAGAGACCCTATCATAAGCTTTAGCCATGTCAAGTTTGATCACAACATTGCCTCCTACATTTGGTTTTTTGATCTGGTGTATGATTTCCTATGCAAGCATAATATTCTCAGAGATGCTTCTATTCTTGACAAAGCCAGATTGATTAAGAGAGATGAGGTTAGGAAGAATTGGAGCCAGCCTTAAACAAAGGAGTTTGGAGATGATTTTGTTGGTGAAGTTACTCAGACTTATGGGTCTGAATTAAGAGATTTTGGTAGGATGGTTTACTTTTAGAAGTAGAACCAAACAAGTATGGGTGAAGTACTTAGGCATGGCTTGTCCACAGAAAAAGGAATTGACCACACTAAGAAGATCTTCTTTGATAATATCCCAGCATACTTGAAATTTTTTTCCATTCATCCCAGCTGGACCTGCTGCTGAGTTTGGATTCATTGTGAATACTACATTTCTTAATTCATCCATAGTAGGCATGGCTTGGAGATCCTTATTGTGCTTGTCAGTAACTATTGAGGGGATGCTTTGTAGAGCCTGTTGCTGAATATACTTGTCCTCCCCACTAAATATGTCTTGGAAGTGCTTGCAAGCTGCTTTAGCTATTTCAGTATCTCCTTGCACCCAAGAACCTTCTTCAGTTCGGATCCTGTGAATATACAACTTCCTTCTCCTACCTCTGATCAAGGCATGAAAATAGCTAGAGTTCACATCTCTTTCTTTTAACCAGTACAACTGAGTTTTCTGCCTGAGAATTGCATCTTCCATTTTCAGGTATTTGATATATTCAGCATTGATGGCATGAAGCTTAGACCTATTTTCATTGGAGTTCATATTGATCAGGTTCTCTTCAGCTTGTCTAAATTCCTCCTCATATTCTTTAACTCTAGCATAAATGTCTCCAAACTGATTTCTCGGCCACCTGCTAAGAGTGGAAGCTAGTCTCTTTATTTTTTGGTAAAAGCTCTACATTGGATTGCCTGCTACTGATCTGCTCCAACACTCCTTGATAGTGTCCATGAATGAGGGTTGTTCTGGCCAGCAATTCAAAAATCTGAAGTACTTGATAGGGTTGTGATGATGATCCACCATTTCCACGAGCAAGAGGCAATGATCTGAGCCCACAAAAGAGAGATGAGTGATGCTAGTGTGAGGCATGGTGTCCATCCACTTGTCATTAACCATCCCTCTATCCAATCTCTTCCAAACTCTGAACATAATACCTCTTAGGTTGGACCATATGTATTTCTGCCCAGAGAAGCCAAGATCCTGCAAACCATAAGCTTCTATAATGCTGATAAAGTCAAGACTCTTTCTCATATTATAAGTAAGCCCTCCAAGCTTTTCTTCAGGGTCTATTATAATATTGAAGTCCCCTTAAGGTGCACTAAGGAAGGGGAGTGGTTGACTGCTGTAGTAGGCTATCCCAAAAAGGCCTTCTGAGTTGGTCCTTGCATTTGGCATAGACAAAGGTAGTGATGAACTGATTTGGGATCATAACATGATTAACCACATATGTGATCAATTGCTCATCATTTTCCAAAATCTTGTAGTCAACATCTTTGCTCCAAAAAATCTAAATCTTACCATTTAGATTATGGATGGCATAGTCCATATTAAGCTGATTTCTGAAATGTTGCATTTGAGAATTATCAGAAAAGGGCTCCAATAAGGCAATAAGGGAGATTTGATGCATTCTTTTTAGCTGCTTGATCCTTTCCATGGATCCTTGGGTATTAATACCCCTCACATTCCAGCTGAGGATACTAATTATTGAGAGGCTTTGGAAATGTGGAGCTTGGTTCTTGGTTTGCCTATGGGGGCAGATATAGTAGAGCTTTTTTCCTTGGTGCTAAGTCTGGTCTTGTGTATCCTTCTGGGGGATAGGACCTGTGAACTAGCCACCTATTGAATCTCTTCCTCATATACATTATCAGAAGAGGGGTTGAAGGTTTTGATTAACTGCTTACTTATAATATCATATTCATTCTGATCTTGCAATGGCTGATAATCATCGTTCTCTTCATTTTCTAACTCACACACAGCATACTCATCAGTAAGATCCTGTATGTTGGTGTTGAGGATGGGATGTGTGAGGATGCATTAAGCTTGAAAAGGATTGATATCCATACCCACCTGATCATCATCAAGTACAAACTGTTGACATCCCTGCTTACTTTGCTGCAGTACTACACTGTCAATTATAGGACTTTGGCATTTCTCAGCAGAGTATTTTTCTGTAATTTTCTTTTTTATGGCCTCTCTCCTTTTCTTGCTCAAGTTGTTCTTTTTAGCAGCAGATTCTTTGCCACTAGTACTTCCAATTGAGCCCAAATCTTTGTCCATAGAGCCTATGATGTTTTGTATGATAGAGTCATCAGTAGGGACATCTCTTCTTATGGATTCAAGAGTTGGAGTGTCTGTTTGGGCCTTATGTGCAGGGGTAGCAGGAGCTCTAAGGTCACTCCTAGGGTTAGTGATGTTCTCATGCAAAACATGAGGTAAAATCCCCCCCCTTTTGGGTTCCCCATCCTGTAGATTGGTGGGATTCTCCAGAACTCCTCCAACCATACCTCCATTAACTACAGAATCAGCAGCAGTAGAAATATATTCTGGGGGTTTTAGGGGTATGAGGAGTAATAAGTCAATACCTATATTACTTGCTGTATTGCTCCCTTGATTAGTACCTACTAAAGCAGTACTTATGCATTCAATATGGGGGGAATGGGACTTTGGGAGAGCTAAGTCAATACCTTGTTTTTGAAGTTTGGTGTTTTCTTGTATTTTTGATGAATTCTTCAATATTGAATTCCTTTGGTTGATTGGTTCTCTTGCATCTTGGATATTGGTTTGATTTTGTGTACCAAGATCAACATAATTATTAGAAGTAGAAATAAGAATAAAGTGCTTACCTGGACTTGTGATTTTTTGCTAAGGTTTATCCAATCCCCTATTATGCTGTGGTAGAATAGAATTGATCATATTGGTTTGTTGGGGCTTGTTTTGTCTCTTAGACTGTTTCTTCCTCTGAACTTGCCACAATTCTTCTTTTGTGTTTCACCTGCCTATTGTGGTTGAGCAGGAGCATCATTTGCAGGTATACTGATGTGTGCCTCATCATGATCCTTGTTCATCATTGTAACACCCCTCAAAATTTTTCCCTAAGATTCGGACCCTTCTTATATTCGGGTAGGGTCGAACTCAAGTATTGTGGAGCATTTACATGAATTAAGATGAGTCTTTGAGAAATTGAGCAGCTTTATAGGTGACGTGGGGTCATGAAGGACCCCTAGGACCAAATCAAATCCAAAAGATTTGTCGTGGCTAAGTTTGAGGAGGAGTTCGCATAAGGGGTTGACTTTTAATGACCCTATCTTTTGAAATATGACAACCTGGGTGTGCCACGACCTATTAAATTAAAGGTTGTCGAGTCTTCTTTCTAATGACACCAAGAATGTAACTTTTAGAGTTTGGAGTTAAAAGATATGTCGATCCTAAGATGAACTAGAACAGTAGGGATTTTCAGGTCTGGGGTTCAACTACTGGAAATCTGGGCTAAGCGCCATAGTGGCGCGATGCGCCACTATCGCTCCAGGAACATGCCTCAGTAGTTTGTCCCCTGGTGTAGTGCGCCACAATGAGGTATGTAGGGTTTTCAAGCCAATTTCCAAAACCCAGAAAGATTTGGCCTTGGCGCTAAAAGGGCGCGACGCGCCACTATCGTGCCAAAAACATGCCTCAGTAGTTTGGTCCTTGGTGCGGCGCATAGTTTTTTAGGCGTAATCGGCCTGGCGCTGCACTGACGCGACGCACCACTATCGCGCCAGGAGCATTTTAGCCTATTTTCAGAACTTTTAAGAAGGGGCAATTTGGGAACTTACCCAAGTTATATATGTATCATCCTTGGGCATTTTGGGATCACAATTTGTAGCCATACTCTCTCTCTAGAATAGCCCTAGGAGTTTCTCTCTCTCTCTCTTTTTCTTCTTCTCTCTTTCCAACAAGAAGAGTTCCAAGAGCTTCAAGATTCAAGTTCTACATTAAAGACCCAACATCAAGGTTTTCTTCAAGTCTTTCCTAAGGTATGTAAGGCTATCCAAAACATGGGTTGAGTCCACCTATGTGCCCTACTCTTGCTTTGAGGTTAGATGTCCATGAAAAATGGAGTTTCTCGGTATGGTTTATGTTTGAATGAGTTTTGTCCCCTATTTATTTGATGCTATATGTGTTGATGTTGTTGAGCTAAGAAGTTCCTAAAACCTTCATATTAGTGTGAGTTGATGGAGAGGACTTATGTGACACCCCGGAAAATTTTTCGCAAAGAATCAAACCTTTCTTCACGTGTGAGTAGACTCGGGCCGGAGGACTTGTAATTCTACATGTGAGTTAGGACTAATTCCTAAGTATTTTAAGTGTGTTAGAGGTGTTTAGGGGTCATAAGGGATCTCTAACACCAAGTCGAGTCTAAAGAACTCCAATCGATTAAGTTTTCGGACGAGTTAGTATAAGGGTCAACTTCAAACGACCATATCTCCTAGGATATAAAGAACTGGGTGGACCACGACCTACAAAATTAAAGGTATTTGAGTCTTCTTTCCAACGCCACCAAGATTGTAATCATTGGAGTTTGGAGTCAAACGTTATGGCCAATTTGCTACAGACTAGTACTGCAGGAATTTCAAGCCTGGGCGAAATTTGGGCTTGGCGCTCCAGTGGCGCCCCATGCCACTATAGCGCCAGAAAACAACCTCAGTAGTTTGGGGCTTGGCGCGACGCGCCACTATTAGATGTGCAGGGTTTTAAGCCTATTTTGGCTTGGCGCTGCAGTGGCGCGACGCGCCACTATAGCGCCAATAAGATTTTTACCCATTTTTCAGATTTTTGAAGAGGGACAAATTGGACTTTTTCCCTAATTACATATACCCTATCCTTGAACGTTTTGGGACCATTTTTCAGCCCCCACTCTCTCTCTAAAAGCCCTAGGAGCTTCTCTCTCTCTCTCTTCTTCTTCTTCCCCAAATCCATCTCCAACAAAGGGTGCCTTCAAGAGTTTCAAGGATTCAAGTCTTCCATTGAAGACCTAACATCAAGTTCCTTCAAAGTCTTCAAACAAGGTATGTAAGGCTAACCTAAAATATGGATTTAGTTCTTCCATATGCCCATATATATGTGTGGATAGAAGTTGTGAAAGAGTTGAACCTTCTTAGAAGGTTTTCTTGAAAGTTTTTCCTAAACTATGGAATGTTTTAGATATAAATGGTTGATTGGTGATTTTAATGACTTGAGTTACTAAATAGTTATCTTTCATATTTTTGGCTACAAATGTATCTTTGTATATAGATTTATAGGTATTGACGATATTCTTGAGTTGAGTTTTGTTGAGAGTATGGGTTCATGTTTCATTCACATGAACTCAAGATGAGATTTCTTGTCATAAATGTCTTGAGGTTGAGATGGATAGTTGTGTGTATATATATGTATTAATTGAAATGAAAAGAATGAATTGATTAGTTAAGAATATCCCTTTGCTTCTATAAAATGAACATAGGACAAAAATGAGGATTTTGGAGTAGATGTTTGATGATTGATGTGATGATGATACTTGACAATGATGTGATGATAATGTTTGATGATGATGTAAATGATAACATATGATGATGATGTGATGATGATGTTTTGGTGACGATGTGAGTGATGATGTGAATGGTGCTTATTTAATATATGTAGAATGGTTGACGAAGAGGTATATTGATGAGGATGTTATGTGATGAAGTGGATTGGAGTCTAATGTGAGTTTGTGGTATGTGATGTGCATAATTTGAGTTGATTAGAGTCTTAGGTATGTTTTGAAAATAAATGATCTTTTGAGGAGGAGCTTTAAATAAATTAATTGTGAACCTTTTTGCATAAACTATTTATAAACTATTTTGAGTCTAAAGAATTATTAGTTTCATCTTTGATTTAGAAAGGAGTTTAAGTATGAGTTGAGTATGAAGAGCCTTTAAATGAGTTGAGTATCGTTACATTAAAGTATTTATTTTGAGTTTGAGTTGAGGAGTTGAAATTATATTTTGATGTACATAACATTTTCTACATTCATTGAGTCGAGATTGTATAAATTTTTAAAGAGAAGAGTTTGATGATTTGAGATGAGTCGATTTGAAAGAAGGTCCAATGAGACTTGTCATTACGAGTTAATTGAGTTGAAATGAGAACAGAGTTGATGAGGTGGCAATGTTCCACATGAAACTAGCCGTGAGGGCTTGTTTGAGATGATTGAAGGAGTTTTATGAGCATGGAGTCATGGGAGGAGTATCGAGCACCGAATTGAGCAAGAGTACAGTCCATACTCGAACCCAATACCTGTGTTGCCAAACGTAGGGGGGATTGAACCGTTAAGTCGGATGCTTCCCCGAGAGATTTGTCCTGACATTATAGGACTTGGTTGGATTGGATCCATGAGGTTCGTCGTTCATGCCCTGGCAAGGTATGAACGGGCGTGGCAATGACGTCGTTTCGTTGTACCTTCACTGGCTCATAAGTGTTGGTTGTCGGTTAAGAGAAACTCCCATTTAGGTCTTGATAGTACTCTGAGTCAGTTGAGTTGAGTGAGTCGCTATATGCTTATGAGTTAGTCCGGTCTACACAATTTCTTGTTAGACTTAGGACACTTGAGTGAGTTGCTACATATTTATTGAGTTGAGTCCTTTGAGTTGAATTATAAAACGTTGCATAATTTAATTTGCATATTTACTGAGTTGAGTCCTTTGAGCTGATTGTATTAGTTGAATGTTGAGTAGATTGTATACGGTTGGATTGGAGTAGATGAATATGTGATTGGAATGAATGGAATGGTATGTGACTAGATTGGATTTGATTATTGAGTTAATTGTTGAGTTGAGTGTATATAATCGGATTGTACATGATTGAAAGGGATCGAATTGTAAATGAGTCGATTGAACGGTATTGTGTATGATTGGATTGGACTGTATGGTATATGATTGATCTTTGTCTAAAAATGTATTATTACTTTAGACTTATGACGCCTTATTGAGTCTCTCTTATCTTTTCAATTTGAGATATTTGGACCGCTGCTATTCTTCCTTGAGGTATGTTTCATTCTGCCATTTTACATACCAGTACATTCCACGTACTGACGCCATTTGGCCTGCATCGTTTCATGATGCAGAGACAGGTTTGAGAGATCGTCAATATGAGCATCATTGGGG
The DNA here is from genome assembly GCF_947179165.1 of Solanum dulcamara. Taxonomy (NCBI): domain Eukaryota; kingdom Viridiplantae; phylum Streptophyta; class Magnoliopsida; order Solanales; family Solanaceae; genus Solanum; species Solanum dulcamara. The sequence goes on from NC_077243.1 coordinate 23,544,504, forward strand.
ATCTATTCGTACTCAGCGTGGTGGTGAGTCCTCCCCTACATTCGGAGGACACCGTCTGTGTATTCTTGCATCGAGTTAGCCCTTTTCATTTTGATTTGAGGTAGCCATGAACATGTCATTGGCACCAATTAGATAGTAGTGATAGAGGCTTCATAGACTAGATAGTGATGAGTCGATCGAGTTATTCTTGTCAAACTATTTATAATGACAAATATTAGAGTTGAATTTGTTGGCCCATGGCCTTTATTCTTTGAGTTAGACTGAGGTTTGAGTTGCCCACTGAATATTCTCTTTATTCTTTTGTCTTCCGCTGATCGAATGAATGAACGGATGTGTGATCAGGCTATGTGGTTCGCTTGGGAGCCAGAAATGGTTTCTGAGTGCCGGTTACGTCTAGGGTACCCTCCCGGGGCGTGACAAACATGGTATCAGAGCACAGAGTTCAAGTGTCCTAGGGAGTCTATGAAGCCGTGTCTAGTAGAGTCTTGCTTATGGGTGTGTTGTGCACCACACTTATAATCAGGAGGCTATAGGACATTAAGAATTTGTTTCCCTTCTTTCATATTCTGAGTTCGTGCGATAGAGTTTAACTCTATGAATGTTCCCTTCTAATTCGTGCGTTGCTCAAACCCATTCGACTACCCCTCATACTCAAGGTAGTTGAAACAGTAAGTATGAGATTCTTATTGATGAGTTAAGATAAAGTCTTGAGGAAGGGAAGAGACGGCACAAGGCTTGAGTGGAGCCGATTACTGTGCTTAACTCTATTGATCTGGGAGGATTTACTCTCATTCATATGGATCGTGCGTTGAGTCAGAGCGAGATGTATCCTAGAATCTTATCCCTACATCTTGAATTGAATGTTACCTTCGAGGGGGAAGTTGTGTATCTAAGTGATAAGTGTCACCATCCGATGAAGGGTAATTCGAGGCATAGAGAGCTATGATTGACAGTATGATTGTAGAGTTAGAAAAAGGGAGTTAGAGGAGTAGAACTGAAGTAGTAAGAATGGGGGTTGATTGAGGCGTACAATTAGAGTGAAGTATCTATGAGGTGGGTAATGAGGTGTAATGAATGATTGTGATAGTGCTAGTTTTAAGATTTGATTTGGTAGGCTTGACACGACGTATGTGAGAGATTAAGATATTAGCTTGAGAGAAGTATGTGTTATGAATGGAGGGGTATGTGACCCTCAAATGTAAATAATGAGTGGGTGCTAAGTTATTTGGTAAGAAGAGGCTTAAAATATGCATATGAGATAGTATAGAGTTATATGAGGTTCTAAATTTATGAGTTGCTTTAGGTGACTAGTTAGTATTATTTAGTTGAGACCTTTAAGCTAAGGGGGAGATGATAGAGTAATGAGCCAAAGTAAGTCTTGAGCTTCCGATAGTGATGAGTTGGCCAAGATGATAGTGAACGGAGTTGATCGAGAGTAGATGAGGAAGAGTGAGTGCTTCCCGATAGTGATAGTTGTGTTGTACTTGTCTAGTTGAGGATAGATGTGTGGAGGAGGAGTGAGATGAGACCTTGTGATGAGCAATAGGTAAGTAAGAGTATGTTATTATGTCTCCGAGAAAGAGCTCATACGATGATGAGGGTATAAGTGTTGAAGTAAGCTAGGGAACTCTTAGATATGAGTGAGGTAGTTAGAGTGATAAGCTTGAGTGTATGGTTGTCAGTGTGAGAGTGATGGTAGTAGGCTAATGATCATATTTGGGGGAAATGATTGGAGGTACGTGAAGGGTGTTATGAGGCTTGGAAAGGAGGGGAGGTTTGGACACCAATATATTGACCTCCTAAAATGGTGAAGAGGATTGGAAATGTCACTCGTGAATTGGAATTCGACGGTTGAGGATGTAGATATTTGAATGATTTGGTTGATGGAGTTTCGATGTTCTATTCGTGCCAAATGATGAGAATGATGAAGGTGATGTCCCTATTCTTGAGTTGAAATGATTTGTCTATTCTTGAGTTTGAATAGCCAATTGTCTAAATTGCTCGATTGGTTGATTCGATTGAGTATCGATTTTTATTCATGCCTCGAGTCCACCATTGGTTTACTCATCATTCGAGGACGAATGATCCCAAGGGGGAGATAATGTGACACCCCGGAAAATTTTTCGCAAAGAATCAAATATATCTTCACGTGTGAGTAGACTCGGGCCGGAGGACTTGTAATTCTACATGTGAGTTAGGACTAATTCCTAAGTATTTTAAGTGTGTTAGAGGTGTTTAGGGGTCATAAGGGATCTCTAACACCAAGTCGAGTCCAAAGAACTCCAATCAATTAAGTTTTCGGACGAGTTAGTATAAGGGTCAACTTCAAACAACCATATCTCCTAGGATATAAATAACTGTGTGGACCACGACCTACCAAATTAAAGGTATTTGAGTCTTCTTTCCAACTCCACCAAGATTGTAATTTTTGGAGTTCGGAGTCAAAAGTTATGGCCAATTTTCTACAGACTAGTACTGCAGGAATTTCAAGCCTGGGCGAAATTTGGGCTTGGCGCTCCAGTGGCGCCCCATGCCACTATAGCGCCAGAAAACAACCTCAGTAGTTTGGGGCTTGGCGCGACGCGCCACTATTAGATGTGCAGGGTTTTAAGCCTATTTTGGCTTGGCGCTGCAGTGGCGCGACGCGCCACTATAGCGCCAACAAGATTTTTGCCCATTTTTCAGATTTTTGAAGAGGGACAAATTGGACTTTTTCCCTAATTACATATACCCTATCCTTGAACGTTTTGGGACCATTTTTCAGCCCCCACTCTCTCTCTAAAAGCCCTAGGAGCTTCTCTCTCTCTCTCTTCTTCTTCTTCCCCAAATCCATCTCCAACAAAGGGTGCCTTCAAGAGTTTCAAGGATTCAAGTCTTCCATTGAAGACCTAACATCAAGTTCCTTCAAAGTCTTCAAACAAGGTATGTAAGGCTAACCTAAAATATGGATTTAGTTCTTCCATATGCCCATATATATGTGTGGATAGAAGTTGTGAAAGAGTTGAACCTTCTTAGAAGGTTTTCTTGAAAGTTTTTCCTAAACTATGGAATGTTTTAGATATAAATGGTTGATTGGTGATTTTAATGACTTGAGTTACTAAATAGTTATCTTTCATATTTTTGGCTACAAATGTATCTTTGTATATAGATTTATAGGTATTGACGATATTCTTGAGTTGAGTTTTGTTGAGAGTATGGGTTCATGTTTCATTCACATGAACTCAAGATGAGATTTCTTGTCATAAATGTCTTGAGGTTGAGATGGATAGTTGTGTGTATATATATGTATTAATTGAAATGAAAAGAATGAATTGATTAGTTAAGAATATCCCTTTGCTTCTATAAAATGAACATAGGACAAAAATGAGGATTTTGGAGTAGATGTTTGATGATTGATGTGATGATGATACTTGACAATGATGTGATGATAATGTTTGATGATGATGTAAATGATAACATATGATGATGATGTGATGATGATGTTTTGGTGACGATGTGAGTGATGATGTGAATGGTGCTTATTTAATATATGTAGAATGGTTGACGAAGAGGTATATTGATGAGGATGTTATGTGATGAAGTGGATTGGAGTCTAATGTGAGTTTGTGGTATGTGATGTGCATAATTTGAGTTGATTGGAGTCTTAGGTATGTTTTGAAAATAAATGATCTTTTGAGGAGGAGCTTTAAATAAATTAATTGTGAACCTTTTTGCATAAACTATTTATAAACTATTTTGAGTCTAAAGAATTATTAGTTTCATCTTTGATTTAGAAAGGAGTTTAAGTATGAGTTGAGTATGAAGAGCCTTTAAATGAGTTGAGTATCGTTACATTAAAGTATTTATTTTGAGTTTGAGTTGAGGAGTTGAAATTATATTTTGATGTACATAACATTTTCTACATTCATTGAGTCGAGATTGTATAAATTTTTAAAGAGAAGAGTTTGATGATTTGAGATGAGTCGATTTGAAAGAAGGTCCAATGAGACTTGTCATTACGAGTTAATTGAGTTGAAATGAGAACAGAGTTGATGAGGTGGCAATGTTCCACATGAAACTAGCCGTGAGGGCTTGTTTGAGATGATTGAAGGAGTTTTATGAGCATGGAGTCATGGGAGGAGTATCGAGCACCGAATTGAGCAAGAGTACAGTCCATACTCGAACCCAATACCTGTGTTGCCAAACGTAGGGGGGATTGAACCGTTAAGTCGGATGCTTCCCCGAGAGATTTGTCCTAACATTATAGGACTTGGTTGGATTGGATCCATGAGGTTCGTCGTTCATGCCCTGGCAAGGTATGAACGGGCGTGGCAACGACGTCGTTTCGTTGTACCTTCACTGGCTCATAAGTGTTGGTTGTCGGTTAAGAGAAACTCCCATTTAGGTCTTGATAGTACTCTGAGTCAGTTGAGTTGAGTGAGTCGCTATATGCTTATGAGTTAGTCCGGTCTACACAATTTCTTGTTAGACTTAGGACACTTGAGTGAGTTGCTACATATTTATTGAGTTGAGTCCTTTGAGTTGAATTATAAAACGTTGCATAATTTAATTTGCATATTTACTGAGTTGAGTCCTTTGAGCTGATTGTATTAGTTGAATGTTGAGTAGATTGTATACGGTTGGATTGGAGTAGATGAATATGTGATTGGAATGAATGGAATGGTATGTGACTAGATTGGATTTGATTATTGAGTTAATTGTTGAGTTGAGTGTATATAATCGGATTGTACATGATTGAAAGGGATCGAATTGTAAATGAGTCGATTGAACGGTATTGTGTATGATTGGATTGGACTGTATGGTATATGATTGATCTTTGTCTAAAAATGTATTATTACTTTAGACTTATGACGCCTTATTGAGTCTCTCTTATCTTTTCAATTTGAGATATTTGGACCGCTGCTATTCTTCCTTGAGGTATGTTTCATTCTGCCATTTTACATACCAGTACATTCCACGTACTGACGCCATTTGGCCTGCATCGTTTCATGATGCAGAGACAGGTTTGAGAGATCGTCAATATGAGCATCATTGGGGATCTATTCGTACTCAGCGTGGTGGTGAGTCCTCCCCTACATTCGGAGGACACCGTCTGTGTATTCTTGCATCGAGTTAGCCCTTTTCATTTTGATTCGAGGTAGCCATGAACATGTCATTGGCACCAATTAGATAGTAGTGATAGAGGCTTCATAGACTAGATAGTGATGAGTCGATCGAGTTATTCTTGTCAAACTATTTATAATGACAAATATTAGAGTTGAATTTGTTGGCCCATGGCCTTTATTCTTTGAGTTAGACTGAGGTTTGAGTTGCCCACTGAATATTCTCTTTATTCTTTTGTCTTCCGCTGATCGAATGAATGAACGGATGTGTGATCAGGCTATGTGGTTCGCTTGGGAGCCAGAAATGGTTTCTGAGTGCCGGTTACGTCTAGGGTACCCTCCTAGGGCGTGACAACTTATTAATATATTTTGTTGATCTCTTTAACCATGTAATTATGTTGCATAAGTCAATTTCCTTAAATGTGTTGTTCTACTTAAATTGTTGAGCTAGAGTCATAGAGTTGTGATGAGTCTTGAGGAGATATCATAAATGCTTATCTAAATGAGGCTTGATTGAGTTGATTGGAGGATAGAATTGACGAGTGTACGAGGTCCTAAATGGAACTTGCCATTATGACTTAATTGAGTTGAAATGAGAATAAAGTTGATGAGTTGGCAATGTCCCACATAAAACTAGCCCGGAGGGCTTGTTTGAGATGATTGGAGGGAGTCTTATGAGCATAGAGTCATGGGAGGAGTATCGAGTACCGAGGTGGGCGAGAGTATAGTCCATACTCGAACCCCAGGAACTACGCTGCCAACGTAGGTAGGGATGGAACCATTAAAGTCGGATTCTTCCCATGGTATCGAACCGTTAAAGTCGTATGTTTCCCATTTATTTGTCCTGAAATGATAGGACTTGACTAATCGATGGAATCTATGATTAGGGAGGCGTTCATGCCCTAGCAAGGTATGGACGAGCGTGGCAACAATGTCTGATTGTTGTACTATCACTGGCTCATAAGTGATGGTTGTCGGATAAGAGAAACTCCCATTTAGGTCTTGCTAGTACTCCTAGTCAGTTAAGTTGAGTGGCATGAGATTTGTTCCGGTCTAAAACACTTCTTGTTAGACTTAGGACCCTTGAGTGAGTTGTTATGTATATATGTATATATGAGTTGAGATCCTGAGTTGATATTGATGTTTTCTTGATGTTCGTTTCTTCCGGCCATTTTACATACTCGTACATTCCATGTACTGATGCCATTTGGCCTGCATCATTTCATGATGCGGAGACAAGTACTAGAGATCATCAACCGGCGCTCCATTGAAGATCCACATACACTTCCAGCCAGTTGGTGAGTCCTTATAGTTTCCGGAGGATGTTGAGCTTTCTTGTATAGTTTTGTTATCATTTCCTTCATTTTTATGGTTAGTAGCCATGGGCTTGTCATTGGCACCTTCTATACTTTGATAGAGGCTTCATAGACTAGAGTGTGGGAAGGTTGGACTGCTACTTTTGAGAAGTCTTATTATATCTGTTTTGATGAGTTGATAGTGATTAGCCCTCGTCCCTTATATCATGAATAGTATGTTATGATTGAACCCTCCTTCGAGTGAATGTGATTGAATGATAGTGTGACTGAATCAGGTGATTCGCTTGAAGGTCAGAAATGGCTTTTGAGTGCCGGTCACATTTAGGGTACCCTCCCGGGGCGTGACAAACATGGTATCAAAGCACAGAGTTCAAGTGTCCTAGGGAGTCTATGAAGCCGTGTCTAGTAGAGTCTTGCTTATGGGTGTGTTGTGCACCACACTTATAATCAGGAGGCTATAAGACATTAGGAATTGTTTCACTTCTTTCATACTCTGGAATTCATGCAATAGAGTTAAACTCTATAAAACTCCTTTCTAATTTGTACGTTTATACGTTATAGATAATGCCTCCTAAACATACGGCTTGCCAGAGAAATGTTGATAACGCCGAGATGCCCCAGTCAGAGGTACGCCCAACAAGGGCTAGAGGACGACCTGCGAGATATATGGAGGCATCTCAAGTGCTTGCTACTCCACCTGCAACCATATCAGAGGCAGAATTTCGAGGGGCGATTGCAATGCTCACGCAATTAATGACTGCCCGGAATGGTAACCAGAGTTCGCCCACTCTTAGCTCTAGTTCCCAAGAGTAGTCTGCTACCACTAGAATTAGAGACTTTTTGAGGATGAATTCGCCAGCATTCACGAGTTCTAAGGTTGATTAAGACCCCAAAATTTTATTGATAAGATGTGGAAAATCCTGAAAGCTATGCATGCTATGGAGGTTGAGGGGATTGAGTTGGTGTCTTATCAACTCAAGGATGTGGCAAACATCTGGTATAACCAATGGGAGCAAGGTATGGGTAAGGATGTTAAACCTGCTAGGTGGGATGAATTTGAGGGAGCCTTTCTTGACCACTTCTTTCCCCGAGAATTGAGGGAAGTGAAAGTGGAGGAATTTGTGAATATGAAACAAGAGGGTATGACTGTTAAGGAGTATGGCCTAAAGTTCATCCAGTTGTCCAGGTATGCTCCAGAAATGATCCCATATGTGAGTTCAAAGATGAGGAAGTTCGTCTCTAGATTAGGGAGGCATGTGAAGAGGGAATGCAAAACAACATTGTTGATCTCGGATATGGATATTTCTAGGTTAATGGTGTATGCTCAATAGGTAGAGGATGAGAAAAGGAAAGACAGAGAGGAGCATCTGAGCAAGAAGGTAAAATCAGCGGCCCATGAGAATGAACAGAGGCAAATCAAGGGCAACAGGTCCTTCTTCCAGAAGAGGCCTTCAAACTATGCCTCATCCACCGCTAATTCACCTATACTGCAGGACAAGTATGATCGGCAGGGATAGAGTCGCCAAAATCTCAGACTCCAGGGTTCTCAATCCCAGGCCAGCGTAAGTAAAGGCTCGAGAGGGAAGCCACCATGCGGTAAGTGTGGTAGGCTCTACTTGGGAGAATGCAGAGCGGGAAGAGTTGGTTGTTATAAATGCGACCAAATGGACCATTTCCAGAGAGAGTGTCCAATAGGGGGAAGTAGAGTCCAATATTCTTCCACCGCACCGCCGGCTACAGGTAATCAGAGGGGCACTACTTCAGGTACGAGTAGAGGTACAAACCATTTATATGCCATGGGTATTCGCCAAGATCAAGAGAACTCTTCAAACATCGTGATGGGTATGATTCGAGTCTCTTCTCTTAATTGTTATGTGTTGATGGATCCGGGTGCCACACTATCCTTTGTAACTCCTTATGTGGCTAGTAAATTCAATAAAATTCCTGAATGTCTTCTTGAGCCTTTTAGTGTAGCCACTCTTGTGGGTGATTTTGTCTTACCTGAGAGAGTCTATAGAGATTACACTGTGTCAATTCATCACAGGGATACCTTAGCTGACTTGGTTGAGTTGGACATGGTTGATTTCGATATGATCCTTGGCATGGACTGGCTTTATGTCTGTTATGCCTCTATTGATTGTAGGACTCGGAATGTTAAGTTCAAATTCCTGAATGAGGCAGTCATAGAGTGGAAGGGGAGTCCTTTCGTGCATAAGGGTAAGTTTATTTCTTACCTTAGGGCCACGAAGCTAATCTCAAAAGGGTGTGTTTATCACATTGTCCGAGTGAAAGATGACAATATTGAGTCCCCACCCTTTGAGTCAGTTCCTGTTGTCAACGAGTTTCCTGACGTTTTTCCTGAAGATCTGCCTGGAGTCCCTCCGGATAGGGAGATTGACTTTAGGATTGATGTTCTTCCTGATACCCAGCCTATCTCAATCCCTCTATATAGAATGGCTCCGGCCGAGTTGAAGGAGTTGAAAGAATAGTTGAAAGACTTGTTAGATAAGGGATTTATTAGGCCGAGTGTCTTACCATGGGGTGCTCCGATCCTATTTATGCGAAAGAAGGATGGGTCCCTTAGAATGTGTATTGACTACAAACAGCTGAATAAGGTCACCATAAAGAATAAATACCCTCTCCCCAGAATAGACGATTTATTTGATCAACTTCAGGGTGCTACTTGCTTCTCGAAGATAGACCTAAGATCGGGCTACCACCAGTTGAAAGTGAGGGAGTGCGACATTCCAAAGATAGCATTTCGGACCCGCTATGGCCACTTTGAATTTTTGGTCATGTCCTTTAGGTTGACTAATTCCCCCACAGCTTTTATGGATCTCATGAACTGGGTATTTAAACCATATCTTGATATGTTTGTGATTGTATTCATAGATAATATTTTGGTTTACTCCAAGAATGAGGAGGAGCATGCCCATCATCTTAGAGTCGTCTTGCAAACTCTGAAGGACCAGGTATTGTATGCAAAGTTCTCCAAATATGAATTTTGGCTTGCATCAGTGGCTTTCCTAGGCCACGTTGTATTTGGAGATGGTATTCAGGTTGATGCTCAGAAAATTGAGGTAGTGAAGAATTGGCCCAAACCCACCTCCCCGACAGAGATAAGGAGCTTCTTGGGTTTGGTTGGCTACTATCGAAGGTTTGTAGAGGTATTCTCATCCATATCATCACCATTGACCAAGCTGACCCAAAAGAAGGCTAAGTTCCAATGGTCCGATGCTTGTGAGGAGAGTTTCCAGAAATTGAAGACCAAGCTAACCACTGCTCCTGTTCTAACTTTGCCCGATAGGACAGAGGGCTTTGTGGTCTACTATGATGCATCCAGAATTGGTTTGGGTTGTGTGTTGATGCAAAGGGGGAAGATGATAGCCTATGCTTTAAGAAAGCTTAAGATTCATGAGAGGAATTACCCAACTCATGACCTTGAGCTGGCAGTTGTGGTGTTTGCGCTTAAAATTTGGCGCCACTACTTGTATGGAGTGCATTTTGATATATTCACCGATCACAAGAGCTTATAATATGTTTTCAGCTAGAAGGAACTCAACCTGAGGCAAAGGAGATGGCTCAAGCTACTCAAGGACTACGACATGAGCATCCTCTACCATCCAGGTAAAGCTAATGTTGTTGTTGATGCTCTTAGCAAGTTGTCTATGGATAGCACTACCCATGTAGATGAGGGAATGAGGGAATTGGCGAATGAGGTACATAGATTAGCCTGATTGGGAGTTCGTATGGAAGATAACAATGAAGGAGGAGTTGCTGTTCAGAATGGGTCTACATCCTCACTTATGGCAGAGGTAAAGGAGAAACAAGACCAAGATCCCGTCCTTCTCAAATTGAAGGGAGTTGTTCACAAACAAGGGGTAATGGTTTTTACCAAAGGGGGAGATGGTGTGTTGAGGTACCAAAATAGATTGTGTGTGCCTGATGTCGATGATGTTCGAGAGAGGATTATGGCCAAAGCACATAGTTCTAGATACTCTATTCATCCGGACTCTACAAAAATGTACCATGACTTGAGAGAAATCTACTGGTGGAGTGGGATGAAGAAAGACATTATGGAATTTGTTTCCAAGTGCCCGAATTGCCAACAGGTGAAAGTCGAGCATCAAAGGCCATGTGGTTTAGCCTAAAACATAGGAATTCCAGAATGGAAGTGAGAGAAGATCAACATGGACTTTATCACAGGCCTGCTGAAGTCCCAAAATCAACACGATTCTATTTGGGTGATTGTAGATAGAATGACGAAATCAGCTCACCTCTTGGCAGTTAAGACTACTGACACCGCAGAAGATTATGCAAAGTTATATATTCAAGAGATCTTCAGATTGCATGGAGTCCCTTTGTCCATCATCTCGGATAGAGGAGATCAATTCACTTCCCAATTCTGGAGATCTTTTCAGAAGGGACTGGGTTCAAAGGTGAACCTTAGTATGGCCTTTCATCCCTAGACGGATGGACAAGCGGAGCGCACTATTTAGATGTTGGAAGATATATTGAGGGCATGTGTGCTTGACTTCAAGGGAAATTGGGATGATCACTTACCTCTCATAGAGTTTGCATATAATAATAGCTATCATGAAAGCATTCAAATGGCTCCTTATGAAGCTTTGTATGAGAAGAGGTATAGATCACCAATTGGATGGTTTGAGGTTGGAAAAGTTGAGTTGATTTGGCCTGATTTTGTTCACCAAGCCATGGAGAAGGTGAGAGTTATTCAAGATAGGGTAAAGACAACCCAAAGCCGCCAAAAATCATACACCAATGTGAGGAGGAGAGACTTGGAGTTTGAGGTGGGTGATTGGGTATACTTGAAAGTGTCACCCATGAAAGGTGTCATGAGGTTTGGAAAGAAGGGGAAGCTTAGTCCTCGATATATTGGTCCTTACCAGATTTTGAGGCGGATTGGGAGTGTTGCTTATGAGTTGGAGTTGCCTTCAGATCTAGCCTCTATTCATCTGGTATTCCATGTTTCGATGTTGAAGAAGTGCTTGGTCTATCCCTCATTGGTAGTCCCTACTGATAGCATTGGAGTTAAGGATAACTTATCCTATGAAGAGGTTCCGGTCTAAATTCTTGATCGCTAAATAAGTAAATTGAGGAACAAAGAGGTCGCCTCAGTCAAGGTCCTTTGGAGAAACCAATTTTCGATCTTACCACTTGCGTTGCGTTCATATTACCAATATCTTCGTTCCTACCTTTTGAATGAACTTTTTCGATGTTCGGAGGTGGGTCCCACCTCATATCTAATTTTATGACACTTTTGCCCTTAGTAGAGAGCTTTTCTTTAGTGAGATGTTTTGGGGAATGAAAGAGGGGATCCTGAGTTTTATAAAGTTAAGATGTGAAAAAGTGGTTTTTGATATCAATTAGAGCTACGGGTCTCAGAACAAAATTCTGCTAGTTCCATCAGCTTCAAAATATAAAAATTGGTCTAGGAGAGTTGTCGGAAATAGATTTGGGGTGGAAATATGAATTTGAGGTCTTAAGTTGAAAAGTGAGGTTTTTAAATAAGTTAATTTGATTTTGGTCAATGCTTTGAGATATGAGCATCGAATGATAATTCTATCAGTTCTGTTGCGTCCGAAATATCGAGTTTGGTTTAGTTGAACATTGACTTAGAACCCCGGGACCTTAATCGTCGTTTCGAGTTTTTAGGCTAAAAGTTGCGTTTTAGGCCAATAAAGGGTCTAGGAAGGTATTTTGGTCAAAACAATATCTTTTTGGAAATCTGACGATTTCATTAAGTTTGGAATGTCGATTTTAGTGTAGTAGCATATCCGATTTATTTTTATCAGACTCAGAATGATTTTCAAGGGTCCAACCGAGAGCATTTGTGGACTTAACATTCAACTATGATCTGGTTTCTGGTATAGGTGACTTTGTTCTTCTCGTTCGCGAATTATTCCTCGCATTCGCGACCTACCCAATAATTACTCTACGCGATTGTGAAGATTATCCACTCAATTGCGAAGGTTTACTTCTCTTTGTAAGGTGATTGTGGGGACGGATTGCAAAGTGTCTTTTCCCTGTGCTTCGCGATCATGAGAGTAAGTGGCTCATGATTGCCATGCAAAAATTATGTGTGAACAGTGTAAAGTCGTAAAAACCATCTCATTTTAAAAGAATTACCATTATTGTCGATTTGGAGCTTGGAGAAGGCAATTTTGGGTAGATTTCTTGAGGAATATCTATTGGGTAAGTATCTTTTGCAATTCCCCATCATTTATCTATGAATTTCATTCCTTTAATCCTTGAATAAGTCTAGTTTTAAGTGAGTATTGTTGGGGGATTTAATGCTGAAATTTTAATTTGGTTTCATTGATTTCTACCTTGTTTCTTGGCCTATTTTTATGGATTTTACCCCCGATTCCGAAATCTATTAATATGAGTGTCATTGGACTCCTTATGACATGTATGTTTCATTCTTGATAGAGGATTATCATTTTGGGATTTGAATTCAAGGGCTGATCTTTCGATAGAGTATTCGAGTGCATTTTATACAATTGAGGTAGGTTTGGCTATCCTTCTTAGGATGAGTTGGGGTGATTAGTCAAATTCTATGTTTTAGACTTTGGGATGAGATTGTAGTGTAGATTGAGATTGATAATTGATATTTCGATGCCTGTATGGGGGCTTATATATGCTGTGTAGCCCGTATAAGGGCCCTATGTGACATTTTATCTATGATTTAGACTGTGTAATCTATGACTTAATTGAGTAGAGATGGAAAGAGGTTAATTGACTTATAATGCCCCCCTGAGGGGTTGAAGTGAGGGTTTTAAGCATGCCTGAGTATTAAAATATTATCGAGAAAGGGGTAAACACTTAATAAGTTGTATTTTCTTCCCATTGTTGTCTATTAAGGATGAATATCATTCTTAAGTTAAGTTTTGAGAACTTTGAACATTGTACAACATGCTGAACTGCATATTACCTCTATGCCTTATATTTCATGATTTCATTTATCCTCATTCATACTATCATTGATCATTTGGAAATTGAGAATTGTAGAAATTCTTTTGAGAAAGAAAATGTGACATCTTTTATTTCCTTGACCACAAGATAGGTGGCAAGCGAATGAGATATTAGTATCATGAGTCCTTGTTCACGAGCTAGGTTGCAAGGTAGTTGATACATTGAGATTGTGATGAGGTATATATGGTGTGAGAGACCCCTATGGGTCCTTCTTGGTAGCACAGCTCCGAAGGTGTATACAATAAGTTGTGCGATAGCTTTGATCTCACCATACCATCATATCATTGCATTATTATAATGTATTGCATTACATTTATTCTTGTGACATTTGTTCTATCTGTTGATTATGATATTGAACTGTATTTATGTATTTACTTTATTAGCGCCGTTCTATATAAATTAGCGGCAGCATAGTTGGAGTGAGACTTTTCTGCATGCAGGTGGAAGCGTTACTTAGTTTATTTCATAGCATTTGATTAATTCCTTATACTCAGTCAGTTAAACCTACTGAGTACATATGAATTGTACTTACACATACTTCTGTGTCTCTTTTTGATGTAAATCCTAGTTAGGGTATCCCACGTGGCTGTTGGACTTCTTTTCTCATGGATATTTTATCATTCAGATTAGTGGTGTGGTCTTGGAATTTAGACCGTTATTAGTTCTAGCTTTTAATTTCAGTATTTACTATTATTCGTAGACTTATGATGTATATCAGACTCAATCATTATACTAGATACTCTTACACTTATGACACCAGGTTTTGGGAATAATTTTGTTGTTATTGTTATCCTTTTATGGTATTTAATTGTGCCCTAGCTTCCCTTTGAGAGTCTCGTATGGTTTTACTTTTTGGCTTACACATCGGCATGGGGTTTGAGATGTGTGCCATCATGACTCTGACTTTTAGGTCATGATAGGTTGGTGGGAATGTTGGTTGAGGCTGAGTCGATACTCTCAAGGGGTTCCTATTCCTCAAGGTCGGATTCATTATGACTACAAAGTTCCCCACTTCTAGAACTGACAGGGTTCTTTTATTTAGAGAGCTTTTTAGTAAGGTCGGAGGGAAAATAAGGGTGCTTCTTTTTGCGAATTATTCCTTGAAGATCATCACTTTTACTTTCCTTAAGACTATTATTTCCATTTGAGTTTCCATTATTAGTTATGTTACATCCTCTAGTTCTTGCATGTCTACATTTTCCTCTAGTTGAAGAACTACTTGGGGGTGGGGGTGTGGGGGATTGAGCTAGAGACCTCGATGCATTACACGTTGTAGATAATGCCTCCTAAACGCATCGTCATTCAGAGAAACGCCGCCAACACTGAGGTTTCAAAGATTGAGATACCTCCACCATCTGGGGTGATGTCTAGGGGACGACCTGCAAGGTCCATTGAGGCACCCAAGAGCCTACCTCTCAGCCTACACCAACTTCAAAGGCTGAGTTTTATGGAGCAATTGCTATACTCACTCAGTTGGTAGCTTTCTAATACAATAGCCAGAGTTTGCTAGCTCCTAGCTCTAGTTTTTTGGAGCTGTCTACTACCACGAGGATTAGGGATTTTTTAGGATGAATTTTCCGGTCTTCACGGGTTCTAAGGTTGAGGAGAACCCCTAGAATTTCATCAATGAGATGTGGAAGATCCTGAAGGCGATGTATGCTATGATGATTGAGGGGGTTAAGTTAGTGTCTTATTAGCTCAGGGATGTAGCAAATTTGTGGTACAACCAGTGGGAGGAAGGTAGAGATGAGGATGCTGAACCTGCGGTTTGGGATGAGTTCGAGAGTGCTTTCCTTGATCACGTCTTTCCTAGAGAGTTAAGGGAAGCAAAGGTAGAAGAGTTCGTGAATCTGAAACAAGATGGGCTGACAGTAAAATAGTATGTTTTGAAGTTTATCCATGTATCTAGATATGGTCCAGAGATGATCCCAGATATGAGTTATAAGATGAGGAAGTTTGTCTCCAGCTTGGGTAGACATGTGAAGTAGGAGTGTGAGGCATCATTACTAATTTTAGACCTAGACATTTATAGGCTCATGGTCTATTCTCAGCAGGTTGAGAAGGATAAGAGGAAAGATAGAGAAGAGCACTTGAGAAACAAATCCAAATCAGTTGGGCATGAGAATGAACCGAGACAAGGAAAGGGTAACATGTCCTTCTTTTAGAAAAAGTCATCCAGCCACGATCCGTCGACAGCAAGTGCGCCTGCTCCCAACCACATATATGATCAGAAATCCCAGAGTCACCAAAATTCCAGAGCTCAGGGTTCCTAATCCTAAAAGTGTATAGCCTAGGGACCGAAGGGGAAGCCGCCCTTCATCAAGTGTGGTGGACTCCATTTGGGAGAGTGCAGATGGGGTACCGAGGGCTGTTATAACTGTGGTAGTGAGAGTCATTTCCATAGGTATTGTCCGATATTGGGAGACAGAGCTCAGTCTTCTTCCGCAAAATCACCAAGATAGGGTAACTAGAGGGGTACTACTGCAGGTACAAGCGGAGGTCCAAACTGCCTTTATGTTATGGCTAATCGCTAGGATAAGGAGAACTCGCCAGATGTTTTCACCGGTATGCTACGAGTATTCTTTTTTGATTGTTATGTTTCACTTGATCCAAGTACCACATTGTTATTTGTGACCCCTTATATGGCAAATAAATTTGATAGAATTCCTAAGTGTTTGCTATAGCCTTTCAGTGTGTCCACCCCTATCGGTGAGTCTATCCTAGAGAAGAGGGTCTATAGAGATTATATCATGTCAATCCATCTCAAGAATACCATGGATGACTTAGTCGAGTTAGACATGGTTGATTTTGACATAATTTTTGGCATGGACTGGCTTTACGCTTGTTATACCTCTGTCGATTGTAGGACTTGGATGGTTAAGTTCAGCTTCCCAAATGAGCCTGTGTTAGAGTGGAAAGGTAGTATTGCCGTGCCAAATGGTAAATTTATATCCTACCTTAGAGGCAGGAAGTTCATCTCTAAATGGTGTATTTATCACATCTTTAGAGTCAAGGATGATAATGTGCAGTCCCCAACTCTTAAGTCAGTCCTGATTGTAAATGAGTTCCCAGAAGTGTTTCCTAAGGATCTGCCCAGAGTCCCTCCTAATAGAGAGATGGATTTTGGGATGGATGTCCTTTCCGATACGTAGTCTATCTCTATTCTGCCATATAGAATGACTCCTACCGAGTTGAAAGAGCAGATTAAAGATCCCCTACATAAGGGGTTTATTAGGCCAAGTGTCTCATCTTGAGGTGCTCCTATTCTATTTGTACGAAAGAATAATAGATCCTTGAGAATGTGTATTGACTATCGTCAACTAAATAAGGTTACTTTAAAGAACAAGTATCCCCTTTCGAGGATCGATGATATTTTCGACCAACTTTAGGGTGCCACTTGTTTTTATAAGATAGACTTCAGATAAGGCTATCATCAGCTAAAAGTAAGAGAGTGTGAACTCCTGAAGACAACCTTCAGAACCAGGTATGGCCACTATGAGTTTCTAGTCGTGTCCTTTGGTTTGACTAATGCTCCTGTAGCATTTATGGACTTAATGAACAGAGTGTTCAAATAGTATTTGGATATATTTGTGATTGTATTTATAGATTACATATTGCTAAATATTTCATCTATAAAGTTTCTTCCATGTGACTAGGAGGTCACGAGTTCAAGCCTTGGAAACAATATCTGGTAGAAATACAAGGTAAGGCTGCGTACAATAGACCCTTGTGGTCGGGCCCTTCCCTGAACCCTGCACATAGCGGGAGCTTTAGTACATCGGGCTGCCTTATATATATATATATCTATTCAACGAGTGAGGAGGAGCATGCTAATCATCTTAGAATTGTACTACAGACTCTCAAGGATAGGAAACTATATGTGATGTTTTCAAAGTATGAATTTTGGCTTGCTTCTGTGACATTCTTGGGCCATGTTGTATCTGGAGAGGGCATACAAGTTGATTTGCAAAAGATTAAAGCAGTTAAGAACTGACAGAGGCCCACATCCCCGACTGAAATTAGAAGTTTCTTGGGTTTAGTCGGTTACTACCATAGATTTTTTTGAAGGATTCTCATCCATATCTTTATCATTGACTAAGCTAAATTAGAAGAAGGCTAAGTTTCAATGGTCAAATGTTTGCGAGAAGAGTTTTCAAGAATTGAAAACAAGATTAACTACTGCTCTAGTGTTATCCCTACTCGAGGGAATGAAAGGGTTTGTCATCTGTTGTGATGTGTCCAGAGTTGGATTGGATTGTGTGTTGATGCAGAAGGGAAAGGTTATTGTGTATGCTTTTAGACAACTCAAGATTCATGAGAGAAATTATCCGACTCACAACTTTGAGTTGGTAGCCATAGTATTTGATCTCAAGATTTGGCGTCACTATCTTTATGACATGCATGTCAATGTGTTCATAGATCACAAAAGCCTATAATATGTGTTTACTCAGAAAGAACTGAACCTGGGAAGAGAATATGGCTTGAGTTGCTCAAGGATTATGATATAAGCATTCTCTACCACCCATGTAAAGCTAACGTTATTGCCGATGCTCTTAGTAGGTTATCTATGGGGAGCACTGCCCATGTAGAAGAGGGAAAGAAAAAGTTAGCCAAAGAAGTGCATAGGATTGCACGTTTGGGAGTTTAACTTATCGACTCTAGAGAGGGTGGTACAATTGTTCGAAATAGAGCTGAATCATCTCTAGTTGTAGAGTGAAAGAAAAGCAAGATTAGGATCCCATTCTCCTCCAACTTAAAGATGATGTTCACAAATAGAAGATAATGACTTTTGCCAAAGAGGGATGGAGTGTTGAGGTATCAAGGGAGATTGTGTATTCCAAGTGTGGATGACATTTGAGAGACAATCATGGAGAAAGTCCATAATTCCAGGTACTCCATTCATGCAGGTGCCACAAAGATGTACCATGACTTGAGAGAAGTATATTGGTGGAGCGGAATGAAGAGGAACATAACAGAGTTTGTGTCTAAGTGCCCGAACTTTCAATAATTTAAAGTTGAGCACCAGAGGACTTGTGGAGTAGCTCAGATTATCAAGATTCCAGAATGGAACTAGGAGATGATAAATATGGAATTCATTACAGGCCTACTACGGTCCCACAAACAACATGATTCTATTTGGGTGATTTTGGTCAGAATGATCAAATCAACCTATTTTTTGCTATTTAAGACTACGGACACCGTAGAAGATCACACCAAACTGTGTCTTAGAGAAATTGTGAGACTGCATGAAGTTCCTTTTTCTATCATCTCAGATAGGGGAGCTCAGTTCATTGCTGAATTTTAGAAGTCATTCCATAAAGGTTTGGGTTCAAGAGTGAAACTTAGTACTGCTTTTCATCCACAGATAAAAGGTCAGGCAGAGCGTACAATTTATACTTTGGAGGATATGTTGATAGCTTGTGTCTTCGACTTCAAAGGTAATTGGGATGATCATTTACCTCTTATTGAATTTGCATACAATAATAGCTTTCATTTGAGAATTCAGTTGGTTCCTTATAAAGCTTTGTATGGAAGAAGATGTAGATCATCAGTTGGTTGGTTCGAGGTTAGTGAGGCTGAGTTGATTGGACCAGACTTGGTTAATCAAGCTATGGAGAAATAAAAGATCATCAAGGAGAGGTTGAAAACTGCGTAGAGTCGTCAGAAATCCTACATTGATGTTAGGAGGAGGGATTTAGAGTTCAAAGTGCATGACTAGGTATACTTGAAGGTTTCACCCATGAAGGGTTTGATGAGATTTAGAAATAAATGAAAGCTTAGTTCCCGCTACATTGGTCCTTATCAGATTGTGAAGAGGGTTGATAAGGTAGCCTATGAATTGGAATTGCCCCCAGAGTTAGCAATTATTCATCTCGTGTTTCACATCTCTATGCTTAAGAAATATTTGGGAGATCCTTCGCTTGTTGTTCCAACTGAGAGCATTGGGGTGAAATATATTTGAGTTATGAAGAGATCCTGATTCAGATTTTTGATCATCAGGTTCGCAAATTGAGAACCAAAGAGGTAGCATCCGTCAAAGTTCTATGGCGGAATCAATTTGTTGAAGAGGCTACATGAAAAGCTGAAGAGGATATAAAGGCTAAATACCTGCATATTATACCTCCTAATGATGATATCGATGGTAATGTTCCCTTTTCCTATCTTTGATTTGAGGTTCATTCAGAATTTGAGTATTTGATATGCATTCCTAAGTTGGAGTAGTTGATTGTATGAATGTTTGAGTGTTGAGTTTTTGATTGTATTTGTGCCTGGAGTAAACCCTTAACTTGGACTTCATAAGGACGAATGATCCCAAAAGAGAGATATTATAACACCCTGTGTTATCCTAAACTAGGCTCGATAACCTAAACTAGGCTCGATGACGATGAGAAAAGTTTGAGGAAAAGAATTGAGTTTGAGGACCACGAGTGTCCTCTATGATTCGTAGAGGTTTCTACAAGTTGTAGAGATGATTCGTAGATCTTACCAACAATTAGTGGAATTGTGGAATTGAAAATACTCCCTATGAATTGACCTTATGACTCGTAAAGACATTGACGACTCATAGGAATGAGTCATAAAGTTGTTGCTTGACTTCTGACAAACATTAGCCTCAGTTCTTTATGTACGATTCGACAGGACGAATCATAAGAAGGACTACGAGTCGTAGAAATGATTCGTAGAATCCACTTAACACTTAGTTAAATTTTGGAAAGAGAAGTCACTCCTACAATTTCAAATAACAAGCCGTAGAAGTTCCTATAGGTCGTATAAATGACCTGTAGAGAAACTTTAGAGACTCATTATTTCAGGTTTCTAAGAAGCCTATAGGATGAGTTGTGTTTACGACTCATCGAGATGTTTACAACTCATCGAATTGAGTCATAGACCCCAACATTCTTCATCCCATTTTCTACGATTGAAGACGACGACACATAAACTACTAATTTTAGGTATATTAGTCTTTTTCCACCTCTCTGAAACTAAAACCCCAATATTTTAGGACTAAATTAAGTCCCTTATCAGTATCCTAAATGCCTAAACTCTCATTAACACTTAGACTAATTGAGAGTGATAATTTAGAAAAGTGGAGAAAGGCTAGGGTTTGAGTTCTTCAAAAGAGGTCTTCAACTTTTGAATTTTCTTCAAGTTTTAGGTATGTAAGGCTACCCATAACGTGGATTGAGTTCATCCATGTGCCCTACATCTTCAGGTTTTCCTAGTTTAGATAAGTTTCAAAGTCCCATGAATCAAGTTCTTGAGGTATCTATCATTCCTATTGAGATCGTATGTAAATTTCTTTGTGTTATCGGGTATGTGTTATGTTATTCTTTGATGAGTTTCTTGAATTGAGTCGTGTGGAGAGTGTGGGTTCGTGCTTGTATTCACATGAACTCTAATTGAGATTTCATTGTACATTATGCATTGACGGAGTTTTAAACAATGAGTTTTGAACATTTTGCATTAAGTATTTTATGAATTTATTTTAAGTTTAAAGAATTACATGTGTGATCTTTGATTGAGAAAGAGTTTGAGTATGAGTTGAGAAATCTTTTGAGTAGCATCTTGACCATGAGCTCTTTAAGTTAAACAAGTTGAGCAATATTTCATTAAAACGTGAGAAGTCAAATTATATTTTATTTCAAATGCATTCTTTGAGTTGAGATGAGTTAAGTTTTGAGTTAAGTCCAAAAGATATTTAGCGAGTATTTTGAGTATTTTACTCACTTGATGTATATGAGTCTAAAAAAGTATTTTGGGAGTAGTATTGAGTACTGATGTGGGGTGAGCCCATATACTATATGGCTAGCGTATGGTAGAGGTTAAACCTCTCAAATCCCAAAATAATGGACTGTTATTTATTTTGAATCCATTGAGTTGAGTGTCCTTTACCCTGGAAAGGTATTGGACAGCTGCGACAACGACAACTCTTAAGCGTTGTATCATCACTAGCTCATAAGTGATGGTTGTCGGTTAGAGAACCTCCCACGGAGTAAATTATCACTTTTTATATGAAGTTATATCGCTTATTGCATATTATTTAAAGCATTATATTATTCTACTTCATGCCTTATTAAGTTGAGTATTTTCAGAATAGAGCGCTATGAGTTGAGTTAAGTTGAGTATCGTCAAGTAAGTTTCTTTTTAGCCATTTTACATACTCATACATTCCATGTACTAAAGCCATTTGACCTTCATCATTTTATGATGCAGATATAGGTGATAGAGGTTCTCAACAAGCGTATCGTTGAAAATTGGATCCAACTCAGCTTTTGGTGAGACCTCCTTGCATTCGGAGGGCTTCATATTTATTTCCTTCGCTGGTCATTCTGTTGATATTCATTTGAGGTAGCCTTGGACTTGTCTTGAAATCTCTCTAGTATTGAGTTAGAGGCTTCATGGACAGAGACTTTGTTAAATTAGATGGGTTTTTTTTCCAGAGTTTGTTTTTAAAAATTAACTTCAGTATTGAGTATATGATATTGAGACACATCATGTTTGAGAAATCTTCAGCATATTAAATCATTATTTTAATATTTTGAGTGCTCACTTGAGATATATGTCTTTTGAGTTATATTAAACTTTATGGTGAGAGTTTGGTCTTCAAGTGCCGGCCGCGTCTAGGGTACCCTCCTGGGGTTTGATATACTATTCTTAAGTACTATGGAAAATGTGTTTCAGTGTTCAATACCAACACCAAAATCATTGATTCAAGTGTTTCAGAGCATATGTGTTTTGATTCTGGATCTTTTATTTCCTTAACAACTCTTCATGTGCCTTTGAGTCTTACCTTGCCTAATTCTTTCATGATTATTGTTACTTATATAGGGTGTGTTTCTATTCTTCCAAATTTAATTCTCGAAAATGTTCTTCATGTTCCTATTTTCAAGTATAACTTGTTCTCAGTTCATAAGTTATCCTACCTATACAAATGCCATCTCTTAATTACTCCTAGTGGTTGCATCTTACATGACGCGTAATGAAAAACACTCAAGCATTTGGTGAAGTAAATGAGGAATTATACTTGTTGTAGTAGTTTCTGTTCAAAAGGAAGGAATTCCAATTCTGGCTCTAGTTCAGTTTTTTTCTAGTTCCAATTTTAGGAAATGCTATTCCTAATGTTGATACTTCGCATGCAAGATTGAGACATTTGCCTTATTCAGTAATAAAAAAGTCCAGTTTCATTCATTTTTCTTCAAAATCTATTTGTGTTTGAGATGTTTGTCCCAAAGCTAGGCAAACAAGGCTCCCTTTTCCTATTAGCACAATACAATCTAAAAGATGTTTGATGTAATACATATTTACACATGGGGTCCTTATATGTGTTCCACCTACAATGGATATAGGTATTTCCTTACCATTGTAGATGATCATAGCAAGGGAACCTAGACATTTTTGCTAAGTTCTAAGAGTATTTCTTTTCCCACTCTAAGGAATTTTTTAATTATGATTTAGAGGCAATTAAACATCAAAGTGAAGTGTATTAGGCCTGATAATACACTGGAAATGGAAAAAGGTACCCAAAAAATTCTTTTTCTCCATTCCCAAGGCATTCTCCATCAAACATCATGTATAACCACTCCTCAATAGAATGACGTAGTGGAAAGGAAGCATAGATACCTCTTGAAGATTGCTAAAGGTATTTTATTTCAATCTAAGCTAAATGTTTCTTATTAGGGAGAGTGCATCCTCACAACCACACATTTGATAAATAGACTCCCTCAAGTGTTCTAAGGAAAAGACTCCATATGAGGTACTTTTTGGTAACAAGCCTAAGTATGAGGATCTAAAACGTTTTTGTTGTTTGTGTTATACTAATACTTTATCTCAAAATAGGACAAAGTTTGATCCAAGAGTAACTTCTTGTGTCTTTATTCGCTATTCTCAAGGATAGAAAGGATATAAGCTTTTGGATATTCAATCCAAAAAAGTTTTTATTTCAAGTGATGTTCACTTCTATGAACATATCTTCCCTTTTGCTTCTAAGCAAACCACTAAAACAAACCCTTCCTTTCCAAAAATCCCAATTTTCCAAGATGATGAGCCTTCTGGCCAATATATTTCACAAACTTCTCCTATTCAACTAGATGACACACCTAATATTACTCCGTCATCATCATTTCATCAAACATTAACATATACCAACTTGATTCTCCTTCAAATTTGACCTCAACTTCTCCACATCCTTTAGAACCTTACAAATCTAATCCTTCTATACCACACAACCCCACTCAATCTTCTCTTTTTTCCACACCACCACCAGTGTTAATGAGAAAATCAGGCAGATTAAGTCAAAAGCCTACTTACTTAGCAGATTATATTTGTAATTCAATTTCTTGATAGATATGACTAATGCTTGTTTTGTTCATACTAACAAGGTAACTACCTTTTATTTTAGTGCTTTGTCTCTCTCTAATCAACATGTTTTCATTCTATCTCTAATATTTTGGAGCCTAGTAATTTTGCACAAGCTTCACAACATGCTGGTTGGACTGAGGCTACGTAGCAAGAACTTGACGCATTGGAATTAAATCACACTTGAAAAATTGTTGAGCTTCCACAAGAAAAAAAGGCACTTCCCTGTGGGTGGGTTTACAAAGTGAAACAAAGATTTGATGAAATTGTTGAGAGACTTAAAGCTAGACTAGTTGTGAGGGGGGATATTCAACAAGAAGGAGTGGACTATATTGAAACATTTTTTCCAATGGTCAAAATGACCACCATCAGATGCTTACTTACAATTGTTTTCAAGAAAGGTTGGAAGGTGAATTAGTTAGATGTCTCTAATGCTTTTCTACATGATAACCTATAGGAAGAAGTATTCATGAAGTTTCCTGCCGGTATGCCTTGTCCTCACCCTAGATCAGTCTGTCTATTGAAGAAATCACTCTATGGGTTAATTAAACCAAACATCTAGACAATGATATGATTAGTTGAATGATTCTCTTAACTTTAGACCTTCTCCATGAGTTTGATTATACAGGCCCTGAGGTTTCTTCACCATATGACTCCTTAGACCAAATTGTTTGTCTGATAGAGAATTCATACCCAATCATTCAATATACCGGCATCTAGTTAGGAAGCTTAATTATTTAACCCACACTAGACTAGATATTTTATTTGTTGTTCTAACTTTGGGCCAGTACATGCAACACCCCAAGGACTCACACTTTTCAGCTACTCTTTGTGTTCTTAGATACCTCAGAACAGATCCTAGTAAGGGAATAATTCTCTCTTCAGAACCCACTTTTGATCTACTTGCATTTTGCAACACAAATTGGTATTCATGTAAAGATTCTCACCGATCTATAAGTGGTTTCTTCATTTCCCTTGGAGGAGCTCCCATATCCTGGAAATTAAAGAAACAAATGCATGTTTCCCTCTCTTTTGCTGAAGCAGAATACTGGTCAATGCATCATGTAACAACATAAATCACATGGGTGGTGCATGTCCTTGAAGATTTGCACGCACCACCAACTTTACCAGTCATTGTGCATTCAGATAGTCCTGCAACTATCAATATTTTAAAAAATTCAATCTTTCACGAAAGAAAAAAGCATGTAAAACTAGATTGTCATTTTGCGGGACAACATTTTATGTCTGAGTTGATTACTTTGTCTTTCATTCCATCGGAGCATCTAGTCGCCGATCTGTTTACTAAGCTTCTCTCCGAAGTTTCTCACCAAAATTTATTGAACAAATTGGGGTTTATCTCTACCTACTCCAATTTGAAGGGGGGGGGGGGGGGTATTGAAGTAGACCACTCATTTCTTAGCAATAAATCAAAGAAGAAGATCACAAGAAAATATGAAAAAGATGAAATGAAGAAGGAAAGAAAAAAAGACTTTTCAGACAAAGCAAATATTTCATCAGACAAGCTGAATTCTTTCCTGAATCTGTCATCTGCCAATTTGGAGTATTCTCTACCTTTGATCACAAATAAACAACGATTAATATTGACCCTGGCCAGCCGGAAGCATAGAAGAAATTGAAAGCTTCCTTATGTGCAAGGCACATGATAGAATAAGTTTGTTAGAATTTTGTTATAATACACACAAATAGAAATAGAACATGTGTACAGTAAATTTCTTTTATTCCAAGTAATATTTTGTACATATACAAAACATGGAATGAAATAAAGATTATCAGAAAATTTCTCAAATATTTTCTCTTTGGTAGAACAAAAGATGCAACTCTTGCCCAACACATGAAACACGTGCTCCCACCACTTGCTTGAGTCCAAAATATTTGTTTTGATGAAAATCGGCAAAAGGTTTTTAATTGAAATATCTTGTAAAAACTATTTTGTGAAAAAATATTTAGTGATTTTTAGACTAGTTAAAATTAAAATTGTTTTTCTAGCGCCAAAGGACTCTTGTTCTAGATAGAATTGTGCTTTTAAAAGAAAAGGATATTAAAAAATGAACTTGTTAATACCATAGAAGATGTACTATGTGATTTGTTTTTATGCCTTTAACTTTCTTATTATTTAATTTATGGTCTATTTACCGAAATATTCACTAAACCTAGTTGCAAATTTACAACAGTCCCTATAAATTAGAAATCTTTGTTAAAAAAATCCGAGTACATAATCACAATCCAATTGTTGGTGAAATTACAAGATTACAAATTACAATTGAAAATTAAAATGAAGAAATTAACTTCACTTCTTGGCTGAGGCACAGATATCTCGCTCTCATCTCGCTATCTTTAAGGAGATTCAAGCCCACTGCAGTAAATCGTTTCACTGGTCCAGCAGTAGTCCTCTTGACTTGTCCCCTCCAGGATACAACAGTCTTATTACAAAATGTAACTCAATAAACTCTGGACAAGAGTTGAGTTTAAAGCTCCACACAAAGAACACCTCCCTTCAACTAATAAGAATTCTCTTTTTAGACAAACTTAATTCTCTCAATTTTTTCTTCTCTTATCTTACTTTTCAAAACAAAGAAGACCTCTCTATTTATAGGAGAAAAAATTATACAAAGATGAAAAAATAATGGAATGCCATCATTATCATCATTTAGTGCACCATTATGATTTAGTGCACCACTTATTAGTGATAATTATGTTAAAAATACATAATGGAATGATTTAGTCTTGCACTAACTAAAATATCTATTTTCTTCACGAGTTAAAATTCCTCCAAGTTCACAAATATCAGTGTGAACTAATTCTAATAAATCAGTTTTTCTTTCAACTTGAAAATGATGTCTTTTGTGATTTTGACTTTACTACAAGTTTTACACTTTTCAAAATTCTTTTTAATCACTGGGATTAATCCTAAACTACTCATGATTCCAATATAACGATCATTAATATGACACAAACGAGCATGCCAAAAATTAGTAGAAAAAAGCATGTAAACAGAAGTAGAAACTTTATTCATTTCAACATTCAGTTTAAACATCCCATCACAAGCATATCCCTTTCCCAGAAAAATACCCTTTTTCACAATTACATATTGATCAGATTCAATAATCTGTTTAAAGCCTGCTTTATTAAGAAGAAAACTAGACATCAAGTTTTTTCTCATGGAAGGAGTATAAAGTACATCTTTCAAAGTTAATGCTCTTCCAGAGGTAAAACAAAATTCGACATCTCCCATTCTAAGCACTTGTGTAGTATGAGAATCACCGAGCATGATGGTTTTGGGCTCTCCAAAGGGAGTATATTTTTTAAACCAATCTTTGTCATAACAGACATGACAGTTTGCACCAGAATCAGCCCACCATCCATCAACATTCTCAACCATGTTTATGTCTTTAATCATTGCCACAAAAGGCTCTTCGATAACGTTTGCCTGAGGTGTAGGACCACATTTCCTGTATCTGCAAAATCGAGCAATATGCCCACTCTTGTCACAGACAAAGCACGGTCATTTATCGTACACTTGTTGATTTTGTGCTTGGCTATTTTCACCATTATTTTCTTGGAAAGTCTACCATTATTTTTCTTGAACTTTTTCTTCTTAGGCTTCAAAGAGGTATTTTTGTTAGATTCAGGAGTAACATTTTTTGAAGTAACTAAATTTACCTTTGTTGTGATGTTGCTCTCTTCATTTTGTAAAAGTGCATCTTGGCCCCTTGCCTCTTCTTCCATGCGGATTTTCATTATTAAAGTCTCAAGAGAGGTTTTCTTTTGTTTGTGGTGCATAGTTTTTTGAAACTCCTTCCGTGAAGGTGGAAGTTTGTCTATTATGCCACAAACAATAAGGTTATCTCCAATTTTGACTTCCTCGGACCTGATCTCTCCAATGATCATTATAAAATCTTGAGCTTGGTCTATCACTGATTTGTCATCCACCATTTGGAAACGAAAAAAGTGGCTAGCAACATATTTTTTTGCTCCAGCTTCTTCGATATCATATTTACTCTGCAATGCTTTCCATATTTTCTTTCCACTACAGTAAGTTCTATCATAATAATCATAAAAATTATCAGATAGACAATTAAGAATATAATACCAATACTTATAGGAATTATTATTGTACTTTTCCACTTTCTCTTGATGAGAAATAAGTTCATCATTATCAATGGAGAGGATGTCAACTTTATTAGGATTTTTCTGAGTTAACACATATGAAACATTGAGAAGACTTAAGTAGAAAAGTACTTTAACCTTCCACCTCTTGAAATGATTACCATTGAACCAAAATAGCTTGTTTAGATCTCCCATCTTGATATACGCATATTTTTCAATTGTAGCCATTTGAATCTCCTTAAAATTATTGGTGAAATTACAAGATTACAAATTACAATTGAAAATTAAAATGAAGAAATTAACTTCACTTCTTGGCTGAGGCACGAATATCTTGCTCTTTTTAAGGAGATTCAAGCCCACTGTAGTAAATCGTTTCACTAGTCCAGCAGTAGTCCTATTGACATGTCCCCTCCAGGATACAACAACCTTATCACAAAATGTAACTCAACAAAATCTGGACAAGAGTTGAGTTTAAAGCTCCACACAAAGAACACCTCCCTTCAACTAATAAGAACTCTCTTTTTAGACAAACTTAATTCTCTCAAAATTTTTTCTTCTCTTATCTTACTTTTCAAAACAAAGAAGACCTCTCTATTTATAGGAGAGAAAATCATACAAAGATGAAAAAATAATGGAATGCCATCATTATCATCATTTAGTGCACCACTTATTAGTGATAATTATGTTAAAAATACATAATGGAATGATTTAGTCTTGCACTAACTAAAGATGATAATGAAAGACATTTTATGCACTAATGAAAAATAGAATAAAGATGACATTAAATGTCATCAATGAACAATTGCTAAAATTGCAATTTAATAAAATGTTAAAATGCCCACACAACACCAATTTAACCCCTCTTGTTTAGTATGAATATCTTTTTAACAAGGCGGCCGCCTAAAATTAAAGATACGGGGCATATTAAAAGTTCAGAAAATCTGGTACAAAAGATGAAATTCTTGTCACACTTTATACATATAATAATACTACCACTTGCCAATATTAATTTGAAATAATAGAGAAACTTTGGTCCCCAAAAAACAAACCTACCCAAATTGTCCAAATCAGCATCAATGGATGTGGTGCAGTTAATTAGAGATTTCGGGTTCGAGCCTTGGTTATGAAAAAATTCTTATTAAAAAGCGTTATTCCTTAAATGGGATCGTACATAACGTGAATCCGAATTAGTCGGACTTCGAATGAAAAACAATTTTTTTTGTCCAAATCGTTACCCATTTTAAGTCGTTTAATAGTTATCTTTACAGGCCCTATATACGGTTCTTCATTATTGGTACTATATCAATGATAGACGTTCAGAATGGGGCCTCCATGCACATTCAGATACGTAAAGCTCAAGTTGATCGATCCGTGCTTACTTTAGTTGATGCAGACCACTTTGGAGTTTAGATATTTTAATTTATTTCAAAAACAGTTATGATATCTTGTTTCGAATACAATTTAGTGTTTAGATATTTTGCGAACTAATTATTTAAACGATTAAAAATATCATAGTTATATATACAAAAGCGACCTTTGAATATTTCATCGTCTCCATTAAGAAATACGTGTGTTATAAAAGTAATTAACACGTATATTATCCAGGATCAGATCCTCTCTATGAGCAACAAAATATCTTTATTAAAGTTTGAATACGTATTACGTACATAATTTTGCCATTTAGAAAAAGATTTCAACGGAACAAACTCGATTTCATCTCGATTCCGTCTTTTCTTTAACTATTAAATACATATTTAGTCGGCAAAAACATTTATCTCACTACAACAAAAATAAGGCAATAGATATGTACATTAATAAAGAACATATTTAGCGCTAATTAAGTTATTGCCATTAATTAATTATCGCTAAAGAATATTTTTAGTGCAGTGTCCTAATATAATAATAACGTGTATGCATTGGCTGCTATAAATTGTCTAATTTATTCAGTTGAACTTTTCTGACTACAAACAACATCATGATTCATGCAAATTAAGGAGTGGACCTACGTACCACGAATTAATGTTCGTCAAACGTATGGGAAAAACAAGATTAAGCATGTTATTTAGGAAAAATCTAAACATCACGTGAATTAATCTTCACTAATGCTAGATAAATGAGTCCACATTTTCATAACTCGTTTAATTCTCTTATATTTTAGTTATAGTTTAAATAGGTAAAATTTAAACTCAATTCATAGAAATATAGATATTCATGAATAAAATATGAATTAAACTAATGGATTAAGCTGTGAAACATACTCTATAACAGACTGGTCGGATGATTCTTTACTTGAGTCATTATATCCGGTCTTTGTATAAATATAATAGACGTTTCATTTTAACCTTTATCATCTTATTAGAGAAGCATTTAGGTGTACTAATCTGTTCAATTTGTTAGCATTGATTCAAGCTAGTTAGAGGCAGCTTGAAGAGGCGGTTAGCTCAATATTCAATATTTGGGGTGAATGACTCGGGGGTAATTCTTATGGATTACTCTTGTAATTAATTGGGGAACTTAGATAAATCCTCTTATTTAGGAGTAAATTATTTAGATACACTCTAGTTTGTAATATTACGTATTTTACCACATTTTTGTATGTTCAAATATATTCAGATACATTCATATACATGTATCTCTGGATAATTTAGGTGTAATTTGTTTTAGATACATTATATCCAAGTTGATTCGCATTTGTTTGGGATTCAAATAAATAATGCCTGCCTCCCTCACCTCTCTCCCATATCACTCGCCACTCTCGCGTGTATCTGATATTTCAAATACATGTGAATCACACCAGATACATACATATACATGTATCTTCTATGTATTTAGTGTGATTCGTATGTATCTGAGATAGAAGAAGCATGTTGCGAAGATGCCGATATTAGGTGGATGTGTTGTCATATTAGGAGCAATAAGTTTATAAATGAAGATATCTAAAATAAAATGGGAATGACCTCTGTGGTGGCCAAGATGAGGAAAGCCAGACTGAGATGGCTAAGACATGTAAAGAGGAGATGCATAGACTCACCAATGAAGAGGTGCAAGAAATTGGTTATAGAGGAGACGAAACAAAGGAAGTTTAGGCCAAAAAAGTATTGGAGAGAGGTGATAAGAAATGATATCATGAAACTTCAGGTTACTAAGGATATGACCCTAGATAGGAGGTTGTGGAGGGCACATATCAGGGTAGAATCTTAGAAGGTAGTTTTCATGACCCAAGCCTAGGGCCTAGACGTGACACGGTGAATGAGGAACCCAAAGATACCTCACCCAAGCCTCTTAACATTCATTTAGCCTTTCATAGGTAAAGAAAAATTAAATGACAAGTGGAATTAAAAAAGGGAAAGTGGGACTATGGGAAAACATCATATCAAACATCAATATTCAAGACTCACATTACATTTGTCCAACAATACCTCTAGTCTTAGACTTGGCGGGGGCTAAGACATGTCCCTAACTCACCTACAACAAAAATAGAAATGAAGTATCATGATAGATGCCTAAAGATCTCAACATAACATAAGCTAGAAAGAAAAGGAATATTGTTCCCAAAACATGGGAACTCACCAAGAGTAGCCTTCAAATGATCCCAACTAGCCACGTGGAGGAGAACGAGGAGGAATGCCGATCCCTACATGGTAATATCATGTAGGCAAAAGAGCGTGTGTTAGTACTTTGAATGTACTAAGTATGTGAGCAATGCAATGCATGGTACCATAATGTGCAATTGACCAAGTTAGAAAACATACTAAGTAAATCATTAAAGCATGATAGTAATTCATGAACAACCTCAAGGCAATTTGAAAACTATAATGGAACCACGTGAAAATATAAACATTATAGTGATAATCATAAGTCAATGTAATAATTCATTTGCCTTATAAAATGCCATGAGACATAACGAGAATTGTAATCATAGTAATAGTCATGAATCATAGTAGGGTATATACCATAAACCTTTGTGAGGAAAAATTTCAACCTTGGGAGATCATGGAATTGTGTGACAGTGTGAGAGATACCGTTAACCGACATAAACCATGTTAGATATAACATGAAGTCCCGATGTTATCCTACACTAGAAGAGGTGGAGACTACTTGCCAAGGTAGACTCTTTCATGCCAAATGTGGATCCCCTAAGCTACATGAAGGATCATGATAATGCTTAATGTTGATTGTGGTTTTGATGATTTAACAAAATGAAGGAACAAGTAAGGGACCTGATCTCTTTGAGGAATCGAAGATTGAAAATGACAGCAAACAACAGTACTAAATAGATCCTGCTAAATCTGTAGGTCTGTTGTGTGCACGGCCGAGTCCTTGTGCAGGAGGACAGTTGTTGACCCAATGGAAATTGTCCAACACTGTGTATATCATTTATATATATACATTCTTTATAACCATTCTCAGTTGGCTTTTTGGAATTACTGAAAAAGGAAAAACAATTGAAGCTCATGCTCTCAAGAATCTAAAATCTGCTCTTGAAGAAGATGAAAGGCCTGATAGAGTTATCAGTCATTTTGTTTTTATTTTAGAGTCATGATTTCTTGGTCTTAATCTTGTAAGGTCTATTCTTAATCTATAAAGAAAGTTAGATTATTTCATTGTGTGTTTCATTGTTTGTCTTGTCAAAATAACTAGTGTAAGTTATGGAGACTACTTGAAGTCTAAGTCAGCTAGAAGTCTAGTGAGTTAGTAATCAATAGAGTTATTACTTCAGATCTGAGTGAAACAGAGTTGTTACATAGAGAGGGAAGGTATTATGAGTGCAATTTCTAGATTGCAAGAACTTGTAATCTAAATCTTTGGCTTAGTTGTTTAGTGAAGATTAGAGGTGAAATCCTATGAGATAGGTCATTTTTTCTCCCTTGAGCAAGGAGTTGCCACGTAATATCTTGCGTCTAATTTTACACTCCCGTTCTTTAGTTTTATGCACTGATTTCTGATTAGGGACCTGGTCCTAGAAGTTTGGTGGAAGCATACATTCTAACAATTACTATCAGAGAAGGTTCTATTTGGTTAACACAAAGAGAAGTTCCTATAAGAATGGCTACTCCACTTAATTTGGAAGAAGTTTAGTATTCAACCAGACCCACTCGATTCGATGGACAATTCTAAAGCTGGTGGAAGACTTGTATGCATGATTTCCTCATGGCTGAAGACAATGAAATTTGGGACATTGTTCTTGATGGTCCTTATGTTCCTATCATCGAGGAGAAAGAAGGAGAGATCACTAGTATTGCTCCTAAAACTGGTAGGCAGTACAATGAGGCTGATAGAAAGAAGATTGAGAAGAACTACATGGCTAAAAAGTTGCTTGTGTGTGGCATTGGAACTGAAGAGAACAACAGATTCTCTGCCTATGAGTCTGCAAAAGAAATTTAGGACTATTTGAATACTGCTCATGAAGGAACTGAGCAAGTAAAAGAATCAAAAGTGAGCATTCTGATCACTCAATATGAAAATTTTACCATGAAAGAAGGAGAGTCAATCTATGACATGTACACCAGGTTTTCCTTCATTATAAATGAGCTTCGAAGCCTGGGATAACCAATTCATCCCAAAAAATAAGTTAGAAATATTTTAAGGATTCTTCCTAAGTCATGGACTAGCAAAGTTGATGACATAACTGAAGCTAAGTACCTGAAGGTTCTCACTATGGATGCCTTGATTGAGAGTCTCTAAACCCATGAACTGAATCGAGCACAGGAGGGTCTGAAGAAGGAGACAAAGTAGGAGAAATCACTTCCTCTAAATATTACTCCTAGTGAACTCTTACCCGAAGATGAAGATATGACCTATTTGTCAAAGAGATTTCATAATATAGTGAGAAAACATTGAGGGTTTGCAAAGAAGGTCAACTCTAGTCGACTTGCAAATATCACAGATCTGAGTCACAAATGTGGGAAACTAGGGCACTTCATCAGAGATTTCCTAATGCATAAGATGATGTATAAAGACTATGTCAAAATTGGAGGAGACAAAAAAAAGGGACCTGGTTCTTGATAACAAGGGAAGAAAGGCTGAAGCTGACTATGTTGTCAAGAAGGCTCTTGCTATATGGGGAAACTCCTCAAGCGACTTCGAGGAGTCTACTCATCCAGAAGATTCTTCTATGGTAGCAGTAAAAGATGATAAAGAAGTGTTTGACTCACTATTTGCATTCATGGCACAATCAGATGACGAGGAAGCTGACGCAGAAGATGAAATAGAGGTAACTTTTACTGATCTTAGATAGAAATTGCACATATACTCTGCTAAAAAATTGAGAAACTTAGCAGCTGTCTTGATAGACTCAGTCATAGAGTCACAAATGAGAAGGAAATGATGAATAGTACTATAGACATCTTTCAAGATGAAAAGATTGCTCTAGTTGCTCAAATATCAGATCTGGAAGAGCAAATCATGGTCCTGCTAGTTAATAATGTGGAGCTTGATCTTAAGCTAGAGAAATTGAACAAAAGGAGTAGAAATTACAAAAATAAATCTAGAGGTGTACAAGTTTTGGTTGAAGAGAAGCTAAAGGACGCAGAGATGAAAATATTTGATCTGAAAGAACAGATAATGGTCTTAGTAGCTGATAATATAGAGCTTGATCTTGAACTCAAGAAGTTGAACAAGAGCAGTGAAAACTGCAATAATGAAGCTAACAATGTAGAGCCTGAACTTGAAGATAAGTTGAATGAATTTGATGTGAAGTTAGTTATGGCTCTTGAGTGAAATGCCCAACTTGAAAAAGATCTTGTCCAGGCAAAAGAAGAGCTGAAGAAGTCTCTGAAATAGACTACTTTATCAAAAATGCTTGAAAATATGACCAGTTGAGGGTACAATGGTGGAAGAGGACTTGCAATCTTGAACATCAGTCCTGCTCACAATTCTTATAGCAAGTATGTGTCTGTATCCGACAATCTCTTGTGTCTCCATTGTGGAAAGAATGGTCATCTGAATAATGACTATTTAGCCTGGAAAAGATCTCAGGAAAATTTCTCAAACTACGTTAAACAAAAATCAAAATAGAGCAAGGGACGTGGTCTTAACTCTAGAAACAAGAGCACCAAAAACTCTCTGATAGTGTTGTTATCTGATTATTGTGGACTCAAATTGAAATGGGTTCCCAAATCTAACATCTAGCATGTGATGTAGGGAAGTGACAACTAGTATTTGTTCTATGAAAAGTGCATGAACAAAGCAGATGACTAAAAAGATTTTAAAAAAAACTTTCTCTCACTCAAGGCACTTTAAGGTAGAGGTATCTCATTTGGTAATGATTCTCTAAAGAAAGAAGTGACTTAAGGATATGACGCAAGGATTGGATTAGTGATCAGATGTGGATGCAAAGTATGCTACCAGGCTGACAAGAAAGAAAATATCAGGCATGACTTATTTTCTGAAACCATTTCTCAATCCTTGGGAACTAAGAAGCAAAATTTTGCTTTGTTAAAGCTGAACTGATTTAATCTAAAGGTCACAACTCTCATTGACTATGATCAGAATTGTAACACCCCTCAAACTTTTTCCCAAGATTTAGGCCTTCTTTGTACATATGTGGGGCCCATCGTATTTATTTCGAAGTACGTGCTTGATTTAAGATGAGTCCTAGAGGAGTTTAAGAGCGTTGGAGGTGATGTGGGGTCATTGAGGACCCCTAGGACCGAGCTAAGTCCAAAAGATCCGTCGTGGCTAAGTTTAGGACGAGTTCACGTAAGGGTCGACTTTCAATGACCCTATCGTTTGAAAGACTTTAATCCGGGTGGCCCACGACCTATCAAATTAAAGGTCGTCGAGTCTTCTTTCCAACGCCACCAAGAACGTAGATTTTGGAGTTCGGGGCCAAAAGATATGACGATTCGAAGACGAACTAGCACGATAGGGACTTCATTTTATCCTGGGTTACCACTGCTGGGGAAATGGCCCTAGCGCCGTAAGGGCGCGACGCGCCACTATCGTGCCAGGAACATGCCTCAGTAGTTTGGTCCCTGGCGCGACGTGCCACTAAAAGTGTGCAGGGTTTTTCAGGCCAAAATCCCAGAATTCAGAACAATGGGCTTGGCGCTGTAAGGGCGCGACGCGCCACTATCGCGCCAGAAACATGCCTCAGTAGTTTGGTCTCTGGCGCGGCGCACCACTATGAGGTGTGCAGGTTTTTAGGCGTAATTGGCCTTGGCGCTGCAAGGGCGCGATGCGCCACTATCGCGCCAAGGGCGTTTTGGCCTAATTTTTCAGAATTTTGGAGGAAGGGCAATTTGGGAATTGTCCCAAATTATATATACCCAAGCCTTGTATATTTTGGGACCATTTTCTTCAGCCCTCACTCTCTCTCTAAAAGCCCTAGCTCCTCTCTCTTCTCTTCTTCTCCATTTCCAACAAAAAAAGAGTCCAAGAACTTCAAGATTTGAGTCCTCCATTGAAGACCCAACTACAAGGTTTTCTTTAAGTCTTCACTAAGGTATGTAAGGCTAACCAAAACATGGGTTGAGTCCACCCATGTGCCCTATTCTTGTCTTGAGGTTAGATATCCATGAAAAATGAGTTTCTTGGTATGGTACATGTTTGAATGAACTTGGTCTCCATTTTATTTAATTATTTATGTGCCAATGTTGTTGAGCTAAGAGGTTCCTAAAATGAGCCCTTATGTGAGTATGAGATGATGAAGGAATGAGTTGCTAAATATGTTTTACTGATCTTCTTAATTATGTAGATTTGATAAAGTATATTACTTTCTTAAAAATGTTGCCTATTATAAAAATGTCGATTTGAAATCTTGAAGATGTGGTGAGTCATGAGGATTTTCTCAAATGGATGAGGTAATGATTGATTATATCTAGATGATGTTATACATGTGCATTTAAAGCTTCCTTGAAGATATGATTGAGATTGAGCATTGAGATTGATATTTGATTGTGACAGAGTTGATGAGTCAACAAGGTTGTAATGAGACTTGTTGATATGAGTTGATTGAGTTGAGTTGATGGAGTTTTATGAGCATTTAGTCTTGGGAGGAGTATCGAGCACCGAATTGGGCAAGAGTATAGTCCATACTCGAACCCAATACCTGTGTTGCCAAACGTAGGGGGGATTGAATCGTTAAAGTCGGATGCTTCCCCGAGAGCTTTTGTCCTGACATTATAGGACCTGGTTGGATTGGATCCATGAGTGTTCGTTGTTCATGCCCTGGCAAGGTATGAACGGGCGTGGCAACGACGTCGTTTCGTTGTACCTTCACTGGCTTATAAGTGTTGGTTGTCGGTTAAGAGAAACTCCCAAGTAAGTGTTGATAGTACTCTGAGTCAGATTGAGTTGAATTGTATATGATTGGTCCAGTCTAAATCATATCCTTGTTTAGACTTAGGACATTTGATTGAGTTGTCATCCCTTTTGAGTTGAGCTCCCGAGTTGATTTATTCTTCCTTGATGTTCGTTGTATTCGGCCATTTTACATACTCGTACATGCCATGTACTGACGCCATTTGGCCTGCATCGTTTCATGATGCAGAGACAGGTACTAGAGATCATCAACCGGCGCTCCGTTGA
This sequence comes from Solanum dulcamara, assembly GCF_947179165.1. NCBI lineage: Eukaryota > Viridiplantae > Streptophyta > Magnoliopsida > Solanales > Solanaceae > Solanum > Solanum dulcamara. The sequence goes on from NC_077243.1 coordinate 23,581,933, forward strand.
AGATCAACTTACACTTTCAGCCAGTCGGTGAGTCCTCCTAGTTCCTGGAGGATATTGGGCCTTCCTGTACAGTTTTTGGATTGTCTCTTATTTATTTAGATTGTCGGTAGCCATGGGCTTGTCATTGGCACCTTTTAGACTTGAATAGAGGCTTCATAGACTAAGATGTGAGGAGGTCGAGCGGCCATCTTGAGGATTCCTATTTTGATTATCGTCTTGATTGTAAATATTTGGCCTTCGGCCCTTATGATATGAGAAGTATTTCTTAAATTGAGTTTTCTGCTAATAGAATGTGCTTGAATGAATGAGTGATTGTCCCAAGTGGTTCGCCCGGAGGTCAGAGATGGCCTTCGGGTGCCAGTTATGTCTAGGGTACCCTCCCGGGGCGTGACAAACATGGTATCAGAGCACAGAGTTCAAGTGTCCTAGGGAGTCCATGAAGCCGTGTCTAGTAGAGTCTTGCTTATGGGTGTGTTGTGCACCACACTTATAATCAGGAGGCTATAAGACATTAGGAATTATTTCACTTCTTTCATACTCTGAATTCGTGCGATGGAGTTAAACTCCATGAAACTTCCTTTCTAATTCGTGCGTTCATACGTTACAGATAATGCCTCCTAAACGTACCGCTAGCCAGAGGAATATTGATAATGCAGGGATACCACAGTTAGAGGCACGCCCAGCAAGAGCTAGAGGCCGACCCGCGAGATATGCGGAGGCACCTCAAGTGCCATCTACTCCACCTGCACCCACATCAGAAGCTGAATTTCGAGGGGCAATTGCCATGCTCACCCAACTAATGGCCGCCCGAAGTGGCAATCAGAGTTCGCCGACTCTCAGCTCTAGTTCCCAGGAACCATCTGCTGCCACTAGAATTAGAGACTTTCTGAGGATGAACCCACCGGCATTTACGGGTTCTAAGGTTGATGAAGATCCCCAGAATTTCATTGATGAAATGTGGAAGATTCTAAAAGCTATGCACGCTACAGAAATCGAGGGGGTCGAGTTGGTGTCTTATCAACTCAAAGATGTGGCAAATATTTGGTATAATCAATGGGAGTAGAGTAGAGGTGAAGATGCTGAACCTGCTAGATGGGATGAATTCAAGGGGGCTTTTCTTGACCACTTCTTTCCCCGAGAATTGAGGGAAGCGAAGGTGGAGGAATTCGTTAATCTGAAGCAGGAAGGAATGTCGGTTAAGGAGTATGGCCTAAGGTTCATCCAGCTGTCCCGGTATGCTCCAGAAATGATTCCTGATGTGAGGTCGAAGATGAGGAAGTTCATCTCCGGATTAGGGAGGCATGTGAAGAAAGAATGCAAGGCAGCATTGTTGATCTTGGATATGGACCTTTCCAGATTAATGGTGTATGCTCAACAGGTAGAGGAGGAGAAGAGGAAAGACAGAGAAGAGCACCTGAGCAAAAAGGCAAGGTCATCTGGGTATGAGAATGAACAGAGGCAAAGCAAGGGCAACAGGTCCTTCTTCCAGAAGAGGCCTTCCACCTATGCCTCATCTACCGCCAGCGCACCGATGCCGCAGGACAGGTATGATCGGCAGGGACAAAGTCGCCAGAATTTCAGACCCCAGGTTTCTCAATCCCCGGCCAGTGTAAGTCAGGGTTCGAAGGGAAAGCCACCATGCGGCAAGTGTGGTAGGCTCCACTTGGGAGAATGCAGAATAGGAAGGGTTGGTTGCTATAAATGCGGCCAAATGGGCCATCTTCTGAGGGAGTGTCCAACATGGGGGAACAGGGCCCAGTCCTCTGCCATCGCACCACCAGCTAGAGGAAATCAGAGGGGCGCTACTCTAGGTACGAGTGGAGGTACAAACCGCCTATATGCCATGGGTAGTCGCCAAGATCAGGAGAACTCTCCAAACGTCGTGACGGGTATGATTCGAGTCTCTTCCTTTGATTGTTATGTGTTGATGGATCCAGGTGCCACCTTATCTTTTGTAACTCCCTATGTGGCTAGTAAGTTCAATAAAATCCCTGAACGTCTTCTTGAGCCCTTTTGTGTGGCCACTCCTGTCAGTGATTCTATCTTAGCTAAGAGAGTCTATAGAGATTGCGCTGTGTCAATTCATCACAGGGACACCTTGGCTGACTTGGTTGAGTTAGACATGGTTGATTTCGACGTGATCCTTGGTATGGACTGGCTTTATGTCTGCTATGCCTCTATTGATTGTAGAACTCAAATTGTCACTTTCAGATTTCCGAATGAGGCCGTCATAGAATGGAGGGGTAGTCCTATTGCGCCTAAGGGTAAGTTTATTTCATACCTTAGGGCCAGGAAGCTAATCTCAAAAGGGTGTATCTATCACCTTATCCGAGTGAAAGATGACAGCATTGAGTCTCCATCCCTTGAGTCGGTTTCGATTGTCAACGAATTTCCAGATGTCTTTCCTGAAGATCTGCCTGGAGTCCCTCCTGATAGGGAGATCGACTTCGGGATTGATGTTCTTCCTGATACCCAGCCTATCTCAATTCCCCCATATAGAATGGCTCCGGCCGAGTTGAAGAAGCAGCTGAAGGACTTGTTAGATAAGGGATTCATTAGGCCGAGTGTCTCACCATGGGGTGCTCCGGTCCTATTTGTGCGGAAGAAGGATGGGTCCCTTAGAATGTGTATCGACTACAGGCAGTTAAATAAGGTCACCGTAAAGAACAAATACCCTCTTGCCAGAATAGATGACTTATTCGACCAACTTCAAGGTGCCACTTGTTTCTCAAAGATAGACTTGAGATCCGGCTACCACCAGTTGAAGGTGAGAGAATGCGATATTCCGAAGACTGCTTTCCGGACTCGTTATGGCCACTTTGAATTTTTGGTCATGTCTTTTGGGTTGACTAATGCTCCCGCTGCTTTTATGGATCTCATGAACCGAGTATTCAAACCGTACCTTGATATGTTTGTGATTGTATTCATAGATGATATTCTGGTTTACTCCAAGAATGAAGAGGAGCATGCCTATCATCTTAGAGTCGTTCTACAAACTTTGAGGGACCAGGTATTGTATGCAAAGTTCTCTAAATGTGAATTTTGGCTTGCATCGGTGGCCTTCTTAGGCCACATTGTATCTGGAGATAGTATTCAGGTGGATGCTCAGAAAATAGAAGCTGTGAAAAATTGGCCTAGACCCACATCCCCAATAGAGATAAGGAGCTTTCTGGGCTTGGCCGTGTACTATCGAAGGTTTGTAGAGGGATTCTCATCCATATCATCACCATTGACTAAGCTGACCCAAAAGAAGGCTAAGTTCCAATGGTCTGATGCTTGTGAGGAGAGTTTCCAAAAATTGAAGACCAAGCTAACCACTGCTCCTGTTCTAACCTTGCCCGATGGAACAGAAGGTTTTGTGATTTATTGTGATGCCTCCAGAGTTGGTTTGGGTTGTGTGTTGATGCAAAGGGGAAAGGTGATAGCCTATGCTTCAAGACAGCTTAAGCTTCATGAGAGGAATTACCCAACTCATGACCTTGAGCTGGCAGCTGTGGTGTTTGCACTTAAAACCTGGCGCCACTACCTGTATGGAGTGCATATCGATGTATTCACCGATCACAAGAGCTTGCAATACGTCTTTAGCCAGAAGGAACTCAACCTTAGGCAAAGGAGATGGCTTGAGCTACTCAAGGACTATGATATGAGCATCCTCTACCATCCAGGTAAAGCTAATGTTGTTGCTGATGCTCTTAGCAGGTTGTCTATGGGTAGCACTAGCCACGTGGAGGAAGGAAAGAGGGAATTGGCGAAGGAGGTACACAGATTAGCCCGATTGGGAGTTCATCTGGAAGAGAACAATGAAGGCAGAGTTACCATTCAGGATGGGTCTACGTCCTCACTTGTGGCAGAGGTGAAGGAGAAGCAAGACCAAGATCCCGTCCTTCTCCAATTGAAGGGAGGCGTTCACAAACAAGAGGTAATGGTTTTTACCCAAGGGGGAGATGGTGTGTTGCGGTACCAAAATAGATTGTGCGTGCCGGATGTTGATGATGTTCGAGAGAGGATTATGGCCGAAGCGCATAGTTCTTGATACTCTATTCATCCGGGTTCCACAAAAATGTACCATGACTTAAGAGAGAACTACTGGTGGAGCGGGATGAAGAAGGATATTGCGGAATTCGTTTCCAAATGCCCGAATTGTCAACAAGTGAAGGTTGAGCATCAAAGGCCCTGTGGTCTAGCCCAAAACATAGAAATTCCAGAATGGAATTGGGAGATAATCAACATGGACTTTATTACAGGCTTGCCGAAGTCCCGAAAGCACCATGATTCCATTTGGGTAATTGTGGATAGAATGACGAAATCAGCTCACTTCTTGGCGGTTAAGACTACTGACACCGCAGAAGAATATGCAAAGTTGTATATACAGGAGATCGTCAGACTGCATGGGGTCCCTTTGTCTATTATCTCAGACAGAGGAGCCCAATTCACTTCCCAATTTTGGAAATCCTTTCAGAAGGGATTAGGTTCGAGGGTGAACTTGAGTACAGCATTCCATCCCCAGACAGATGGCCAAGCAGAGTGCACAATTCAGACATTGGAAGATATGCTAAGAGCGTGTGTGCTTGACTTCAAGGGAAATTGGGACGATCACTTGCCTCTTATAGAGTTTGCATATAACAATAGCTACCATGCAAGCATTCAAATGGCTCCTTATGAAGCCTTGTATGGGAGGAGGTGTAGATCGCCCATTGGGTGGTTTGAAGTTGGTGAAGCCGAGTTGATTGGACCTGACCTCGTCCATCAAGCCATGGAGAAGGTACGAGTTATCCGAGAGAGGCTAAAGACAGCCCAAAGTCGCCAAAAATCGTACACCGATGTGAGGAGGAGAGACTTAGAGTTTGAGGTGGATGATTGGGTGTATTTGAAAGTGTCACCCATGAAAGGGGTCATGAGGTTTGGAAAGAAGGGGAAACTTAGTCCTCGATACATTGGCCCATACCAAATTTTGAGGCGGATCGGGAGTGTCGCTTATGAGCTGGACCTACCCTCAGAACTAGCTTCTATTCATCTGGTGTTCCACGTTTCAATGTTGAAAAAGTTCTTGGGTGACCCCTCATTGGTAGTCCCTATTGAAAGCGTTGGAATTAAGGATAGCTTATCCTATGAGGAGGTCCCAATCCAAATCCTTGATCGCCAAATTCGCAAATTGAGGAACAAGGAGGTCGCCTCAGTCAAAGTCTTGTGGAGGAACCAATTTGTTGAGGAAGCCACGTGGGAAGCGGAGGAAGCCATGAAGTCTAAATACCCACATATATTCGTGCCTACCGAGGAGAGCATTGAAGGTAATGACCACTTCCTTGACTCGAATTCATTCGTACCTTTTTGAGTTTTGATTGATATTTGATTGAGAATTTGATTGATTAAATGACTGAATTTTGATTGTGATTTGTACCCCGAGTCTATTCTTGGTTGCTCGTCATTCGAGGACGAATGATCCCAAGGGGGAGATAATATAACACCCCTCAAACTTTTTCCCAAGATTTGGGCCTTCTTTGTACACGTGTGGGGCCCATCGTATTTATTTCGAAGTACGTGCTTGAGTTAAGATGAGTCCTTGAGGAGTTTCAGAGAGTTGGAGGTGATGTGGGGTCATTGAGGACCCCTAGGACCGATCTAAGTCCAAAAGATCCGTCGTGGCTAAGTTTAGGACGAGTTCACATAAGGGTCGACTTTCAATGACCCTATTGTTTGAAAGACTTTAATCCGGGTGGCCCACGACCTATCAAATTAAAAGTCGTCGAGTCTTCTTTCCAACGCCACCAAGAACGTAGATTTTGGAGTTCGGGGCCAAAAGATATGACGATTCGAAGACGAACTAGCACTATAGGGACTTCATTTTGGCCGGGGTTACCACTGCTGGGGAAATGGCCCAGGCGCCGTAAGGGCGCGACGCGCCACTATCGCGCCAGGAACATGCCTCAGTAGTTTGGTCCCTGGCGCGACGCGCCACTAAAAGTGTGCAGGGTTTTTCAGGCCAAAATCCCAGAATTCAGAACAATGGGCTTGGCGCTGTAAGGGCGCGACGCGCCACTATCGCGCCAGAAACAAGCCTCAGTAGTTTGGTCTCTGGCGCGGCACGCCACTACGAGGTGTGCAGGTTTTTAGGCGTAATTGGCCTTGGCGCTGCAAGGGCGCGACGCGCCACTATCGCGCCAAGGGCGTTTTGGCCTAATTTTTCAGAATTTTGGAGGAAGGGCAATTTGGGAATTGTCCCAAATTATATATACCCAAGCCTTGTATATTTTGGGACCATTTTCTTCAGCCCTCACTCTCTCTCTAAAATCCCTAGCTCCTCTCTCTTCTCTTCTTCTCCATTTCCAACAAAAAAAAGTCCAAGAACTTCAAGATTTGAGTCCTCCATTGAAGACCCAACTACAAGGTTTTATTTAAGTCTTCACTAAGGTATGTAAGGCTAACCAAAACATGGGTTGAGTCCACCAATGTGCCCTATTCTTGTCTTGAGGTTAGATATCCATGAAAATTGAGTTTCTTGGTATGGTACATGTTTGAATGAACTTGGTCTCCATTTTATTTAATTATTTATGTGCCAATGTTGTTGAGCTAAGAGGTTCCTAAAATGAGCCCTTATGTGAGTATGAGATGATGAAGGAATGAGTTGCTAAATATGTTTTACTGATCTTCTTAATTATGTAGATTTGATAAAGTATATTACTTTCTTAAAAATGTTGCCTATTATAAAAATGTCGATTTGAAATCTTGAAGATGTGGTGAGTCATGAGGATTTTCTCAAATGGATGAGGTAATGATTGATTATATCTAGATGATGTTATACATGTGCATTTAAAGCTTCCTTGAAGATATGATTGAGATTGAGCATTGAGATTGATATTTGATTGTGACAGAGTTGATGAGTCGACAAGGTTGTAATGAGACTTGTTGATATGAGTTGATTGAGTTGAGTTGATGGAGTTTTATGAGCATTGAGTCTTGGGAGGAGTATCGAGCACCGAATTGGGCAAAAGTATAGTCCATACTCGAACCCAATACCTGTGTTGCCAAACGTAGGGGGGATTGAACCGTTAAAGTCGGATGCTTCCTCGAGAGCTTTTGTCCTGACATTATAGGACCTGGTTGGATTGGATCCATGAGTGTTCGTCGTTCATGCCCTGGCAAGGTATGAACGGGCGTGGCAACGACGTCGTTTCGTTGTACCTTCACTGGCTCATAAGTGTTGGTTGTCGGTTAAGAGAAACTCCCAAATAAGTGTTGATAGTACTCTGAGTCAGATTGAGTTGAATTGTATATGATTGGTCCAGTCTAAATCATATCCTTGTTTAGACTTAGGACATTTGATTGAGTTGTCATCCCTTTTGAGTTGAGCTCCCGAGTTGATTTATTCTTCCTTGATGTTCGTTGTATTCGGCCATTTTACATACTCGTACATTCCATGTACTGACGCCATTTGGCCTGCATTGTTTCATGATGCAGAGACAGGTACTAGAGATCATCAACCGGCGCTCCGTTGAAGATTAACTTACACTTTCAGCCAGTCGGTGAGTCCTCCTAGTTCCTGGAGGATATTGGGCCTTCCTGTACAGTTTTTGGATTGTCTCTTCTTTATTTAGATTGTCAGTAGCAATGGGCTTGTCATTGGCACCTTTTAGACTTGAATAGAGGCTTCATAGACTAAGATATGAGGAGGTCGAGCGGCCATCTTGAGGATTCCTATTTTGATTATCGTCTTGATTGTAAATATTTGGCCTTCGGCCCTTATGATATGGGAAGTATTTCTTAAATTGAGTTTTCTGCTAATAGAATGTGCTTGAATGAATGAGTGATTGTCCCAAGTGGTTCGCTCGGAGGTCAGAGATGGCCTTCGGGTGCCGGTTACGTCTAGGGTACCCTCCCGAGGCGTGACAAGAATGTAGGTATCTTTGATATTTGCATTACTTTATTTTGTGAAAAGTCAATCTTGTATGAGTGCAGGTATGCACTCACAAGAAGGTCGATTGAATAAAAAGAGAACTAGAGGAGCAGGAAAAAATTCATTCCTAAAACTATGGAGAGGGACATGGTCCTATCTAAAGGTTAGTATTCTTTACATTGCATTAATAACTGTTTGTGTGAACCGTTGTAATTTCCACATGTAAGTCATATTTCTTCTGACCATTGTCCCATCAGTTAAAACTCAATCATCGTGTCTTTTCGAAGGCACCTGACACACCTCTTCCTTTCCTTTTATAAAACCTTCATAAGATCATAAAATTTTCAAATTAAAACCCTAACCTGTTCTAAGAAAATTCATCTCTATCCTTTCAAAATTCTATCTCTCGTTCTTTGTCTCTAGATCCAGAATGTCTAACCCAGGTTTGAATACTTAGGACATGCTCAAAGTCCTTCAAGATATTTATCCTACCATATTTCTTAGTAGTTCTGACATTCCACCTTCTTATACTTCTCCTTCAACCTTTCTTGCAGGTGAAGTAATCAAAAACCTTATTCCTTATGCTTTCATAGCTGTCAATGAACAATAAATTCTCATTGTCTTTTCTACTCTAGACTTGAGCAAGCCTCATAACTTGTCCCAAGATAAGTTTATTTAGTCCAAACTCTCTTTTGAACCTGAGTTATCCCTGTCTTTACCTGGCATGCCTTCAAATAATGTTACATAGCAACACTTTGTGGGAGATCTTCCTAAGAGAAAAGGAACTGAGTCAAATATTCTGGCAATAAATAAAGAGTTGGTGATTGAAACTCTAGCTATGGAAAGTCTTGCAACTATTAAGGATAAAGTTGTACCTTCATTATAACTAGGTAATGCCAATCTTCCTTCTTCTGAAGAAATTCCTTCTAATATGGACAAAACCTAGGAAATTGCTTCACCATTCATGAGTGCTGTAGACGATGAAGATGAAGAGTACAATATGCCCCTGTCTTGGGGAATTAAAAGAAGAATGGTTCATGTATCCAGCAAAGGGAGAGAAAAAATAGTTGATACATCAAGATCAAAGCCAAAATCCCATCCTTCTATAAGACGTTCATCGAAGAAATGGTTGAGTAATGCCATGAAAGTAATCAAAGCAAAGACTACTAAGAGAAGGAGACGAAGGCTGTCAAGAGTTGATGAGACTGTCATTCCAAATGAAGAAGAAATCATTGAAGTATCTAAAGAAGAAAATGATTGTGAGACTGAATCAGATAAATGTGATGAAATTGTTGAGAGAATGTCGAAGAAGGGTGCCCCTAGAGGAAAAAGGATCACAAAACCAAGGATAAGAAAAGGCTTTGCAAAGAATCTAGCAAGAAAGAAAAAGAAAGTCAAAGAAGAAGAAGTGACAGAAGAAAAGAAGAAAACTAAAAGGAAAAGAGAGTCTTCCCTAGAACAATTCCTAGAAAGGAGAGAATCCTCTCCCAATACTGATAAAGTGGATACAGATGATTTGTTCGCTGTATCAGAACCTGAACCTGATAAGGGACCAGGTTCAAGCAATAAAAGAATAAAGGTTGAGAATGAGTTGTCTAGAGAAGAAAGAGTCGACATTCTGAAGACTAAAAAAGTTTTGAAAGGGAGGGTATTTCACACTAATATCATGGACAAGCTAGGCATGTGTGAGTTAGCTGATGAAGTGGAGATTCAAGGATGGACTCTCTTGTTCATAGACAATGTTCCAGTGTTGCATGAAATGCAGGTTCAAGATTTTTACTACAATGCTGAATTTAAGGATGATGGGTGTCTTTACACCACAGTTAAAGAAGTGAGACAGGTCGTTTAGTGAAGATTGAAGTTGAAATCCTATGATACAGGTCGTGGTTTTTCTTCCTTGAGCAAGGAGTTTCCATATAAAATCTTGAGTCTGATTTTACACTTCTATTCTTTAGTTTTTTGCACTTTTGGTAAGGGACCTTGTCCCAGAAGTTTGGTGGAATCATACATTCTAACAGATCGAGCCTCAACTATGGGTGACCCTCAAAGGAATTAAGCCTCTTCTATGGGTGATCTTTTATGCAATGGTAGCACGTAGTTAAGGGACAATGGGATATTACTATGGGTCTCTTTCCTCAACTACAGGAGAGAGTGCTTATCCCAAGATCTACCCGGTGCTAGATAAACTCTCAACGGAATAGACAAATTATAAGACATAAAGTCAACGTCATGTAGAAGGGGTCATATCTACTATCTGTCCACTATTTATGAAAACATAATCATAGAATAACTCCTTAAAACCTTTAGTGATTCAAGTATGTAAAATTGTCCTTATTGCAAAAAGGATCCATATCTTTGGTGAGAAATCCTCTCATGAGCATTCATCTTTCATTGACAAGACTCCTATAATCATAGTCATTAGCTTTCTTAAACATTTAATTAGAGTCTATAACCTTCAAGTCATACTTTAGTGAAAATAAAGTAAAACTAGGAGGGTTCAAGTCAATTCAACCTTCAAACTTGTATATAAATGTGACGCCCCAAGGGGATACCCTAGACATGGTTGGCACTCAAAAACCATTGTTGGCTCCCAAGCGAACCACTTGGCCTAATCACATATTCATTCATTCAGTAGAAGACTTAGTTTAAGATAAAAAACAATCTTAGTAGGCTATCTCAATCAACAATCTCAATCATTCAAATCAGAAACATAGTTTGAAAGACAACTAATCAAGAGTTAAAGACATCAAAACAAATTCATCACTATCTGGTCTATAAAGCCTCTATTATCTATCTATATGGTATCAATGACAGATTCGTGGCTACCTTAATCAATATAAAATTTAAAATCTAAACTCTAAAGCTAGATGATAAAAGAGTGGTATCCTTCGAAACAAAGGAGGATCACCAATCAACTGGAATGTTGAAAAAATCTTCAATAGTGTGGCTGTTGATGATCTCTAGAATCTGTATCTGCATAATAAAATGATGTAGGCTCAAATGGACGTCAGTACATAGAATGTACGAGTATGTAATATGGGGGAATGAAACATGCATAAGGTAGAATATTACTAGCTCAAATATCCCAATCAAAAAGATAATAAATTCAATCAGGGTGTCATAAGTCTAAAAAAAGTAAGGTTTAGAGAGAGACACTTCATAAATAATCTAATCTAATCCAATCAGAGTACTATCAAGACCTATATAGGAGTTTTTCTTATCCAACAACAATCACTTGTGAGCCAGTAACCTTACAACAAGCTCGTTGTTTTTTCTACAATCGTCCAGTACTTTGCTAGGGTAAAGGACAAATAATCCAATCAAGCAATCAAGTCCTATCTTTTCATCACATTAAAATAAAGGGAAACATCTGACTTAACGGTTCAATCCTCTCCTACGGTGGCTATGTAGTTATTAGGTTTGAGTTATTACTTACTCTTACCCAATTCGGTGCTCGATACTCCTCCCAAGACTTAACACTCATAAGACAATCAATCCCAATCTAACCAATGAACAAGTCTCATTTGTAATTTTATCAGTTCATTGATTCTATCCAATCAATCCTTTCGGATAATTAATCTTCCAAAAATTCCCAAATCATTCATTTATGAGTAGTTGGGACAATCATTTATGGAAACATTTAGTTGAGACCATTCAATTGAGTTCAATAATAAAGATGCAAAGACTTCCAAGTTTCATGAAGACTATCATCATGCTCACATCCCAATCAAAATCATACATTAACAAGTTCAAGGCTCTAGACTCAATTCTTAGTCATGTACATCTAATATTAGTCCAAATATCATGAGGGTTTATGAAGTAAATAGTCAAAAAATATTTTTTTAAGAAACAAGTTCATAGAAACATCAATTACGCAATAATATGTAACAATATGTTGAGTTTAAGGAAAATTCTCAAGAAACATAATCATGGGGACTTAATTTATTCACAAATCAACCTATCATAATATGGGGCACATAGAAGAAAAATATCCATGATTTAGTTTAGACTTACATGCCTGGAAGAATTAGATTCTTGAAAAACTCAACAAATGCTCTTGGAACCCTAACTTTTTCTCCTCTTGAAATCAATTAGAACGTGTAAATTTTGATTTTTCTGAGGTTTTGGAATGAATAGGGAGGTTATAAGACTATAAGGTAGACTTAGGAAAGTTAATTAAGGGTAAAAGTTTAAGAATACCCTTCTAGGAACGTAAGAAAATCATAAAAATTAAAAAAATGCCCTTTTAATGAGTCTCATTGGCCAAATCAACGGCCTAGAGGTTTCCTCGCCAAACTATTCAGCGAGTAGCCAAAAAGGGGCTTTAGTGGCATTGGAAAGAGGACAAGTAGATATTTAATTTGATAGGAGATCTAGATTTCCCCCAATTGTTTTATTATAGACCAAGGATTAATCAAAATGAATAATAATTTTGCTTCTATGATTGATCGATATAAACATCATGGGCCACATAAATCTTAATATTCGAAGAGATTTTGTCATTTAAAGTTGACCCTTATATGATCTTATACGAAAATTTAATCGGTAAAAGATCTTTGAACTCGACTTAGTACTAGAGATTCCTTATGACCCTAATTCACCTCTAATACACCTCGAATAAGGAGTTGATCCTAAAACATATATACAATTAGAAGTCATCGGGATCGAGTCTTAGCTTAAAACTTTTCAGGTTATATCAATATCTTCCCCTTGGGATCATTCGTCCTCGAATGATGAGTAAACCAAAGATGGACTCGAGGCACGAATAACAATCAATACTCCATCATTCAACCAATCAAATGTTCTAAACAATCAACTATTCAACTCAAGGATGGACATACCAAATCAAATCAAGAATAGGGATATTACCTTAATCATTCTCAGCGATGGGGAAGAATAGGTACAGATATTTGGATTTCATATCTTTCTCAGCTTCCCATGTGTCTTTCTCAACAAATTGATTCTTCTACAAGACTTTGACTGAGGCTATCTCGTTGGTCCTCAATTTGCGAACCTGACGATCAAGAATTTGAACTGAATTTTCTTCATAGGATAAGCTATTCTTAACTCTAATACTATCAATAAGAACTATCAATGAAGGATCCCCCAAGCATTTCTTCAGCATCTAGGCCTGAAATACTGGATAAATAGCATCTAACTCAGAAGGTAACTCCAACTCAAAAGCAATACTCCTAATCCACCTCATAATCTAGTAAGGACCAATGTATTGGGGACTAAGCTTTCCCTTCTTCCCAAACCTCATGACACCTTTCATAGGTGACACTTTCAGGTACACCCAATCATTTACCTCAAACTCTAAGTCTCTCCTTCTTACATCAGTATAAGATTTCTAGCAACTTTGGGCTGTCTTCAGCCTTTCTCGAATAACCTTTACCTTCTTCATAGCTTGATAAGCAAAATCAGCCCAATGAACTCCCTCTCACCAACTTCAAACCACCCAATTGGTGATCTACATCTCCTCCTATACAAAGCTTCATAGGGAGCTATTTGAATACTTACTTGATAATTATTGTTGTATCCAAACTCAATGAGAGGTAAGTGATCATCCCAATTACCTTTGACTTCAAGTAAACACGCCCTCAACATATCTTCCAAGGTCTGAATTATACGCTCTGCCTAGCCATTTGTCTAATAATGAAAGGGTGTACTAAGATTCACATTTGAACCCAGTCCTTTCTGAAAAAACCTCCAAAATTGAGAGGTGAATTAGACTCTTTTGAGATATAGAAAAAGGAACCCCATGCAATCTGAAAATCTCCCGGATGTATAATCTTGCGTAGTCTTCTGCGGTGTTAGTAGTATTAACTGCTAAGAAGTGGGTTAATTTAGTCATTCTATCTACAATCACCTAAATCTAATCATGCTTCTTTTGAGACCTTGACAAGCCTGTAATAAAGTACATAATGATCATCTCCCATTTCCATTAAGGGATCACAAAGTTCTGAGCCAATCTACATGGCCTTTGATGCTCAACTTTAGCCTGTTGACAATGCGGGCACTTGGAAACAAATTTAGCACTATCTCTTTTCATTCCACTCCACCAATAGACTTTTCTCAAGTCATGGTACATCCTTGTAGAACTAGGATGAATAAAGTATCTGGAACTATGATCCTCGGCCATAATCCTTTCAAAGACATCATCAACATTTAGGACACACAATCTATTCTGGTACCTCAATACACCATCTCCCTCTTTAGAGAAAGTCACCACCTTCTATTTATGAAAAGCTTTCTTTAACTGTAGGAGGAAAATATCTTAGTCTTGCCTCTCTTTCACCTCTGCCACAAGGGATGATGCAGACCTATTCTGAATATTAACTCTACCTTCATTATTCTTCTCAAGTTGAACTCTCAATAGATCTAATCTATACATCTCTTTAGCTAATGCTTTCTTTCCCTCCTTCATATGGGAAGTGCTACCCATAAACAACCTACTAAGAGCATCCAAAACAATATTAGCTTTACCTGGATGGTAGAGAATGCTCATGTTGTAATCCTTGAGCAACTCTAGCCATCTCATCTGCCTTAGGTTGAGCTCTTTCTGACTGAAGACATATTACAGGCTCTTGTGATCGGTGAACACATCAATATACACTCTATACAAATAATGGCGCCAAATTTTAAGAGCAAATACCATAGTTGTTAGTTCATGGTCATGAGTTGGGTAATTTTTCTCATGTTTCTTGAGCATAATAGAAGCATAAGCTATCATATTCTCCCTCTACATCAACATACAACCCAAACCAACTCTAGATGCATCATAATAGATTATGAAACCCTCTGTTCCATCTAGCAAAGTCAAAATAGGATTGGTGGTCAATTTGGTCTTCAATTTCTTGAAACTCTCCTCACAAGCATCGGACCATTAGAACTTAGCCTTATTTTATTTTAGCTTAGTCAATGGGGATGATATGGATGAGAATTCTTCGAAAATATGTGGTAGTACCCAGCTAAACCCAAAAAACTCCTGATATCAGTTAGGGATGTGGGTTTGGGCCAATTCTTTGCTGCTTTAATTTTCTAGGTGTCAACCCAAATACTATCTCCAGATATTATATGACCCAACAAAGCCACTGATGCAAGCCAGAACTCAGACCTGGAGAACTTTGCATACAATTGCTTATCTTTTAGAGTTTGAAGGACAAATCTAAGGTGAGTAGACTAGAATATTATCAATAAAGATAACCACGAACATATCAAGATACGGCTTGAACACCTAATTCATAAGATTCATAAAGGCTGTAGGTGTATTAGTCAACCCAAAAGACATGACCAAGAATTCAAAATGGTCATAACAAGTCTGAAAGGCTTTTTTTGGGATATCATATTTTCTCACTTTGAACTGATGGTAACCCGATCTGAGGTCTATCATAGATAAACAGGAGGCACCCTGAAGTTGGTCAAATAAATAATCTATTTTGGGAGAGGATACTTGTTCTTTATTGTGACCTTGTTTAGTTATCGATAATTAATGCACATTCTAAGGGATCCATCTTTCTTTTGCACGAATAGGAGAGGAGAACCCCAGGATGAGATACTCGGCTTAATGAAACCCTTATCTAGCAAATATTTCAATTGTTCTTTGGGTTTTTTCAACTCAGTGGGAGCCATTCTACAAGGCGTAATAGAGATCGGCTGAGTATCGGGAAGAACATCGATCCCAAAGTCGATCTCCCTATGAAGAGGGACTCCAGGAAGCTCCTCACGAAACACTTCATGAATCTCATTCACAATTGGAACTGACTCAAGAGTAGGAGACTCAACACTATTATCTTTCATTCACACTATGTGATAAATACACCCTTTCGAGATTAACTTTCTAGCCCTAGAGTAGGAAATAAATTTACCCTTAGGCATAACATGACTACCCTTCCACTCTAAGACAGGCTCATTTAGAAATTTGAACTTAACAATCTGAGTCCTACAATCAGTAGAGGCATAATAGGAATAAAGTCAGTCCATGCCAAGAATCACATCAAAATTAAGCCATGTCTAACTCAACTAAGTCGGCCATGGTATCCATGAGATAGATTGACATAGTACAATCTCTATAGACCCTCTCATCTAAGATAGACTCACCAGTAGGAGTAGACACACTAAAAGGTTTAAAAAGACACTTGGGGATTCTATCAAATCTACTAGCCACATAAGGAGTTACAAATGACAAGGTGGCACTTGGATCCATTAAGACGTATTAATCAAGAGTAAAGACTCGATCATACCAGTGATAACATCTGGCGAGCTTTCTTGATCTTGGCGACTACCCATGGCATACAAATGGTTTGAACCCTCACTTGTACCAAAAGTAGAACCCCTCTAGTTTCCTCGAACTGGTGGTGCTGGTGGAGAAGATTGAGCCTTATTAGCCAACCTTAGACAGTCTCTCTGAAAGTGACCCACTTGGCCACACTTATAGCACCCATGAACTCCCTCACGGTATTCTTCCATGTGAAGTTTAACATATTTTCCCTATGGTGGCTTACCTTTAGATCCTTGAGCCATACTAGCTTGTGACTGGGAACCTTGGGCTCTAAAATTTTGGGACCCCTGTTCATTTATGATCCTGGGTGCAGGCTCACTAGAAATTGATGGAGATGGCCTAGATGTCCCTGTCTGAAAACGACTCCCATTCCTATTCCCTCTCCTACCAACCTTATGGATGGATGTCTTAGCCCTCTTGCTCCTAAACTCCTCCCTATCCTGCAACTTTTCCTCCTTTGTCTGCTACACATAAGTCATCAACCTACCAATATTGATGTCTTTAACCAGTATTGCTCTATTTACCTCTTTCTTTGTCGAACGACCCAGTCCAGCCACATACAAACTCATCCTACTCCTCATATCAGCATAATCTCTGGGCATAACAAGATAATTATGAATTTAAAACTGTAATCCTGTACAGTCATAGAGCCCTATTTCAAATTCAAGAACTCTCTTACCTAACCTTTCTCATCTCCCTCGGGAATAAACGACCCAAGAAAGCTTCTTCAAATATTTCCAAAGTTAGCACTGGTACACCCTCTTCTCTATTCTTTCTCCACTGATCAAACCATAGTCTAGCCAAACAGACTACATCAACTCTTTATCTAAATATGCCTCTTTCATCTAATATATAAAAGGACATAGAACAAGTCACTAGCTCCCCAAATAAGAAAATAATGTCTTAAAATAGCAACATAATCTAAAAGTAGCAAGGGAAGAAATAAGCTCGATAGGTAGTCTCCAAAGTATGAGGACTTACCAAATCAAGTGAACACATCTCCTATGTAGCCATAGCGTGGGTAGGGTGATCGTCGAGCCCTACATTATAACATAATGTAGGAACAAAAGTATGCATTAGTACTTTTAATGTACTAAGTATATGAGATATGAATGAACAATGAAATAAGGCGTAAACAATATGAACATGGGATGCATGACCAATGTAATGAAAAGCATGAATAAGGCTTGAAAAGCATTTGAAATCATATTAAAACTTGTGGTCAATGCATCATAAACATCATAGTAAAATTTACTTCATGTCATATATCTTGTGAGATAGGACCTTCAACCTTATGAGAAATTATGGACATGTAAAAGATATTAGTAGTCAGAGTAAGACATACCTTAAATATTAAGAGAAGGAGCTTGTAACTTAGTGAGAGAGACCTTAAACGACATAAATTATGTGAGCTACAACATGGAGTCCCAATGTTTACCCATACGTCAGAGGAAAAGGGGAGACTACTTGCCAAGGTAGACTCGTATATGCCTAAGTTGATACACTAAGCTACATGAAGGATCTAACTTCAACTACGAGTGACCCTCAAAGAAATCAAGACTCTTTTACAGGTAATCCTCTATGGTATCAAGCTTCTTCTGTAGGTGACCCTTTATCCTATGGTGGTATGTAGTTATGGGATAATGAGATCTTGCTATGGGTATCTTGCCTTTGCTACGAGATAGAATGCCTATCCCAAGATCCACTCGATGCTAGGCAAACTCTCAATGGAATAGAAAAATCATAAAACATAAACTCAATCATCATGTGGGAGGGGCCATATCTACTACTCGTCTACTTTTCATAAGAACGTAATCATAGAATAGCTCCTTAACTTTATCTCATGTAATGTAAGTGTAGACCTTTTATCATTACATATCTTTATTTGTAAAACATCTTTAGGGCCTTAACTCACCCTTTCATTAACTTGCTTGCACATTATAGAATACAACAACAATAACAAGCCTAGTATAGTCCCACCATGTGGGGTCTGGAGAGGGTAGAGTGTACGCAGACCTAACCCCTACCTTGCATATTATAGAATAATAATTCAAAAAGCTTCTTTGCAAAAAGCACCACTAAACTCATTTGTGGACCTTGTCAAACATTCATAAAGCTTTCTTTGAATATAACTTGGAACTCTAGATCATAGCTTATATTTATAACTTAGGGTAAAACATGCATACATGATAGATGTACTTATCACACCATAATAAATTATTTGATCTTAACTTTGATCATCATTATAACTTTCATCATAAAAATCATAATATTAACTTTAAATCATGAAAACTTTTCTTGAAGATCATTGAACTCATAATATATTCATGAAAATCATCTTTAACTTCATAATCTTAACTTGGAAATAGCTTCATGCATGATCATTAATAATTCAACTTAAAATCATGAAATTCATATGAAAACATGCATATACTGATCATTGATAACATCTAAAAATAGAATTAAATTAGCTCAATGCAATTCATCAAAACTAGGATTCATAATCAATTAAAATTGAAAGAAACTTTGAGAAAACCTTGGGACTTCATAGGTGAAAGGAAATCATAAATCAATACCCACATACCTTAATTGAATCTACTAAGAAATTGAAGAGAAACCTTGTTGAGCTTGAGACCTTGCTTGAGTGTGGGAGAAGACCTTTGAGAGAATCCCTTGGAAGAGAAGACTTGTGATTTTTGAGACTTAATAAAAGAATGAGAGTTTAGGAATACTTAGGGTAGTTAACAGTTGAGAACCAAGTCCCAAAAATGTCCAAATACATTGAGGAACTTACAGGGAAAGGACCAAACAACCCCTCATAAAATTTGATCGGAAGACCCTATAAATCACTCTTTACGAGTCGTCAAAATATTTACGGGTTGTAGACCCAATTGGTCTTGTCAAACCTTGGAAAAAAAGCCGGAAAATTGTGCATCTATTTTTTCTTTATGACTCATGTTTATGGGTCGTAAACGTTTCTATGGTTCATAACTTGTTTCCACGGGTCGTAACTCAAGGTCGTAATATTTCTGATTTGGCAGTCTTTAGTAAAAAGGTCATACATTTTTATTCCGAACTCCAAATGAGGCAAAATTGGTGTGGCATTGGAAATAAGACTCAAAGACCTTTAATTTGGTAGATCACAGAATATATAATTCATTATATTCTAGGAGATATGATCGTTTGTAGTTGTCCAAAGTAAAATTTTTCACTAAAACTCAATCGGTAAGGAAGCTTTCAACTCGACTTTGTGTTAGAGGATTCTTGTGACCTTAAAATCTCTCCAAATCTATTCCCACACTTAAGAGTTAACCTTAACATCTATGAACAATAAAGAATCTCCCCTTCATGAAACTATGAATGGCTTTTATGACACGTCATTTGGTCTATGATCGTCATTATTAGTTGTCAAAGTAGTGCACCAAAATCACAGGCTATTGGAATGAAACTTGGTCCCTACGACTCATCCTTAAGAGTTGTCAACTCTCCTATGAGTCGTACAAATAACTCATCAATTTCTCCCTTCACTTAGTCAAAATTCAGAACTTAGGACCCAATTCTACGAGTTCATTCTACGACTCATAACTCATCATATGACTCATCCTGTTGAGTCATTTTGAAAGTATTAAGGCTTGTCAATTTCACAAAATTAAATATCAACTCGATGACTCACTCTATGAGTCGTCACCCTTCCTATGAGTCGTCAACTTAATTGTAAACTCAGTTCCAAGATTAGTAAATTTTCCAACCCCAATATTATTCCTACGAGCAGCTTCTACGACTTGTAGGCAAAGTTGTAAACTATGGGAAAGTCCTTTTTCTTAAAGTTTTCTTTTGTTTTGACTTTTCTATTTTTGGGGTATTACAATATCTCCCCCTTGAGTATATTTGTTCTTTAATGAGATTCAACTAGCATAGAACGGACATGAAAAGAGGACTAGAAACCCAACATAAAATACACTAACACATCAAACGGCATAAACCTTAGGAACTTCAAACTCATCATAAAACATGACCTTTAAAATCAACTTCATGAACATACATACATATGAAAATATGAGATTGACTAGAACTCTAGAATTCGTAAGAATAGACATGAGAAGCTAGCACATCAACTAGAATGGAAACTCAAACACTCGGTTTATCAAGTCAATCATGGCACATTAAATATGAAACCAAGCCATACCCACCATTATCATGACCAAATAAAACTCATAACATACTGGATGAAGTAGCCTGAGCCATCTCTCTTCCTCTTCTAGTAGCCACTGGACAATCCCTCATAAGTCAAGTTTTCTTCAACACTCACATTACCCAAAGGTACATGGCATTAGGACCACCAACACATTTCCTCAATATTAGTACATGGAGTACCGAATAAACCGAGGCTAACTTCAATGGTAATTAAAGTTCATAGGTCACCTTACCAATACGCCTTAATATCCTATACCACTCCTCACCACCATATTCCATCAACCTCGAGACCTAATCAAGAGCACCCAATACACCACACATTCACCCACATGCCATAAATACCATATTCAAGCCTAGTTCCATAACCATTCTAATATACTCACTTGAAACCTTAACAAAAAGTCATCAATAGCCTACTACAATCACTCACATATCGACAACCACGCATTCAAGCCTACCATTCTAACCATTTTATGGCTCCCTTGAAGTCAACATCTCTTAAGAATTTTCAAATCTACCTTAGCATCTCTACATCCATATTTGCATTAACTCCTACCAAAGGCACACCAATATACTCTTACCTATCTATTGCACACAACAAGATCCATCTAGCTCTTGCTCCATTTCTATAACCTTAAATGGGGTAAGCATGCTATAATTTATCATAATACGAAACTACCACTCTCTTTTTATCTATCATGACCCATCTACTTTTATTTACATTGGAATACATAACTGACCTTGATAACTACGTACTCCATCTTTCCCTTGCGGGAATAATTAAATCTTATAGAAAGGTAAGGAGTAACAAAAGATAATATAGTACACAGATCTAACAATGCATAAATATCAAAGTCAAACACTTTTAATATACCACTCACAACATCGGGTGAATCCTCTAACTCCTAACAAATCTAAAGGGTATAAAATCTATCTTGGCACTGAACGCCACCCGAAGTAATAGCACTTTGGTCTGGATGACCTGTAGTCTGGGGCTGAGCCTGAGCCTGGGGTCTAATACCTATCCTACACTCTCTTTCATGATGAGCAGGCTTTCCACACCTATAATAAACATTCAATCCTGCTAAACACTCTCCCTTATGGTTTTTCCCACACTTACAACACTTAGGAATAGTAGATCTACTAAAACCACCACCAGTTTTGGATTGAGAAGTCCCACCTTCACATTGAGCCCTCTTAGAATCCCTCCCTTTCCTAGAAGCTACCGGACAGTCCCTCTCCTTATGTCCACTTTTGCCACAACTACAACAATTTCTTGTACCGGCCAAGCACTTCCCTAGATGATTCTTACCGCACCAGTAGTATAAGGAGTAGGATTATTCCTTTCCATCACTCTTCCTCGTATTCGAGCCGGATGTTTCCCATTTTGACATCCTCTTATGATTAAAGTCATTTCCTAGCTTAGCATCCCTGTTGCTCAACCTTTTCCTTCCTTTAACATTCATACTCATAGGAGTTACTTTTTGTTTATTTAATTGAGCGGTCATATCTTGAGCCAATAACATGAGGATATATCAGAGCTCCATATTAGAGATATCGACGCTTGAGGATGGGTTAATAAAAATAGAAGGGTTATGTAAGACCCCGTAAGTCAGAAAGTTAGAAACAAGGAGAAAAATTCTCAAATCTTGAATTAGGCCAAAGTTCACGACTGTCTCTACGAGTCGTGAAAGGTCACATAACTCATAGAAATAAGTCGTAGAGGGAGTCATTAAGATTAGTTGGGACCAATCTTAAAGGGAGGTTCTACCACTAACTATTATGGCTCGGTCTCTAGTAGATGACCTGTAGAAAGTTTCTGTAGGATGTCATTTGAGACCTTATTCAAGGAATTCCTCAAGGTCAAGTCTACGACTTGACAGGACGGCTTGTAGAATCTATGACAGATCATCAGAACCTCCCTCACAAAACTTTAGAGACTTGTAATTTGTAGGATATTGGGACCTACAGGACGAGCCCAAAGAATGACTCATTTTTTATGATGGGTCGTAAACTAGAGTTGTTCCAAATTACAGAGACTCAATTTTTGGTACTTCTCTTAGACCTATAGGATGAGATTTTTAGATGACTCTTCATCCCTTCGACGACCCGTAGAAACCTATTCATAGGTTCAAAATTTGGGATTAAGTAAAGGACAATTATGTCTTTTTCAAAATTCAGTTCAATGAATCTAGACACTTTTATGGCTAAATTCAAAGTCTATAAATATTCTATTCTTCAAATTGCCCTCCTATTCAATTAATTCTCTCAAAAGTTTCTAAGGAAAAAATAAAGTCTCTCAAGGTTTCATCTTCAAGCTAAAGCTAGGGTTTTCAGATTTCTACAAGGTTCCTCTTCAATCCCTAGTGGATTCAAGCAAGGTATGTGGGGATTGATTTATGGATTCAAAAGATTTCTCAAGTTTTCATTCAATTTTGAATTGATTATGAACCCTAGTTTTGATGAATTGTATTGGCCTTATTTGATTTTATTTTTAAATATTATCAATGATATTTATATGCATATTCTCACGTGAATTGCATGATTTCAAGTTTATTTATAAATGCCTATGCATAAAGCTATATTTTCAAGCTATGATTATAAAGTTAAGATGAGTTTATGAGTTGATTATAAGTTAAATAATTTTCAATAAAACATTTATATGAGTTAAAGTTGAGATTTATGATTCTAAAGTTAAAGTTATGATGATGATCAGAGGTAAGATCAAAAGATGTTTAAAGATGGTGATAAGGACAATTCTCACAGAAGTTATGGATTCTGATGAACCACCAAGTAGATAAGCTATTCCTAATATGTTTTAAAGATGGATTGATAGGCAGTTACTATCTTTTCCTACTATGTTATGATTATGTTTTAATGAGTTTCCATTGGAATATTGACTAAGCACCGAGAGGATTTCTAGGTGGGGTTCGATCGGATAACGCAGTTGGTTATTCAAGGGAATCTTAGTTACCCACGTAGGTTGCCTTTATGGCCTAGATAGTTGATCCACATATCCCAGTTGAGTTGAGTTAAATTACTTTGGGAGTATGCCCTGGCATGGTAGCCTCTCCTATTTTGATGCACGAGTCATCGGCCTATCTTGATGCAGAAGTCATTGGATTCCATATAATAGCTCGCATGGTCTAAGTTGTCGGTTAATGGTCCTATACCACACAAGTTCAAGTTAAAGCTATGAGATGTCAAGTTATGAGTTGGAAGTTGAAGTTCTTATGATATGCATTGACCATAAGTTCCATGTATTTTAAGTTGATTTTAAACTATACTTATGTTCATTACAATTTATCATGCATCCTATGGCAAATTGATTACATTTTTTACTTATTATGGATACATCACATACTTAGTAGATTCAAATATACTAACACATGTTTTTCCTATATTTTATCATAATATAGGGATGTATGACACTCACGATCACCCCACTCGTGGCTAGAGATTTCTTTAGATTTCAAAAAAGTTAGTGAGTCCTCATTCTATCGAGGACAAGTCTTTTATTCCTATTACTATTGTTTACATTTTCTTCTATTGTTAGGGTGAGCTAGGAGCTTATCCTAAGCCCCCGTCAAAGACTACACTAGAGGCATGTTTAGACGATATTTATTGGTGTAGTCCGGATTAGACGTCTATAGAGTGTTAATTTCTCTTAGTCCTATTCCCCACTTAATGATTAGTTTTGCTCGTCTTTATGTTTTTCTTTAATTTATGTATGCGATATATGCTAAGATGATTAATAGTTGGGGTCCCTCGTATTCCGATCATCGTGTTACGACTAGTCCATAGGTCGAGTCGTGACAAACTTGGTATCAGAGCTCAAGGTTTAAAAGAGTCCTAGGGATTCTAACATGATGCATTAATTAGAGTCTTATTCATTGATGTGAAACATGCCACATCCATGAATGGGAGGCTGCAAAATGCCTTAGTAAAAACGGCTTACTTCTTTCATGAGCTATGTCGTATGGTAGAGTGGTTAAGTCTTTTCTCTCTAATACTTATTCTTTGTAATTTTCAGAATATACCTCTATAAAGATACCCCATTAGAAGGCATGTGGTTGAAGAGGATAAATAAGCTCTGAATAACCCTATGAATGATCAAATTTCCAATTTTGAGTTCCGAGCAACCTTTCAAGTGGTTGTTCAAGCCATTACAGCTTAAGTAAATTGTGAGGTGGTTGCTCCTGTGAATCCAAATGCTAGTATAGTGGCAACAAGAGTTTGAGATTTCATGAGGATGAATCCTTCAGAGTTTTGGGGTTTTAAAGTTGATGAGGATCCCCAAGAGTTTTTCGATAGCATCCATAAGATTATTAAGATCATAGGAATTATCCCAGTTGAAAGGGCGGAGTCGACTACATATAATTAAGGGGTGTTTCTCAAATTTGGTTTGATAAAGGGAAAAGTAAGATGCCTGGAGAGGCAGAGCCCGTGACTTGGGATGAGTTCAAAGGGGTATTCCTGGACGCTTCTTCTCATTAGAGTTGAGGGAGGCTAAAGTGCAAGAGTTTATCAACCTTAAGAAAGGTTGTATGAGTGTGAGAGAGTATGCCCTCAAGTTTTCCCAATTGTCAAACTATGTTCCATTCATGATTGCCGACGAAAGAGCTCGTATGAGCAAGTTTGTATTGGGTGTATCAGGCATGGTTGCAATGGAATGCGAAATGGTGATGTTGATTCATGAGATGGATATATCTAGACTCATGACCTATGTAGAGCAAGTAGAGAGTAAGAAGCTTAAAGTGAAGAATATGGAATTTAATAGGCCAAGGACCGATGATAGTGAATTCTCTCATGGTAAGTCAAAAAATGGTGGACATCCTCATTTTCACCAAAAGTACTCCGACCAAGGATATTCTAATGCTACTACTCCAAGGTTTGACATAGATAGGGTGATCAACCCTAAACCTCAAGGAGGTGCTCCTATAGGGCAAGTTACTCCCGCATACAAAAAATGTAGTAGGAACCACAAGGGTGAATGTCTAGCCGGGTTGAATATGTGTTATTCGTGTGGTAATTCGGGTCATCATGCTAAGGAATGCAAGGTCAAATATGGTCATCCTCAAGTCCAAGTTGCTCAATGTGGCCAAGGGCAACCAAAGGATAGTCAACACAACAATAGGTTTTATGCCCTCCATGGTAGGCAAGAGGTGAAGGAAATGCCCTATATTGTTGACGGTATGTTATGGGTCTTTCACTATGATGTTTATGCTTTGCTTGATCCAAGTTAAAATTTATCTTTTATTTCCCCTTACATGGCCATAAGGTTTGATGTTAGTTTGAAGATGTTGTTAGACCCTTTCTCTATTTATACACTAGTAGGTGAGTCGGTAATGGCTAAAAGAGTCTATAAAAGTTGTCCAGGTATGATTTTCTATAAAGTTACTTTATGAGATATAGTTGAGCTTGAGATAATCGATTTTTATGTTATCCTTGGGATAGATTGGATATATGCATGTTATGCTTCTATTGATTATAGAACTCGAGTGGTTAAGTTTCAATTCTCAAATGAGCCAGTTTTAGAATGGAAGGGTAGTAACTCTATGTTTAAAGGTTAATTTATTTCATGCCTTAAAGCTCAAAAGATGATTTCCAAGGGTTGTATTTATCATCTTGTGAGGGTTATGGATGAGAATTCTGAAGCTCCAATTCTAGAATCGGTACCCATTGTAAACGAGTTTCCAAATGTGTTTTCTGATGATTTACCCAGTGTTCCTCCCAAAAGGGAGTTTGATTTTGGTATCGACCTTCTTTTGGATACTCAACCTCTTTCTATCCCTTCTTACCGGATGGCTCTGATGGAGTTAAAGGAGTTGAATGATCAATTGAAGGACTTGTTAGACAAGGGGTTCATTAGGCCAAGTATTTCTCTATAGGGTGCTCCCATATTGTTTGTTAGAAAGAAAGATGGTTCACTACATTTGTGCATTGATTATCGGTAATTGAATAAGGTAACTATTATGAATAAGTATCCAATTTTGAGAATAGATGTCTTGTTTGATCAATTGCAAGGGGAAAGTTACTTCTCCAAGATAGACCTTCGTTTTGGTTATCACCAATTAAGGGTGAGGGAGTGTGACATTCCCAAAATGATATTTCAGATAAGGTATGGCCATTATGAGTTTCTAGTCATGTTGTTTGGTTTGACCATTACTCCAGTGGCTTTCATTGACTTAATAAATAGGGTGTGCAAGGAATACCTAGATATGTTAGTGATTGTATTCATTGATGATATTTTGGTTTACTCTCGAAATGAGGAGGTGCATGCAAGTCACTTGAGGATTGTGTTGTAAACTCTAAGAGACAAACAACTATTTGCAAAGTTCAACAAATGTGAGTTGTGGTTAAAAGAGGTGGCCTTCCTTGGTCACATTATGTCCGGTGAAGAGATTATGGTTGATCCTAAGAAAATTGAAGTGGTTAAGAATTGACCTATACCATTATCTCTTTTGGATATTAGGAGTTTCCTGGGCTTAGCAGGATACTATAGGAGATTTGTGGAAGGGTTTTCATGGATCTCGTCACCTTTGACCAAGTTGACTCAAAAGAAGCTGAAGTTTCAATAGTCGGAAGCATGTGAAAAGAGTTTTTAAGAATTAAAGAATTGTCTCACTTCTGCTCTTATCTTGACCTTGCCAGAAGGGTCCGATGGTTTCGTAGTGTATTGCGATGCCTCAAGGGTTGGTCTTGGTTGTGTATTGATGCAACATGGTAAGGTAACAGCCTATGATTCTAGATAATTTAAGGTGCATGAAAGAAACTATCCAACCCATAATCTTGAACTAGCAACGGTTGTGTTTGCCTTGAAGAATTGGAGATACTATCTTTATGGTGTCCATGTGGATGTGTTCACCAATCATAAGAGTTTACAATATGTGTTTAAGCAAAAGGATTTGAACCTTCGGCAAAGGATATGGCTTAAATTGTTGAAGAATTATGATATGAGTGTGTTCACTGTGTTGTATCATTCGGACAAAGCTAATATGATTACCGATGTACTAAGTAGATTATCCATGAGTAGTGTGGCACATACTGAAGAAGGTAAGAGAGAATTAATTAAATATGTTCATATGTTGGCACGTTTAGGTGTGTATTTGGTTGATTCCAAAGATGGAGGTGTTCTTGTTCATAATGGTTCAGAATCGTCTCTTGTAGAGGATGTCAAGGCCAAGCAAGACCAAGATCTAATGTTGGTTGAATTAAAGAAGTTGGTTGCCGAAACATCCATTGAGGCTTTCTCCCAAGAGGGAGATGGTGTGCTACATTACCAAGGCCGTTTGTATCTACCTAATGTTGATGGGTTGAGAGAGTTGATATTAAATAAGGACTATATCTCCCAATACTAGATTCATCCAGGTTCCACCAAGACGTATCATGATTTGAGAAATGTGTATTGGGGGAATGGCATGAAGAAGGATATAGCAGAGTTTGTAGCTACATGTACAAATTGCCAACAAGTTAAACTTGAGCATTAAAGACTGGGAGGTCTAGCCCAAGATATTGAAATTCCTACTTAGAAATGGGAAGATGTAAATATGGATTTTGTAACGGGTTTTCTTCGTATTAAGAAGCAACATGATTCCATTTGGATTATTGTGGATCAGACGACCAAGTCGGCTTATTTTCAACCGGTTAAGACTTCCTATAATGCCAAAGATTATACTAAGTTGAATGTACGTGAGTTGGTAAGGTTCACTTTAAATTTGTGAAGGTTGTTTCAAAAGTGTCTCGGTACAACGGTTAAGTTAAGTACCGCTTCCACCCTCAAACTGACGGTCAAGCCAAAAGAATGATCCAAACTTTAGAGTATATGCTAAGGGCATGTGTTATTGAGTTTAAAAGAAGGTGGGATGAACATTTGCCATTGATTGACTTTGCCTATGATAATAGCTATCACTCTTATATCCAAATGGCTCCTTTCAAAGTGTTGTATGGGAGGAGATGTAGATCCCCGATGGGATGGTTTGAAGTTGGTGAGATAGCCTTGATTGGTCCAAATTTGGTTATCGATGATATGGAGAAGTTAAGACTTATAAGAAAGAGGTTGAAGATAGCTCAAAGTCATCAAAAGTCCTATTTCGATGTTAGGAAAAGAGAGCTTGAATTTGAAGTGGATGATTAGGTCTATTTGAAGGTTTCACCCACGAAGGGTGTAATGTATTTTGGCAAGAAAGGGAAATTGAGTCCTAGATACGTTGGACCTTATAAGATATTGAGACATGTTCGCAAACTAGTAAGTTGTTCTTATTCAAACTAGTTGACCTCTTACATATTCAGTTCCTCTTATGTCACTCATATGCATGCATGTTCATGAAAAAGTTGATTTCAAAGTTATGATTTTATGTTAAGTTCAAGATTTCATGTTCCATGCATTTTAAGATGTCATCATAATTATGTTGGGTTGCTTGTCCTCTTTCTGTGTCCTTCCTATGATAAGTTAATCTCATTTGAGTACAAATATTTCCAAGGGGGAGATATTGTAAGACCCCGTAAATCAAAAAGTTGGAACCAAGAAGAAAAAATTCTCAAATCTTGTACTGGGCCCAAGTTCACGGCTATCTCTATGAGTGATGGAAGTTTGCATGACCTATAGAAATGAGTCGTGGAGGGAGTCATTATGGTTAGTTTGGACCAACCTTAAAGGGAGGTCCTACGACTCACTATGATGGTCCGTTCTCCGATAGAC
Source organism: Solanum dulcamara (assembly GCF_947179165.1). Lineage (NCBI taxonomy): Eukaryota > Viridiplantae > Streptophyta > Magnoliopsida > Solanales > Solanaceae > Solanum > Solanum dulcamara. The sequence continues at coordinate 23,611,000 of NC_077243.1, forward strand.
GACCCATAGAAAGTTTCTGTAGGATATATTCTGAGGCCTCGTTCAAGGAATTCCTCAAGGTAAAGTATACAACTTGATAGGACGGCTCGTATAATCTATGACAGTTCGTAAGAACCACCTATCACAAAACTTCAAAAACTTGTAATTTTCAAGTTTTAGGGACCTGCAGGACGAACCTAAAGAACGGCTCATTTTCTTTATGACGGGTCATAAACTAGAGTTATTCCAAAACTTTAGAGACTCAATTTTTGGTATTTCTCTCAGACCTGCAGGACGAGTCATTTAGACGACTCGTCATCCCTTTGACGACCCATAGGAACTCATCCATAGGTTCAAAATCAATGATTAAATGAAAGGCAATTGTGTCTTTTCCAAAGTTCGGTTCAAAGAACCTAGGCACTTTTATGGCTAAATTCAAGTCTATAAATATTCTATTCTTCAAATTTCTCTCCTATTCAATTCATTCTCTCAAAAATTTCTAAGGCAAGAACAAAGTCTCTCAAGGTTTCCTCTTCAAGCTAAAGCTAGGGTTTCCAGATTTCTACAAAGTTCCTCTTCAATCCTTAGTGGATTCAAGAAAAATATGTGGGGATTGATTCATGGGCTCTTTTCACCTATGAAGTCCCAAAAATTTCTCAATTTTTCATTTAATTTTCAATTGATTATGAACCCTAGTTTTGATGAATTACATTGGGCTGATTTGATTTCATTTTTAATGTTATCAATGATTTTTATATGCACGTTCTCATGTGAATTGCATGATTTCAAGTTGATTTATAGATTCTCATGCATAAAGCTATATTTTCAAGCTATGATTATAAATTAAGATGAGTTTATGAGTTGATCATGAGTTAAATGATTTTTAATAAAAAATTTATATAAGTTAAAGTTGAGATTTATGATTCTAAAGTTAAAGTTATGACGATGATCATAGTTAAGATCAAAAGATGTTTAAACATGATGATAAGGACAATTCTCACAAAAGTTATGGATTTTATGAATCACCAAGTAGATGAGTTATTCCTAATATGTTTTAAAGATGGATTTATAGGTAGTTATTATCTTTCCCTACTATGTTATGATTATGTTTTAATGAGTTTTCATTGGGATATTGACTAAGCACCGAGAGAATTTCTAGGTGGGATTCGACCAGATAACGCAGTTGGTTATCCAAGAGAATCCTAGTAGCAACCTAAAGTCCCAAACTACGTTGCCCACGTAGGTTGCCTTCATGGCCTAGCTAATGGATCCAGTTGAGTTGAGTTACCTTTGGAGTATGCCCTGGCATAGTAGCCTCCTCTATTTTGATATAGGAGTCATCGGCATGTCTCGATGCAAAAGTTATTGGATTCCATGTAATAGCTCATACGGTCTTAGTTGTCCGTTAATGTTCCTATCCCACATAAGTTCAAGTTAAATCTATGAGATGTCAAGTTATGAGTTGGAAGTTGAAGTTCTTATGATATGTATTGACCATGAGTTCCATATGTTTTAAGTTGCTTTTAAACTATACTCATGTTCATTATGATTGGTCATGCATCCTATGGCATATTGATTACATTCTTTACTTGTTCATGGATACCTGATATACTTAGTACATTCAAACGTACTAACTCTCATAATGTAGGAACGGACGACACTCATAATTACCCCACTCATGGATAGAGATTACTTTATATTTCAAAGAAGTTGGTGATTCCTCATTCTACCGAGGACAAGACTTTTATTCATGATACTATTGTTTATAATTTCTTCTATTATTAGGGTGAGCTAGGAGCTTGTCCTAATCCCCCGTCATAGACTAAACTAGAGGCATAGTTAGACGATATTCATTGGTGTAGTTCAGATTGGAGATTTATAGAGTTTATTTCCCTTAGTCTCATTCCTACTTAATGATTACTTCCGCTCATCTTTATGTTGTTCTTTACTTTATGTGTGCGATGTATGCTAAGATGGCTTATGGTTGGGGTTTCTCGCATCCCGATTGCCATCTTACGATTAGGCCCTAGGTCTGGTAGTGATAGGCTACCATCTTGACGAACCTCCTGGTTACTTTCTTCTTGATGAGACGTACTCTAAAATGTGTAGACGCGAGTTAGAAAGAATTCCTATAGATTTCAACTTTATTACGCGACAAGACCATTAAAAGAAGTGAAGATTTCCTAAAATGTATCATAGCCTCCTATTCATAGACGTGGCGCGCTTCGCACCGATGAACAAGACTCTACTCAACGTGGCATGTTAGACACCCTAGGATACTTGAATCTTGTGCTCTGATACCAAGTTTGTCATCACTCAAACTAGATCCAAGCCATGACACGGCGATCGGGATGCAAGAGATCCCAATCAAGCCATCTTAGCATAAATCACACACATAAGGTAAAGAAATATAATCAGAAAAGTGGAAGAATAACCTCAAGTAATATGCCCAAATGGACTACATCAACTCCTTGTCTAAACATGCCTCTATCATACTAATATATAAGGGAACATAGAACAAGCCACTAGCTCCCCGAATAAGAAAATGATGTTTCAAAATAGTAACATAATCTAAAAGTAGCAAGGGAAGAAATAAGCTCGATAGGTAGTCTCTGAAGCATGAGGACTTACCAAACTAAGTGAACACGTCTCCTATCTAGCCATAGCGTGGGTAGGGTGATCGCCGAGCCTATATTATAACACAATGTAGGCACAAAAGTATGTGTTAGTACTTTTATTGTACTAAGTATGTGAGGTATGCATGAACAATGAAATAAGGCATAAACAATATGAACATAGGATGCATGACCAATGTAATAAAAAGCATGAATAAGGCTTGAAAAGCATTTAAAATCATATTAAAACTTGTGGTCAATACATCATAAACATCATAGTAAAACTTACATCATGTCATATATCTTGTAAGATAGGACCTTTAACCTTATGAGAAATTATGGACATGTGAAAGATATTAGTAGTCAGAGTAAGAAATACCTTAAACATTGAGAGAAGGAACTTGTAACTTAGTGAGAGAGAACGTTAACCGATATAAACCATATGAACTACAACATGGATGTCACGACCCAACCTCGTAGGCCGTGACTGGGGTCCGATCTGGACCCCCGTATACCTAACTATCAGTTGTGGTCAAATTGAACTATAAATAAAATAATATCATGTAACAGAGCCCCATTGGGCGATAATATTTTTATAAACCTATAGCATCTTTCATTTGTATCACCTCATAAAAGGGCATGCAAGCCGACAAGGCTGCCATAACATAATAACATATATCATACATCATGTAGACCCAGCTGAATCAAACTGACATACACAACCAACATATACATATCTGTAGACCTCTAACAATATCAATGACAACATATGGCAGGACAGGGCCCCCGCCATAGCCCTGAATAACAAAACAATACTATACATCAATGGCTAATGCCAAAAACTAGGCTCCGATACAATAAAGCCTCTTCCAGGTGAGCTGAGCGGGATTCTAACATGACAGACTCCCAAAACTTGTACCTGTACCTGCGGGCATGAAAAGCAGAGCACCCGAGAAAAGGGGGGTCAGTATGACATATGTACTGAGTATGTAAAATATAACACAATTCGAATAGAGGCATATCTAAAATAGAGAAGTAGGGGATAAAATATCAAATCAGAAACTTGTACCTAGAAAAGTAAAATCATGCATGCTCAAATTTTTAATATAGACGGCCCTATTAGGGATCTGATGAATCATATCTGTAGTACCATCACCTCCTTATTACAACACATCATCATATCATCATATATATACATACGTACCCAGTCCTCTAGTGAGGGCGGAATGAATAATGTAGTGGAATTGTGAACGATTACTATTCTTAGCCCAGGCGCGATGAAAGAAGTATTACAGTATACACGGGTAAAATAGTGAGAAACAAAACACAGTTTAAATCATTATCGGAGACTCAATGAAGTCATTAGGTGAATCATCCCTGGAGATCAGGGCAGAAAGTATCTGACGTATACCCTCTAAATGTCACTAAGGACTATGTAAAAAAGAGTTTTGCAAATCTTAGACTTATACCAGTATGAAATATCTTAGCAGTCCGAGCGTTGGTTATCTCAGAGCCTTTCTTTTTACGAAAAAGAGCTTAGTCAAATCAATCGTTATACAGTTATATAGAAGACTCAAGGACTAGGAGTTTAACTACTTTAAAAGTCTTAGCATCCAGAAGTGATCAAGAGTCTTGAAGTCATATTCAGAACCTAAGAGTGAAGTTGCCCCGAAGCTTTCATCATCCATAGCCTACATCTAAGACATGCCAAAAAGGAAGAGAAAATATAGGCTTTACATACCTATGTCAAAAACATGCTAAGAGAGAGCTTCACATACCTCTTATGAGTTACTCTTTATCCCGTTCGCCTCGTCATCCTTTGAACCTATTCAACATGAAAGTAATATGAATATCAACCACTCTTAACTTTCCAGCATCTTAGGTTGCACCTTAGTATTCATGGAATCTATTTCCTTGTTCGTCTCCTCAACTAGTTCTTTAATTAGTTAAGGCGTTAACGAAAATTGGGCAGCATCTCCCCTATAATGTGCCCTATCCAAATTTCCAATTAGATCCCTAAATACTACAAAAAACCAACAACAACAACCTGCAGCATATGTTTAAGCAGTTCACCTCAACAATATACAACATAGACTCCAAACAACTCGTTCGGAATTACAATATCAAAATAGGGTGTCTAGCCTTTACTTTGTAACACCTTTAATTATACGAAATGAGGGGTCGTGTGGCTGAAACCAGAAGCACCCACATCCAGTTTAGAACACATTTAGGCCCTGCAACAAACCACCACACACCTACAGCAGTATACCACAAGCACAACACTTTACTTCGACGACAATTCAACTATAGCAACTCCAATTTAGCTTATGTCAAACGTCAAGTGTTTCTAGGACATTTTAACATTTCCAGCCACCTATAGGGTGTGTAACACACTCCATAACAACACCATAAAGTCCAAAGTAAAAGGAGAAACCTTACCTTACCTGAAATTGGCCAAAACTGCCAAATTGCAACTCGGAACTTCTCTAACCGTGCTGAAATTGAGCGGGCTGTTTGTGTCACTTCTACGCTGCCCCAAATTGTGATTTTATTTTATCAAAAACCATTATATAAATTTGGGACACCTCAAATAATTAATTCACGGAACGAAACTCGGAGGCGTACCTTAAAGGGGCCAAACCCGTAGCCCTCCTCTTTGCCCCTCTAGCGTTTTCCTCTTGTTGTTTCACCCTCTTCTAGGTGTAAAGCTGAAGAATTAATTTTGCAGACATCGTAAGATACATATATACATATCCATGTGGTTGAGGAACACCGTACATAATTAATTTGCGGAGAGAAACTTTGAAACTTACCTTGGTTTCCTTCTTGCCGCCATAGTACTCTCTCTTAGGCTTAGGTTTCCTTTTTTTCCTTTTGTTCAGCTCTTGGCTGAAATTTTGAATAAGGAATGAACTCCTTAGTCACATATTAAGCATATATAGGGGGCTTAGGAGGTGACACGTTTCATCCCCTAAGGGTGACACGTGTCCAATCCTTATTGGACCACTGTAGCTAGGCAACCACTTAGGGGATGCCACGTGTCCTTGGTGGGGCCCACCCCAAGCTTCTACGTTACCTACTTGACCCTAAATAGGTAAATCACCTTCTGGTCCAAGTAGGTGCATCACCTACTTGCTTTGAGTAGGCGCGTCGTTTCCTTATTTCTCTTTCGTGAGCTCGTAATCTCGTCTTACTTCAAGAGTGTATGCACTCCTTGCTACTTAAGATCGATGTGTACTCAAGTATCTTAAGTGTGTATGACTTCTAAGTTAGTAGCTTACGTAGGTAAGTTGAGTCCTACGACTTCTTACTTGGCCTCCAACTCCTTCCGACTTCTCATAACCTTATTTCCAACATTCCCTACTATGGGGTATCATATTATCCCTCCCTTGGAGTTGTTTAATAATGTTGTAGACTATCCGGCTCACATAATAACTTCTGATAAGCTTAAGAGACATTCTGAGCTCAAGGGTGTGGAGTGTAACAATGGAGTCCCAATCTTTACCCACACATCGGAGGAAAAGGGGAGACTACTTGCCAAGGTAGACTCCTATATGCCTAACTGGATCCACTAAGCTACATGAAGGATTGAGCCTCAACTACGGGTGACCCTCAAAGGAATCAAGCCTCTTCTATGGGTGATCCTCTAAAGAATTAAGCCTCTTCTACGGGTGATCCTCCAAGGAATCAAGCCTCTTTTGTAGGGATGTTTCTATGGGTCTCTTGCCTTTGCTACTGGATAGAATGCCTATCCCAAGATCCACTCGGTGCTAGGAAAACTCTCAATGGAATAGAAAAATCATAAAACATAAACTTAATCATCATATGGGAGGGGCCATATCTACTACCCATCTACTCTTCATAAGAACATAATCATAGAATAGCACCTTAACTTTATCTCATGTAATGTAAGTGTAGACCTTTTATCATCACATATCTATATTTTTAAAACATATCTAGGGCCTTAACTCACCCTTTTATTAACTTGCTTGCACATTATAGAATAATAATTCAAAAAGCTTCTTTGCAAAAAGCACTTCTAAACTCATTTGTGGACCTTGTCAAACATTCATAAAACTTTCATTCAATATAACTTGGAACTCTAGATCATAGCTTATATTTGTAACTTAGGGTAAAATATGCATACATGATAGATGGACTTATCACACCATAATAAATTATTTGATCTTAACTTTGATCATCATTATAACTTTCATCATAAAAATCATAATCTCAACTTTAAATCATGAAAACTTTTCTTGAAGATCATTGAACTCATAATGTATTCATGAAAATCATTTTTAACTTCATAATCTTAACTTTGAAATAGCTTCATGCATGGACATTCATAATTTAACTTAAAATCATGAAATTCATATGAAAAAATACATATAATGATCATTGATAATATCTAAAAATAGAATTAAATCAGCCCAATGCAATTTGTCAAAACTAGGATTCATAATCAATTGAAATTGAAAGAACTTTGAGAAAACCTTAGGACTTCATGGGTGAAAGGAACCCATGAATCAATTTCCACATACCTTAATTGAATCTACTAAGAAATTAAAGATAAACCTTGTTTAGCTTGAGACCTCGCTTGAGTGTGGGAGAAGACCTTTCAGAGAAGCCTTTGGGAGAGAAGGCTTGTTATTTTTGAGAATTAATTAGAGAATGAGAGATTAGAAATACTTAGGGTAGTTAACAGTTGAGAACCTAGTCCCAAAAACATCCAAATACATTTAGGAACTTCTAGGGAAAAGTCCAAACAACCCCTCGTAAAATCTTATTGAAAGACCCTACAAATCACTCTTTATGGGTCATCAAAATATTTACGGGCCGTAGACCCAATTCGTCCAGTAAAACCTTGGAAAAAAAGCTGAACAATTGAGCCTCTAATCTTTCTTTATGACTCATGTTTACGGGTCATAAATATTTCTACGGTTCGTAACTTGTTTCCACGGGTTGTAACTCAAGGTCGTATATTTCTGAGTTGGAAGTATTTAGTAACGGTCATAACTTTTTACTCTGAACTCTAAATAAGTAAAACTTGGTGCGTTGTAAATAGGACTCAAAGACCTTTAATTTGATGACCAGGGGATATCTAATTCATTATATTCTAGGATATATAATCGTTTGAAGTTGACCCAAGTAAAATCTTTCACTAAAACTGAATCAGTATGGAAGTTTTCAACTCGACTTTTTTGCTAGAGGATTTTTGTGACCATAAAACCTCTCCAAATGTATTCCCAACATTTATGCACAATAAAGAATCACCCCTTACAACACTACGGATGGCTTTGACGATTCATCATTTGGTCTATGGGTCGTCATGATTAGTCGTCAAAGTAGTTCACCAAAATTATAGGCTATTAGAATGAAACTTGGTCCCTACGACTCATCATTACGAGTTGTTGATTCTCCTACGAGTCATACAAACTACTCGTCAATTTCACCCTTCATTTAGTCAAAATTGAGAAATCAGGACCTAATTCTATGAGTCTATTCTACGACTTGTAACTCATCCTACGACTTGTCCTATTGAGTCTTTCGAAAGTAATGAGGCTTCTCAATTTCACAAAATTAAAAGTCAACTCTACGACTCACTCTATGATTCATCCCCATTCCTACAAGTCGTCAACTTGATCGTAAACTCAGTTCCAAATATAGTCAATTTTTCAACCCCAATATCATTCCTACGAGCCGCTTCTACGACCCATAGGAGCCCCTACGACTCGTAGGCCAAGACGTAAACTTTGGGACAATCCTTTTTCTTGAAATTTTCTTTCATTTTGACTTTTTAACTTTTGGGGCCTTACATTTTTGTAGCTCCTCAATGTAGTTCTTCGGGTCCTCAAGGGGTGCAGACCCTGTGAACTCAGGCTGGTTCATTCTCAGAAACTCATGGACCCTAGATGTGTCTGGAGAATCATGTCTATGTGCTCCCTGCCTAGACACTAGGGCTGTCACTGCCTATGCCAAGGTCTGGATAGCCTGGTGGAGTACAACATTAGTGATATCGGTCAGGGCCTCCTACTCTCTCAAGCACTTGCTGCTAGGGGTGTTCATGGTCCGGTTTGACTCGGGTTTTGGCTAAAACTAAACCAAACCAATTAAGGTGATTTTTTTAATATTCAAACCAAACCAAATCATTATAGTATAAATTCTATCGGTTTTGATTTTATTGGTTTGATTTATTTTTTACGGGTTGAAGTAATATATTTTATAATGCAAAAAAATTAACAAACTTATTTACTACCTTCATACTGCAAATTAATAGAATTTCAAAATAACTGCCATTAATCTTCAGAGATACCTGAATTCATTCAGAGATAGTAAGGACAGAAGAAAAGTATATAAGCTAAATAAGTTACCATCTAAAATCCAAGCTAGAGCTATAAGAGAGAACCAAATATGGTTCCAATAATAACAAACTTGAATATGTCTTGACTGGAACTATGTCTGATGTTGTTGTAAAGTATATAAGCTAAAATGATAAGCTCTAAAAAGGGCAAAATATCAGCAACATAAATTCATAAGTTGGTGGATTGTTCAGCTCCTACAGTCCACGAAAGAATTGACAGCCTCTTTTGACTATCCAAGTTCGGTACTAAATCTGAGAAGAGGAACCACTAGAACAAAAAGAAGTCCTTCAAGAAACATCATTTTTTTCACTATAGAAGTAATTGAAGCATTCCAGTTGTGGCTAATAAAAAACTTGCTACTTTATCTTTCTCCACAATAAAACTATTTGAAAGAAAACTAAAAGCACGGATCAACACAACAACATATGCAAAAATAACCTCAAAATAAATTATAAAATTTCCACCACGAGGAAGATAGCAACTACTTCTTAGTAGTACAACCTCCACAACAACAAAATTGAGAAGGCTAGCCCATAAAAGGTTAATTATATACATTACTTTTTCATTAATTAAGTTGAGAAAAATAACAAGGTCTTTAAACAGTCCTCCGAATGATCAGCATTCAACACAAAAGAACCATATACCCAACTGTCAGCAGAGAAAGATCACTTAATTGCTAGCATAAAAGTGTGATTAAATACAAAAAAAATAAGTCAATAGCATAATTCAAAAGTACTTCAGGTGAAGCAGCAGTAAAAACCTGAAAATTAACTACCAAAGAGCAAAACAGTTGCACTCCGAATTTCAATTGCAACATCCAAACTAATCAATTCTCAAGGTTGTGCCAGTATATTCTAAAAAGGAAAGAAGAAAGTTTAACAAAGAAGGAGTTAAAACTTTTTAAAACATAAAAGACATATTCATAAAGAGTTAAATATGTAAATTTACCTTTTTCAACAATCTCAAGTTTCTGAATTTCTTCTAAAAGATCTTCAAGCTTGCATTCTTTGGAAGTTGATCTTAACCATTTTTTAGTGTAAATAGGAGCTTCTACTGTCTTTGGAGATAAAGAAATTCGATAAGATTTAAGAATCCGACCACCGATGCTAAAGATGATTCAGAAGCAATAGTAGAAATAGGAATAGAAAGAATATCTCTTGCCATCCTAGAAATAATTGGATATCTAGCCGAAACAACTTTCCACCAAGACAATATATAACTCTTTGGTCTTTTCCAAATCATCTACCAAGTACTTCTCAAGTTCTGATTTATTTTCAGTATTGTTTTCATCTGCCAAATATTTCTCCCATTGTGATTGTCATATCTCATCACTTGCATGGTATCAATTTCATCATTCAAGTTTGTTTGACCACCAATTTTATTGGTATGAGTCCCACAAAAAGAACTCATGTAGTAATCATACAAGCAACTCAAAGTATCCATTACCTTTTTTGATTTTTCAACTCCTACCAAACAACCATAAGAGTTTTTAAATAGATATTCCACATATTTCAACTTGTATCGAGGATCCAAAATAACAACAATGAATAATAACTTGTTCATACATTCAAAAGTACCTCAGTATTTGTTAAATTTAAGCTCCATCTTTTTAGCCATGCCACTCAAAATAGAATCTTCACAACGAACATATTTGCAAATTATCTTTTGAATATTAAAGATCTCATGGAAGAAAGAATTGGAAGTAACATATGAAGTTCCTGAGAATTTCAAAGTTACCTGATAGAAAATCTCAAGGAACTTAATGAAAACTTTAACATTCTTCCAATCATCTATCGCTGGATGTCCTCCCACATTATTTGTTTCTAAATAATACTTGAGGTGCTTGTGATCATCATCATACATTCTTGAAAATGCCCTTCCAATTTTTACAACTGTATCTAGCATAATATATGTGGAGTTCCACCTAGTCTGAATATCTAAAGTCAAAAGACTATGAGTGTCAATCTTAACCTTCTCGACAAATGACTTAAAGGAATCAAACCTTCTAGCTAAGGACTTAACATATTTGATAGCATTTCTTACCCGAGAAATAGACTTATTTTGTTCACCGAGTGCTTCTTTCACGATCAAATTTAGAATATGAGCATTACATCTAACATGTAAGAACTCATTTCCTAAGATGTCTCCTTTCCAATCCTCAATTCTTCTCTTCAAGTGTTTAATTGCAGAATCATTAGAAGTTGCATTATCTAAGGTCACCGTGAGTATGTTATCAATTTCCCAATCAAATATACATTCCTCAATCCCCTTAACAATTGTTTCACCCTTATGATCTGATGTTTGAAAAAAGTTGAGAATTTTTTTTTTCAGATTCCACTCATCATCGATCCAATGGGCAGTGACAACCATATAAGTTAGATTTTGAAGTGATGTCCATGTATCACTAGTAACACATACATGTTGATTATGAATAAGCTTTTTAAGATTTTCTTTCTCTTCTTGATATATTTTCAAACATTGTCTAGCAACAGTCAAGTGAGAAGCTAATTGAAGATTAGGCAAAGCAACTGCCATTAATCTCCTAAAACCTTCCATTTCAACAACTTTAAAAGATTGTTCGTCAATAATGACAAACTCAGCAATGGCTCTCCTAATCTCATTGACGTTAATCACAACCTTTTCTACAGTACATGTACTATATGCTTGTTCTCATTTTTTAACTACCTTGATTCTTGATTGATTTCTATCAATAATTCTAAGAGGGGAATTAGGACAAACCTCATTTAAATGTCTCCATAGCGTTGAGGTCCCATTCGTACTTTCAGAAGCAAAGTTACTAGTACAGTAGTTATATTTCACCCTTTTTTTACCCCATTTATCAGGATATTCAGTATAGTATTTCCAAACGCCCAATGTTCTCCTATCACTACTCACAAGGATACGATCAGGATCGTAAAGAGTTGTTTGTTTCTGCTTTTTAGCATGATTGAGATTAATATCACGAGTTTTATCACCGTCAAGCTCAGGTTCCAGCAAAGTAGTTAGAGATACTTTGTTGGTTACCTCCACAAGCTCCACCTCTTTTTGAGTAGTTATAGTTTCCATCTGAAAAAAGTATACGAAAATCTAAATAAATAGAGAAATCCAAAATCATTAGATAAAAACTAAATCAACAGAAAAAACCTAAATTAGTGGAGAAAATCTAAAATAACAGAGAAATAAAATAAAAAACACATACAAGATGAAAGACTAGAAAAACAATTCATTTAAGTAAAACTTCAAAGACACAAAAATAATTACATAAACAAAAAATAGGGAATATACAAAAAGTAACCAAAAAAGTAAAAGAAAGAAAACGTTACAAACTTACAGGGATTAAAACTTCTTGCACTCAATTGGTATCATGAGAGACTGAGAGCAGAATAGAGGTCTACAGGGTTTGGGAGGAAATAAGAGGGAACTGAAAATCTAATGAGGAAAAAAAATATTTATGCTAACTATTCAGTAAGGGTTTTTTATTTTACTTAAACGTAAATGGGCTTGGGAAACATGGGCTAGACTTTTTTCTTGGATTGATCCTAAATTATGAAGAAGTTAAAAAGTAGATAAATTTTAATAAAAATATATAAATATAGTTAATATTTTAAATATGTACATATTTATCGATTTGGTTCGGTTTTTTTATGGTAACACCAAACCAAACCAAATGTTTTCAATTTTTAAAAAACTAAAATCAAACCAAACCAAATTGAGCCAGTTTTCAGTTTATTAAATCGGTTTGACTCTGTTTATCGGTTCAGATCGGTTTTTTCGTCTCCTTCGAACACCCCTACTTGCTGCTCGAGCTGATCAATGTTTTGTCTGGCAGGGCGTCCTCTAACCCTAATTAGTCTGGCAGCTCTTTTTGGAGGCATGATCTGAAACCAACATGCGAACGCACAAATTAGAATAGATTTCTTAGAGTTTTACACTTTATTGCACGAACTCAAGATATGAAGAAGTGAAACAATTCCTAATGTCCTATAACCTCTTGACTATAAGTGTGATGCATAACACACCCATAAGCAAGACTCTACTAGATACAGCTTCATAGACTCCCTAGGACTCTTGAACTCCATGCTCTAATACTAAGCTTGTCAAGACCTAGAGGGTACCCTAGACGTGGCATGCACTTAGAAACCATTGCTGGTTCCCAAGCAACCCACTTGGCCTGATCACACATTCATTTATTCAGCAGAAGACTTAGTTTAAGAGAAAAATAATCTTAATGGGTTATCTCAATCAACAATCGCAATCATTCTAATCAGAAACACAGTTTGAAAAATAATTAATCAAGAGTTAAAGACATCAAAACAAATCCATTACTATCTATCTACGTGGTATCAATGACAGGTTCATGGCTATCTTAATCAACATAAAAGTAAAAGTATAAACTCTAAAACTAGATGATAAAAAAGTGGTATCCTCCGGAAGCACGGAGTACTTACCAATCAACTGGAATGTAGAAAAGATCTTCAATAGTGCACTTGTTAATGATCTCTAGAACCTGTCTCTACATCATGAAATGATGCAGGCCCAAATGGACGTTATTATGTGGAATGTACGAGTATGTAATCAGAATGAAACATGCATAAGGTAGAATATTACTAGCTCAGATATCTCAATCAGAAAGATAAGGAATTCAATCAGGATGTCATAAGTCTAAAGCAAAAGTAAGGTTTAGACAAACACCAATCATAAACAATCTAATCCAATCCTATCAGAGTATTAGCAAGACCTATATGGGAGTTTCTCTTATCCGAAAACAATCATATATGAGCTAATGACCGTACAAAAGCCCGTTGATGTAGCCACAACTGTCCAATACTTTGCCAGGGTAAAAGAAAAATCATCCAATCAATAAATCAAGTCATATCTTTTTAGGACATTAAAATAAAGGGAAACATCCAACTTAAGGGTTCAATCCTTTCTTACGTTGGCTAGCAGTTATTGGGTTCGAATTATTATTTACTCTTACCCAATTCGATGCTTGATACTCCTCTTAAGACTTAGTGCTCATAAGAAAATCAATCCCAATCAAATCAATAAACAAGTCTTATATGGACTTTTATCAGTTTATCGATTCTATCCAATTAATCCTTTCGAACAATCAATCTTCTAATCATTTACAAATCATTCATTTATGAGTAGTTGGGACAACCATTTATGAAAACATTTAGTTGAGACCATTCAATTGAGTTCAATAATGAAGATGCAAAGACTATCAAGTTCCATCAAGATTATCATCATGCTCACATCCCAATCACAATCATACATTCACAAGTTCATGTCTCTATACTCAATCCTTAGTCGTGTACATCCAATATTAGTCAAAATATCATAAGGGTTTACGAAGTAAATAGTCAAAAATTATTTGTTCAAGAAACAATTTCATAGAAAACATCAATTATGCAATAATATGTAAAACATATGTTGAGTTAAGGAAAATTCTCAAGAAACACAATCATGGGGACTCAATTCATTCACAAATCAACCTATCACAATCATTGGGCACATAGAAGAACAATATTCATGCTTTAGTTTAGCCTTACATACCTGGAAGAATTAGATTCTTGAAAAAATTTGAAAAACTCAATGAATGCTCTTGGAACCCTAGCTTTTTCTCCTCTTGAAATAAACTAGAACGTGTAAATTCTGATTTGTCTGAGGTTTTGGAATGAATGGGGAGGTTATACGACTATAAGGTAGACTTAGGAAAGTTAATTGAGGGTAAAAGGTCAAGAATACCTTTCTAGGAACGTAAGAAAACATAAAAAATTTTAAAAATGATATTTTAATGAGTCTCGTCGGCCAAATCGGCGAGCTAGAGGTCTCCTCGCTAAACTATTCGGCGAGTAGCCAAAAGTGTACTTTAGCTCGCCTAAAATAACGATTTCTAGAGGATTTCGGATCCATTCGGAGAGCTAAGTCGAGTCTCGCATAACCATTCGGTGAGTCGCCAAAATGGCTAGTCAGCTCACCTAATTATCCTGTCCGGACACCCTTCACTAAAAACGATCATAACTTTCTACTCCGAACTCCAAATGAAGTAAACTTGATGGTGTTGGAAAGAGAACAAGTAGATATTTAATTTTATAGGGCATAGTCCACATAAATCTTAATATTTTGAGAGATATGGTCATTTGAATATGACTTTCATATGATCTTATACGAAAACTCAATCGATAAATGATCTTAGAATTCGACTTAGTACTAGAGGTTCCTTATGACCCTATTTCACCTCTAATACACCTTGAATACTTAGGAATTGATCCTAAAACATATATACAATTAGAAGTCATCGATCTCGGGTCTTAGCTTAAAAATATTGGGGTATAACAGTAAATGAAATTATGCATAAACACTATGAAATTCATCAATTAAAATCATGATTTAAACAACCCACCATGAATTTTAAGAACCTTTAAGGAGCTAAATAGAGAAAAATCTTGCAAACCATCAATCCATGCATATGAAATCATTTTGCATCAAAATAGATCAATGATCATTAGTTTAATCAGGATTCATGCTATTAAGCAGATATTAGAATGACTCATAAGAAAATCTTACTTGAAATTAAGAGATTTAGTTTAAAGGATTTTGGAATCCATCGGTGGAAGAACTCTTGGATAAAGACCCACATACCTTAGACTAAAGCTTGAAGAGCGAATGAAGAAGTCTTGAGGAACTTGAAATAATTTTGAGGCTTGGTCTTCAATGGTAAGCTTGAAATCTTTTAGTTTGAGAGGAATTTTGTAGGAGATGATTTGGGAAAGAGAGGGGATGAAATCTAGGGATTTATGTAGTAAAAAGGGTGGAAAATAACCTCAAATTTTGCCCAAACCCATTTATACAAGTTCAGAATATTGTCCAAGTTGCCCTAACTTAAAACTAGAAATTTTCGCAAAAAATTAAACTATCTTGGGGCAAGTTCGCGATGCGGATTTGTTCCATTTCAATTTATTTTCTTTCGAAATAGATAAATCAAGCTCGAGACACACAATAATATCAATAACACATAAAACGCATGTACATTTTCCTGTGCTAGGTCAAATTTGACAAATTTGGCTTGGAAAAAAATTTGAACGAGTTTAAACCCTCTCCGCCGCGCAGAGCTGTCGCGGACAGCTTCTGGAAAGTGAAAATTATAAAAAAATTATCTTTTGATCCGAAGGTCCCAAAAGTTTTTCAAGATCACTTTCTCACAGGTTTTCACCCCCTGATCGATATTCCGGACTGGATTTGCCAAAAAAGATAAGATCAATGCATTACGCAACCGACCTATTTCAAAGGCATTTTTAAGGCACTTGAGGGCATTTTGAGGAATGTTACAGTAGTGTAGTGTTGTCTTGCTTAGAATGGATGGTATTTACGACGGTACTAATTGTATTATTGTAGTTTGGGGAAAGGCTCATAAATACCCTTCTTCCACCTTTTGGTCTAAAAATACCTCTACCTATTTTTTTGGCTCAAGAATACCACTAACCTATTGGAAATGACTCAAAAATATCCGTCCTCCGCTTTTTGGTCTAAAAACACCCTCAACCTTTGTTATTGGTTCAAGAATACCCCTCCTTCCATTTTTTAGTCTAAAAATACCATCAACCTTTGTTATATCTTTATATTTGTATATCTAATATTTATGATTTTAGTATCATTTAAACTTTTACAATATAAAAATCTGTAATTTTATTATATGAACTAAATCATTTTTTTGTAAATTGTAAATTTTTACCCGACTAAAAGATTAAAATTGATTAGAGAACTTCTCTTAAAATTTGAATATATAAATAGTTACATATTTCTTTTTAGTATTGAGGATAAATCGTTAAGTCTATGAAATATCGATTAGAATGTGTAATCTTCAATATAATTTTTACTCGACTAAAAAAATTAGTAAATAGACATCTTATTAGAAAATCCTCTACTTATAATTTGAATCAATAAATAATTATTTTTATTTAGTGTTGAGGATAAATCGTTAAGTCTATAAATATATTAATTAGCCAAATTTATCCTTTTTCTTTTAATCTCTGTTACTAAAAGTTTGATTACATAAATAATTTATTTTTCACTTCAAATATAGTTAGACTTTGATATTTTAAATATTTTGGGATGAGTTAAAATTAATAATTTGAATAAATAAAAAATTATCTTTTAGAACAAATAAAATAATTAATTAATTAGTAACAAAATTTAATTCAATTAAATTCGGGTTGATGGTATTTTTAGATTAAAAGATGGAAGGAAGGGAGTTCTTGAACCAAAAACAAAGGTTTAGGGTATTTTTAGACCAAAAGATGGAGGGAGAGTATTTTTGAGCTATTTCCAATAGGTTAGGAATATTCTTGAGCCAAAAGAAAATTGAAGGTATTTTTACAGCAAAAGGTGGAAGAGTGGTATTTATGAGCCTTTTTCCATAGGTGAGGGGTATTTATGAGCCTTTTCCCTTGTAGTTTTATCATTGTTTATTAATTTTTAAATTAATCTATCCTAGTATGTTGTTTATGGTGTGTCAATTATAACATGGTTTTATTGTTGTTTTGGCTCCTCTCTAATAGACTTTTGCATTGTTTCTTTGTTATATGCTATATTCTTTCTGTTAGAAAATAGGACAACATGTATGTAGTTTTGATGATTGACAAAGTGAACCTGATTTACTACTTGTTATTTTATGTGTACTTTATCGGGCGAATCATGAACTAGGTCCTCAAGAAGAGAATGCGGACAGCTTGTACATAGATAAAAGATAAGAAAACAAATTTATTGCAAAAATAAAAGAGAGAAAAAGAAAATAAATAAATAGCTGAAATAAAGGAGCAAAGAAGGAAAAAATAAAGGAGTAAAGAAGGAAAGAAATAAAAAGCACAATTAAAGTTCAAAGAGGAGTCAAAGTTTCCTTATATGATGAAACTTCTTTTAAAGAAGGAAATTCAAAATTTCCTTAAATATAGGAGGCCAAGTCCTATTCAAAGTAAAAGTTTTGATCTGTGATATAATAGAACATGACAAATCTCCAGTAAATATATGACATGAAGACCATTGAGAGCCGCGCATATTTCACATCCACAAAATTCATCATCTTGAGAGCAATCGCTATTGAAGCAAAATTTGCAGGACTTCATCATAGTAATGCTGGATCCTGGTTCATAAATTGTTTTTCAAGTCTGTACTATTGAATATTGAAGTTTGATCAGTTTAAGGCTATCGTTATTTGTCTTTGTTGAATTATTCTAGGTTTATTCTTGAGTTGTAATTAATAATTCCTAGATTGAAGAGAGTAGTTGTGTATGTGAGGTCATTCACTTCTTGGAGAGTAGTTAGAACATTTTGAGTGAATTGTTGAGTTGCGTTACTAGGGTTGGTCCCTTAGATTATTGAGTTGTAATCTAAAACGTTGCTCTTGAGGAGTTAGTGGAGATTGGTGGTTGAAAGTTTACACGCTGTAAGTCTTAGTTTTTTACTTCCTTGAACAAGAAGTTTTCCACAATAAATTCATGTCTTCTTAATTTGACTATTTACTGCATTTTTTGAATCAAGTTTTGAATATGAATAGTAGGGTAGAGTAGTTTTGTCAATTGGTATCAGGGAAAATCTTTTTAATCAAAGGATAACTCCTCGAAAAGAATCCATAAATGCCCTACCAACATTTCAGGAGGTGCTTCACAAACTCGACCTCTCCTCTTTAATGGTCAATACTATAAATGGTGGAAGAATAGCATGATAGACTTTATCATTAGAGAAAATCTTGATCAGTGAAATATTGTGTTGGATGGTCCAATCATCCCCACGGAGCATGACAAAGATGGAATAACTCAGGCTCCTAAAGAATGAATTGAACTATCACCAACTGATAAGATTATTGTACAAAACATTACCAAAGCTAAAAAGATTCTGATTTTTGGCATTGGTCCTGACGAATACAATCGTATATCTTACTGCTAAAAATTTGGGATACCCTGCAAACTGCTCATGAGGATACAAGTCAAGTGAAGAAATCAAAGATTGACGTTCTGAACCTAAAGTATGAACTATTTAGGATGAAAAACAGAAAAACCATTCAAGAGATGTATACTAGGTTCACAGCAATTATCAATTAGATGTATTCTTTAGGTGAAGTAGTTCCCAATGCAAAGGCAATACGAAAGCTTCTCAGTGTGCTATTAAATTCACGAGAGAGTAAAGTCAAAGCAATTACTGAAGCACGTTATTTAGATATTTTGACTATTGATGAGCTAATTGAATATCTAATAACTTATGAGCTTAAGAAGAATCAAGAGCGGGAAATGGATAGCCCTGAAAAGGAGAAAAATATGATTTTAAAGACAACTAGATAAATTGATTTTGAAGGAGGGAACATGATACTCATGACTAGGAGGTTTCAGAAGATGCTCATAAAAGGTCTTGAATATCAGAAGAAGAACCAGGTCCTCTGAACGTCAGCAAAGGAATACTACCACGCCAACGACATCAATAAGACCACCAGGTTTTGAATACGAATAGTGGGGTAGAGTAGTTCTTTCAACATTATTTGCTCCATTTTTATATCGGGATTCATTGCACTTGAGCCGAGGGTCTATGCATACATTCTATCATCCCCAGACTTCAGAGCCGAGGGTCTATGCATACATTCTATCATCCCCAGACTTCTTTCACTGAGTATATCATTCTTGTTGATGTTTATTTTGATTTGTCCAGTTTAAATAGACAACGTATCCAGTGTTGTTATTAGCAATCAAAAAGGTGATTTAAATTGCGAATGTGGCAATAGAATGATTAGGACTGCGCGGTCAAATTCGACTTAAAGGCGAGTATTTATATAGATATTAAGTTCAGCCTGTTGCCACTACATGTGGTGAACAACGTATTTGTTTTGGGAGTAATTTTTCATTTTTTTATAAACATTAGAATTCTTCTTATTGTTTTGAAGAAAAATTATTCTAAAGAATCTGTAAAACAAGTTTCCAAATTTTTGAAGCAAAGGCTAGCTTAAGATTTCATTACTATTCAATTTTATAATTTGGACCCTTTTTAATAAACAATTGAAAAAGAAAAAAGCATACTTCACAAAAACTATTTCTCAACCAAACAGCAAGAAAGAGAAGTGTTTTAGTTTGTAGACAAACTGAAAACTACATTCCCGTGTCTTCAGTTTCTAACATCTTCATCATATCTTTGAAGGAACATCACTATAACAGGAAGGTGAGATATATACAAGCGACATGTTAGAATTCAAACTCAATTTGACAACTAAAAAGATGACAACTCAATTTCAATTTGAAAATTATCCAATTTGTATTCGCATATGCTAGATTGTTCTTATCAACTTAAGTTATCATCATTGTCAAATTGAACACAACTTCATCGTCCTTGTCAAATTGAACACAACTTCATCACCCTTGTCAAGTTGAACACAACTTCTAGTTTTGGCAATACTCGGCAAGCCATGATTCTAGGATCTTCTAAGTGGTAGATTAACTTTCTTATAAATAGGCATGAATATGTAAGTGTTAGACATATGGAAATTGTAAGAAAGTGTGCAAGAAAAAGTGCATTAGAGAGGACGAAATAAGGAGCAAAGCTACTATAAAAAAAGTGTTGAGCACTTATTGTGAGAAAGTTGTGAGAATTATATTTTGTGTGTAATATTTTGCTCCTTGTATGATAAAAATATTAGTTTGATCCACTGCGCTTCCAACAGGACAGTAGAAAAATTGTGAAATGTTTAACGACGTAAGAACTGCAAACAGGTTTTGGGCTAACTTCTTGGTAGAATTTTGACCAAAATAACTTGTTATCTGTCACAAGGAATAGGCCACATCTTAGGCATGAGTCAATCGCTAACTTGCTTTTTAATATTTAGGCACATGGATAGTCATCTCCAATAGCTTTCAAGAGCAGGAGGGCCGACGAGTTGCATCAGCGCTTTACGCGCGCCGACAGACTTTGTTTGCATGAGTGATACTATTAGATCACATGCTAAACTAAATTTTGTTGCCGAATAGCTTCTCTTAACAATAATCACTCTGTATGTGTAGGCGCTCCATACCTATATGTGTATCTAGTAAGCACCATTAATTTGGGTTGATTTTTTTTGTGTGTGTGTTTGATAAGTAAATAAGTATTGTTCCAAAAATATTTATATATAATCTAGATAAACATTATGAGGCAAGAAATGGAGGGCAAGGTATGGGGGTGAGGAAGAGACGATTATTATGGAACGTCACTTATGAAAGGAAATTTTTCTCATTTTTTAGGAACTTGTTTTCTTACGCTTAGGGGCGGAATAGGGAAGGACAAGCAGACGAGCAACAACCAACATCTAAAATTTCAAGGGGCTGGGCGAACTAGGATTAACGTGTTCAATAAACCCAGCTTGAGAAAGAGCTTCTTTCCTCATGAATAGCCTTTCAAATTTGTCCATCGCAAACTGAAAGAGCAATACGGTCTCTGAAAAAACATGTCATGTTTATTTTAGGAATTTATATAAATTCTACCTAATTGTTTTAGAGACATGTTGATCACTGAAAATGTGTTTCTTGCCAAAGTGATTATTCTAAATATTTCTCATCATATCGTCGGTGGTAATATTGTAGTTAAACATAATATAGCTAAAGCCTACGATAAATTGTCTTGGTCCTTTGTTATTGTTGTTCTGACTAAATTTGGATTTTCTGAGGAGTGGACTGATATGATTTTGTCTAACTAGTGCCGTTATTTAGTTTTGATGATTAACAAACTATGAGACCTTATACGCAGACCTGGTCCTGTAAGTAAGTCAAGTTTCAAGCCAGCTGTAAAGCTGTCATCCTCTGTTGTAGTTGGTAGAAACAGTAAAGGAAGCAGACCTAACAGCCAATCAGAAGAAACCTATGATGAGTATCTCCAATGTTAATATGCAAAACTTGGACAACAAAGTTATTTGGCTTTTTCACTTGAAGTATTGACAATCAAAGAGGGCTTTTGGTGTTCTCTCAAGAAAAGACAAAACCTTCACCAAAGTTGCATGGGACCTGATAGAGTTGTTCATGAGATATCGTTCTTTGTAGCTTTGTTGTTGTATTAAGTCTTGTGTGTAACATTATAAAATTAGTTCGTGTCATGTAAAGGAATCTTGATTATTTCTCTTTGTCTTGCATTGTTGTGACTTCATTGGTAGAGTTAGTTTTGAAGTGGTTAGAAAAGTCTACATTACTGAGAGGCAGTTGTGTAGTGAGAAATAGAGATATTTCTTAGGCTCAAGTCTTGTAATAGAGGTATTTCAAGCAAAGGGGTGGAGAGGGTTAGTAACTAGTTAGAATAGGTTGTAATAGTTTACTTTGGTCTTGTACCTTAGTGAAGATTGATAGCTAAACCCTGAGGGTCAAGTCATGGTTTTTCCTCCCTCGAGCAAAGGGGTGAAGAGGGTTAGTAACTAGTTACAATAGGTTGTAATAGTTTACTTTGCTCTTGCACCTTAATAAAGATTGACAGTTAAATCCTGAGGGTCAAGTCGTGGTTTTTCCTCCCTTGAGCAAGGAGGTTTTCCACGTAACATCGTGTGCAATACTTTTACTTTCAAGCTTGTCTCAACGTTTATAATTTTATCAAGGGACCAGGTTCATTGACATAGTGATGGACTCGTGTAAAGCTATCAATTGGTATCAGAGCATGCATTCTCTATATGGATAATACCGAGAGAAGATCCTGTAAGCTGAAAGATGGCTTCTCCACCTAATCTTGAAGAGGGACAATCTACCACTAGGCCACTCAGATTTAATGGTCAGTTTTATGGGTGGTGGAAGACTCGCATGCATGACTTTCTTATGGCAGAGGACAGTGAACTATCAGATGTTATTCTAGATGGACCTTATATACCTATAAGAGAAGTGAAACAAGGAGAAGTCACTCGAGTTATACCCAAAACTCAAAAGGAATATGATGAAGCTGACAGAAAAAAGATAGAAAAGAACTACAAAGCAAAAAAGCTACTGGTCTGCGAAATAGGACCTGATATGTACAATAGGATTTCTGCCAGTGAATCTGCCAAGGAAATATGGAATTACTTAAAGACTGCTCATAAAGGAACTACTCAAGTGAAGGACTCAAAAGTAGATATGTTGACTACTCAATATGAGAATTTTACTATGAAAGAAGGGGAGATAATCCAGGAGATACATACCAGGTTCACCTCTATCACCAATTAGCTTTGGTGTTTAGGTGAACCTATTCATCCCAGCAAACAAGTCAGAAAAAATCTCAGAATTCTTCCTAAGTCCTGGGAGAGAAAAGTAGATGCCATTACTGAAGCAAAGGATCTGAAGATTCTCACTATGGATGAGTTAATTGGAAATCTTTAAGCCCATGAGTTAAATAAAAAATAAGACTACTCTAGGAAAGACATGAAGAAAGACAAATCCTTAGCGCTTAATGTAACTCAGAGTGAGGATTATGAAGAAGATTAAGATATGGCATACTTAACCAAAAGATTTTACAAAATTATGAGGATGCATGGAGGGTTCATGAAAAAGGGTAGCACAAGCAGAGCTGCAAATGACACTGACTTATGTCATGGATGTGGAAAACCTAGACATTTTGTCAGAGATTTTCCTATGCAAAAAGGAGAATACAAAAACTATGGAAAGACTGGAGGTGACAGAGACAAATGAGGGGACCAGTTCCCTGATAAATCAAAAGGAAGAGTTGCTACTGATTATGTAGTGAAGAGGGCTTTTGCTGTCTGGAGAAACACTTCAAGCGACTCTGAGGAATCTGATCATCAAGAAAATGCTTCTATGCTGGATGTCAAAAATGATGACGATATGTTTAAATCCATGTTTGACTTTATGGCACAATCTTATGATGAA
Organism: Solanum dulcamara; assembly: GCF_947179165.1. Lineage (NCBI taxonomy): Eukaryota > Viridiplantae > Streptophyta > Magnoliopsida > Solanales > Solanaceae > Solanum > Solanum dulcamara. Next base: position 23,634,805 of record NC_077243.1, read on the forward strand.
AAGGCGAAGAGGTAACCTTGCTTGACCTTAAGGAAAGACATCAAGAAAAACATCAGGGAATTCATTGACTATAGGAACCGACTCAAGAGGAGGACTTTTGGAGTTGACATCCTTAACCCTCACAATGTGGTAAATACAACCCTTAGAAATCATTTTACGGTCCTTAAGATAAGAAATAAACTTACCCTTCACCACCGAATCACGACCCTCCCATTCAATAACAGGCTCATTTGAAAATTAGAACTTGACTCGATGAGTCCTACAATCTATGGAAGCATAAGATGCATGTAACCAATCCATCCCAAGAATGACATCGAAATCTATCATGTCAAGTTCAATGAGATTACAAGGAATAACTTTGTGCAAGATAGACATAAGGCAACCCCTATAGACCTTTCTAGCAATAACTGACTCACCAACGGGGGTAGACACCAAATAGGGCTCTAATAACATTTCAGGTAAACAATCAAATCTATTAGTAAGGAATGAAGTAACAAAAAATAAATTTGCACCCGGATCTAATAGTGCATACACATCAAAAGAAAAGAACTTTAACATACCGGTAATAACATTGGGTGCATCCTCAACCTCTTGTCTCCCATGCAAGGCATAAAAGCGGTTGGTGCATTGGACACCTCCTTGGACTTGTTGACCATGAGCAATTTGGCCTTGAGTCCTACCACCACCATCTCTACAATCCTTAGCATGGTGGCCCAGCTTGCCACACTTAAAGCATGCATTGGAGTCGGCTAAGCATTCCCCTTTGTGAGTCCTTCCACACTTCTTGCAAGCAGGAAAAGTTTGAAAGCAACATTCTCTCTTGGAATCATTGGTTTACCCCTCCCCCCCTGTCCTTATTGAACCTTGGAGGAGGAGTATTGGAACCTTGTCCCATAAATCGTTGCCCACTTTGGCCTTTGCCATTGTTTTCATAATCGGACCTTTGAAGGTTAAACTCTCCACCATCTACTCTAGCCGTTTTGAACCCCCTTGATCTCTTTCTAAGATTCTCTATTTCAATTTGTTCTGCATAAGTCATTAATCGAGAGATGTCCATCTCCTTAACCAACATGGCCTTTTTGCACTCCTTGGACACTAGGCTTGAGACACCAGAAATAAACTTATTCATCCTAGCTCTTGGGTCGGAGACCATGAAGGGAGCATACTTTGACAACTTAGTAAATTTGAGAGCATACTCCCTCACATCATACTTCCTTGATGGAGGTTGATGAACTCTTGAATTTTGGTCTCTCTTAGCTCCAATGGAAAGAAGCGGTCTAGGAAGGCACTTTTGAACTCTTTCCGTCCTATCGACCCTATTTATTCATCCTTCTCAACAACCCATTGTTCATACCACACTCGAGCCAGACCTTTGAGTTGATAGGCCACTAGCTCAGCCTTCTCATTTTATGGCACACCTATGATAGCCACAATTTGATATACCTCATTAATGAACTCCATAGGGTCCTCATCTAGTTTAGAACCATCGAACTCGGGCGGATTCATCCTTTGGAAATCCCGAATCCTAGAGGCTAGATTTTGCATTTGGGGAGGAGGAACACCTAGATTCCCTTGGTTGGCTACGACTTGAGCTAACAAAGTAATAACACTGCGAAACTCGGCATGGGTTACCCCTTTCTCATGATGTTGGGCAATGGGAACCGGAGGGGTTTGGTCCTCATCGTCAACCCTTGCTCTTCGAGGTACTCTTCCTCGAGTCATTATCTAGAGAACACAAAATGAGTCGTTAGTTAAATGAAGGCTTAGGACACTCTAAGGCACGACATGAATTTGAAAGAAGTGAAAATTTTCCTAAATGTCTCATAGTCTCCTCTTCATAATTATGGCGCGCTTCACAACCATGAACAAAACCCTATTCGATGCGGTATGTTAGACTCCAAGGACCATTCAATACCTCGGTCTCTGATACCAAGTTTGTCATGACCCAAGCCTAGGGCCTAGACGTGACCTGGCGAATGAGGAATCTGAAAGTACCTCAAACAAACCTCTTAGCATTCTCTTAGCCTTTCATAGGTAATGATGATAAATAAATAAGCGGAAATCATAATAGTAAAGCTTCAACTTACATATGTCCAACAATACCTCTAACTTTTAGATTTAACGGGGCTAAGACAAGTCCCTAGCTCACCCTCAATCATAATAGAAAAAATGCCAAAGTAAAATATCTCAACATATCATAAGCTAGAAAGATAAAGGAATATTGTTTTCGGAACATGGGAACTCACCAAAAGTAGTCTTCAATGAAATCTCAACTAACCATGTAGAGGAGAACGAGGAGGAGCATTGGTCCCTACATGGTGATATCATGTAGGCAAAAGAGTATGCGTTAGTACTTTGAATGTACTAAGTATGTAAGGATGCATGAACATTGACGAAACATTATAACATTTATGTAGTATGGAACATAATGTAATGCATGCATAATAAATCATATAGATATCTTTTAAAACATTCATTTTGTGGGAAAATAACCATAACCGGCATTTAAGACCATGCGAGCTATTACATGAAATCCAACATAACCCCCTACGTTGGCCGGAGAGACTACTTGCCAGGTAGAACTCCGTCAACTTCATTCATTTCTTTAACTTTAACTTTAAGGGCTTTTTATAGATCCATTAGCCTAATCCTACAAGAGCTCATATGTTGGCACATAGGTAATGAGACAAGGGGTTGCTACTAGGATTCTCTTACCGAATCCCACCTCAATGCCTCATTCGGTGCTAAGTCAATCCCACGGAATAGTTTAATACTTTAAAATATTCATAGCATATAACTTGAGAAATCAAACATCATATTCGGTAGAATAGCTCATTAAAACATTTGAAAATTCAAATACTTATTGCATAAAGAATCCATCATTCATATCATTTTATCATTCTTTATTTTCATAAGACTCCCTTTGATCATAGATATTGCTTTCACAAACATTCATTTGGAGTCAAGGCTTTCAAGTCAAATTTTATTAAAAACATAGTAAAACTAGGTGGGTTCAAATCACTTCAACTTGCAAATATGTATGTAAATAAATATACATAAATACTTTGAAATCCATTAATTAAAAATCATGCTTTAAACAACCCACCATGAATTTCAAGAACCTTTAAATAGATAAATAGAAGAATTACTTGCAAACCATCAATTCATAATATGAAATTATGTCGCATCAAAATAGACCAATAATCATTAGTTTAACCATGATTCATACTATTAAGTAAAAATAAGAATTACCATAAGAAAATATTATTTGAAATCAAGAGACTTAATTGAAAGAGTTTTTGGACTACATGGGTGGAAGAACCCATTGATAAACACCCACATAACTTAGAGTAGAGCTTAAAGAAAATAAATATAATTTATCATATAATCAAAATAATTTAGACATGAGAGTGGAAGGAATACTCTTATTGAAGCCTTACATACCTGAAATTCGAAGCTTTAGTTGGAATTAAAAGACTTAATGAACACTCTTGAGTCCTAGCTTTTTTCCTCGCCGAAATGTTTTGTATACTACCCGGAGTATATGAATCACCGGAATAGTATTTCTTCACTACTAAGAACTAACACTAAATTTGAGAATGTGTAAAGAAGTGTATAGAGAGAAGACTTGCTTGAGAAAGCTTGATGAATAGAATGGGTCATTAAGGTGGGTATTTATAGGTGGAAAAGAGGAACCTAACAATAAATAAAATAATTATAAAGAAAAATATGAAAATTTAATGAAAAATTGTGATGTCATGGATGATGTTAATTGTAGGACAATTTATGTCATGAGTGATGTCAAATGTATCTAGATCTTTCCATGGTAGGTGAAATGAGTTATCTTTGACAGAATACTCCTTTTCGGAGCTGCTTTTGAACAAGATAATTCCTTATTAGGATTTGGTGTCTTCATAAGAAATGTAGAAAAAGAAGGCTAGTTTCATGTCGTTCAAGAATCAACCAATTTGGATCAACCTACAGTGAGATATGAATTTACTTCTACAAATACTCCATTTCGTTACAGCACATTGTCTTACAATAATTAATTTATTTGACCTACTTAACCTCCGAAACTTAAATTATGGTCTTCCCAAAAGTTGTAGGTAATGAACTTGTGGTTACGAAGAAATTTGAATCACCCAAGTTGGACAATCATATAAAAAGTTATGCCCACAATATAGAGACTGTATCATTTTTAAGCGATAATTGAAACATCATATACAACATTTTTAGGGGATGTTACACCATTAGAGCTAGAACCTTAAGGTCACCAGGTGAGCATTTCAACATTTAACTATTTGAGCTTTAACTTTTAAGTTATTACATATTAAATTTTAAAATAATTCTTCTACAGTTGAATGGTGGATGCAATATGGTCATAATGTCCCAAACTGCAACAATTTGCTATTAGAGTGCAAAGTTTAACTTGTAGCTCATCTGGTTGCGAGAGAAATTGGAGTGTGTATGAACATGTGAGAACCTATATTACATTATTACTAAATTAAATAATATCTTAATTATCCAAAGTCCTCCCATTAATTACTTTCTACGAATTCTATGCAGATTCATACTAAAAAGAGAAACAGGCTTGAGTTAAAATGCCTGAATGATCTAGTGTTCATCAAATATAATAGAACATTGGTGCGTCGCTATAATGCTCGCAATACCATTGATCCAATTTTGTTGAATAATATTGATGATGCAAATGAATGGTTAACTGGAGCACCCCAAAATCATGAAGATGAAGAAGTATATGAAGGAGAAGGTCTCACTTATGGTGATGTTGCTATGGCTAGTGGTTTGGAGGAGAATATTTATGGTTTTAGGGGGAGTACTTTAAGGAGCAAGGAAAAAAGAGTAGCTACAGGTTCAAGTTCATGTTCAAATAGAAGTAGAACTCTTGTTGATGAGTCCACCGATGAGGAAGAAGATGAGGACCAAGTAGAAGTAGAACTCTTGTTGATGGCACTTCAAGAGTTTGAGGATCTTGTTAAATAATAGGATTTTTCTCTCTTTGTGATTTAGTTATGCATTTGTTTTATATGTTGTTACTTATGAGGATTATTGACTATCTAGTTACTTTTTAATCCAAGTCTTTTGAGTTCTTGATTATTTATCTATGCATATTTTATATTTTATATTTTTATACTAAATAGCGCTTTTTTCTGAAAAAAGCATGCGCTTCGCTTCACGCTTCTCGCTTCTATGAAGCGAGCCCCCGTTGCTTTTTTCTGCTTCTCGCTTCTCAAAACACTATGCAGGTGGGATATATTTGAAAGACTACATTCATGATACAACTGTACCAGTGACACAATTTGAGATCAAAAGGAGAACAACGAATATTATTTGAATAAGAAAATACTACGAAGTAAAAGGTAAACAACAACATACCCAATGTAATTCCACAAGTGGAGTCAAAATGTAAAATGTAAAGAGTAAACAATGAAACCATAAACGAGGCAGGGTGGGTGAAGGTTGGGGCAAGGCTTGGTGACAGGTTGGGAAGGGAAAATATTTGAAAAAAACCCTAAATGAGGCAAGGCGGAGTGCGTTAAAAATTTTGTGGGTTAAGGCTTTGTCCTACCCACCCCACCCTACCCCATCTATATCCATAATTATTCTCATGTATTTAGGTGACTTGGATAAAGTTGTAAAAGGGAAAAAACAGACGTTCATTTTATTCATATTGAACTACTTACTGGTAGAACAAAGCAAACTTTACAGACTAGTAATCTATTCAGAAAGTTTACTTGTAGTATTTGTAATTAGCATTGTGAATTTCCCTAATACAAGGTTAAACTATTAATGCATGACATAGTGTGATATCGTTTTGCATATTTGTAACACCCCACAAAATATTTCCCAAAGATTCAGACCTTTTCTTGTATTCGTGTAGGGTCGAACTCTATTATTGTAAATTATAGGCATGACTTAAAATGAGTCCCTAAGTAATTTAAGAGTGTTGGAGGTGATGTGGGTCACAAAGGACCCCTAGGACCAAGCTAAGTCCAAAAGATTCGTCGTGGCTAAGTTTTAGGATGAGTTCATATAAGGGTTCGACTTTTAACGACCCTATCTTTTGAAAGACGACAATCTGGGTGGCCCACGACCTATTACATTAAAGATCTTCGAGTCTTATTTCCAACGCCACCAAGAATGTAATTTTTGGAGTTCGGAGTCAAAAGATATGATGATCCTAAGACGAACTAGCACGGCAGGAATTTGAGGCCTAGGTTGCAACTGCTGGAAATCTGGGCTTGGCGCTGCAGTGGCGCGATGAGCCACTATCGCGCCAGGAACAAGCCTCAGTAGTTTGTCCCCTGGCACGACGCGCCACTACGAGGTGTGCAGGTTTTTCAAGCCTATTTTCCCAGAACTCAAAAAACTTGGGCTTGGCGTTGTAAGGGTGTGACACGCCACTATCGCGCCAGGAACAAGCCTCAGTAGTTTGGTCCTTGGTGCGACGTGCCACTAAAAGATGTGCAGGTTTTTAGCCTATTCGACTTGGCGCCGCAGTGGCGCGACGCGCCACTATCGCACCAAGGGTGTTTTTGGCCTATTTTCCAGATTTTTGAAGAAAGGGTAATTTGGGAATTTTCCCAAATTATATATGTATCAGCCTTAGCATGTTTTGGGACCATTTTTAGTCTCTCTCTCTCTCTCTAAAAGCCCTAGAAAATTTCTCTCTCTTCTTCTTCTTCTCCAAATCCTTCTCCAACAAGAAGTACCTCCAAGAGCTTCAAGATTCAAGCTTTCCATTGAAGACCCAACATCAAGGTTTCTTCAAGTCTTCTCTAAGGTATGTAAGGCTACTCAAAACATGGGTTGAGTCCACCCATGTGCCCTACACTTTCCTTGAGGTTAAATATTCATAAGAATGGAGTTTCTTGATAAGCCTATGTCCAAACGAGTCTTGTCGCCCATTAATGTGATTCTTGTTATGTTGATGTTGTTGAGACAACAAAATTTCTAGAAAGAACCTTCATGTGAGTATGAGCTATTAAACATGCTTTATTGATTTTTCTTAACTATGTGGATTATGACAAAAATGCTAATTTTCTTAAATATGTTGTTTATTTTGAATTGTTGATTTAAAACCTTGGAGTTATGGTGAGTCCCAAAAGATTTTTTAAATGAATAGAGGAACGATTGGATAGATTTGTATGTTGTTATAAGTGCATATTTAATCTACTCTTGAAAAATATAATTGGGATTGGTCGGATTATATGATTGGGAGAGGTTTTATTGTGATAGAGTTGATGAGTTGACAAGGTTGTAATGAGACTTGTCGATATGATTTGATTGAGTTGATTGGATGGAGTTTTATAAGCAATGAGTCTTGGGAGGAGTATCGATCACCGAATTGGGCAAGAGTATAGTCCATACTTGAACTCAATAACTATGTCGCCAAACGTAGGAGGAGATTGAACCATTAAAGTCGGATGCTTCCCTAAAATTATTGTCCTGACATTATAGGACTTGGTTGGATTGGATCCATGATTGGTTGATTCTTTCATACCCTAGCAAAGTATGAACGGATGCGGCAACAACGTCGGTTTGTTGTACTTTCACTGGCTCATAAGTGATGGTTGTCGGATAAGAGAAACTCTCACATAGGTCCTGGTAGTACTCTGAGTCGGATTGAGTTGATTTGTATATGATTTGGTCCCGTCTAAATTATATTCTTGCTTAGACTTAGGATGCCTGTTGAGTTGTATTTCTTTCCGAGTTGAGATTCCCGAGTTGATTTGGTTCCTTCTGATGTTGTTTCATTCGGCCATTTTACATACTCGTACATTCCATGTACTGACGCCATTTGGCCTGTATCATTTCATGATGCAGAGACAGGTACTAGAGATCATCAACCGGCGCACTGTTGAAGGTCTACACACTCCAGTTAGTTGGTGAGTCCTCCTAGTTTCCGGAGGATGTTGAGTTTCTTGTATAGTTTTGTGTTGTTTCCTTTATTTTGATTGTTCGTAGCCATGGGCTTGTCATTGGCACCTCCAAGATTGTTGATAGAGGCTTTATAGACCGGAGTGTAGAAATGTTGGATTGTTCTTTGAGTAGTTCTTCTATAACTGTTTGTTAATTTTATAGTTATTTGGCCTTTGGCCCTAAATTGTGAATAGTACTTCATTGAATGAATCTTCCGCTGAGATAATGTGTTTGAATGAATGTGTGACTGGACCAGGTGATTCGCTTGGAGGCCATAAATGGCTTTCGAGTGCCGGCCACGCCTAGGGTACCCTCTCGGGGCATGACAAACAAGGTATCAGAGCATAGAGTTTAAGACTCCTAGAGAGTCTATGAAGCCGTGTCTAGTAGAGTTTTGCTTATGGGTGTGTTGTGCACCAAACCTATAATTAGGAGGCTCTAAGATATTAAGAATTATTTCACTTCTTTCATACTCTGAATTCATGCGATAGAGTTAAACTCTATGAACTTTCTTTCTAATTCGTGCATTTATGCGTTACAGATAATGCCTCCTAAACGTACTGCTAGCCAGAGGAATGCTTATAACGCAAACATGCCACAGTCAGAGGTACGCCCATCTAGGGCTAGAGGCCGACCGGCGAGGTATGCGTAGGCACCTCAAATGCCTACTACTCCACCTACACCAACTTTGGAAGCAGACTTTAGAGGAGCGATTTCCATGCTCACTCAATTAGTGGCTGCCCGAAATGGTAACCAGAGTTCGCCAACTCTTAGCTCTAGTTCCCAAGAGTCATCTGCTGCTACTAGAATTAGAGACTTTCTGAGGATGAATCCGCTGGCATTCACGGGTTCTAAGGTTGATGAAACCCCCAAAATTTTATTGATGAGATATGGAAAATCCTGAAAGCTATGCATGCTACGGAGATTGAGGGGGTTGAGTTGGTGTCCTACCAGCTCAAGGATGTGGCAAACATCTGGTATAACCAATGGGAACAAGGTAGAGGTGAGGATTCCGAACTTGCTATATGGGATGAATTTGAGGGAGCCTTTCTTGACCACTTCTTTCCCCAAAATATAGGGAAGCGAAAGTGGAGGAGTTTGTAAATCTAAAACAAGAAGGCATGACTGTTAAGGAGTACATCCTAAATTCATCCAACTGTCCAGGTATGCTCCAGAGATGATCCCAGATGTGAGGTCGAAGATAAGGAAATTTGTCTTTGGTTTGAGAAGACATGTGAAGAAGGAGTGTAAAGCGGCATTGTTAATCTCCAATATGGATATTTAAAGACTAATGGTGTACGCTCAATAGGTGAAGGATGAGAAGAGAAAAGACAGAGAGGAGCATTTGAGAAAGAAGGCAAGATCAGCAAGGCATGAGAATAAACAGAGGCAAAATAAGAGCAACAGGTCCTTCTTCCAGAAGAGGCCTTCCAACTATGCCTCGTCTACCACCAGTGCACCTATGCCGCAGAACAGGTATAATCGGCAGGGGCAGAGTCTTCAGAATTTCAGACCCCAGGGTTTTCAATCCCAGGCTAGCGTGGGTCAAGGTTTGCAAGGAAAGCCACCATGCGTCAAGTGTGGTAAGCTCCACTTGGGAGAGTGCAGAGCGGAAAGGGTTGGTTGTTATAAATGCGGCCAAATAGACCATTTTCAGAAGGAGTGTCCAGCATGGGGGAACAGAGCCCACTATTCTACCACCGCGCCACCAGCTAGAGGTAATCATAGGGGCACTACTTCAAGTACGAGCGGAGGTACAAACCGTCTATATGCCATGGGTAGTCGTCAAGATCAGGAGAACTCTCCAAATGTCGTGACGGGTATGATTAGAGTCCTTTCTCTTGACTGTTATGTTTTGATGGGTCCGAGTGCCACACTATCTTTTGTGACTCCTTACGTGGCAAGTAAGTTTGATAAAATCCCTGAGTGTCTCCTTGAGCCTTTCAGTGTAGCTATTCCTGTCGGTGATTCTGTCTTAGCTGAGAGAGTCTATAGAGATTGCACTGTGTCAATTCATTACAAGGATACCTTGGCTAACTTAGTTGAGTTAGACATGGTTTATTTTGATGTGATCCTCGGCATGGACTGGCTTTGTGTCTGTTATGCCTCTATTGATTGTAGAACTCAGGTTGTTAAGTTCAAATTCCCGAATGAGTCTGTCATAGAGTGGAAGGGTAGTCCTGTCATGCCTAAGGGTAAGTTTATTTCCTACCTTAGGGCCAGGAAGCTAATCTTAAAAGGGTGCATTTATCACCTTGTCCGAGTAAAAGATGATAGTATTGAGTCTCCATCCCCTGAGTTGGTTCCGATTGATAATAAGTTTCTTGATGTATTTCCTGAAGATCTACCTGGAGTCCCTCCTAATAGAGAGATCGATTTTGGGATTGATGTCCTTCCTGATACCCATTCTATCTCAATCCCTCCATATAGAATAGCTCCATCCGAGTTGAAAGAGTTGAAAGGACAGTTGAAAGACTTACTAGATAAGGGGTTCATTAGGCTGAGTGTCTCACCATGGGGTGCTCCGATCCTATTTGTGTGAAAGAAAGATGGGTCCCTTAGAATGTGTATTGACTACAGGCAGCTGAACAAGGTCACCGTAAAGAACAAATACCCTTTCCCCAGAATAGACGACTTATTTGATCAACTTTAGGGTGCCATTTGTTTCTCAAAGATACACCTAAGATCGGGCTACCATCAGTTGAAGGTGAGGGAGTGTGATATCCCAAAGACAGTTTTTCGGACCCGCTATGGCCACTTCGAGTTCTTGGTGATATCCTTCGGGTTGACTAATGCCCCCGCAGCTTTTATGGATCTCATGAACCAAGTATTTAAACCATATCTTGATATATTTGTGATTGTATTCATAGATGATATTTTGGTTTACTCCAAGAATGAGGAGGAGCATGCCCATCATCTTAGAGTCGTCTTGCAAACTCTGAAGGACTAGGTATTGTATGAAAAGTTCTCCAAATGTGACTTTTGGCTTGCATCAGTGGCTTTTCTAGGCCACATTATATCTGGAGATGGTATTCAGGTTGATGCTCAGAAGATTGAGGCAGTGAAGAATTGGCCCAGACCCATGTCCCCGACTAAGATAAGAAGCTTTTTGGGTTTGGCCGGCTATTATCGAAGATTTGTAGAGGGATTCTCATCCATATCATTACCATTGACCAAGCTGACCCAAAAGAAGGCTAAGTTCTAATGGTCCGATGCTTGTGAGGAGAGTTTCCAGAAATTGAAGACCAGGCTAACCACTGCACCTGTTCTAACTTTGCCCGATGGAACAGAGGCTTTTGTGATCTATTGTGATGCATCTAGAGTTGGTTTTGGCTGTGTGCTGATGTAGAGGGGAAAGGTGATAGCCTATGCTTCAAGACAGCTTAAGGTTCACGAGAGAAATTACCCAACTCATGACCTTGAACTGGCAGCTGTGGTATTTGCCCTTAAAATTTAGCACCACTACTTGTACGGAGTGCATGTTGATGTGTTCACCGATCACAAGAGTTTATAATATGTCTTAATCCAGAAGGAACTCAACCTGCGACAAAGGAGATAGCTCGAGCTAGTCAAGGACTATGATATGAGCATCCTCTACCATCCAGTTAAAGCTAATATTGTTGTTGATGCTCTTAGCAGGTTGTCTATGGGTAGCACTGCCCATGTAGAGGAGGGAAGAAGAGAATTGGCGAAGAAGGTACATAGATTGGCCTGATTGGGAGTTCGTCTTGAAGAAAACAATAAAGGTGGAGTTAATGTTTAGGATGGGTCTGCATCCTCACTCGTGGCAGAGGTAAAAGAGAAGCAAGACCAAGATCCCATCCTTCTCTAGTTGAAGGAAGTTGTTCACAAACAGGAGGTGATGGTTTTTACCAAAGGGGGAGATGGTGTGTTGAGGTACCAAAACAGATTGTGTGTACCTGATGTCGGTGATGTTCGAGAGAGAATTATGGCTGAAGCGCATAGTTCCAGATATACTATTCATCCGGGCTCTACAAAAATGTATCATGACTTGAGGGAAATCTATTGGTGGAGTGGGATGAAGAGAGACATTGCAGAATTTGTTTCTAAGTGCCCGAATTGCCAACAGGTGAAAGTTGAGCATCAAAGACCATGTGGTTTGGCTCAAAATATAGAAATTCCAAAATGGAAGTAGGAGATGATCAACATGGACTTTATTACAGGTTTACCGAGGTCCCAAAATCAACATGACTCAGTTTGGGTGATTGTGGATAGAATGATAAAATCAGCTCACTTCTTGGCAGTTAAGACCACTGACACCGTAGAAGATTATGCAAAGTTATACATTCAGGAGATCGTCAGATTGCATGGGGTCCCCTTTTCTATCATCTCAGACCGAGGAGCTCAATTCACTTCCCAATTCTGGATATCCTTTCAGAAGGGACTAGGCTCAAAGGTGAATCTTAGTACGACCTTTCATCCCCAGACGGATGGCTAAGCGGAGCGCACCATTCAAACGTTGGAGGATATATTGAGGGTGTGTGTGCTTGACTTCAAAGGAAATTGGGATGATCACTTACTTCTCATAGAGTTTGCATATAATAATAGCTATCATGCAAGCATTCAAATGGCTCCTTATGAAGCTTTGTATGGGAGGAGGTGTAGATCACCCATTGGGTGGTTTGAGGTTGGTGAAGTGGAGTTGATTGGGCCTAATTTTGTTCACCAAGCCATGGAGAAGGTGAGAGTTATTCAAGATAGGCTAAAAACAGCCTAAAGCCGCCAAAAATCGTACACCGATGTGAGGAGGAGAGACTTAGAGTTTGAGGTAGACGATTGGGTGTATTTGAAAGTGTCAACCATGAAGGGTGTCATAAGGTTTGGAAGGAAGGGGAAGCTTAGTCCTCGATACATTGGTCCTTACCAGATTGTGAGGAGGATAGGGAGTGTCGCTTATGAATTGGAGTTACCCTCGGAGCTAGCCGCCATTCATCCGGTATTCCACATTTCGATGTTAAAGAAGTGCTTGGGCGATCCCTCATTGGTAGTACCCATTGATAGTATTGGAGTCAAGGATATCTTATCCTATGAAGAGGTTCCGGTCCAAATTCTTGATTGCCAAATTCGCAAATTGAGGAACAAAGAGATCGCCTCAGTCAAAGTCCTGTAGAGAAATCAGTTTGTTGAGGAAGCCACGTGGAAAGCGGAGGAAGATATGAAATCTAAATATCCCCATCTATTCGTGCCTACCAATGAGAATGTTGAAGGTAATGCTCATTCCCTTGACTTGAATTCGTTTGTGCATTTTAAGTGTGGATAGAAATTTTTATTTGAAAAATTGATTGGTTGATTGACCGAATTCTGATTGTGATTGTGCCTCGAGACCATTCTTGGTTTACTCGTCATTCGATGATGAATGATCCCAAGGGGGAGATATTGTAACACCCCCCAAAATTTTTCCCTAAGATTCGGACCTTTTCTTGTATTCGTGTAGGGTCAAACTCTATTATTGTGAAGTATAGTCATGAGTTAAGATGATTCCCTAAGTAATTGAAGAGTGTTGGAGGTGATGTGGGGTCACAAAGGACCCCTAGGACCAAGCTAAGTCCAAAAGATTCGTCATGGCTAGGTTTTAGGATGAGTACGTATAAGGGGTCGACTTCTAATGACCCTATCTTTTGAAAGACGACAATCTGGGTGGCCCACGACTTATTAAATTAAAGGTCATCGAGTCTTCTTTCTAACGCCACCAAGAATGTAATTTTTGGAGTTCGGAGTCAAAAGATATGACGATCCTAAGATGAACTAGCACGGCAGGAATTTGAGGCCTAGGTTGCAACTGCTGGAAATCTGGGCTTGGCGCCGCAGTGGCGCGATGAGCCACTATCGCGCCAGGAACAAGCCTCAATAGTTTGGCCCCTGGCACGGCGCGCCACTACGAGGTGTGCAGGTTTTTCAAGCCTATTTTCCTAGAACCCCAAAAACTTGGGCTTGGCGCTGTAAGGGCGCGACGATCCACTATCGTGCCAGGAACAAGCCTCAGTAGTTTGGTCCTTGGCTCGATGCGCCACTAAAAGATGTGCAGGTTTTTAGCCTATTCGACTTGGCGCCGCAGTGGCGCGACGCGCCACTATCGCACCAAGAGTGTTTTTGGCCTATTTTCCAGATTTTTGAAGAAAGGACAATTTGGGAATTTTCCCAAATTATATATGTATCATCCTTAGCATGTTTTGGGACCATTTTTAGTCTCTCTCTCTCTCTCTAAAAGCCCTAGAAAATTTCCCTCTCTTCCTCTTCTTCTCCAAATCCTTCTCCAATAAGAAGTGCCTCCAAGAGCTTCGAGATTCAAGCTTTCCATTGAAGACCTAACATCAAGGTTTTCTTCAAGTCTTCTCTAAGGTATGTAAGGCTACTCAAAACATGGGTTGAGTCCACCCATGTGCCCTACACTTTCCTTGAGGTTAAATATTCATAAGAATAGAGTTTCTTGATAAGTCTATGTCCAAATGAGTCTTGTCACCCATTAATGTGATTCTTGTTATGTTGATGTTGTTGAGAAAACAAAATTTCTAGAAAGAACCTTCATGTGAGTATGAGTTGGTAAACATGCTTTATTGATTTTTTTTAACTATATGAATTATGACAAAAATGCTAATTTTCTTAAATATGTTGTTTATCTTGAATTGTTGATTTAAAACCTTGGAGTTGTGGTGAGTCCCAAAAGATTTATTAAATGAATAGAGGAACGATTGGATAGATTTGTATGTTGTTATAAGTGCATATTTAATCTACTCTTGAAAAATATGATTGGGAATGATCGAATTGCATGATTGGGAGAGGTTTGATTGTGATAGAGTTGATGAGTTGACAAGGTTGTAATGAGACTTGTCGATATGATTTGATTGAGTTGATTGGATGGAGTTTTATGAGCATTGAGTCTTGGGAGGATTATCGATCACCAAATTGGGCAAGAGTATAGTCCATACTCGAATCCAATAACTACGTCGCCAAAAGTAGGAGGGGATTAAACCGTTAAAGTCGGATGCTTCCCTAAAATTATTATCCTGACATTATAGGACTTGGTTGGATTGGATCCATGATTGGTTGATTCGTTCATACCCTGGCGAAAGTATGAACAGACGCGGCAACAACGTCGGTTTGTTGTACTTTCACTGGCTCATAAGTGATGGTTGTCGGATAAGAGAAACTCCCACATAGGTCCTGGAAGTACTCTGAGTCGGATTGAGTTGATTTGTATATGATTTGGTCCCGTCTAAACTATATTCTTGCTTAGACTTAGGACGCCTGTTGAGTTGTATTTCTTTCTGAGTTGAGATTCCCGAGTTGATTTTGTTCCTTCTGATGTTGTTTCGTTCGGCCATTTTACATACTCGTACATTCCATGTACTGACGCCATTTGGCCTACATCATTTCATCATGCAGAGACAGGTACTAGAGATCATCAACCGGCGCACCGTTGAAGATCCACACACTCCCAGTTAGTTGGTGAGTCCTCTTAGTTTTCGGAGGATGTTGAGTTTCTTGTATAGTTTTGTGTTGTTTCCTTTATTTTGATTGTTGGTAGCCATGGGCTTGTCATTCGCACCTCCCAGATTGTTTATAGAGGCTTAATAGACCGGAGTGTAGAAATGTTGGATTGTTCTTTGAGTAGTTCTTCTATAACTGTTTGTTGATTTGATAGTTATTTGGCCTTTGGCCCTAAATTATGAATAGTACTTCATTGAATGAGTCTTCCGCTGAGAGAATGTGTTTGAATGAATGTGTGAATGGACCAGGTGGTTCGCTTGGAGGCCAAAAATGGCTTTCGAGTGCCGGCCACGCCTAGGGTACCCTCTCGGGGCATGACAATATTCCTCAGCAAACAATGATAGCCTAAAAATAGTCTAGCCACATAGATAGATTAGCAAACGGTGCTGGATTTACTGAGAAGAGAAAGAAAAAACAAAAGCTAGGTACAACCGGACTTATACACTAACAGGCTATGGTTGAACACGTAAAAAGCTCATCAGATAATGTTAATCAGGAAAGGTTTCAGAAATTGCATTTATAAAGGCAACTTACAGCAGCATCTCTGTTGAAGCCATAGCACATAAGAACCCTCTCTTTAGTCAGTCAAACACATTTGGAATAATCCAGAGTTAAAATAATAATCAAGAAGCCCTCTTAGGAGGTGCCATGTTATTAATATGAGAAATGGTTGTACCAATAGCAAAAAGTTATACCACAAATCGTGTAGAACAAGAACATGGTCAATACATCAATTATATGCAGCATATGATGAACCAGCTTTTCAATATGAAGCTTACCTAGTAGGACAACTGCAACCTTTAGAGTATCCAAACTTGTAAAATTTTGGAAAGTCTACAAAATAACAACAGTAGATTATTTTTGGTCAAGTACAAATGACAGCAAAATATCAAAGAAAGAAGCAAATACATAATAACATCATTAGATTGTTTTAATCAAGCCGAAATGATAGCATGAAATCAACGAAAGAAGCAAATTCAAATAAAATCAAAAGAATGACCAACTTCTTGCAATTGAGAAGGGATCACTGCAAGTGGTTGACTAGATCCGAAGGAATGAAAAAGTAGATAGGCAACAAAGATGGCAATTTGTAAACTCCAAACAAGTAAACGTACTAAGTGCTTGATGGCATTCTTTTACTTCCTAAGAAAGATATTTGGAACAATGCCAAAGTCACTTCCCAACCTCATTGACAATGAGATAAAACATATCAATTGGTCACTTTGATGCTTAAAGAGGCAACTATAGAGTGAAAGAGGGAACGGCGAGACTGGTGAACTCAGGGCAGGGAATCTTTGACAAAGGGAATACCAGGTGGTGATAAGGAAGAGTAAGAGACAAGTGGAACCTTTTTTCTTTTTCCTTTTTCTTTTTGGCCATAAAGAAAGAAAGTTGAACCATAACAAGCTACCTTCCTTCAAACAGCAACTAGTAGCACTCTTTTTCATCAGAATGAATAACTACATAACCGTACCTCCAATGAGATATTGCTCATAGCAAGATATGCCACTGACAACTAGATCAACATGGATGATCCAAAGGCAAAAAACTTCAAAAGGTTAGATCGGCTTCTCTTTCGACCTAATTATAACAAGATAGAATGTTCCATCAAAAGGTGAAGGACCAAACTGATTAGCTCACAAATGAGATTTAGTAGCAAACCTAGTTCCCCTGCTAGGATAGAGAAGAATCCAACTTCAAGAGAAGAAACGCAAACTCTATTGGGAGACTCCTTGTTTATAAATGAAACAAATACATTAGCTGCTATCATCAATTGAGTGACTACCTGCAGTACATGATACATTTTGTGGTATGATACATCAATATTGTTGTTATTTCAAAACATAATGCGTCAAAATGGGATAATAGTATGTAGACAACACAAATTCAATGTGCAAACCTGAGCGAAGATCAATTTGGCGAGACGGGACTTTGCGTTTGCAACTTTTGTGTATCCTAGCAGAGAATTAGCAGTAATTAAATTTAAGGAGATTTAAATGAAAGTGGGAGCTGGGGAAAATGGAAAAGAGGAGAGAATACTGAAATCGACGACCATGCGGTAGGAGAAATCAGACCCATAGGTTCCGGATGACCTCCCTCTAGCTGCTACCCTTTGATTCATATTCTGCCCTCTTTTCTTCTTCCTATTTTCCCCCTCCTTTCTCAATTTGACAACTTCGTCAAAGTTGAAACTCAGCAGCGTGTTGCATAGATGCTATTTTTGGTCCAACGCCACATCCAGAAATAATTGTGTTTCTTCGAAATAAACTTCATGTTGGGGCCGTAGAATTATTTTACACGCGAGGAGATTGTTGGCATCCGTCCTATTACGATTTGAATAGAAAAAATAGCTTTTTCACAATTTTTAGGTCTAAAAATAAAAAAAAATCTTATTAAAAAAAAGCATAAAATAAAAAAATTGTAAAAAACTGGAAAATGTTATGAAACTATATAAAACAATAAAAAGAATAAAGTAAAGAGAAGAGAGAACACTTCTTATTTTCTTGATGGATGATTTTAGAGTTAATTACAATGAAGGAAAATCCTTTAGGATCATTTGATAGAGTGTGTTAGCAAAAATAATACATGCATTAATTAAGTGTATTAATAGTACCTTGTTTGGTACACTTTTTCATTGTATGTATTAGTTATACATTCTATTGTGTATTAAGACTTGCATTACTAATACGGATTTTTTGCTTGCATTATTATGGTTAAAGACTTAATTACCCCTCAAAACCCCTTTTTTGATCATAATTGTTGAAGATATTTTTATAAATAAATTTTTTTATGCAGTGCATATTATTTTTTAATATACTAAATCAAACAATGCATAAGAAATATTCTATGTATAATTAATACAAGCATAACTAATACAAGTATTACTAATGCAAGCATTACTAATACACTCTATTTAGCATTATTTTAATACACTCTATCAAACGACCCCTTTATTTATAGGGGAAAACTGACTTGGTTCCTAAGTAGGACTCTTAACTTTTCTCCCAAGGAATCCACATAATAGACATTCACTATAATACAAATATGTTTATAACACTCCTCCTTGAATGTAAATTTGATAGATTATGTACAGCGTTAAAACCTTACTAGATAAAATCCAATGGGAAAAAGAAATTAGTGAAGGAAAAAGAGTACACATATCTAATAATACGTATTTTGGATACTTCATTAAAAATCTTAAAGGAAAACCCAGTGGGACAAAACCTTATGAGGTAAAAAGAGTACATCGCGTATTAACTCTCCCTAATGTGAACATCATAATTCAAAGACTTGAATCTTCACATTCCAAGCTTGTGCACCATCTTTTTAAAAATTACAGTTGCTAGAAACTTGGTGAATAAATCAGCCATATTATTACTTGAACAAATCTATTGCATATTGATATCACCATTCTTGAGAGCTCATGTGTGTAGAAAAGCTTTGAAGAAATGTGCATCATTCTATCTCCTTTTATGAATCATCTCTTCAAGATCATAGAATTCTACATATTGCTCACTTCAACTTCTTTAAGCAAATAATCAATTGTCTTTTGAAAACTCTTTAAGAGTTTCAATTCAAGACATCAACTTGCATAACAATACGAAAGATTCTTGATTCATTTAATCCATATGAGAATTATAAACATGTTTTTGAAGAACTTGGATATGCTTCATGTAATTTGAATCCTTCAAATATTTTCATATTAATAAAGTCAAGCATTCATCTTCTAGTGTCTAGATTGCAAGTCAAATAAGCTTTACGCTTACGAAGATGCATCATTCCACTTTTTTCACTTGATAAACATTTCTACGTCAGCCTTCTTTAATAGGTCGTAGAATTCATATCCTCATAATCGTTTACAATATTGCGTTATATTGTATCAAAGATATCGTCAATGATATATCATTTAAATTGGTTCACAATGTGACATAACTTATTGAGATCTCATCACTTCATTATTTTCATATATGTATCCCTCTCATGAGGTTTCGTGAAGTGTTATGCCGTAGGCTCTTCAAGAGCATATTTCCTCCTTGTTATGATTATTTTGATAATTTGCTCCTCCATTTTTTCAAGGGTCATTTTATTTAGAACCAATTGGTCTATCATGCTTCATGCATGTCGTAGACTCTATCCTTCAGTAATATTTAATAGGAGCATTTGCAACTCTTGGTTGCTTCTTATCTCTCCCTTATGTTAGACAAACTAACATATATCCAATTTATTTTGGAGAATCCATCCTAGTGCATCATGGTATATTCATTAATCATATACCGCACATCAAAATTATTAGATGGAAATTACATGATCCTTGACCATAAATAACTTGAGAGGGAAATTGATCATAATTTATTAGTCTAATGCATACTTTTATATGCAATTTATCATATTTCAAACCATGAAGCTTTGTTCTCATAAGCAATTATTGATTATTTATCTGATACACTTAGTGTCACATCAACTTGGATAATTATCATTATTAACAAGATGAATTGTCTTGATTACCTATTTTGAAAATTGTGCTTTAAACTCAATCATTTTACACAAATAATTTTACGAATGTCAAACTGTAGATTGACATTAAACACACATATGATTATCTTATAGATGCATCTTAATTCAACAAATCACATGACAGGTGAAGGAGCCCACATTCACCTCTTATACTTGCAGAATTTAGGAATTTAATCCCAACATTAGTTGATCCAATCAACTTATTATGAGAACAAGCAACAAACAAAATTCTTGAAGAATCTTCTAGTTCTTCAATATATGTTGAAAATTTAATATTCACATCTTTCAGATGGCCAAAGCGCTCATGTCAATTATCTGCACTAGTAAACTCCAAGTTTACCATGACATGTGCTATTTTATTGAGTAAATTTCAGATTTACTACTCTGAGAGTAATTTTTAGAATTATTTTTTCTCAATTAGGACCATAAAGCAACTAAACAACATTGGGTTTAATCAATCCCTATCAATAAGTATTAATCATTAAATGATTGAGATGAAACTATGTAGCATTATTAAGACAAATTGACTTAATATGATTATCAAAAAACTGTGTCTGTAATCATATTATTTGTGCCAATAATTTTGCAAACCCCAAGTTGTGAGATAACAATAGGCACATACGAGATCATCTAGAAGAAACATCAATTAGGACCATAAAGCAACTAAACAACCCACTATGTGGGTGAATAGATCCACAAATATCCCCATGTATGCATTCCAAGAACACACGGGACTCAATCTCAACTTTCGTTGGTAATGGTCTATTCACAAATAACTTGCCTTGATAACAAGCAATACAAGAAAATTCACCATTTAAAAAAAATCTTTAAGTTCTTTAATGGATGTCCATTTGAATTTTCTATAATTCTTTTCATCAATATCAAAAATCCTTATTCTTCATGAATGAAACACAATCATCTAAGCATATCAAATTATAATATCTTAGTACCTCATTCCACGTTCATGTGCATTATTCAACCATTTATCTTTTTCAGACATATTATGTATTGCTACCACATTCACTTTAGATAATGGATTTGTATATGTAGTGTAACACCCCAAAATATTTCGCCAAGATCCGAACCATTCTTCATAGGTGTATTGTCTAGAACTCGATGAATTCTAATAGCATATATGAGTTAGAATCAATTCTTAATTAATTAAAGTGCATTAGATGTGATTTATGGTCATAAGGGATCTCTAACACCAAGCCAAGTACAAAGAATTCTATCGGCTAAGTTTTCATATGAGTTCGTATAAGGGTCAACTTCAAATGACCATATCTCCTAGAATATAATGAATTAGATGTTCAATAACCTATCAAATTAAAGGTCTTTGAGTCTTCTTTCCAGCACCACTAAGATTATATTTTTTGGTGTTTGGAGTAAAAAGGTATGTCCAATTAACTAGAAGGGTGCGGGACCAATCCGCGTCGCGGACTTGGCAATCTTGGTTCAACTTAAAATTTTGGAAAAAAATGAACTATGGGGGAACAACTCCGCGACGCGGACTTGTTTCACCCTAGTTCAAATTTCTACCCATTTTCAATTTTTGTGAGGGACGTTTTGGTTTTTCCCCCCACCTTTTCCAGCCTAACCCACTACATTTTGGGATAAAAATTAGCCCCTTATCATCTCCCAAAGAGGTTTTCCTCTCATTTACCTTAGGGTATTTGAGAGAAGAGACTAGAAAATAGAAGAAGAACTTAGATTCAAAATCTACAAGCTAGATTCTTGATTTTTGGTGAGATAATCTTCATTCCACGTATGTAAGGCTACTCCTAACGTGGATTGAGTTTATCCACGTTCCCTACATCTTTATTGTGTTGAGTTGATTGATTTTGAGGTTCTATGAGTTGGTTTCTTGAGTTATCTATAATTTCTATTGAGTTTTTGTATATAAATTCATATGTATTGATGATGTTCTTGAGTTATTTATAATTTCTTGAGTTGGATTTTGTTGAGAGTATGGATTCATGTTTTCATTCACATGAACCCAAATTGAGATTTTATTTTTGTTATATTATGCAGTGAAATACTTTTTAAAATATGATTTGTGAAGATTTTTGAATGAGAAAGAGTTGAGTTTTGAGGAGTTCCATAACTACTATTTTGAGTACGAAAGAGTTGAATATATATATGTGTGTGTGTGTGTGTGTTCCTTTAAAATATATATTTGAGAATGAGTTGAGTTTAAGTTCTTAATTTTTTTATTTTGAACATGAGTATTTTGAGTATAAATAATTGTTTGAGATGGAGTTTTGAAGAGGTATAAATGAGTTTGAAAACAATGTTTAAAGAGAAGAGTTTGATGATTGAGATGAGTTGAGTTTGATGATTAAGGTCAGTTGATTTTGATGAGACTAAATAAGTATTTTGAGTATTTTACTTACTTGATGTATATGAGCATAATAAAGTATTTTGGGAGTAGTATTTATTATCGATATGGGGTGAGCTCATAAACTACGTAGCCAGCGTAGGATAAAGGCTATGCCTCTATGTCACGCCCCGAGAGGGTACCCTAGACGTAGCCGGCACTCAGAAACCATTTCTGGCTCCCAAGCGAACCACATAGCCTGATCACACATCCGTTCATTCATTCAATCAGCAGAAGACAAAAGAATAAAGAGAATATTCGGTGGGCAACTCAAACATCAGTCTAACTTAAAGAATAAAGGCCATGGGCCAACAAATCAACTCTAATATTTGTCATTATAAATAGTTTGACAAGAATAATTTAAGGAAAGAAATACTTAATCGACGCATCACTATTTAGTCTATGAAGCCTCTATCACTACTATTTAATTGGTGCCAATGACATGTTCATGGCTACCTCAAATCAAAATGAAAAGGGCTAACTCGATGCAAGAATACATAGACGGTGTCCTCCGAATGTAGGGGAGGACTCACCAATACGCTGAGTGCGAATAGATCCCCAATGATGCTCCTATTAACGATCTCTTAACCCTGTCTCTGCATCATAAAATAATGCAGGTCCAAATGGACGTCAGTACGTAGAATGTACGAGTATGTAATATGACAGAATGAAACATACCTCAAGGAAGAGTAGCAACGGTCCAAATATCTCAAATCAGAAAGATAAGAGAGACTCAACAAGGCGTCATAAGTCTAAAGTAATAATACATTTTTTTGACAAAGACCAATCATATACCATACAGTCCAATCCAATCATACACAATACAGTTCAATCAAATCATTTACAATTCGATCCCTTTCAATCTTGTACAATCTGATTATATACACTCAACTCAACATTCAACTCAATAATCAAATCCAATCTAGTCACATACCATTCTATTCAATCCAATCACAATTCATCTAATCCAATCCGACCATATACAATCAACTCAACATTCAACTCAACAATCAGCTCAAAGGACTCAACTCAATACTATGCAAATTAGAATGTGCAATATTTTACAATTCAACTCAATCATCTACAATCACATCCAAACCAATCATATCAAGCACAATCCATTCAATTAGGAGTTTCTCTAACCAACAACCATGACCATATGAGCGAGTGATAGTACAACAAGCCGACATTGTTGCCACGTCTATTCATACCTTGTGAGGGCATGAACGAATCAACCAATCATGGATCCAATCCAACCAAGTCCTATAATGTCAGGACAAACATGTCGGGGAAGTATCCGACTTTAACGGTTCAATCCCCTCCTATGTTTGGCGACGTAGTTTATTGGTTCGAGTATGGACTGTACTCTTACCCAATTCGGTGCTCGATACTCCTCCCAAGACTCAATATGCTCATATCTATCAAGTGAGTAAAATACTCAAAATGCTCATTTAGTCTCATCGGACTCTTTCAAATCAACTCATCTCAAATCATCAAACTCTTCTCTTTAAAATCTATACAATCTCAACTCAATATATGTAGAAAATATTAAGTACATTTAAAACATAATTCCAACTCCTCAACTCAAACTCAAAATAGATACTTTAATGTAACAATACTCAACTCATTTAGAGGCTCCTCAAACTCAACTCATGCTTAAACTTCTTTTTAAATCAAAGATGAAAATAATCATTCTTTAGACTCAAAATAGTGTATAAATAGTTTATGCAAAAATGGTTCCAAAATCATTTATTTTCAAAATGCTCATAAAACTCCAACCACATTAAATTAGGTAAATCACATATCACATAATCACATTAGACTCCAATCCGTTCCATCACATAACATCCTCATTAATACACCTCTTTATCAATCATTCTACACATATTAAATAAGCACCATTCACGTCATCACTCACATCGTCATCAAAACATCATCATCATATATTATCATTTACATCATCATCATATATTATCATTTACATCATCATCATATATTATCATTTACATCATCATCAAAGCATCATCATCACATCAATCATCAAACATCTACTCCAAAATCCTTATTTTTGTCCTATGTTCATTTTATAGAAGCAAAGGGACATTCTTAACTAATCAATTCATTTTTTTCATTCCAATCAATACATATATATATACCCACAACTATCCATCTCAACCTCAAGACATTTATGACAAGAAATCTCATCTTGGGTTCATGTGAATGAAACATGAACTCATACTCTCAACAAAACTCAACTCAAGAATATCGTCAATACCTATAAATCTATATACAAAGATACATTTGTAGTTAATAATATGAAAAATAACTCTTTAGAAACTCAAGTCATTAAAATCATCAATCAACCATTTGTATCTAAAAACATTCCATAGTTTAGGGAAAGCTTTCAAGAAAACCTTTCTAGAAGGTGCAACTCTTTCACAACTCCTAACCAATACATCTATGGGCATATGGAAGAACTCAATCCATATTTTAGGTTAGCCTTACATACCTTGTTTGAAGACTTTAAAGAAAACCCTGTGGTTGGGTCTTCAATGGAGGACTTAAACCTTGAAGCTCTTGGAACTCTTCTTGTTGGAGAAGAAGAAGAAGAAGAAGAAGAAGAGAGAGAGAGAGATAGGTTTCTAGGGCTTTTAGAGAGAGAGTGAGGGATTGAAAATGATCCCAAAATGTGTTAGGGCTGATACATATATAATTTGGGTAAGTTCCAAAATTACCCCTCCTCAAAAGTTTTGAAAATAGGCTAAAAATGCACCTGGCGCGATAGTGGCGCGTCGAGCCCTTGCAGCGCCAGGATGATTACGCCTAAAACCTGCACACCTCGTAGTGGCGCGCAGCGCCAAGGACCAAACTACTGAGGCACATTCTTGGCGTGATAGTGGCGCGTCGCGCCCTTACAGCGTCAAGGCCAATATTTTCTGGGTTCTGGAAATTGACTTGAAAGACCCTGCACACCTTTTAGTGGCGCGCCGCGTCAGAGCCCAAACTACTGAGGAATGTTTCTGGCGCGATAATGGCGCATCGCGCCACTGCGGCGCCAAGCCTAGTTTTCCTAAAAATTGCAACCCTGTCTTGAAAATCTCTACTGTGCTAGTTCATCTTAGGATCGTCATATCTTTTGACTCTGAACTCCAAAAATTACATTCTTAGTGGCGTTGGAAAGAAGACTCGACGACCTTTAATTTGGTAGGTCGTGGGCCACCCAGATTGTCGTCTTTCAAAAGATAGGGTCATTAGAAGTCGACCCTATACACGAACATATCCTAAAACATAACCACGATGAATCTTTTGGACTTAGCTTGGTCCTAGGGGTCCTCTGTGACCCCACATCACCTCCAATACTCTTCAATTTCTCAGGTACTCGTCTTAACTCAAGCACATACCTCGAAATAAATATGATTGACCCTACCCATGTACAAGAAAGGTCCGACTCTTAGGGAAACATATTGAGTGGTGTTACATTATCTCCCCCTTGGGATCATTCGTCCTTGAATGATGAGTAAACCAATAGTGGACTCTAGGCACGAATAAAAACTGAAACTCAATCGAATCAACCAATCGAGCAATTTAGACAATTGGCTATTCAAACTTAAGAATAGATAAATCATTTCAACTCAGGATTAGGGACATCGCCTTCATCATTCTCATCATTTGGCACGAATAGAACATTGAAACTCCATTAACCGAATTATTCAAACATCTACATATCCAATCATCGAATTCCAATTCACGAGCGACATTTCCAATCCTCTTCACCATTTCATGAGGTCAATATATCGATGTTCAAACTTCCTCTCCTTTCCAAACCTCATAACACCCTTCATGTACCTCAAATCTTTTCTCCAGATGCAATCATCAGTCTACTACCATCACTCTCACAGTGACAACCATACACTCAAGCTTATCACTCTAAATACCTCACTCATATCTAAGAGTTGTCGAGCTTACTTTAACACTTATACCCTCATCATCGTATGAGCTCTTTCCCGGAGACACAATAACATACTCTTACCTATCTATTGCTCATCACAAGTTCTCATCTCGCTCCTCCTCCACACATTTATCCTCGACTAGACAAGTACAACACAACTAACACAATCGGGAAGCACTCACTCTCCCTCATCTACTCTTGCTCAACTCCATCTACTATCATCTTGGCCAACTCATCACTATCGGAAACTCAAGACTTACTTTGGATCATTACCCCATCATCTCCCCCTTAGCTTAAAGGCATCAACTAAAGGACACTAACTAGTCACTCAAAGCGACTCACAAATTTAGAACCTCATTCAAATCTATACTGTTTCATACACACATCTTAAGCCTCTTCTTACTAAATGAATTAGCCTCAACTCACTACTTACATTTGAGGGTCACATACCCCTTCTTCCATGACACGTACTTCTCATGAGTTAATATCCTAATCTCTTGCATATGTCATGTCAAGCCTACTGAATCAAACCTTAAACTAGCATTATCATAATCATTCACTACACCTCAATACTCACCTTATAAATACTCCTCCCTAGCTACAGGTCTCAATCAACCACCATTCTCACTATTTGAGTTCTACTCCTCTAACTCCCTCTTTCTACCTTTATAATCATTCTACCAACCATAGCTCTCCATGCCTCGGATTACCCTCCATCGGATGGTGACACTTATCACCTAGATACGCAACTTCCCCCTCGAAGGTAACATTCAAATCAAGAAGTAGAGATAAGATTCTAGGATACATATCTCTCCGACTCAACGCATGATCCATATGAATGCAAATACATCTTCCAGATCAATAGAGTTAAGCACAGCAATCGGCTCCTCTCAAGCCTTGTGCAGTCTCTTCTCTTCCTCAAGACCTTATCTTAACTCATCAACAAGAATCTCATACTTACTGTTTCAACTACCTTGAGTATGAGGGGTAGTCGAATAGATATGAGCAACGCACGAATTAGAAGGGAACTTTCCTAGAGTTAAACTTTATCGCACGAACTCAAAATATGAAAGAAGGGAAATAATTCTTAATGTCCTATAGCCTCCTGATTATAAGTGTGGTGCACAACACACCCATAAGGAAGACTTTACTAGACACGGCTTCATAGACTTCCTAGGACACTTGAACTCTGTGCTCTGATACCATGTTTGTCACGCCCCGGGAGGGTACCCTAGACGTAACTGGCACTCAGAAACCATTTCTGGCTCCCAAGTGAACCACATAGCCTAATCACATATCCGTTCATTCATTCAATCAGCAGAAGACAAAAGAATAAAGAGAATATTCGGTGGGCAACTCAAAAATCAGTCTAACTCAAAGAATAAAGGCCATGGGCCAACAAATCAACTCTAATATTTGTCAATATAAATAGTTTGACAAGAATAATTTAAGGAAAGAAATACTTAATCGACGCATCACTATTTAGTCTATGAAGCCTCTATCACTACTATTTAATTGGTGCCAATGACATGTTCATGGCTACCTCAAATCAAAATGAAAAGGGCTAACTCGATGCAAGAATACATAGACGGTGTCCTCCGAATGTAGGGGAGGACTCACCAATACGCTGAGTACGAATAGATCCCCAATGATGCTCCTATTAACGATCTCTTAACCCTGTCTCTGCATCATGAAATAATGCAGGTCCAAATGGACGTCAGTACGTAGAATGTACGAGTATGTAATATGACAGAATGAAACATACCTCAAGGAAGAGTAGCAACGGTCCAAATATCTCAAATCAGAAAGATAAGAGAGACTCAACAAGGCGTCATAAGTCTAAAGTAATAATACATTTTTTTGACAAAGACCAATCATATACCATACAGTCCAATCCAATCATACACAATACAGTTCAATCAAATCATTTACAATTCGATCCCTTTCAATCTTGTACAATCTGATTATATACACTCAACTCAACATTCAACTCAATAATCAAATCCAATCTAGTCACATACCATTCTATTCAATCCAATCACAATTCATCTAATCCAATCCGACCATATACAATCAACTCAACATTCAACTCAACAATCAGCTCAAAGGACTCAACTCAATACTATGCAAATTAGAATGTGCAATATTTTACAATTCAACTCAATCATCTACAATCAAATTCAAACCAATTATATCAAGCACAATCCATTCAATTAGGAGTTTCTCTAACCAACAACCATGACCATATGAGCGAGTGATAGTACAACAAGCCGACATTATTGCCACGTCTATTCATACCTTGTGAGGGCATGAACGAATCAACCAATCATGGATCCAATCCAACCAAGTCCTATAATGTCAGGACAAACATGTCGGGGAAGTATCCGACTTTAACGGTTCAATCCCCTCCTATGTTTGGCGACGTAGTTTATTGGTTCGAGTATGGACTGTACTCTTACCCAATTCGGTGCTCGATACTCCTCCCAAGACTCAATATGCTCATATCTATCAAGTGAGTAAAATACTCAAAATGCTCATTTAGTCTCATCGGACTCTTTCAAATCAACTCATCTCAAATCATCAAACTCTTCTCTTTAAAATCTATACAATCTCAACTCAATATATGTAGAAAATATTAAGTACATTTAAAACATAATTCCAACTCCTCAACTCAAACTCAAAATAGATACTTTAATGTAACAATACTCAACTCATTTAGAGGCTCCTCAAACTCAACTCATGCTTAAACTCCTTTTTAAATCAAAGATGAAAATAATCATTCTTTAGACTCAAAATAGTGTATAAATAGTTTATGCAAAAATGGTTCCAAAATCATTTATTTTCAAAATGCTCATAAAACTCCAACCACATTAAATTAGGTAAATCACATATCACATAATCACATTAGACTCCAATCCGTTCCATCACATAACATCCTCATTAATACACCTCTTTATCAATCATTCTACACATATTAAATAAGCACCATTAACGTCATCACTCACATCGTCATCAAAACATCATCATCACATCATTATCATATATTATCATTTACATCATCATCATATATTATTATTTACATCATCATCAAAGCATCATCTTCACATCAATCATCAAACATCTACTCCAAAATTCTTATTTTTGTCCTATGTTCATTTTATAGAAGCAAAGGGACATTCTTAACTAATCAATTCATTCTTTTCATTCCAATCAATACATATATATATACCCACAACTATCCATCTCAACCTCAAGACATTTATGACAAGAAATCTCATCTTGGGTTCATGTGAATGAAACATGAACTCATACTCTCAACAAAACTCAACTCAAGAATATCGTCAATACCTATAAATCTATATACAAAGATACATTTGTAGTTAATAATATGAAAAATAACTCTTTAGAAACTCAAGTCATTAAAATCATCAATCAACCATTTGTATCTAAAAACATTCCATAGTTTAGGGAAAGCTTTCAAGAAAACCTTTCTAGAAGGTGCAACTCTTTCACAACTCCTAACCAATACATCTATGGGCATATGGAAGAACTCAATCCATATTTTAGGTTAGCCTTACATACCTTGTTTGAAGACTTTAAAGAAAACCTTGTGGTTGGGTCTTCAATGGAGGACTTAAACCTTGAAGCTCTTGGAACTCTTCTTGTTGGAGAAGAAGAAGAAGAAGAGAGAGAGAGAGAGATAGGTTTCTAGGGCTTTTAGAGAGAGAGTGAGGGATTGAAAATGATCCCAAAATGTGTTAGGGCTGATACATATATAATTTGGGTAAGTTCCAAAATTACCCCTCCTCAAAAGTTTTGAAAATAGGCTAAAAATGCACCTGGCGCGATAGTGGCGCGTTGAGCCCTTGCAGCGCCAGGCTGATTACGCCTAAAACCTGCACACCTCGTAGTGGCGCGCCGCGCCAAGGACCAAACTACTGAGGCACATTCTTGGCTTGATAGTGGTGCGTTGCGCCCTTACAGCACCAAGGCCAATATTTTCTGGGTTCTGGAAATTAGCTTGAAAGACCCTGCACACCTTTTAGTGGTGCATCGCGCCAGAGCCCAAACTACTGAGGAATGTTTCTGGCGCGATAATGGCGCGTCGCGCCACTACGGCGCCAAGCCCAGTTTTCCTAGCAATTGCAACCTTGGCCTGAAAATCTCTACTATGCTAGTTCATCTTAGGATCGTGATATCTTTTGACTCTGAACTCCAAAAATTACATTCTTAGTGGCGTTGGAAAGAAGACTCGACGACCTTTAATTTGGTAGTCGTGGGCCACCCAGATTATCGTCTTTCAAAAGATAGGGTCATTAGAAGTCGACCCTATACACGAACTCATCCTAAAACTTAACCACAATGAATCTTTTGGACTTAGCTTGGTCCTAGGGGTCCTCTGTGACCCCACATCACCTCCAACACTCTTTAATTTCTCAGGTACTCATCTTAACTCAAGCACATACCTCGAAATAAATATGGTTGACCCTACCCGTGTACAAGAAAGGTCCGAATCTTAGGGAAAATTTTTTAGGGGTGTTACACTCTAAATCCCAAAATGATGGACTTGGTTGAGTATGGATCCAGACATGTGATTTCATTTGCCATGGTAAGGTATTGGACGGATGTGGCAATGACATCGCTTCGTTGTATCATCACTAACTCATAAGTAATGGTTGTCGATTAGAAAAACTCCAAAAAGTAAAATATTATATTTTTATATAATGAGTTATATTTACTTATTTATATCTTTTAAAACATTCTTTTACGCATATTGCATGCTTTATTGAGTTGAACTATTCTTAGAGTTAAGTCATACGAGTTGAGTATTGTTGATCGTATTTC
The DNA here is from genome assembly GCF_947179165.1 of Solanum dulcamara. Lineage (NCBI taxonomy): Eukaryota > Viridiplantae > Streptophyta > Magnoliopsida > Solanales > Solanaceae > Solanum > Solanum dulcamara. Next base: position 23,665,941 of record NC_077243.1, read on the forward strand.
CCTTTCAGCTATTTTACATACTCGTACATTTCATGTACTGGCACCTTTTGGCCTGCATCATTTTATGATGCAGATACAGGTGCTAAAGATCATCAACATGTGTTCCGTTGAATATCTATTTCCTTTTTGATAGTGGTGAGACCTCCTTGCTTTCGGAGGAATCATATTTTTTTTATTCGTTGCTTATGATTATTTTCTTTAAGGTAGCTGTGGGCTTGTCTCGGTACCTTCTTGATAGTGATAGAGACTTCACAAACATTAGATTGAGTAGATTGGAGTTGCATTCCTTTTGAGTTTGTTCTTATGAAAACCATTTCTTATGAAATTGAGTTGATTTTTAAGAATCGTTTATTTTAAGATTATTCCTTTATCGAGTATCGATTGGTTAGCCCACTTGAAAGTCTCCTTGTTATTGAATTGAGTCTTTCGCTGAATGATTGAATGAGTGATCAGACCAAGTGGTTAGCTTGGGGTCAAAAATGGTCTCCGAGTGCTTAGGCTACCCTCTCGGGGCGTGACATGTAGCATTTATCAAAAATTCTAATTATTCATGAATGAGACACATTCATCTTAGCATATCAAATTATGATAGTTTAGTACCTCATTCCACATTCATGTGCATTATTCAATCAATTGTCTTCTTTCAGACACGTTATGCACTGCTACCACATTCACATCAAAGAATGGAGCAAACTCAGTGGAATAGGTTTCATGATATTTTATCAAAATATATTATTTTACTTTAGTCATCATTATATAATCATTATGGTGCATTGAGGCTCAAACCTAATGTCTTATGCATATAAGGCGTGTTATGCCATAAATCGTGGGACTTGAACCCAACTTCTTTCATCATGGTGCACCAAGACTCAAACCAGATGTCTTACCCTCTTGGTGCGATTGGACAGGAATCCATCGTCTTATCCATATAAAGGCGTTTTAGGTCATAAATCAATGAGACTTAAATTAATTATCTAATCATCATGATGCATTAAGAATATAATTCGATGTCTTACTATTTTGGTGCGATAGAGCTTGAATCCATTGTCTTATGCTTAGGCCTTAACTAATGACATAATATGCCAAAATACATCAAGAATCACCATTGAACCTTTAAAATTTTACCACTTCTAATAATTAGAAATATAAAAATAAATTTAATCACTTTTGGCGATTATTAATATATAAGCATACGCTGTAGTAGTACACAAAGTTGAAATTGTTTATCTATTGTAATCAACATTAATAAATATAGCCAAAAAAAACACATACCTTTTATCACCGAAATTACCTGCAAAAAGTGGTGCGTTTCAATTAATATAACTTAGAAAAATTATTCAGTAAGATCCAGGGCCAAGTAAGAAGTACATGTAGCCAATAAGTCACAACAACCCGATAAATTTTAGGTGATGTTTTGTATATTTTCAAAAGAGTAGCAAATACATAAAGATGGTGCAAATTTTCTTTAATTCTTTGTATACAAACACAAAAGTAATAATACAAGTTTCAAGAGTGAGATAAAATATAAAAAGATTGTCACACTCTGTGCTTCTAAGTTGTAACCTTTCTTTCTGCCTGAAGTTCCAATAAGGTACACTTTTGACAAAATGAAGGAAAGGAAATTTCAATAATCTGTACATATTTGAGTTACTATGTCCATAAGTATATTCAGGACTAGGGATGTGCTTTAAAATAAGCCAAGAGGCCAACAAGTGGTGCATTTACATATGTAGCTGGTTCTGACTGGGCAGCATCAGGTCTAAAATCAGCAAAATAATCTTTCATATCAGGTCCTCCAACCACTGCCCCTATATGCAAGTTGGGATTTGGATTTTCGCTGAGGAAATATTGTGTCCCTTCTTTACATCCCATCTTCTCCGGATGTTGATCGATAGATGGCAATGAAGCCCCTCTATGGTGTATTCTTTGAGGAAATTTTGTTCCAAATCCAACCATGTATGACATGTTCATTGGATTTCTCCCAAGAATATAATTCACCTGCAGGCATCATATGTGCCTCCATCAGTTTAATTTCTTTCAAATTTGTTACAATTTCGTTGTTATTCTAATATGTTATCAACACTCACGATAATACCTGGCTTCTTGCATAACGAATTAGCATCTTTTGAGTTACATCAATGTTGCCACAACGAATTACTCTGCTCTTCATGTAGCGCGCATAAGTAAGAAGTAGAAATGACAGAGCTGTTGGATTTTGCATATTACAAATCCCGGATTTGTACAAGAGTCCACCTGAAAAAAGAATTGAGGATGAAAAAATTACTTCAGTTATTTTATTCTTTTTAAGTTGGAGAAAAGGGGAAAAAACTATACCTGGAGTGTATCTGACTGTATTTGTGGGAGATTCAGGCAATACGCTGCAGACAAATGTATCAGCGTATGGAAGGAAAGGGTTAGCATTTGAAGGGTTATCGAGAACAAACTACAGTAATGTCCACAAAAGTGAAAGATGTTAGTTTGAGTCAAAGACATAGAGAAGTAATTGTAGAAGCCTGGTTTAGCTCGTGGATAAACCTTGGAGATAAGCACATTGATACCAGCTTGCTTGGCATCCCATCCGAATTCTGATAAGCTGTTTTCCATGTCTGATTTGAAGTTTATTATGTTTTGCTTAACGTAGCTCCAATACTTTGGCTTTTTTGTAGCTTTGAGGAGCCATGCTGCAGCCCAAAGCAATTCATCCTGTTCAATTTTAATCATCCTTGTTAATTAGGACTATTAAGAACTTGCTGAATGTCAAAACAATTTGAAGATTATTTAGCCTTCATACTTACTTTGTATCCATTGTAATCGCAATAGAATGGGCACACCCAAGATCCTATGTGGTCATTGTAAGATCCCCTGTATTTATCCGCAAATTCAAAAAGCTGAAGAAATTCGTGCAAAAACAATAGCATTAATTTCACCTCAACTGTTTGTTAGTACCAAAAAGGAACACTCATAGTTATCTTATTAATAATATTTCCTCTGGTTCCAAACATTAGTTGTTATGGCAAAGTGAATTGTTTCAAAAAATTGACGGCTAGTAGGATATTGTTACCTGGACGGCTCTGTTGACAAGCAATTTGGAATATGCGGGATCAGTAGGCTTAAAAACCATGGAGGCAGCAGCTAGAGCAGCAGCAATTTCAGCAGAAACTTCAGAACCAGGAGCTTGTGCAGTTACTGCAAAAGCAGTACGAGGAGTGTCCATATCTTCAGGCCTTTCCCAGCAGTTGTGATCACCCTCCGCGTTACCTACTTGTGCATATACCACGTTGGGAATGTTTGTGGCCTTTAAGAAATAATCAGTGGACCACCTGATAGCCTCCATGGCATGTTGCAAGTCTGGTCCCATTGAATTTTTAAACTGCTTGACACTCCAAGCCAGCATGGTCGTTGTAAAAGCCATTGGAAAGTGGAACTTGACATTGTCACCGGCATCATAGTACCCTCCTACCAAATCCACCTGAAAAAAGATTCGCGTTTCTTTAAAATCGTGGCAATACATATTTGTACTAACAAGATTAGGAGTATGACCGGGATAGATTATACTCACCCCATTGGAGTTCAAGCAAATAAGATAAAAGACTTATGAATCTTGTCGTCTTAAACTAAAGATAACCAAAATATCATTTGAATCATGTGTTCTTAGACATTTCAAGTTGTTGGAATTAAAGAGTGACTAAACAGAGAAAGTTAGTGACTAAAAAGAGTAAAGATGCATAAATTGAGATAGAGGGAGTATCATATATTATGTGAACTTACACCCTTGTCAGCTCCATCAAGAAGAGCAGAATCCTTTCTCCAAGTCATGCGCTGGTTCGGGGGTAATTTACCAGACCTTTGTCCCTCGAAGAAGAGAATACTCTTTGTTAAGGCATCAGCATAATTAGGATTAGGAACGTTAATTGCCACAGCCATTGCTATCAAGCAGACAAATATTGCTGCTATTATTCTTAGCACTTGACAATTATGAGATAATTTTCTGCTACCAATCATCTTTCTCAATATTGGTCTTGGACTAGGTACGATTTTTGTTGTTTATTTGCCAGAAACAATAATTTGACATTATATATATACTTGTCCAAAAGAACATATTCCATCCCTAGTATGCTGTTCCATTAAGATAGGTAAAGCAAGCCTTGGAAATACAAGTTCATTCTACAAAAGCAGACTAATGATCTCTGATTGAAGTCTTCAGGGGATGGCAAAAATATCTGTGGGTATAGTCGTATAGACATTACAACTTTTTGAACTGTATTCATCTATTAATTAATGACATCTTTATCATATCGTACACAAACATCGGTATTATGGCGTATCTCATATAATACGGAAGTATACATGAAGTAACATTTATGAGAGGGAAGTTAGCAGGCTAGGACATGGGTGATTATATAATTTAATTTCATCAAGTTGGTGAGATTACGGATAGCAACTTGTCATAATATTAGCTCATGAACAAGAATACATCATAATACTCTCATTTTAAGTGATATCCAGAATTTGTATCAAACGAAAGCATAAACAGATGTAAAATCCAAATGGCCGACGTCCTCTTTTTCAAGGATTGCAAGATCTATTCCCAAATTGAAGTGAAATTTCGAACAAATTACATTATATTAGCGCTGACTCTAGTTATTGGTTGACTTTCAAGTTTCTTCGTAGATAAGCACCTTTAATACGCATATCATTTGTAAGGTTGACGTACATATCTTCATTCTTCATATCTTAGTATCAAAACTATTGCTATTTGTCCGTTCTAATTTATGTGATAATGTTTAACTGATCACGGAATTTAAAAAGGAAAGGAGGACTTTTGAAACCTGTGATCTAAATAAACTAGTCTCTCTATTTCATATTAAGTGAATTGTTAGACTTTTTATCAATGTTTAAAATAAGCGAATTGTTCATAGTTCAAAAATATTGTTGGATGTTTCTTTCATTTTTGCCTCTCATTCACATTTTCTAGATGATAATTTCAAGAGAGTTAATTACTCATATTTATATTTTACTTTGAATTATTTATATTTTCAAAAATAGTTTGAGAATAACTAAAATGGCAAAAGTGGAAAGTGAAGTTCAATTTATGTCTATAAACTTTTTTCTTAACTAGTTAAGTGTACGTGCTTTACACGTATATATCACGTCAATTAATAAAATCATATATGTAAAAATTAAAATTTAAATAATTGAAATATAATAGTTGGCATTAAATATATCTATTTAAATAATATAAATAAATATCGTATCTCAAATATGTTATTGTATATAAATAAATAAGTGGTGTATTTGTTGATGTTCTTTTTATGGGATAAGCAAGAATATCTTATGGATTGGGATATCTCATGATATCGGTTATAATAAGGAAAAATTACTTGATTGAGTGCTTTTTAAAAATTAATTACCGATTTTAGCGATATTTTTTATTTATTACCATTTATAGCAATATATAGCAATACTATGATAAATCTACACTTGTATTAAAAGTGAATTATGCATACAATATAAATGTATTATAAGTGTTTTAAAATATATATTATGTTTGTGTAGTAAGAACTAACATAATGTATTATAAATCTATTAAAATATGTGATAAATATATTATCCATCTATAAAACTTGTATTATATATGTTTTATAAATAGTTCTCTGCAATATGTATTAAAATTGTATTATAAATGTATTATAAGTTTTCACTGAAAAAAATATTTATTGCTATAAATGGTAAATATTTTCTTAATATTGTATATTTATGTAAGTTTCCCTTATAATAATCCCACCATTTCAATATAAAGAGTGAAATAAAATAATTTTCAGATTAGTTAATACTTTAAATTAAACATGAAATTAGTGATAGTAAAACCCAGGACTTATACTTAAGTTAGATCTTGCTAGTTTGCAAGATTTTAGAATCCAAAATTTGTCTAAGTCCAAGTTTTACAATTTTATCCAACCTCAACCATGTTTGAAAGAATCTCTTAGTTTTTAATTAACGATACGACACCCTATCATTTATCAACTTCAAATTCCTAACAATTAGGCAATTCTAATTTTAGCCAACTTGAAATTATATGTCTAATGAAATTTATTAAAAATTAATTGTGTATTTTGTATGTTTCCAATCAAGGAAATTATAAAGGAGTACAAATTGTAAGAAAGAGGTTTATATAAAGTAAGATTTGAATGAAATTTAAAGTTCTAAATGTTAGAAATTCATCTATAATTAGAATAAGAAAAAATTTAATTAAAAAAATTATATGACATCAAAATTTTAGATATTAAAAAAGTAAAAATTAGAAATTCATATATAATTTGAATAAGAAAAATTTAATTTAAAAAATTATTTGATATTAAGAATGTATATAGATAAATATAAATTGCACAACTTTCCTTTTGGCTCTACCCAATGGAGTCGAGACAAAATAAAGTTGCTCAATCACATTGTCTTGATTGACATATTCCGGGAGGAGTACGTACTAATATATAAAAGATTTAATTAAATGATAATATTATAAGTTTTTTTAATTTATTATAGGGTCTTTTAATACAATATAGATAAATTAATAATGCAATTTTTTTTTAAAAAATAAAATATTTAACCTTTTTCTGTGTGATGAAGTACCCCACTATAATTCGTTGTTATGTCCAAAAAAAATACCCAAAGTTCTCTAGATTTTCACGATTATCTTCCAACGAAATGGATTCTTGAATAAACAATGACAACGGTGATCTTTTTAGTTTTATTCTTTTTCACAATAAAGATTTTTTAATTAGATATTCAAGCAATTTGAACCTTAAATTCTAAAAGAAAAACTTAGGAACGAAAGAAATTCAATATTAAAGATGGTTTTGCTCTTTTTTCTTCTTCATGTTTTCTTTAATAGATAATGAATATCAAAGTATAAAAATTATAAATAAAAAATTCTTAATATTTATGATTAAAATCAGTAACATTAAGTTTGAGCATGAGTAGAAGAACTTTAACCTTGAGGTTATCCAAAAATAATTATTGCTGTTTTTAAAAATTATTTTTGTGAATCAAATTTAACCTGAAGAAATATGTAATAAATAGTGAAAATGAGAAATCAAGCTCTATTAATTATTTAACTTACTATATATAAAGATGTCTATTTATGCTTGTTGGACATGGAGTTCACTACTCTTCTTTCTATTCCCATATATGTTTATAGGTCTATATAATACAAACTCTTATATTACAAACTATCACCATGAAAGTTTCATTCAAACACAATCCTATAAAAATACTTAGACGTTATCTGCTAATATTTGGAGTTCAGATATTTTGTATTTCTAACAAAATGAATATAAAAAATTTCAGATCAAATATCTTTTTAAAAATCTATAAGCATCTTTTTAAACTCCGAGATTCTCATTCTATAGTTACCGTTCAATGGATGACTTCAAAACCCTAATAAACATCTATGAAATTATTATTTAAACAAAGAAAAAAATACGCAAACCTTTATTTGCCTGCCTACTTCATTCGGCAACAACAAACTTATTTCGTCTAATTATAAAATTTCAACTGAAAGAGAAGACACAAGAGATTATCAAAATGAAAGAAGTCATTGTCAATTATTAATTATGTATAATTCATATAATCTTTAAAGCTATCAAGTAAAAGAAAAAAGAAAAGGCATAAAAGATGATGATTATGATGTCACTACCCTAGACGTAACCGGCACTCAGAAACCATTTCTGGCTCTCAAGCGAACCACATAGCCTGATCACATATCCATTCATTCATTCGTTCAGCGGAAAGTTTAAAAATAAAGATTTATTTAGCGGGCAACTCAAATCACCCATCCAACTCAAAGAATAAAGGCCATGGGCCAACAGATCAACTAAAATATTTGTCATTAAAATAGTTTGACAAAAATAATTTAAGGAAAGAAATACTCAATCGATCCTTCACTATCTAGTCTATGAAGCCTCTATCATTACTATCTAATTGGTGCCAATGACATGTTCATGGCTACCTCAACTCAAAATGAAAAGGCTAGCTCGACGCAAGATTTCATGAGCGGTGTCCTCCAAATGTAGGAGAGGACTCACCAATATGCTGAGTGTGAAATAGATCCCCAATGATGCTCCTATTGACGATCTCTTAAACCTGTCTCTGCATCATGAAATGATGTAGGTCCAAATGGACGTCAGTACGTGGAATGTACGAGTATGTAATATGGCAGAATAAAATATACCTCAAGGAAGAATAGCAGCGGTCCAAATATCTCAAATCAGAAAGATAAGAGAGACTCAACAAGGCATCATAAGTCTAAAGTAATAATACATTTTTAGACAAAGACCAATCATATACTATACAGTCCAATCCAATCATACACAATACAGTTCAATCAAATTATTCAATCTAATTCGATCATATATTGTTAGCTCGAAGTCAATCACATATCATCTAATCCAATCGAATCATATATCCATCCAATCATGCACAATCCAATCACAACTAATCTAACCCAACCCGATCATATACCCTCAACTCAACAATCAACTCAAAGGACTCAACTCAATAAATATGTAACAACTCGCTCAAATATCCTAAGTCTAACAAGAAATAGTTTAGACAGGACTAACTCATAAGCATATAACAACTCACTCAAATGCCCTAAGTCTAACAAGAAATAGTTTAGATGGGACTAACTCATAAGCCACTCAACTCAACTGACTCGGAGCACTATAAAGACCTAAATGGGAGTTTCTCTTATCCGACAACCATCACCTATGAGCCAGTGATAGTACAACAATCAGACGTCGTTGCCACATCCGTCCATACCTTGTCAGGGCATGAACGCCTCCCTAATCATGGATACCATCGATTAGTCAAGTCCTATCATTTCAAGATAATAAAATAGGAAATATCCGACTTTAACGGTTCGATCCCACGGGAAGCATCCGACTTTAACGGTTCCATCCCTACCTATGTTGGCGGCGTAGTTTTTGAGGTTCGAGTACGGACTATACTCTTACCCACTTCGGTGCTCGATACTCCTCCCATGACTCCATGCTCAGAAGACTCCCTCCAATCATCTCAAACAAGCCCTCACGGCTAGTTTTATTTAGAACTTGCCAATTCCTCAACTCTATCCTCAATTCAACTCAATCAAGTCAAATGGCAAGTCTCATTGGACTCTTTCAGAACTCAACTCAAATCTGGCCTTATTGGACCTTTTTTCAAAATCGACTCATCTCAAATCATCAAACTCTTTTCTTTAAATTGATACCATCTCAACTCAATGGATGTAGAAAATATTATATGCATTTAAAATATAATTCCAACTCCTCAACTCTACCTCAAAATAGACATTTTTATGTAAAAATGTTCAACTCATTTATACTCAAAATACTCATGTTCAAAATAATTAAAAGACTTTTTAAACTCGACTCATGCTTAAACTCTTTTTAAATCATAGATGAAAATAATCATTTCTTAAACTCAAAAATAGTGTATAAATAGTTTATGCAAAATGCTTACAAATTATTTATTTAAAACTCCTTCTCAAAAGATTCTTTATTTTCAAAATACTCATAAGACTCCAATCAACTCAGATTATGCAAATCACATATCACATAATCACATTAGACTCCAATCCGCTCCATCACATAACATCCTCATCAATGTACCTCTTCATCAATCATTCCACACATATTAAATAAGCACCATTCACGTCATCACTCATATCGTCATCAAAACATCATCATCACATCATCATCATATATTATCATTTACATCATCATCAAACATTATCATCACATCATTGTCAAGTATCATCATCACATCAATCATCAAACATCTACTCCAAAATTCTTATTTTTGTCTTATGTTCATTTTATAGAAGCAAAGGGACATTCTTAACTAACCAATTCATTCTTTTCATTCCAATCAATACATATATACACACAACTATCCATCTCAACCTCAAGACATTTATGACAAGAAATCTCATCTTGGGTTCATGTGAATGAAACATGAACCCATACTCTCAACAAAACTAAATTCAAGGATATCGTCAATACCTATAAATCTATATACAAAGATACATTTGTAGTTAATAATATGAAAAATAACTATTTAGTAACTCAAGTCATTAAAATAATCAATCAACCATTAGTACCTAAAAACATTCTATTGTTTAGGAAAACTTTCAAGAAAACCTTTCTTAGAAGGTTCAACTCTTTCACAACTCCTATCCAACACATCTATGGGCATATGGAAGAACTCAATCTATATTTTAGGTTAGTCTTACATACCTTAGTGAAGACTTGAATAAAACCTAGGTGTTGGGTCTTCAATGGAGAACTCGAATCTTGATGCTCTTGGAATAATTCTTTGTTAAAGAATGTCTTGGAGAAGATGTAACACCCCCCAAAATTTTTCCCTAAGATTAGGACCCTCCTTGTATTCGGCTTGGGTCAAACACTAGTATTGTGACATATATGCATGAGTTAAGATGATTCCCCGAGAAATTTAAAAGAGTGTTAGAGGTGATGTGGGGTCACAAAGGACCCCTAGGACCGAACTAAGTCCAAAAGAATTCATCTTGGATAAGTTGTCGAATGAGTTTGTATAAGGGTCAACTTCTAATGACCATATCGTTTGAAATATGATGAACTGAATGGACCACGACCTACCAAATTAAAGGTCATCGAGTCTTCTTTCCAACGCTACTAAGAATGTAATTTTTGGAGTTCGGAGTCAAAAGATATGACAATCCTAAGATGAACTAGCTCGACAGGAATTTTAGGCCTGGGTTGCAACTGCTGGGAATATGGCCTTGGCGCTGCAAGGGAGCGACACACCACTATCGCGCCAGGAACATGCCTCAGTAGTTTGGTCCCTGGCGCGATGTGCCACTATTGGGTAGCAGGGTTTTTCAAGCCTATTTTCCAGAACCCAGAAAACTTGAGCTTGGCGTTGTAAGGGCGCGACGCGCCACTATCGCGCCAAGAACACGCCTCAGTAGTTTGGTCCTTGGCGCGGTGCTCCACTAACGGGTGTGCAACTTTTAGGCCTAATCGACTTGGCGCTGCAATGGCGCGACGCGCCACTATCGCGCCAGGAGCATTTTCAGCCTATTTTTCAGAATTTTGGAGAAAGGGCAATTTGGGAATTTTCCCAAATTATATATGTATCATCCTTAGCACATTTTGGGACCATTTTTAATCCCTCACCCTCTCTCTAAAAAGCCCTAGAAAATCCCTCTCTCTTCTTCTTCATCTTCTCCTTTTTCTTCTCCATTTCCAACAAGGATTTGTTCCAAGAGCTTCAAGACTTCAAGTTTCCATTGAAGACCCAACAACAAGGTTTCTTCAAAATCTACTCTAAGTTATGTACGGCTAACCTAAAATATGGATTGAGTTCTTCCATATGCCCATAGATGTGTTGGTTAGGTGTTGTGAAAGAGTTGCACCTTCTAGAAAGGTTTTCTTAAAAGTTTTTCCTAAACTATGAAATGTTTTTAGATACAAATGGTTAATTAATGATTTTAATGACTTGAGTTACTAAATAGTTATTTTTCATATTATTAACTATAAATGTATCTTTGTATATAGATTTATAGGTACTGACGATATTCTTGAGTTTAGTTTTGTTGAGAGTATGGGTTCATGTTTAATTCACATGAACCCAAGATGAGATTTCTTGTCATAAATGTCTTGAGGTTGAGATAGATAGTTGTTTGTATATATGTATTGATTGGAATGAAAAGAATGAATTGGTTAGTTAAGAATGTCCCTTTGCTTCTATAAAATGAACATAAGACAAAAATAAGAATTTTGGAGTAGATGTTTGATGATTGATGTGATGATGATACTTGAAAATGATGTGATGATAATGTTTGATGATGATGTAAATGATAATATATGATGATGATGTGATGATGATGTTTTGATGACGATATGAGTGATGACGTGAATGGTGCTTATTTAATATATGTAGAATGATTGATGAAGATGTATATTGATGAGGATGTTATGTGATGGAGCAGATTAGAGTCTAATGTGATTATGTGATATGTGATTTGCATAATCTGAGTTGATTGGAGTCTTATGAGTATTTTGAAAATAAAGGATCTTTTGAGAAGGAGTTTTAAATAAATGATTTATGAGCATTTTTGCATAAACTATTTATACACTATTTTTGAGTTTAAGAAATGATTATTTTCATCTATGATTTAAAAAGAGTTCAAGCATGAGTTGAGTTTGAGGAGTCTTTTAATTATTTTGAATACGAGTATTTTAATTATACATGAGTTGAGCATTTTTACTTGCTAATATGTCTTATTGATCTCTTTAACCATGTGATTATGTTGCATAAGTCAATTTTCTTGAATGTGTTACTCTACTTGAGTTGTTAGGCTAAAAGCCATAGAGTTGTGATGAGTCTTGAGGAGATGTCATAAATGCTTATCTAAATATGGCTTGATTGAGTTGATTTGAGAATGGAATTGACGAGTGGACAAGGTCCTAAATGAGACTTACCATTATGACTTAATTGTGTTGAAATGCGAACAGAGTTGATGAGGTAGTAATGTTCCACATGAAACTAGCCGTGAGGGCTTGTTTGAGATGATTGGAGGGAATCTTATGAGCATGGAGTCATGGGAGGAGTATCGAGCATCGAAGCGGGTAAGAGTATAGTCCATACTCGAACCCCAGAAACTACGCCTCCAAAGTAGGTAGGGATGGAACCGTTAAAGTCGGATGCTTCCCATGGGATCGAACCGTTAAAGTTGGATGTTTCCCATTTTATTGTCCTGAAATGATAGGACTTGACTAATCGATAGTATCCATGATTAGGGAGGCGATCATGCCCTGGCAAGGTATGGACGAACGTGGCAACAACGTCTGATTATTGTACTATCACCGGCTTATAGGTGATGGTTGTCGGATAACAGAAACTCCCATTTAGGTCATGATAGTGCTCCGAGTCAGTTGAGTTGAGTGGATTATGAGTTAGTCCCGTCTAAACTATTTCTTGTTAGACTTAGGGCATTTGAGTGAGTTGCTATATGCTTATGAGTTAGTCATGTCTAAACTATTTCTTGTTAGACTTAGGATACTTGAGCGAGTTGTTACATATTTATTGAGTTGAGTCCTTTGAGTTGATTGTTGAGTTGAGGGTATATGATCGGGTTGGGTTAGATGAGTTGTGATTGGATTGTGCATGATTGGATAGATATATGATTCGATTGGATTAGATGATATGTGATTGACTTCGAGCTAACGGTATATAATCGAATTGGATTGAATAATTTGATTAAACTGTATTGTGTATGATTGGATCGGACTGTATGGTATATGATTGGTCTTTGTCTAAAAATGTATTATTACTTTAAACTTATGATGCCTTGTTGAGTCTCTCTTATCTTTCTGATTTGAGATATTTGGACCGCTGCTATTCTTCCTTGAGGTATGTTTTATTCTGCCATATTACATACTCGTACATTCCACGTACTGACGTCCATTTTGACCTGCATCGTTTCATGATGCAGAGACAGATTTAAGAGATCGTTAATAGGAGCATCATTGGGGGATCTATTTCATTGGTGAGTCCTCCCCTACATTCGTAGGACACCGCTCATGTAATCTTGTGTCAAGTTATCCTTTTAATTTTGAGTTGAGGTAGCCATGAACCTGTCATTGGCACCAATTAGATAGTACTGATAGAGGCTTCATAGACTAGATAGTGATGGGTCGATTAAGTACTTCTATCCTTCAGTTATTCTTGTCAAACTATTTTTAATGACAAATATTTTAGTTGATCTGTTGGCCCATGACCTTTATTCTTTGAGTTGGATGGGTGATTTGAGTTGCCCGCTAAATTATTCTTTATTTTTAAACTTTCTGCTGAATGAATGAATGAACGGATGTGTGATCAGGCTATGTGGTTCGCTTGGGAGCCAGAAATGGTTTCTGAGTGTCGGTTATATCTAGAGTACCCTCCCGGGGCGTGACAAACATGGTATCAGAGCACAGAGTTCAAGTGTCCTAGGGATTCTATGAAGCCGTGTTTAGTAGAGTCTTATTTATGGGTGTGTTGTGCACCACACTTATAATCAGGAGGCTATAGGACATTAAGAATTTATTTCCCTTCTTTCATTTTCTGAGTTCGTGCGATAGAGTTTAACTCTATGAATGTTCTCGTCTAATTCGTACGTTGCTCAAATCCATTTGACTACCCCTCATACTCAAGGTAGTTGAAATGGTAGATTTGAGATTCTTGTTGATGAGTTAAGATAAAGTCTTAAGGAAGGGAAGAGACGACACAAGGCTTGAGAGGAGTCGATTACTGTTCTTAACTCTATTGATCTGGAAGGATGTACTCTCATTCGTATGAATCATGCGTTGTGTCAGAGCGAGATGTATACTAGAATCTTATCCCTACATCTTGATTCGAATGTCACCTTCGAGGGGGAAGTTGCGTATCTGAGTGACAAGTCTTACTATTCAAGGGAATGTGGTTTGAGGTATGGTGAGCTATGGTTGGTAGAATGATTGTAGAGGTAGGAAAAGGGAGTTAGAGGAGTAGAACTGAAGTAGTAAGAATGGTGGTTGATTGAGGCGTACAACTAGGGTGAAGTATCTATGAGGTGAGTAATTAGGTGTAATGAATGATTATGATAGTGCTAGTTTTAAGATTTGATTTGGTAGGCTTGACATGACGTATACGAGAGATTAAGATATTAACTTGCGAGGAGAGTGTGTTATGAATGGAGGGGTTATGTGACCCTCAGATGTAAATAGTGAATTGAGTCTAAGTCATATGGTAAGAAGAGGCTTAAGAGGTGTATATGAAATAGTATAGATTTGAATGAGATTTTAAATTTGTGAGTCACTTTGAGTGACTAGTTAGTATCCTTTAGTTGATGCCTTTAAGCTAAGGGGGAGATGATAGGGTAATGAGCCAAAGTAAGTCTTGAGCTTTCGATAGTGATGAGTTGGCCAAGATGATAGTAGACGAAGTTGAGAAAGAGTAGATGAGAGAGAGTGAGTGCTTCCCGATTGTGATAGTTGTGTTGTACTTGTCTAGTCTTGGATAAATGTGTGAAGGAGGAGCAAGATAAGAACTTGTGATAAGCAATAGATAGGTAAGAGTATGTTAGTGTGTCTCCGGGAAAGAGTTCATACAATGATGAGGGTATAAGTGTTAGAGTAAGCATGACAACTCTTAAATGTGAGAGAGGTAGTTAGAGTGATAAGCTTGAGTGTATGGTTGTCACTATGAGAGTGATGGTAGTAGGCTAATGATAGCATTTGGGGGAAAGATTGGAGGTACGTGAAGGGTGCTATGAGGCTTGGAAAGGAGGGGAAGTTTGGGCACCGATATATTGACCTCATGAAATTGTGAAGAGGATTGGGAATGTCGCTCATGAAATGGAGTTTGACGGTTGAGGATGTAGATGTTTGAATGATTCAGTTGGTAGAGTTTCGATGTTCTATTCGTGCCTAATGATAAGGGTGTTAAAGGAGATGTCCCTACTCTTAACTTAAATCGATTTATTATTCTTGAGCGGGGTAGTTGATTTTCCAAACTTCTCGATTGGTTGATTTGTTGATGAGATTGAGTAACGATTGTTATTCATTCCTCGAGTCCAACTTTGCTTGATCTTCATTCGAGGACGAATGATCCCAAGGGGGAGATATTGTAACACCCCCCAAAATTTTTCCCTAAGATTTGGACCCTCCATGTATTAGGGTAGGGTCAAACACTAGTATTGTGATATATATGCATGAGTTAAGATGATTCCCCGAGAAATTTAAAAGAGTGTTGGAGGTGATGTGGGATCACAAAGGACCCCTAGGACCGAGCTTAGTCCAAAAGAATTCGTCTTGGATGAGTTGTCTAAGGAGTTTGTATAAGGGTCGACTTCAAATTACCATATCATTTGAAATATGATAAACTGGATGGACCACGACCTACCAAATTAAAGGTCATCGAGTCTTCTTTCCAATGCCACTAAAAATGTAATTTTGGGAGTTCGGAGTCAAAAGATATGACGATCCTAAGACGAACTAGCTCGACAGGAATTTTAGGCCTGGGTTGCAACTGCTGGGAATATGGCCTTGGCGCCGCAAGGGCGCGACGCGCCACTATCGTGCTAGGAACATGCCTCAGTAGTTTGGTCCCTGGCGCAATGCGCCACTATTGGGTAGCAGGGTATTTCAAGCCTATTTTCCAGAACCCAGAAAGCATGGACTTGGCGCTGTAAGGGCGTGATAGTGCCACTATCGCGCCAAGAACACGCCTCAATAGTTTTGTCCTTGGCGCATTGCGCCACTAACGGGTGTGTAGCTTTTAGGCCTTATCGACCTGGCGCTGCAATGGCGCGACGCGCCACTATCGCGTCAGGAGCATTTTCAGCCTATTTTTCAGAATTTTGGAGAAAGGGCAATTTGGGAATTGTTCCAAATTATATATGTATTAGCCTTAGCACATTTTGGGACCAATTTTAATCCCTCACCCTCTCTCTAAAAATCCCTAGAAAATCCCTCTCTCTTCTTCTTCATCTTCTTCTTCTTCTTCTCCATTTCCAACAAGGATTTGTTCCAAGAGCTTCAAGACTTCAAGTTTCCATTGAAGACCCAACAACAAGGTTTCTTCAAAATCTACTCTAAGGTATGTAAGGCTAACCTAAAATATTGATTGAGTTCTTCCATATGCTCATAGATGTGTTGGTTAGGTGTTGTGAAAGAATTGCACCTTCTAGAAAGGTTTTCTTGAAAGATTTTCCTAAACTATGAAATGTTTTTAGATACAAATGGTTGATTACTGATTTTAATGACTTGAGTTACTAAATAGTTATTTTTCATATTATTAACTACAAATGTATCTTTGTATATAGATTTATAGGTATTGACGATATTCTTGAGTTGAGTTTTGTTGAGAGTATGGGTTCATGTTTCATTCACATGAACCCAAGATGAGATTTCTTGTCATAAATGTCTTGAGGTTGAGATGGATAGTTGTTTGTATATATGTATTGATTGGAATGAAAAAAATGAATTGGTTAGTTAAGAATGTCCCTTTGCTTCTATAAAATGAACATAAGACAAAAATAAGAATTTTGGAGTAGATGTTTGATGATTGATGTGATGATGATACTTGCCAATGATGTGATGATAATGTTTGATGATGATGTAAATGATAATATATGATGATGATGTGATGATGATGTTTTGATAACGATATGAGTGATGACGTGAATGGTGCTTATTTAATATATGTAGAATGATTGATGAAGATGTATATTGATGAGGATGTTATGTGATGGAGTGGATTAGAGTCTAATGTGATTATGTGATATGTGATTTGCATAATCTGAGTTGATTGGAGTCTTATGAGTATTTTGAAAATAAAGGATCTTTTGAGAAGGAGTTTTAAATAAATGATTTATGAGCATTTTTGCATAAACTATTTATACACTATTTTTGAGTTTAAGAAATGATTATTTTCATCTATGATTTAAAAAGAGTTCAAGCATGAGTTGAGTTTGAGGAGTCTTTTAATTATTTTGAACACGAGTATTTTAATTATACATGAGTTGAGCATTTTTACTTGCTAATATGTCTTATTGATCTCTTTAACCATGTGATTATGTTGCATAAGTCAATTTTCTTGAATGTGTTACTCCACTTGAGTTGTTGGGCTAAAAGCCATAGAGTTGTGATGAGTCTTGAGGAGATGTCATAAATGCTTATCTAAATATGGCTTGATTGAGTTGATTTGAGGATGGAATTGACGAGTGGACAAGGTCCTAAATGAGACTTGCCATTATGACTTAATTGAGTTAAAATGAGAACAGAGTTGATGAGGTGGTAATGTTCCACATGAAACTAGCCGTGAGGGCTTGTTTGAGATGATTGGAGGGAGTCTTATGAGCATGGAGTCAAGGGAGGAGTATCGAGCACCAAAGCGGGTAAGAGTATAGTCCATACTCGAACCCCAGAAACTACGCCGCCAAAGTAGGTAGGGATAGAACCGTTAAAGTCGGATGCTTCCCATGGGATCGAACCGTTAAAGTCGGATGTTTCCCATTTTATTGTCCTGAAATGATAGGACTTGACTAATCAATGGTATCCATGATTAGAGAGGCGATCATGCCCTGGAAAGGTATGGACGGACGTGGCAACAATGTTTGATTGTTGTACTATCACCTGCTCATAGGTGATGGTTGTCGGATAACAGAAACTCCCATTTAGGTCTTGATAGTGCTCTGAGTCAGTTGAGTTGAGTGGCTCATGAGTTAGTACCGTCTAAACTATTTCTTGTTAGACTTAGGGCATTTGAGTGAGTTGCTATATGCTTATGAGTTAGTCCTATCTAAACTATTTCTTGTTAGACTTAGGATACTTGAGCGAGTTGTTACATATTTATTGAGTTGAGTCCTTTGAGTTGATTGTTGAGTTGAGGGTATATGATCGGGTTGGGTTAGATGAGTTGTGATTAGATTGTGCATGATTGGACGGATATATGATTCGATTGGATTAGATGATATGTGATTTACTTCGAGCTAACAGTATTTGATCGAGTTGGATTGAATAATTTGATTGAACTGTATTGTGTATGATTGGATTGGACTGTATGGTATATGATTGGTCTTTGTCTAAAAATGTATTATTACTTTAGACATATGACACCTTGTTGAGTCTCTCTTATCTTTCTGATTTGAGATATTTGGACTGCTGCTATTCTTCCTTGAGGTATGTTTTATTCTGCCATATTACATACTCGTACATTCCACGTACTGACGTCTATTTGGACCTGCATCATTTCATGATGCAGAGACAGGTTTAAGAGATCGTCAATAGGAGCATCATTGGGGAATCTCTTTCACACTCAGCGTATTGGTGAGTCCTCCCCTACATTCGGAGGACACCGCTCATGTAATCTTGCGTCAAGTTAGCCTTTTCATTTTGAGTTGAGGTAGCCATGAACCTGTCATTGGCACCAATTAGATAGTAATGATAGACGCTTCATAGACTAGATAGTGATGGGTTGATTGAGTACTTCTATCCTTGAGTTATTCTTGTCAAACTATTTTTAATGACAAATATTTTAGTTGATCTGTTGGCCCATGGCCTTTATTCTTTGAGTTAGATGGGTGATTTAAGTTGCCTGCTAAATTATTCTTTATTTTTAAATTTTCCGCTGAATGAATAAATGAACAGATGTGTGATCAGGCTATGTGGTTCTCTTGGGTGCCAGAAATGGTTTCTGAGTGCCGGTTACGTCTAGGGTACCCTCTCGGGGCGTGACAAAAGAAGAAGAAGAAGAGAGAGGATCTTTCTAGGGCTTTTTCTAGAGAGAGAGAGGGGCTGAAAATGTGATCCCAAAATGGACTAGGGTGATACATATATAATTTGGATAAGTTCCCAAATTGCCCCTTCTCAAAAAGTTCCGAAAATAGGCTAAAATACTCTTGGCGCGATAGTGGCGCGTCGCGCCAGGCTGATTACGCCTAAAAACCTGCACAACTTTTAGTGGCGCGCCGCGCCAAGGAACAAACTACTGAGGCATGTTTTTGGCGCGATAGTGGCGCGTCGCGCCCTTACAGCGCCAAGGCCAAATCTTTCTGGGTTCTGGAAATTGGATTGAAAACCCTGCACACCTCGTAGTGGCGCGCCGCGCTAGGGGCCAAACTACTGAGGCGTGTTCCTGGCGTGATAGTGGCGCATCGCGCCACTGCGGCGCCAAGCCCAGATTTCTAGTAGTTGAACCCCAGGCCTAAAATCCCTGCTGTGCTAGTTCATCTTAGGATCGACATATCTTTTGACTCCAAACTCCAAAAATTACATTCTTGGCGGCGTTGGAAAGAAGACTCGACGACTTTTAATTTGATGGGTCGTGGGCCACCCAGATTGTCGTCTTTCAAAAGATAGGGTCGTTAGAAGTCAACCCCTTATGCGAACTCCTCCTCAAACTTAGCCACGATGAATCTTTTGGATTTGATTTGGTCCTAGGGGACCCCTTGTGACCCCACATCACCTCCAACATCCTTAAATTTCTCGGGGACTCATCCTAGCTCATGCATACGCTCCTCAATACTCGGATTCGACTCTACCCGTATAAAAGAAGGGTCCGAATTCTTAGGGAAAATTTTTGAGAGGTGTTACATATGAATTCAAGAAGACGACTTAAAATAAGAAAAAAAATCTAGAGATAAAAAATGCGTACTTTATTGTAGAAACTCTTCTTTATATAAGGTAAAATTTTGATTGATTTAAAAATGTTAAATATTATGATTTCTTAATTAAATCTTAGATGATAGTTTATTCTTTAACTATTGACCTACGTACTTGTTCTTCTTTTTTCTTACTAAATTATTATTATATTTCCTTGTTCTAACATAGGTAGGTAAATAGGAGTTTTAGTAGTAAAGGTTCCTACTTATTCTGTTGCTATTAACCTATATAATTTTTCTTCTTTTTTCCTATTAAATTATTATTTTTCCTTGTTTTAATCTAGGTGAGTACTTGTTTTTCTTTTCTTATTTTATTAAATAATAATTTGAGAAAAATAGTAAATGACTTTGTGTATTGTATAATCTTTTAATTAAGGGTAAAAACTATTAGTAGAAAACTTTGCCTATTCTTTTGGATGTTCTCTTTTAATTTTTTTGCCTGTTTTTTTAGACATTTTAAAAACCTTTTTCACTTATTATTTTGGGAGTTTTTGAACTATTTTTTTTTTAATCAAGTCTATTTTAGTTGGAAAAGATTCATAATGAGAAAATCTTCTCCATTTAATTTTTATTATGTTTATTTTAGTCAATATTTAATATCATAAAAATAATAATATAATAATTGAAGAAACATGGTAAAAAGACGATTTTGTCTAAAACAGAGTTTTTTAATAAAGGGCAAAAAGTTCAATCAACATTTTAAGGCTTTTCATGCTTTTAATATAGTATAGATAGGTGTGCATTACCTCACAAATTAACTTAATATGGAATAGAGGTAGTATTAGATACTATTAATATGACTATAAAGTATCTCATTAAAAGAAAATTTAGAAGTTTAAAGTTAGATTGTTACTAAATGTGATTTTTTTTTCTTTTTGAAATTGACTATAAAAAAAAAAGTGTCACTCAAACTAGGGGAGAAAGAGACTAATTTGTTTTACTTGTTTATTATACTAAAAACAGATGTTCACCTCATTCATTTTGAAAATACTAAGCACATAAATTGTCACATCATGAAACTGGTTGAAGATCAGAACATTAACTTGACGTCTATATCTTTTGAAGATCAACTAGTTGATTTATTCACAAAAGTCATATTAAAAAGTTGACATAATTATCCTTTGTCCAAACTCATGCTTTGTGATACACAACATTAGTTTGAGGGAGGGTGTTACCTATACTTTATTTAGCAACCTAATTTTATGGATATCTCTTAATTCATAGCTAACAGTCACTAGACTATAATCAGGAGATAATTAAAACTCTTTTTCTTTTAGAAATACCTTGTATATCCTTCGATTTTTATTGCCAAAATACGTTAGAATTCCTTTATTCTATTGTTTATTAAAGGCTTAGGCTGGATATAACCACAGAAAATTATCTTTATTAGTATTGTAAGGTTGTAAATTGTATTTGGAGTTATTTGAAGTTGTTTTGGAGCAATTTTGAAGCACATAATGTATAGGTAAATTTTTTATACAATTAGGTATGGTGATTTTTCAGAATTTTATGGACAATTCTAGAGATTTGTGTTTATAAAACTTTGGCGGTCTGTCAATTTTTTTGACAGGCCAAGTTTCTCAAAATCCTGACAATCTGTTAGGATATGATTTTACGATAAATATTGGTGATCCATTAGGATTTGACCATTAATATTCAAACCTCCTCCAAAACTTGGCTATCGATTTGGTTAGGCATTTTCCTATCTAAAACATAGTTAGGGATTAGCTGTGAATTGTATCCCTAGTTAAGTCCTAATCCTTGGAGGGAAAAAATAGTGTCAATATTGGTTTTCTCGCAAAAAATTAATGAAATATTTTGTAGGAAAATGTAACGATTCTAATCGTCGTTAATTAAGATTAGAAAAAATTGCAAGAAAAATTTACTCAATCGAGTCCCACCATCCCGCCAGAGCGGGATGGTCCCGCCTTAGCGGCGCCGACAGAGCGGGAATGTGGTCGCCAGAGCGGGATAACGTGAGACAGAACTTAAGTCGCGATTTTTTTATTTCCCCCACTTCTTCCAAGGATAGGTTAGAGGCGAGGGTTATTGCAAAAATCGTCCAAAAGGCTACCCTTGACTTGGGAAGAAGAGGAGAAGAAATCTCAGCATTGGAAGGCTTTAACTGGTGGAATTCAGTCCGGCCTTGCCCGTAGAACAGTTGGAACCAAGGATTTTAGTTGCATTATCTCTCCACAATTGATTGGCGCCCAGGTAGGCTAGGCTTCACTTTTTTGAGTAGTAAATCTATACCCATTGTGTAGTATAGAAGAAAATTTAATAGAAGGAAATTTAATGAGTAATTATATAACTAAGCTGTAGGTCATGGGTCATGGGCAGGAATTCATTTTGTGTTAGAGTGTGATTCGAATGTGACTTGGTAAAAGGGTGCTGTAATGATTGGGAAAGTTTATTAATTGTGACTTTACTGCATACATATGGTAAATGATAACAGGCATAGTAGCATGTACATATATATAAGACAAGTAGATATTGGAGATAAACCTTCAAGGTTTGGTAGTGTAGGTGATAGTTGTTTTCCGGGAATGTTTCATGTACTTGTTGAGTTACTTATGATATGCAGAGGTGTGTATGAATAGGGGAAACATTATAGACATTATGCAAATGATCACTTGCTGGCTTATTTTGTGATGAACCTGTTCTGGTAATATAATGTGGTCTATTGATAATTATTTGTGATTGGTTTGTATAGTTGGATCGGGTGTTATGTTTCGATACATATTTGGATTGGGTGTCACATTTCGATACGTATTTGGATCGTGTGTCTCATTTTGACACATTCTTGGATTGGGTGTCACGTTTTGACACATATATAATTGGATTGGGTCTGCCGTCGATCTCCGCCTCATTCCTGATCTCCTCGCTAAGCTTTTCTTCTCCCCGAGAGGGCCAAGTATATGTGTGTGATTGGTCCCATGAGAGAACCTAGTGATATCTGTATTTTCATGTAATAATAAGATTAATGGTAAATGAGCCATAGAATAAGGACCTATAAAGGAACCCTTGAGTTGAGGTGTGTTAGTTGTAAAAGAACTGTGAGCATGTATAAACTTATTCGTGGGTAAGAGGATGTGCCGTATTAGGCCTTGATGTGACATATGTGTTATATGAAGTATTTTATATTTATAGGCTCATATTTTTCTATTCATATACTATGCAGTAGGTGTCAGATTAAACAGTGATGCCTACTAGTACGTATTGTTTGTACTGATACTACTCTTGCTATGCCACTTGGAATAGTCTGGTTGCAGGGCCAGTTATGTCTCCTAGGTGAAGACGAAGACGATCCTCCTGTTGCTTCTATTTTTCCATCTTATGGTGGGAGATGTGTCATTGTTCTTTTATTATTTTATCACTCTTAGAAGCTCTTGTACCTGTTTTAGACTAGTTTCCTTGGGTTTTTTTGTATAAATTGTATAAGCTAAATTTAATATAGCTTTATTTAGAATTTAGGTTTACGTACTCAAGTTTTTGATATAAATTCTGCAATATTTTTCATATAAGTGGTTAAGGGTTTTGTTACACCCCGATCTTAATAGGGTGTGATGGACACCCGACCCCATGCTCGGAGCCGAGCGAACCCGTTACCTCATATTACATACTTAATCTATTTAGACTTGTACATCAAAAGAAATGAAAAAACATATCTAAGCTTTGCGAATCTTGTTTTCCAAAATCTATCATCCTATAAAACTCGTGACATGCAGCATAATAGCATATTGACTGGTGACGCCGCTTACAAAGCTGACACTCTATACCCACGACTCTGTCTGCAAAGTCTCTAACTTCGAACGAAATACCATAGCGCATATACTTTGACTAAGCAGCACTCTAGGAACAAGTGGAGTTGCTAACCCCGCTTGAACATCTTCTATAATAGCTTCTACTCGTCTGGGTGTACCTGCGCGGTATGAAATACAGCCCCCGGAGAAAAGGGGGTCAGTACGAGTAATGTACCGAGTATGTAAGGCATGAAAATCAGCATAACAAAGAACATAAGGTATGAACAACCATATCATAGAATCATAGAACATATAGTGAGATAAGAGAGTAACCTGTACATATGAGTGACTTTTAGGCCGGATGCCATGCATGCTTGTCTTTTCCCTTAAAAACATTTCTTTTTCATATCCATAGAAAATAGAACATGTCATATCACCCACATATGTCCCGCATTCGAGAATTCCGTGTTCGGAATAAAAATTACGCCAACTGACCAGGTGGCAATGCGTCTATAGCGCCACATATGAACCTTCCCCATATCCCTTATTAACATATACATATACATATAGACAACATGCAGGAGATCTCAACGAAAGTCATATATCTATCGGAGTGACGGAAGGTCGGTAACCTCCGATTGTATTATAGACTAACCATGGTCACTTTGTCTCACCTTAAAGGAACAATTATTATAAGATGAGACTATCAACGAAGGATAATATTAAGATAACATAGAATAAGGTCACAATCTCATAATGCGCCAAATCGTATACATATGCACGTAGGACCAATTTTCAAGACTCGTAGAATAATCGAAATGAGCTATGATTTAAAAATCAATACAAGAGTCTTGTAAAGTACCTTTCAAAAATTTCCATGGATTATATCAAAATAAAACATTTCGAATCATATATACGTATCTAAGCACAAGAAAATATCCTTTGGAAACTCAAAAAAATTGGCCATCCTAGTGGCTCTACGAATAGGACTTCCTTGAAATTCTATAAAATGTCATATACTTGTTTCATAAAACCCATGCCAAAAGAAAGAGTAGCTCTATATATTTATGTCAAAACATGCCAAGAGAAAAAAGAGTAAACCTTACATACATGAAGCCGTTCTTATCATAGCCATTATAGACATATTCTCATCCTCGACATTATCAATGTCGTTGTAAAACATATCCATCGTTATTGTCATAAAAGCTTGTAATAATGTAAACCTTTATTTTGGGAAACTATAGACATTTTGGAAAACATTGACGGGTTATAGGAAAAGTAGTCATTTCCTTGGACCATTGACACCTAGCTTTTGAAAACAAAGAAAATATGGAAGCACTTATGAAACCATAACATCAGAATCATGCCTTGAAAGAAAAGGGTAAGCCTTACATACCTTGTCCGCTTCCTTAGTCAATCCCACTTATATCTTGGCCTTCCTAAAAATCTATAACAATGTTAATGAATGCAAACATTAGCTGTAGATATCCAAGATTCTCATCCTAAACTAATATTTTTTTTCTATCGAAATTTCGGCAGCACTTCCCTGTAAATACACCATCCTCGAGATTTCAAATCAGCCACAATATCAAAAACCATCCAACAACAACAACCAGTAGCACATATACCATTAAATTACTTCAATATCCCACAATACAACTCCAAACAACTAGCTCAAAATTTACGATACCAAAATAGAGTTTTTAACCTTTATTTTATAAAATCTTTAACCATACCAAATGGGGAGGGTCATGTGGCTGCAACAAGAAGTAACCATACCCTTTTTAAAACAATTTAAAGCCCTACAACATGCAACCCATCCAGCTGCAACCGCAGCACCACAACGACAACACACAATGCGACTTCCATTTAGTTGTTTCTAACGTCAAGCATCCTTATATATTTTTTTCATTTCCAGCATCATTTAATACATTTAACATACCCCATAACAACCTCATAAAATTCAATTTAAATATAAAACCTTACCTTGCTCAAAATTCACCAAAACTCGCTAAAATTTGCCTCGGAAGCTCTCGTAGTGCGGCTAAAATTTTGGGGCTGTTTGGTAACATTTTGGGCTGCTCCAAACCATAAATTTACATTACCAATACCTTCATAACATCTTGGTATACCCTATATAATTAATTCACGAAACTAAATCGGAGACTTACCTCTTTTTTTCTCCCCCAAAACCGAGCTCTCTCTCTCTGGCTTCAAGTTTCTCTTCTCTTCTTCCTCTTGAATTTTCTAGAATTCTCTTGGGATAAGAATGACCCTAATGAGTCATAAGAAACACACACACACACACACACACACACATATATATATATATATATATATATATATATATCTTCCATCACTTATCCATATTTGAAAATAAGTCCCTCAAATATGAATATAGACACATGACCCCTTCTCCATTTTTTTCTAGAATCTTCTTTAAAAAAAATAAAGATGACTTAATTGTCTTGCCATGTACACTTTGGTTCATATATTTTCATCACATGGCCATAAAATAGTGCACCCCTACATGAATTTTCTTGAACACATTGGTCTTTCAAGAACTTTCTTGAGTACTTTGTGAAATTCCCGTTTTACCCCTAGCCTTCCACAATATTACCATAGGCTACTTTGCGAATTTTCCTTTTTGCCCTTTGCCTTTTCCAATATTTCCACACTATTAATGTTCATAAATAATATTCATAACCAACTTGTATATTAAAATAAATTTTGAAAGATGGTCATTCCCTTCACTTTACCACGACTACTTTAAAATATCCAACCGTATAAAATACGGGATATAACATCCTCCCCCTTTAGAACATTCGTCCTCGAATGTTCAACTGACCTCATGGGATGTCTTAATACTTCGGGAGGGTTCCTCTTATTGTTGTCCTTTTTTCATGCCCATTCCTTATCCCGCACTCCATTGTCCTTATACTCAAACTCCTAGGTCTTACACGAGTCCTCATTCCATGTTATTGGTTTCCTTTTCTGGTACTTGAAAATATTGTGATCCCTCTTTGGCCTAATATAATATGGTCTTGCACTTTGCCGGTGATTTCTCTCGGGAGTTTCACTTACTAAGGTTTCCTTACTTTTCACCTCCTTCTAATACTTTGATCTCTTTGTTTTCTATCTACTTTCTTTATTTCCAAATGTCGTTCCACTAGTGTCACACCCCGGGAGGGTACCCTAGACATAACCGACACTCGGAAACCATTTCTGGCTCCCAAACGAACCACATAGCCTGATCACACATCCGTTCATTCATTCAATCAGCAGAAGATAAAAAAATGAAGAGAATATTCGGTGGGCAACTCAAAACATCAATCTAACTCAAATAATAAAGGCCATGGGCTAACAAATCAACTCTAATATTTGTCATAAAAAATAGTTTGACAAGAATAATTTCAAGGAAATAAAATATTCAATCGACCCATCACTATCTAGTCTATGAAGCCTCTATCACTACTATCTAATTGGTGCCAATGACATGTTCATGGCTACCTCAAATCAAATGAAAAGGGCTAACTCGGCGCAAGAATAACATAAGCGGTGTTCTCCGAATATAGGGGAGGACTCACCGATACGCTGAATGCGAATAGATCCCCAATGATGCTCCTATTGACGATCTCTTAAACCTGTCATTGTATCATGAAATGATGCAGGTCCAAATGGACGTTAGTACATGGAATGTACGAGTATGTAATATGGTAGAATGAAACATACCTCAAGGAAGAATATCATCGGTCCAAATATCTCAAGTCAGAAAGATAAGAGAGACTCAAATAAGGCATCATAAGTCTAAAGTAAGAATACATTTTTTTAGATAAAGACCAATCACACATCATACAATCCAATCCAATCATACACAATACAGTTCAATCAAATCGTATATCATTCGATTCAATCCAATCATATACAATCGGTTCAATCCGGTCATATACGATCTGATCTAATCCAATCATATACCCTTCCATCATAAACTATCTAATCATATATGATATAATCTAATCCATCACACATCACCTAATCCGATCATATAAAATCAACTCAACAATCAACTCCAAGGACTCAACTCAATAACTATACAAATTAAATTATGCAATGTTTTACAATTCAACTCAATCATCTACAATCACATTCAAACCAATCATATCAAGCACAATCCATTCAATTGGGAGTTTCTCTAACCGACAACCATCACCATATGAGCGAGTGATAGTACAACAAGCCGACGTTGTTGCCACGTCCATTCATATCTTGCCAGGGTATGAATAAATCAACCAATTATGGATCCAATCCAACCAAGTCCTATAATGTCAGGATAATAAAATGGGAAACATCCGACTTTAATGGTTCGATCCCATGGGAAGTATCCGACTTAAACGGTTCCATCCCCTCCTACGTTTGGCGACGTAGTTTATTAGTTCGAGTATGGACTATACTTTTACCCAATTCGGTGCTCGATACTCCTCCCAAGACTTAATATGCTCATATCTATCAAGTGAGTAAGATACTCAACATACTCATTTAGCCTCTTAGGACTTAGTTTCAAATCGACTCATTTAGTCTCATTGGACTCTTTTCAAATCGACTCGTCTCAATCATCAAACTCTTCTCTTCAAATTTGATACCATCTCAACTCAATGGATGTAGAAAATATTATGTACATTTGAAATATAATTCCAACTCCTCAACTCAAACTCAAAATAGATATTTTAATGTAAAAATACTCAACTCATTTAAAGGCTCCTCATACTCAACTCATACTTAAACTCCTTTCTAAATCAAAAATAAAACTAATAATTGTTTAGACTCAAAATAGTGTATAAATAGTCTATGCAAAAAGGTTCACAAATAATTTATTTAAAGCTCCTCCGCAAAAGATCATTTATTTTCAAAATATTCCTAAGACTCCAATCAACTCAAATTATGCACATCACATACCATAAAATTACATTAGACTTCAATCCATTTCATCACACAACATCTTCATCAACATAACCTCTTCATTCACATCATCGTCAAATACCATTATTCACATCATCATCAAACATCAACATCACATCATCATCATATATCATCATTCACATCATCATCAAACATTATCATCACATCATTGTCAAATATCATCATCACATCAATCGTCAAACATCTACTCCAAAATCCTTATTTTAGTCATATGTTTAATTTATGGAAGCAAAAGGACATTCTTAACTATCTAATTCATTTTTTTCATTCCAATCAATACATATATACAAAAAACCATCCACCTCAACCTCAAGACAATTATGACAAAGAAATCTCATCTCGGGTTCATATGAATGAAACATGAATCCATACTCTCAATAAACTCAACTCAAGAACATCGTCAATACCTATAAATCTATATACCAAGATCCATTTGTAGTCAATAATTATGAAAGATAACTATTTAGTAACTCAAGTCATTAAAAACATCAATCAACCAATAGTATCTAAAAACATTCTATGGTTTAGGAAAGCTTTCAAGAAAACCTTCTTAGAAGGTTCAACTCTTTCACAACTCCTATCCAACACATCTATGGGCATATGGAAGAACTCAATCCATACTTTAGGTTAGCCTTACGTACCTTGTTTGAAGACTTTGAAGAGACCTTGATGTTAGGCCTTCAATGGGAGGCTTGAATTCTTGAAACTCTTGAAGGCAATCTTTGTTAGAGAAGGATTTGAAGAAGAAGAAGAGAGAAAATATTAGGGCTTTTAGAGAGAGAGGGACCGAAAATATGGTCCCAAAACATCCAAGGATAGGTATATATAATTAGGAAAAAAGTCCAAGTTGCCCCTCTTCAAAAATTTAGAAAATTGGGCAAAAATCTTACTGGCGCTATAGTGGAGCGTCGCGCCACTGCAGCGCCAAGCCAAAATAGGCTTAAAACCCTGCACATCTAATAGTAGCGCATCGCGCCAAGGACCAAACTACTGAGGCTATTTTCTGGCGCTATAGTGGCGCGTCGCGCCACTGGAGTGCCAAGCCTAATTTCCTGCAGGGGTCGCCCAGGTCTGAAATTCCTGCAGTACTAGTCTGTAGTAAAATGGTCATAACTTTTGACTCCAAACTCTAAAAATTGCAATCTTGGTAGCATTGGAAAGAAGACTCAAAGACCTTTAATTTAGTAGGTTGTGGTCTACACATTTGAATATATTATAGGAGATACGTTCATTTGAAGTTGACCCTAATACTAACTCATCTGAAAACTTAATCGATTGGAGTTCTTTGGACTCGACTTGGTGTTAGAGATCCCTTATGACCCCTAAACACATCTAACATACTTCAATTACTTAGGAATTGATCCTAACTCATGTGTAAAATTACAAGTCCTCCATTCCGAGTCTACACTGACGTGAAGAAATGTTCAAATCTTAGCGAAAATTTTGGGGGGTGTTACAACTAGAATTTTCAATCTTAACCTATAGTCAAATAATAGTAGCGTATGTTGCAACAATTGGACCCTTTATTCTTACTATTGCTCGATCTTTGGTACCCTTACATGATTAATTCCTTCCTTACTGTGACACCAGTTTCTGGAACTCATATGTTCGCCGATACAATCGTACGCGGGACATCCTATACATTCATATGTACATGTATATATTTACCATCAACTAGCCCACAAAATACTTCCAAACGCTTTTCAAGCATATCCTTATTCCAAAGCTGTGATGTACTTTCTGTCTCTTCACCAACCTAGTCTACCTCATCTTACACGGTCTCTTAAGGTTTCCAGCTATTCCATAACTCTAGTTTTCCCTTAGGTTACTCTAATTTCTCCTTTGTCTCTTACGTCTGAATATATAGACTTCTTGCATACTTCCTAGGGGGTCACCCATCCTAGTACTACTCTTTCCTAAGCACGCTTAACCTCATAACTTTGATGGAATTGGGTGCATTAATGCTGATATAATCGCGTCTACTTCCTCGCATGACCTTTATTACATTATCGAGAGCAAGTTAAGGTCTTATAGGTTCTGAGACACTTTTGTAACACGTCCTTCTTTTACAATTACTATTTTTCCCTTTTTGATCCTCAATCTTCATCTTTCGCTTTCGTGCAAGGCTATCTTTCGTCTTGGACTCCTAGATTCCCGAGGTAGTGATCACACCTTCATCGCCATGCCGATTCCATAACCTCTCTCAAACAATATATCTCATTTATTATTTATTTACAGTATTTCCTTCCCACGCTTCTTTTTGTTAGGCATACCCAGTCTGGAAAGATCTCCTCACCACGCCTACTATTCAAAATCTGTGCATAGCGAACATCAACAGTACCTCACAGAACATACAACTATATGACACATTCCAACCATCCAGTATTCCCAGTTTCAGGTAGCAAAGCAAATATATCCAGACTTACCTCTATAACTCGCCATATCGTTACTCACCTCCTTCTGTCGCATATAAGGCTCATATAGAGAATCTCTTTTCCTATGACTTGGCTCTATTGCACGATCTAGGACGGAAAGAAGGTCAACAATCCCTAGATGCCCCGCAGCCTCCTGCTTATAAATATGGCCGGCTTCACATCCATAAACAAGACTCTACTGGATACGACTTTACAGACAACCCTTTGACCGACCTGCTTTGATACTACTTTGTTACACCCCGATCTTAATAAGGTGTGATGGGCACTCGACCCCATGCTCGGAGCCGAGCAAACCCGTTACCTCATATTACATACTTAATCTATTTAGACTTATACATCAAAAGAAATGAAAAAAACATAGCTAAGCTTTGCGAATCTTGCTTTCCAAAATCTATCATCCCATAAAACTTATAATATACGACATAATAACATATTGGCTGGTGATGCCGCTTACAAAGCAAACACTCTATACCCACGACTCTGTCTGCAAAGTCTCTAACTTTGAACGAAATACCATAGCGCATATACTCTGACTAAGCAGCACTCTAGGAACAAGTGGAGTTGCTAACCCCGCTGGAACATCTTCTATAATAGCTTTTACTCGTCTGCGTATACCTGCGCGGCATGAAATGCATCCCCCAGAGAAATGAAGGTCAGTACGAGTAATGTACCGTGTATGTAAGGCATGAAAATCAGCATAACAAAGAACATAAGGTATGAACAACCATATCATAGAATCATAGAACATATAGTGAGATAAGAGAGTAACCTGTACATATGAGTGACTTTTAGGCCGGATGACATGCATGCTTGTCTTTTCCTTTAAAATATTTCTTTTTAATACTCATAGAAAATAGAACATGTCATATCGCCCACATATGTCCCGCATCCGGGCATCCTACGTCCGGGATGAAAATTCTGCCTACTGACCCAGTGGCAATGTATCTATAGCACTACATATGAACCTTCCCCATATCCCCTATATACATATATATATATATATATATAGACAGCATACAAGAGAGCTCAATGAAAGTCATGTATCTATCGAAGTGACGGAAGGTCGGTAACCTCCGATTGTATTATAGACTAACCATGGTCGCTTTGTCTCACCTTGAAGGAATAATTATTATAAGATGAGACTATCAACGAAGGATAATATTAAGAGAACGTATAATAAAGTCACAATCTCGTAAGGCACCAAATCGTATACATATGCACATAGGACCAATTTTCAAGACTCGTAGAATAATCGGAATGAGCTATGATTCAAAAATCAATATAAGAGTCATGTCAAGTACCTTTCGAAAATTATCATGGATTATATCAAAATAAAACTTTTGGAATCATATACACGTATCTAAGCACGAGAAAATATCCTTTGGAAACTCAAAAAAATTGGCCATCCTAGTGGCTCTACGAATAGGACTTCCTTGAAATTGTATAAAATGTCATATACTTTTTTCATAAAACCCATGCCAAAAGAAAGAGTAGCTCTATATACTTATGTCAAAACATGCCAAGAGAAAAAAGAGTAAACCTTACATACATGAAGCCGTTCTTATCATAGCCATTATAGACATATTCTCATCCTCGACATTATCAATGTCGTTGTAAAACATATCCATCGTTATTGTCATAAAAGCTTGTAATAATGTAAACCTTTATTTTGGGAAACTATAGACATTTTGGAAAACATTGACGGGTTATAGGAAAAGTAGTCATTTCCTTGGACCATTGACACCTAGCTTTTGAAAACAAAGAAAATATGGAAGCACTTATGAAACCATAACATCAGAATCATGCCTTGAAAGAAAAGGGTAAGCCTTACATACCTTGTCCGCTTCCTTAGTCAATCCCACTTATATCTTGGCCTTCCTAAAAATCTATAACAATGTTAATGAATGCAAACATTAGCTGTAGATATCCAAGATTCTCATCCTAAACTAATATTTTTTTTCTATCGAAATTTCGGCAGCACTTCCCTGTAAATACACCATCCTCGAGATTTCAAATCAGCCACAATATCAAAAACCATCCAACAACAACAACCAGGAGCACATATACCATTAAATAGATGATCAACTAAGAGTAATCCATGAAGCGTACTTAATTAATAGTTTTGAATTGCTTGAGTTATGTAGCTGAGATTGTGATTATGTGCATAGTAATTCCTGATTTAATGTGTGAAGTACCTTTGCTTGTGTGTTAAAATTATATGATACATATTTTCTAGTAATTCTGTGAGCTAGATGTTAGAAAAGAGTCATAACTGGATTATGTGCATTAGTCTTTTTGTAAGACACAAGGTGATTAAAGAATGAATTTCTTATCTATTAAATGATATAATCATGTGAGGGAATGCGGCATGTAAATTGTGCATGAACTTACCATTGGTAAAATTGGTAAGGGAAAATAACAATTTGGGACTGTAGAGAAACTCTTGTTTTTGGGACGGTCGGAAATTGGTTGGAAACCAGGTGACAAAGAGAAATAGTGTTGAACATTAGCATAAACGTAGTTATGAAAGATTTCCTTTATATAGTCATAACTGGGCTGAAACAATGTATTTCTACTTTGTGTTATCGGTTTTAACAATGCTCTAATTGTGAGGATGAGTTAATAAAAACTCAAAGTTATTAGTTGTTTTAGACTGTGCTTCTATTAGCCTAATGAAGTTGGTCTAATGTGGATGATGAACGGACCTGGTGGTGTGCATAATTGTTTTGCTAAAGTGATGAGGAGAAGAAATCTCCTAACACCTAGTTCTGTGGTTTGACTTTGGGCTAGACCACGCCAAGTTATCGTTAGAAGGAGTCAAATGGGTTAAGTTTCAACTTTGAGGGTTCTAAGGGGAATATGGGATAGAAAAATACACCAAGAAAATTTCTCTGAGGTTCTGTCTCAGAAAATCCCACCCCAGCAAGAATATTCTTCCACAGCAGTCTCGCTAGAGCGGAAATTCTCCCGCTAGAGCAGAATGAGGCGAGACAAAGACCTCAACCAAAATCCCTTATTTTCCCCTGCTTTTGCAATGAACCCCAAAGCATAATTTGACTAACCCCGAGGTTAATATAATGATCAACAAAGGTAGAAAAGATCATAAACGGATATAGATATTTATATACGGTGATGTGAAGTGAGTGATTAGCAGTCGGGTGCTTACAATAGTAGAAAAGTGGTAAAGAAAGCAATAAATTATTTAATACATGCCCAAACAGGGCAACCCAATCAAATAACAAATTTCAACGGGAAGAAGAGGGTGTGTGATCATCTGAATCCAGCTTCTCAAGAGGGTACTCTCTTGACCAGGCCTTGTTTAGAAAGTTGAACTCTCGAAAGTCCTCGGGATCTTGGGTGGGAATCTCCCTCTAGGGAGCGACGCAAAAGAAGATGACCTTAATTGTCTTCCACATCCTCATCATGAAGCTGTCTCTCTCTATGCTCTTCTTCTTCTCCCACCGCAGCTGACGACGAAGCATCTCCTCCTCTATTGCAGTGGCTGATGGCATGGGAGTTGGGATCTGTGCAAAGCAGCTTCCTAGTCTCCTCCAAACCATAGGTAAATCCTCTTCCAAGCAAGGGTCTATTAGTGGTTGTGACTGAGTGAGAGGGGTAGTATCTTCTTTTTTGTTCCCGTACTGTGCCTGACTGCTCTCGGCCCTATTTGTCTTCTATTTCCTAATCCCTTAGGAAGAGACCCTCTTGATTAGTAAGGGGTGAAATGCAGGGTCCATAGAGAGTACCTTGTTAGAGTCCAAGAGTAGTACCCCGGCCATCTTGCATATGGTGGAGATCAGGACTGGCCAGAAGAATACCTTCTTGTTGCCCCAGTAGAATATCTTCCACTCTGACATAATCTGGGCCCCCATATTCAGGCCTATTCCTTGAATGGCATAAGCCACCACTAGAGCTCGTGGGAAGTTCACATCTGTGCAGTTGCTGGAAGGGTGAATCATCTTGGCTACCAGGTGTAGCCATCTCTTAGCATCATTAGATCAGTCAATGCTAGATATGCCCTCTGTGCTGGGCCAGTAGACCCTGTTCCGACGCTTTGGGGCCACTAGAGTGTCCCATAGCCATTCTAGATCCATCTCCCTCAATTTAGCCTCGTAGTCAACATTAGAGGTGTCAGGGACCTCTAGTACAACATTTATAAAGTGGGGACTCAGTGGGGTGTCCACCCCTCTAATGCGGATGAAGGGGTCAGGGTCGTCCCAGCGTATTGTGGGGAGTATAGCCTCGCATTTGAGGCCCTTTCCCCCTTAACCCCTAGTTTTTACACTTATACTATTGAGCTCTAATAGAAATTTTCTAAAACTTGCAAATACAATATTATGGCTCATAACGACGATACCAACCTCCCCTTCATTCGATTCCCCATTGTCGCTACCCGGAGAGGCATCATGACTATTTGAACAACAAGTTCCTACCTGAGATGGGCTTCTATATACTAGGGGTGGCAAATAAGCTACCCACTATTAATGCTAGACTGGAGGAGTTTGGGTGGGGCCCTTTGAGTTTAGGAATGTTAATTGTAAAAGAACTGTGAGCATATATAAACTTATTCGTGGGTAAGAGAATAGGTCGTATTAGGTCTTGATGTGACATATGTGTTATATGAAGTATTCTATATTTATAGGCTTAGAGAAGGAGGTTTCTTGTTGATAGGTAGTTTTATCATTGAAGTTTCCATGAGTAACTGTGGTGGTAGTAGTGGTTATCTAAAACTGGGTTTAGTTAGGAAGTGTGGTTATGGGATGGCTAGACCCCTATGTATGGCTGAGAGAAATTATTGAGCGGTTAAGGTTGATAGGTGTAAATTGTTAGAGTGAGTGAATTGTAGTATGGTGAGCCCATAACTCACTAGTCTTAAGTGGTAACTAGAGTGGATATTGGAACTATGGAGTAGAATGCTGAAGACCTTAAGAGTGAGAGTAAGGAGTGCACTTATTTGGTTGGGGTAGACAGGTTTGTAAAGTTTAATTATTGTGATCTCTCTTATTTTTCTGTTCATATACTATGCAGTAGGTATAGATTGAATGATAATGCCTACCAATATGTAATGTTTGTACTGATACTGGTTTTGCTATGCCACTTGGCATAGTCTAGTTGTAGAGTTAGTTGTGTCTCCTAGGTGAAGACGAATACGATCCTCCAGTTGATTCTATTTTTTCTTCTTATGGTGGGAGCTGTGTTATTGTTCTTTTATTTTGTTACCACTCTTAGAAGCCCTTGTACCTGTTTTAGACTAGTATCCTTAGTTTTTTTTAATATAAATTGTGTAAGCTAGATTTAATATAGCTTTCTTTAGAATTTTGGTTTAAGTACTCAAGTTTTTGATATAAATTCCGCAATGTTTTTCATATAAGTGTCTAAGTATTCTCTTTCTTAGGTCTTAGAGTGGGTGCCCGCATGGCCTGATGGGAAAAATTCCTAGCTATCATTTCATTAAATTCATAGATGAAATATATTGCTAAGAAATAGGAAACTTCTAGCTAGATCTACAATTCATAGCTAATAACATGTACTCTTGTAGTGTTTGAAATCTTGACAATTTGTTTATTTTTGAAACATTTTAGTAGAGTCAAAATTTGAATGATAGACACAAAGCATTCTTTTTGTGCAAATCATACATATTATTGGCAATATATTTTATAATATATTGATTTGATAGTACAATCAAAATTCACTCAAAATTGTAATTTTTTATAACGATCTATTTCGTCGTTATTGAAAATATATGCGGTAAATGTATACGAATCTCATTTATCATAGGGTTAGGATAAATTTCTTGGTATGCGAGTGCATTAGTTATAAATTAAGGTCATACAATGCTCCTATCACATAGTTAAGTTGAAAGTGGCCTTACCGATTTAGTTTCGAGCTTAAGTTTAAACTAAGGACTATTTCAAATGACCATATCTCTCAAGATATATTTAATTAAATAGTCTATGACCTATCAAATTAAAGGTCTATTAGTCTTCTTTCAAGCGCCGTCAAGTTTGCATCACGAAGTAAAGAGTTATAACTGATTTACCAAAGACTGTCTGTGCAGAAAAGCTAAGGTCGCTATAGCGGAATCATGCCGCTAACGCGGAAATTAGGAAGCCATAGCGATCCCACTACTGCACGAAATTAAAATTTATTTTAAGACCTAGAACATTTTTCTCCCAAAATTCATTCAAGGTCATCTTAGGGCAAGGGAGGAGCGATTTCTTCATTTTTCCATTAATTTTCTCGTTCAAGGTAAGTCCTTCCATCAATCTAACTCTCGTTTGATTCCTTAGTCCTTAGAAAATATAATTGTGGCCCTAGGGATTGCTTGAATTCATTCTAAGGTGGGGAAAATTTGTGTTTATGAGGATTTTAGGATGTAAGACCTTGGGCTAATCTTAAGAATGTTTGTTCTCGATCGATTTATTTATGCAATTCTCTAATGTACCCATGAAATTGGTATTTTTATGTGAATTAAGGGTGGGAAAACCCTAGTTTGGATGGAAATTAATGAGGTTAGACTAGGGTTTGAGATTTGGATATGATCTGGAAATATTTAGACCATTTATAATTGATTTTGTAGTATACTATTCTTTTAGACCAAGAATACTAAAGTTTCACAAAAAGAGTCAAGGTTCGCGATCAGACTTCTGCAGCAGTTGCTTGACGTCAAGGTAAACTAGTTTTTCTTAACCGAATAGTTATAGACCT
Organism: Solanum dulcamara; assembly: GCF_947179165.1. Classification (NCBI taxonomy): domain Eukaryota; kingdom Viridiplantae; phylum Streptophyta; class Magnoliopsida; order Solanales; family Solanaceae; genus Solanum; species Solanum dulcamara. The sequence continues at coordinate 23,704,028 of NC_077243.1, forward strand.
ATTCTCATTGCATAATATATTGTAGATTGACACGATATTTCATGCCTAGGTGATGTGAGGTCAAAAATACATATATTAATTATTATTTGCCTCACATTTAATCTTTTCATTATCATTTTTTGAACATGAATTTTATGAATTATTCTTATGCTGTGTATTTTATTTATAGGATTACAATGATGTGAAGATGAACAAATTTGGAGCACAAATAAATTAAAAATAATAAACCATATAAGAAAATCAAGGAGACAACTTAATGAACTAAATTGAATATTATATTAATATTTTTATATATGAAGCAAACAAACCAAAAAGGAAGAAAGAAAAAATATCCTTGCAACTGCAACGTGGCATTGAATGAAGTGCAAGGTGGCAGCAAACCTACGCACAACCAAATTTCTTTGGCATTTGATTTTCCATTTTGTTTTGGACTCAATTAGTTTATTTAGGATTTTCTACATCTATAAATAGCCCATAAAAATAATTCTAGGACTTGGAATTTTATAGCTTGAGAACTTTGGAAGAGCCGTTGTGAATGTCGAAGAAAATTATTTTATTCTTTTCTTCTCTATTTTTATTAAATTTTCTTCAAGAATTCAAGATTCTGAATTTATTCTATTCAATTTACAAGCTATAATTAAGATTTTGTCTATAATTTCTAAATTGTGATTTTCAAATTATGAATAGCTAAATTGCATAACTAGATTTGTGGGAACCATGATGAATAAGTTAATGTAAAAAGTGATTCTTAAATGGCTTATGCATGTATTGTTTTTCCCTTTGTTTTGATTGCTTTTTAACGGCTGAAACGTTAGAACTTGCCTTATTTTTACTTGCCAGACCAAGGAGGTAACAAATGGGAAAACAGATTATACAATCTAATAGCTTGAACAGGCCAAGGGATAGCTAATTTGGGATAAAAAGTAAGGGTTAATAAAGCATACACTCGTACACTAGGGTGGTGAAATTCACTTATTTAGGGGACCAATCACTTAGGTGAAATTAACTTAATCGTCAAAGGAACCAAGGGCCGTGAAGGGTTCCATGGACCTGAGATCAGGTTGGAAAATTTCCAAGGGAGGATTCACGGAACTCTCCACCGTCCTTTGAAGCTTTCACGGGTCATGGAATGATCCGTGAACCATCCTTCTCAGAACTCAAAAAACCTTGTTTTTCATGGGCACTTGTACAGCCCATAGATGGATATACGACCCAAAACAATTTCAGTAGAAGACAACCCTTAAAAATTAGATCTCTATTTAGTTCATGAACACCTTCATGGGTCGTGAAGGGTGTACGGTCCGTAAAAGACGCCCGTAGACGTCTCCGCCCAATTTTTATTGAGGGTTGTATTAGTCTTTTCCTACCTTTTTTCAATCCAAGACTTGACGCTTTAGGACCTAATTAAGTCCCTTAATAGTACCATATGGCCCTTTTTCCTCCTTTATAAGATCCCAAAAATTGAAAAGTCAAAAAACAAGGATCAAAAGGCAATTTCTCAGAAAAACTCAGCTTTTGGCACCATTTGGTCTTTACGAGGCCCTATACGGGTTGTGAAGAGGACCACGGGCCTTGAAGGGCCACCGTGGTCCATGCCCTATTAATTGGGTTTCAGAGGTGAGGATCATGAGGGGCCACCACGAGCCGTGGTGCAAACCATAGACCGTTATGGCTCCCATAGTTGACACCCCTGCAGGCCCCTTCTGAAGAAACTCATCATGGCCACCCTACACGGACCATGAAGGTCACCATGGAGGAACTCCTGAAACCCTCCCTACAACTCCCAAGATTTCAAGACCAAGTCTACCACCATGGAAGATCACCACGGACTGTGATGCCCATGGTGGGCAACCTTTGAGAACCCCTTTTTCAGAAATCACAAGTCCTTCACCACAGAGGGGACCAAAGACCATGGCGGTCTTAACGGTCCGTGGTAATGGTCTGTTTTTGTTCCAAATTCAGTTTTAAGTTGGGTTATTTTAGTGTTTTCCCTATATTTCATTAATGAATATGGATGGCTTTTGGGACTAGATTCTTAACTATTAACTACCCTAAAGTTTTCTAACCCTCTCATTCTCTTCATATTTTACAAAATCATAAAACCTTCTCTCCCAAGTTTACTCTCTAAGGTCTTCTTCTTCCTCAAGCAATTTAAGGGATTTTCTTCAAGGTCAAGCCTACATTATCTTCAATTTAGGTCTCATCAAGGTCAAGATATGTGGGACTTCTTTCATGGGTACCTTTTACCTATGGAATCCCAAAGGTTTCTTCTCAATTTATCTTATGAGGGAGAGTCTCCCTCATTTATGCTTTCTTAGTCGACTTGTACCGGGAGGAGTCCTCTCATAGATTTACTGCTTTCTAGTTATAGTTAGCCCATTTTGTACCGGGGATGAGTTAGCCGACCTTAATAGGTTAGCCGACTTATGAACCAACATAGGACCGAAGGTAAGGTTTTATGTCCCCCTCCTTATATTTTTCTTTTATTATTTATGTTAAGGCTTGGGGGTGACGCTCAACCCCTGACTGTGCATGAGAGGTGGGAGCCTCGTGTAGGGTCTGTTCCCATAAAAAAGAATTCTCTTATGATTTCTTCAATTAAAATCCCCAATTTCATAATTTTCATTAGATCTTGTCAATTATAATATTCTTTAATGCTATTAGCCTAATATGCATAATTCATATCATATTGCATGATTTCAAGTTGAATTTTAATGACACATGGTATATACTAGTTTCAAGTATGATTTATGAGATATGAACTTGATTTTCAAGTTATATTCTAAGAAAGCCTTATGAATGAGTTAAATATGCTTTATGTAAAGAAGTTTATGAATGATGATTCTATGATGTTTCAAGCAAGTTAATGATAGGTCAAGATAAGTCCCTAAAGATGTTTATGATCAAATACATATAATGATGGAAGACCTACACCCACATTGAATGAGTTATATGATAAATGAGCTAATCCTATGATTTTACTATGATGATGTTAGATGAGCTATTCTTATGATATTTATAAAGGTAGATTGATATTTATCATTATCTTTCCCTATAATGTTATGATCAAGTTCTATGAGTTCCGTTGAGATAATGACTAAGTAGTGAGAGGACTTTTAGGTGGGGTTCAGTCCGGTAATACAGTTATTTATCCAAGAGAATCCTAGTAGCAACCTTTAGTACCAAACTACATTGCCTATGTAGGTTTACCTATGCCAATATGACGAAGCTACTAAATCCACATATTAAAGTTAAACTGCTTAATAAAGTATGCCCTGGCAAGGTAGCCTCTCTTGTATCGATGCAAGAGTCATTGGATTCTATGTATTAGTTCACATGGTCTTATATGTTGGTTAAAGGTCCTATCCCACACAATTTTAATTGAGTTATGAGTTCTTATGATGATTATGAGATTTTTATGCATTGACCAATGAGATAGATGTTTTAATGTTTTCATGAGTTTATTCATGTTTTAAAGATATTGGTCTAGCATCCATGATTCATATTGCCTATGTCTTATGTTTATTGTTCATGTATATTCTCATATACTTAGTGCATTCCATATACTAACACATACTTTTTCCTATATTGTTATATTATGTAGGGTTAGACGATCACGCTCATCCTCCTACCGCTCGTGGTAAGAGTTTGCTATTAGCTTATTATTGACGAGTCCTCACAGTTTGAGGATATGACACTTATTTCATAGTTGACAGTTGTACTTTATTACTCTTATGTTGTCTATTTAGGTGAGCTTGGATCTTATCTTATGCCCCCATCGAGTTAGTAGAGGCATTTTAGATTGTAAAGAGTCTATGTTGTTTCTCTCGTTTCAAGACTCATGTTCTATTTGAGATTTTTCTTTCGTATATTGATTTACATTTATTGCTTATTCACATTAGGTATGCTCATGAATGTTATGCTAAGAGGCTTGGTTGGGATCTTTTGGGATTCTAATCATTGTGTTATGATTAAGCCCTAGGTCGGGTCGGGACAAACTTGGTATCAGAGCACAAGGTTCAAGTGTCCTAGGGAGTTTAACATGCCGCGTCAAGTAGAGTCTTGTTCCTTAGTGTGAAGCATGCCATATCTATGAATAGGAGGCTATGAGACTTCTTAAGAAACACTTCACTTCTTTTATGATCTCATCGTGCTATGGAGTTGAACTTTATGGTTTCCTCCTCTAACTTTTTCTCTTTCCGATTACAGGATCATGCCTTTTTGAAGAGATCCAGTCCGAAGGAATGTTGAAGAGGAGCCACAAGCTCCAAATGCACCTTTGAATGATCAAGTGACTAATGGGGAGTTTCAAGCCATTTTTTAGATGCTAGCCGAAGCCGTGACTACTCAAGTGAACCAAAGAGTAGTTGTTCCTCCTAATATGTCTACTCCGCCTTAAAGGATTAGAGATTTCATGAGGATGAACCCTCCTGAGTTTCATGGATCTAAGGTTAATGACGATCCCCAATACTTTGTTGATTAATTGTAAAAGATTGTTGATATTATAGAAGTGTCTTCATATGAGAAGGTAGAATTAGCAGCCTACCAACTCAAAGACATTGCTCAAGTATGGTACAACCAATGAAAAACCAAAAGGGTTGAAAAGGGTCCCATAAGTTGGGAGAAGTTCAAAGTTCCATTTCTTGATATGTCATGACTCAACCTAGGGCCTAGACATAACACGACAATTGAAACCCCAAAGGGATCCAACCAAGTCTCTTGACATATCATAAGCATACATAAGGTAAAGTAACTACGAAAATAACATAGGAAGAGTCTAAAACATAATCATAAAACAAATGTAAACTTGACTCTATAGACTCCCCAAAATAGGTCCAACAATGCCTTTACTACATAAGATGGACGGGGACTAAGATATTTTCTTAGATCTCCCTCAATACAAATGAATCAAGTCTTTAGAAAAGAAACAACTCATAACTAGTCCTTGATAAATGATGACTGTAATGGTCTCCAAGGTCATTTTTATACTATTGCGTGTTTTTACCATTTTACCACTTCATGTAGCTTCTTTATAGCATTTAGGTGATGTTGGGATGGGTGGAACACTCCCCAAGGTATTTCATTGAGTTTTGGGATGGTTTGTCCATCTTAGAGGCTTAAGATTTGAAAGAGTTGATTTTAGTCAACATCTGGAGATTCAGGCGTTGTATGAGAATTTGAATAGTTCCATCATCTCTGGAAGGTCTATTTTGGTCTAGAAGGAAGGTTGGTTTGGATTTTGGAGCCTTCATTTTATATTTGTTCGATTTGTTGTTTTATCTCCAAGTTTGACTTTGGTCAAAAGTTTGAGTAAACGCACTCGAATGAAAATTTCATCTGCGTGGTTAGCTCCAGAATGCAAAGTTTGGTCTAGAATGACTTTTGGTTCGATTCTTGAGGTGATCAAAATGACTTTTTGGCTGTTTATGCATTATGTGTGTTTTCTTTGAAAAATCTTTGACTTGAGTCAACATTCCTTCGAAATCACCTCTGTTTGGAAATTTGTCAATTCTGTTAGGTTCGAAATGTCGTTTCCAATTGGGTAACATAGTTCTTTGTGTCAATGGGATTCCGAATGGGTTTTGAGCCCCGTTAGGGACTTGTTTTCGCTTAGAGAAAATGCACCAGCATAGCCGCTAGTGCATATAAAATTTATGCGAAGGTCAAGATCTTTGTTCTTCAGGTTCGCGAGCCTCAGGCCACATTCACGGAGGTTTAATCATTTTCCCTCCTTATTCGCGGACAAGGCTCCGTGTTCGTGAAGGCAAATTGGGGCCTGATAGTGAGGTCTTTTAAGACCCGTTGCCAGCCCCTATTCCCCATTTCCAACATCTTAAAACACAATTTTGGGAGCAAATCTTGATTATTTTTTATCATTCTCATTCCGGTGCGTTGGGGATTCTTGTGGAAATGTTCCAAGACCCTTTTCCGTCCTAAAAAACATGTAAGTTTTGCGTAAATTTTGTTGTGTCTTGTATTTTTTGTCTATTCAGGGCTTGAATTTGGTGGGATTATTTGAGATCTTTCAGTGCTCGGAATGTGCCCAGTTTTAGGGCACAAGTTTCTTGTGTTATTTGGGATCTTGTGACGGAGTTTGTTTTTCAATTTCGTGCGCGAGTCCTGAATGTCGAATTTTGAACCAATTTTTGTTCCTTTTGTAATTATAGAAATATGGTTTTTATTGGCCTTGGTTTGAAAGACTCAAGTTTAGCGGTTCAGGTGTGGTTTCAGCTTTGAGGTAGGTTATGGTTTACCCTTGTTAGACTTGGCTTGGTTAGAATTGGTATATTTTGAGTAGTAGTGCATGATTAGGATGGTGATTTAGAGGTTGATATCCCATTAAGAAATTTGGAGTCGATGGTCATCGTTAGTGACTAGTTTGGGATTTTAGTCATTGGATCCTTATTCTAGGTAATATCTTGGCTTATTGGCACCGATTAGAATCCTTAGAGCTTGCTCCTAGGTGAATTGAACTTAGGATGTCATTTTATTCACTTGCTTAGTTTTGGTTGCCATTTGATGAAATTTCAGTTTATGCCTATGTCTTGCTTACTTTTGATATTGAAATGTTGGGCCCGAGCCCATACTTTCGATACACCGGAGTCTTAGGTAAGTGTTATATGATTCTTTGACATGCTATTTTTCTTATTTACCTTGCCGAAAATAAAAACCCTTTTTTAAAAAAAGAATAAAATGATGAGATTAAGACTTTTGAATGATTAGTAAGGTTAAGGTTTTTATTAAGGAAATACCGGTGATATTTAATTTATGACATATCATGTTGAGAAGCTCGAGGTGTACATTTCAGGTGGCCCGATGATACATATCCGAGTAACTATTATTATTATTATTATTATTATTATTATCTAGAAGCCCGAGGTGTGAATTTCGGGCGCTCTATAGTACTTTTGAGGAAATATTGATCTATATCTACTATTTTATATTAATGCATTTCATCGGTGTTTTATGGGTTGAGATTATTAATATGATCACCTGTTACTCGTTCATTGTGTGATTCTTCCCATACCACTTTTTTCATAACTGTAGTTTTATGCTTCTCTCATAATTATTAGTGGTATCATCATGCTTATTATTATATACTTATTCTTCTGAGCTCGGTTGACCTATGATACTGGTCTCACCATTACAGTACCAAGTGTCTAGTAGAGTCCCATGGATCGGTACAATGACGTTCATATCAGATCTTTGGGAGACTATAGTCACTATTAGGAATTAAGTCACTATTCTTATTTTTGATCATACGCTAATGATGACGAACACCTCTAAATCCTATTTGTTTCATTCTTTCTTAGATGGCGAGGATGAGATCTACTCAGAGTGGACGAGGACCCCCTGCTTCTACCGATAAAGCTCTAGCTCGAGGTAGAGGTCAAGGCTGACACAGAGGCTGAGGTAAAGCTCAGGCCACAACACCAATACCGAAGCAAGATATAGAGGTTGAGTTGTTCTAGAATCAGTCGGTAGAGGAGGATCCAGCCCAGCCCCCAGCCAGATTCATGGCCACACCACTATTGTAGGATACTTTAGCTCAGATCCTCAGCTTTATGGAAGAGATATCTCAAGCAGGTACACTGTCTATCACTTCAGTGTGACCTCAGGTCTAAGAGAAGGCATAGACTTCAGGCTAGTGGCATAATATGATCAGACCCTAGTTTTACAGCCCATTACTACCGCTCCTCATCTGGTGATTTAGCCTATTCCTATAGTTGTTCAGCATATGGCAGCTAGGCCGGTTATGACCGCAGAGGAGCTTAATATGTTAGAGAGGTTTATCAGTTTAGCCCCTCCTAGGTTCTCAGGTGCCGAGGGGCGAGGATGCCCACGATTGTTTGGTTAGATGCCAAGAAAGTTTGCATAACCTCAAATTAATGGAGTCCCACATGGTTAGATGCTATTATGATCATGCCGACAGAAGAGGAGAAGGTATGCCAGTTTGTTAGAGGGTTATCTATTCCTTTGAGGTTGGCTGTAGAGAAGATGGTTGCATCAGGGTGTTTGTTCTTACAGATAGTAGATCATGCCCACATTATTGAGGTTATACGTTGTGAGGCTTATGGAGGCAGCGATAAGAGGCTTCGCTGCCAATACAGCTTCAGCAGACACAGTAGGGGTTCTTTTAGCGGTGGTCATCCATAATAGTATCCACCTAGTAGACTGGTATAGGTAGCCTTACAGCTTACTGATGGTGGATCTACAAGTGTCGATGGTTAGAATGGCCAAACTTTACGTCAGTCTTCTCGGGGTCTGACTTTTAGGTATTCAGGCCGTGATGGCTATTCAGGTTCATCTGGGATATCACAGGGTGGTTCATTCAGAGGGCAATGCTATGAATGTGGTGTGATAGGTCACTTTATTAGAGAGTGTCCTACTATTAGCCATCACAGATGCCAGATGCAATAGGTCAATAAGTTCAGGCCCAGAGCCTAGTTCAGCCGCCCAAAAAGAGTGTGCAGAGTGGTAAAGGTGACTTTTAAGGTACTAGAGGTGGTCCCTAGGTAGCCCAGATAGGTGTAGAGATGGACATAATCATATGTATGCCTTTTAGAGTAGGTCGGAGGTAGAGATGTCAAATGCCATTATCACATGTACGATCTTCATCTCTCATCAGCCTCCCTATGTTTTATTTGATCAGGGGTCCACTTACTCATATTTGTCTGCTCATTATGCTACTTGATGGGATGTTTTATATGAGCCATTGTCTATGCCTATATGTGTAGCTACCTCTATAGGTGATTTTTTAGTAGTGGATCGAGTGTATCGATCCTGTGTGGTGACTATCGTGGGGTATGTTACTAGAGTAGATCGGATTGTGCTAGATATGGTAGACTTTGACTTGAATCTAGGCATGGATTAGTTGTCTACTCATCATGCGATTTTAGATTTCTTCTCCAAGTCTGTTACCTTGTGTATGCCTGGTATTCCTTCGGTCGTGTGGGCAGGTGCAGTTAGTCATGTACCATGTAGTGTGATATCCTTCCTTAGGGCTCAGCGGTTAGTAGGAAAGGGGTGTCTAGCCTATCTTGCTTATGTCCCTAACACTAGTGTTGACACTCCTTTTATTGATTTTGTTTCGGTGGTCTGAGAGTTCCATAATATATTTCCCACCAATCTATATGGTCTTTCTCCTAAGCGTGATATTAATTTCAGCATTGTTATTGAGCCGGGTACACAACTAGTCTCTATTACACCATATCGGATAACTCTAGTTGAGTTGAGGAAGCTTAAGGTACAACTCCAAGACCTCTTGAGTAAGGGGTTTATCAGGCCTAGTTTATCTCCATGGGGTGCTCCTGTTCTGTTTGTGAAAAAGAGAGATGGTACTTTGTGTATGTGTATTGACTACAGGCAGCTAAATAAGATGACCATCAAGAATAGGTACCCGATACTAGGGATTAATGATTTATTTGACCATCTCCAGGGTGCAAAAATGTTCTCTAAGATAGACTTGCGGTTAGGGTATCACTAGTGGATAATTAGGGAGTCAGATATCCCTAAGACTGCTTTCAAGACTAGATATGGGCACTATGAGTTCTTAGTCATGTCTTTCGGGTTGACTAATGCCCCCGCAATATTCATGGATTTGATAAACCGTGTGTTCAGGACCTACTTAGACTCCTTTGTCATTGTGTTCATTGATAACATTCTAATCTACTCCGGAAGCAGAGAGCAGCATGAGCAACACTTGAGGATAGTACTTTTATACCTTGTGAGATCAACAATTTATGCCAAATTCACTAAGTGTGAATTTTGGCTTAAGTCTGTGGCATTTCTAGGGCATGTGGTATCCAAGGATGGGAATATGGTAGATTCGGCAAAGATAGCGGCAATTTGTGATTGGGCTAGGACCACTTCTCCTACTGAGGTTCATAGTTTCATTGGGTTGGCAGGGTATTACAGATGGTTTGCGGAGGGGTTCTCTTCTATTAAAGCGCCTTTGACCAGATTGACTCAGAAGAATGTTCCCTTCCAGTGATCTAATGAGTGTGAGGTGACCTTTCTGAAGCTCAAGGCCTTGTTGACTTCAGCTCCGATTCTTACTCTTTCTATTGAGGGCCAGGGATTTATAGTGTATTGTGATGCTTCAAGTGTTTGATTAGGTTGCGTTCTGATACAGTAGTGTAGGATTATTGCATATATTTCTAGGCAGCTGAAGGTACATAAGCGAAACTACCCCACACATGATTTGGAGTTGGCGGCGGTAGTCTTCACATTGAAGATTTGGAGGCATTACTTGTATGGAGCCCATTGTGAGATCTACACTGACCATCGTAGTCTTTAGTACATATTCAGCTAGAAGGACCTTAATTTGAGATAGCGCAGGTGGTTGGAGTTACTGAAGGACTATGATGTCACCATTCTCTATCACCTAGGCAAGACAAATGTAGTAGCACATGCTTTGAGTCGGAAGGCAGTGAGTATGGGGAGTTTAGCATTCTTATCAGTTGAAGAGCGGCCTTTAGCTTTGGATATTCAGTCCTTAGCAGATTAGATGATCTGTCTTGATATCTCTGAGACAGTTAGGGTACTTTCTTGTGTAGAGGCTAGGTCTTCCTTGATAGAGTAGATTTGGACACAGCAGTTTGTGGACTCATAACTAAGGGTGATTCGTGATATGGTACTCAGTAGGGAGGCTAGAAAGGCGATCTTAGATCTAGAGGGCATCTTAAGGATTGAGGGTCATATTTGTGTCCCTCGGGTTGGAAATCTAATCAGGCTCATCCTTGAGGAGGCCTATTATTCTAGTTAGTTCATTCATCCCGGTGTGGGGAAGATGTATCGCGACCTATGATAGCATTGCTGGTGGTGTGGGATAAAGTAAGACATTATAGATTTTGTGGCTAAGTTCTTGAATTGTCTGCAGGTTAAGTTCGAGCATCAAAGGCTAGGTGGGTTGACCCAGCGACTACCCATTGTAGAATAAAAGTGGTAGCGTATAGCTATGGACTTTGGAGTAGGTTTACCATGTACCTCCCAAGGTTTTGATTCTACTTGGGTCATCGTAGATCAATTGACCAAGTTAGATCACTTTTTACCGGTCCATACTACCTATACTTCAGAGAAGTTAGCTTAGATTTGCATCCGAGAGGTGGTCCGATTGCATGGGGTACTAGTATCTATCATTTTAGATCGTGGTACTCAGTTTACCTCGCATTTTTGGGGTCTATATAGAAGAAAATAGGTACCTGAGTTAAGCGAAACACAACTTTCTATCCCCAGACCAATGGCCAGTCAGAGAGGACTATTCAGGTCTTGGAGGACATACTACGGGTCTGTGTTATTGATTTTGGAGGTTAGTGGTACCGGTCCTTGGATTTGGAATAGTTTGCATATAATAATAGCTACTATTCAAGCATCGAAATGGCACTTTTTGAGGCTTTGTATTATAGGAGACGTCGTTCCCTAGTGGGCTGGTTTGATGCTTTTGAGGTTAGGCCTTGGGGCACCAATTTGTTGTGTGACTCGATGGATAGAGTTAGTATGATATAGGAGAGGCTCTGTACTACCCAGAGTAGGCAGAAAAGTTATGTTGATTAGAGGGTTTGGCCTTTGAAGTTTATGGTTAGAGATCAAGTACTCTTGCGAGTGTCTCCCATAAAGGGTGTGATAAGATTCGAGAGGAGGTGTAAGCTTAGACCCAAGTTTATCAGTCTTTTGAGATCTTAAGATGGGTAGGGGAGGTAGCTTATAAGCTAGCCTTGCCTCTAGCGCTTTCAGGTTTTTAGTTTATGTTCCATATTTCTATGCTGTGGTGATACATTCCAGTTGAGTCTCACATGGTTCAGTAAGATTGGTCCAGTTTGATGATTCTTAACTTTTGAGGAGGAGCCTATGGCTATCTTAGAGAGACAGGTTAGGAAGTTGAGGTCTAAGGAGATTCCATCAGTGAAAGTCCAGTAAAGGCATCGTTCTATTGATGAGGCTACTTGGAAGACCGAGCAGGACATGCAGATTCGATATCCTCATCATTTTAAGGCACTAGGTACCTTTGTTCCTTCACTTTCGAGGATGAAAGTTCTTTTAATAGTAGATGTTGCGATGACCTCCAAGGTTATTTTTGTGCTTTTGCGTGTTTTTACCATATTAACCCTTCACATAGCTTCTTTATAATTCTTAGGTGATGTTTGGATATGTGGCACACTCCCCAAGGTGTTCGGTTGAGTTTTGAGGTGGTTTGGCCATCGTAAAATCTTAAGGTTTGAAAGAGTTGACTTTAGTCAACATCCAAATATTGGGCATCGTATGAGAATTCCGATGGTTCCATCAGCTCCGAAAGGTCCATTTTGGTATAAAAAGAAGGTTGGTTTGGGTTTTAGAGCCTTCGTTTTGAGTTTATGCAATTTGTCATTTTAATTCCAAGTTCGACTTTGGTCAACATTTTGAGTAAACATGCTCGGATGAAAATTCCATCAGCATGGTTTGCTCCAAAATGCCAAGTTTGTCCAAGAACAACCTTTGGTTCGGTTCCTGTGGTGATCAGAATGAGTTTTTGTCAATTTATGCATTTTAAGTATTTTCTTTGAAAAATCTTTGACTTGGGTCAACATTCTATTAAAATGATCTCCGGTGGATAATCCTTCAATTCCATTGAGTTTAGAATGTCGTTTCTAGTTGGGTAGCATAGTTCGTTTGTGTCACCAGGATTTCGAACGAGTTTTGAGCCCGGTTGAGGGACTTGCTTTCCCTTAGTGAAAATGCACCAGCACGACTGCTGGTGCACATGAAATTTACTCTCCGCATTCGCAGAGGTCAAGCTCTTTTTTCTCCGCGTTCGTGGTCCTTAGGCGCGTTTAAGGAGGTTTAATCATTTTCTCTCCGTGTTTGATGACAAGCCTCCGCATTCGCGGAAGGTTAGTTGCTTGATCTTCGCATTCGCAAAATAGGGGCTTGCAGTGAGGTCTTTTAAGACCCGTTGCCAACCCCTATTCCCCTATTTCCAACATCTTAAAACATAATTTTGGGAGAAAATCTTGATCATTTTCGATCATTCTCATTCCGGTGCATTGAGGATTCTTGTGGGAACGTTCCACGACCCTTTTTTGTCCTGAAACCCATGCAAGTTTCTCATAAATTTCATTGTTTCTTGCATTTTTGATCTATTCTAGGGCTTGAATTTTGTCGAATTGTTTGAGCTCTTCCGGTAATCAAAATGTGCCCATTTTTGGAGTACAAGTTTCTTGAGTTATTTGGGATCTTGTGACAGAGTTGGTTTTTTGATTTTATGTGCGGGTCCCAAATGTCGAATTTTGACCCGATTTTTGTTCCGTTTGCAATTATAGCAATATGGGTATCGTTGGCATTGTTTTGACATGTTCTTCAATAATTTGATAAAGTTGCATCATTTAGAGGCAGTCCGGAAAGGAAAGACTCAAGTTTAGCAGTTCGGGTACGGTTTTGGCTTTGAGATAGATTATGGTTTACTCTTGTTAGACTTGGCTTGGTTAGAATTAGTATATTATGAGTAGTAATGCATGATTAGGTTGGTGATTTAGGGGTTGATATTCCATTGAGAAATTTGGAGTCAATGATCATCGTTAGTGACTAGTTTGGGGTTTTAGTCGTATGATCCTTTTTCTAGGTAATATCTTGACTTGTTTGCATCGATTAGAATCCTTAGAGCTTGCTCCTAGGTGAATTGACCTTAGGATCCCGTTTGCTTGACTTGCTTGGTTTTGATTAGCGTTTGATGAAATTTTGGTTTACGCCTATGTCTTGCTTAATTTTGATATTAAAATATCAGGCCCGAGACCGTGCTTTTGGTACACCAGAGTCTCAAGTGAGTGTTATATGACTCTTTGACATGCTATTTATCTTATTTACCTTGACGGAGATAAAAACCCTTTTTAAAAACGTTGGTTTCCAAGTAGTGCCGTTGTGAGATGCGGTTTGGGCTTCGTGACAAGATTAGACAATCGGATAGAGGTCCTGGATTGTGATCGGTTGTCAGAGTCCAAAACAGTTTTTCCGGCGAAGCTCTAGTTTTTCCGACAAAGTTTTGTTTTTTTTCTTCCAGGTGTACAGATCTGTATTTCCGGTGACGAACAACTGCTGCAACTCAACTAAGTACGCCGACGTGAATAGTACTCCGACGTGAGCAGTATTTTTCGGCGGCAACCAAGTTCATTTCTACCGGAGTTGGTACCTCTGGTTTTTATATCTTTATATTCTATCCTTTGTTCATATACTTGTAGTTACATTTTGCCGATTTTTAACCCTTGAATAATTTATTAGTTCATGCGCATTTTCGTGGCTTTAGATAGTGATGGTAGACTAGGGTCATGTTCTCGCTCATGGACGGGGATGAGGGTAAGGAGAGGTAAGTGGGTTACAGGAGCGTCTAGACTGAGAATAGGTTCTTGGAACATTGGGACGTTAACGGGTAAATCCATAGAACTGGTTAAGATTCTAAAGAAGAGGAAGATTAATATAGCCTGTGTCCAGGAGACAAAATGGGTCGGCTCTAAAGCTAAGGAGGTAGACGGGTATAAGCTTTGGTTTTCTGGTAAATCGAAGTATAGAAATGGGGTAGGCATTTTAATAGACAGTGATTTAAGGGATCAGGTGGTGGAGGTTAGGAGAGTCAATAATAGGATGATGTCGATTAAAATGGTCATTGAAGGGATCACGTTGAACGTTATTAGTGCTTATGCGCCACAAGCGGGCTTATACGAGGAGGATAAGAGGCGCTTTTGGGAGGAGTTGGACGAGTTAGTGGGAGGCATACCACCTACTGAGAAGCTTGTCGTGGGAGGGGATTTCAATGGGCACATCGGATCTATTTTGGGAGGGTATGATGATGGGCATGGGGGCTTTGGCTTTGGGGACAGAAATGGAGGAGGAACCGCACTGTTGGATTTCGCAAGAGCTTTCGAATTGGTGATAGCCAACTCGAGTTTCCCAAAGAAGGAGGACCACTTGGTAACCTTCCGTAGTTCAGTGGCTAAAACTCAGATAGATTTTTTACTCCTCAGGAAGGATGATAAAGGTTTGTGCAAAGACTGTAAGGTCATCCCGATCGACAACCTTACAACCCGACATAAGCTCTTAGTGATGGATTTAGGGATAAAGATGACAAGGACGAGGAGGATCGGGGAAGAACGACTTAGGATCAGATGGGGGAGTTTGAGAACGGTTAGTGCCCTTGAGATGGGAGAGAAATTGAAGGATATGGGGGCCTGGGATAGTAGTGGGGATGCGAACGATATGTGGGATAGGACAAGTAGTTATATTAGGGCTGTAGCAAGGGAAGTGCTAGGAGTCTCGACAAGTAGTCGTAGTCGGCATCGAGGGGACTGGTGATGGAATGGAGAAGTGCAAGGGAAAGTGGAAGCAAAGAAGGTGGCGTATGCTAAGTTGATGGAGAGCAAGGATGAGGTGGAGAAGTGGACGAATGGAGAACTGTATAAGATAGCGAGGAAGGAGGCGAAGTCGGCGGTTGCAACAGCAAAAATGGGGATCAGCTCTTAGCCCGTTCCTATTTGCCTTGGTGATGGATGGATTGACGCGACAAATTCAAGGTGAGGTGCCATGGTGTATGCTTTTTGCGGACGACATAGTCCTTATTGATGAGACTCGTAGCGGAGTTAACGCTAAGCTGGAAGATTGGAGATGCACCTTGGAGTCTAAGGGGTTTAAGCTGAGTAGGACCAAGACAGAGTACCTAGAGTGCAAGTTCAGTGAGACACCTCAAGAGGTTGGCGCGGAAGTTAGGCTCGGGGACCAAGCCATCCAAAAGAGAAGTAGTTTTAAGTACCTTGGTTATATCATGCAAGACAGCGGAGAGATCGACGAGGATGTCACACACCGTATTGGGGCAGGATGGATGAAATGGAGGCTCGCCTCCGGTGTGTTATGTGACAAGAAGGTGCCACCACAACTTAAGGGCAAGTTCTATAAAGTGGTCGTTAGACCAGCTATGTTATATGGGGCGGAGTGTTGGCCAGTTAAGTCTCCCACGAGCAAAAGATGAAGGTTGCCGAGATGAGAATGTTGAGATAGATGTGTAGGCATACCAGGAGTGACAAGATTAGAAATGAGGCTATTCGAGAAAAGGTAGGAGTGGCCTCGGTGGAAGACAAGATGTGGGAAACGCGACTGAGATGGTTTGGACATGTGAAGAGGAGAGTCTCAGATGCACCAGTGCGGAGATGTGAGAGGTTGTCCATGGATGGTTTCAGAAGAGGTAGGGGTAGGCCGAAGAAATATTGGGGAGAGGTGATCAGACAGGTCATGGCGCATTTACGACTTACCGAGGACATGACCCTAGATAGGAGGGTGTGGAGGACACACATTAGGGTAGAAGGCTAGTACATAGTGGTTTTATTCTCCCTTATTCGTAGGCGTATTAACGCACTATGATTTCTTGTACTCTGATGTATGTTATTTATGGTATTTATGTTATTATCCAATAATAATATCTACTGTTTTTTTGTGCTTTGATTATACTATTGTTTGGACCGTTTTCGTCATCTACTTATTTACTCTAATATTCTTGTCTGACCTTTTTCTATGCTTTTATTGAGCCGAGGGTCTTTCGAAAACAGCCGCCCTACATTGGTAGGAGTCAGGTCTACGTACACTCTACCCTCCCCAGACCCCACAATGTGAGATTTCACTGGGTTATTGTTGTTGTTGTTGTAATAAAATAATGACATTAAGACTTTTGAACGATGAGTAAAGGTAAGATTTTTATTAAGAAAATACCAGTGATATTTAGTTTATGGCATATCATGTTCAGAAGCTCGAGGTGTGCATTCCGGGTGGTCCGCTGATACATATCCACGTTACTATTATTATCATTATTATTGTTGAGAAGCTTGAGGTATGCACTCTGGGTCGCCCGTAGATACATATTCAAGCTATTATTATTATTATTATTATTAAGAAGCTCGGGGTGTGAATTTTCGGCACCCTATGGTACTTTTGAGGAAATATTAATCTATATCTACTATTTTATATTGATGCATTTCACCTGTGTTTTGTGGGTTGAGATTATTAATATGATTACCTGTTTGGTTGGGATTTACTTGTTCACTATTTGATTCTTCCCGTACCACTTTTCCCGTAACTGTAGTTTTATGCTTCTCTCATAATTATTAGTGGTATCATCGTGCTGCTTATTATATACTTATTCTTGTGAGCTTGGTCGAACTATGATGCCTATTGAGTACCCCATATTTTGGTACTCATACTGTACTTCTGCATCTTTTTGATGCAGCTCCCAGTTGGAGCCACTCCCAGCGCGTGCCTGATCATCTATAGCAGTGCCAGATTTGGATTGTGGTGAGCTCCCATCATTCAGAGACTTGCTACTTTCCTTCTTTTGTACTGACTTACACTTGTACTTTCAGACAGTCAGATATGTATTGTATGTATATATACATTGTCAGCTTTTGTACTTAGTAGTTCCTGTATAGGTGACACCAGGTCCAAGATTGATCTAGTCTTAGTTTGTCATTTTGGTCACGTTCGGGCCTATTTGTATATTTTGTATTGTATTTACATAACTATACCTCGGCCTGATTTCCTTTGTTATATTTTTCTTTGTTCGGCCTTCTTATGTTATTTATTATTTAATTAAATTGAGGTTTGACTTCCGCTTGGTTTTGGGTTGGCTTGTCTACTCGGGGTTTATAGTAGGCGCCATCATGGCCCAGATTCGGATCATGATAAGGACTCACCAAAACTTCACCGATATGGAAGCTCAAGTAGCCACATGTGGGAATGTGCTCCTCAACCCCTACATTATGAGACAATGTAGGCAATATTATGCATTAGTACATTTGAATGTACTAAGTATGTAGGCATCACATGCAGTATAAATCATAGGATGCAATGATCAATTAACGTACATGATAAAAGAGAATAAGTAAAGTCATGAGAAAATTATAATGATAAAAGCATTTAAAAGACATAGTTGAAATCATGAAAGAACATACATATATGGAATAAAACCATAACCGAAAATAAGACCATGCAAGATATAACATGGAATTTTGATGTCTCCCCATACAACGGAAGAAATGGGAATCTACTTTCCAAGGTAGACTCTACCCCTCTAGGCGGGTCATGTACATACGCTATATGTGGATACACTAGCAAGGCCATAAAGGCAATCCTATGGTGGCACATAGTTATGAGACAAGAGACTTTATAAAAAGACCCTGTAGGTTGAGCATCTTAAGTCATCATCCGGTGCTAAGTCAAATCCCACGGAATACATAAAATAGTAATCATACTTAGCATATTTTATAAACTTGTTCATAAACTTCATAATTCATAGAATAGATCATTTTCATATCATACTTGCAATGTGGTATAAGCCTTTCAACATCACAATATCATGCTTGCATAACTCATGTCATTAGATTCCTAGGTCACCAACATAGGGCCCTAAGTCACCTTTCTTCATAACTTGTAAAGAGTTTATATCTTGTATAATTGTAATCCGTAATCATAATTCATACTTGAATTTAGAATAAAACTCGTATACATAGTCAATTTGAATAACAACATGAGAATACTTTGAAATCATTCAACTTCATAATCATACTTCATGTAACTCATCATTAAAAATAACTCCATGCATGGGCATTAATAATTCAACTTACAATCATGCAATTTATGTAGAAACATACTTATAATAATCGCTTATAATGATAAAATACATAATTGAAACAACCCAATGCAATTCATGAAACTAGGGTTACAAACCCAATTAAAATTAATGACATTTTGAGTAGATACTTTGAGACTCCATAGATGAAAGAAAACCATGGATGAAACCCTACATACCTTGAATGAATTTGAATCTGGAATTGAGTACGAAGACTTGTTCTTGAAGAAACCCTAGCCAAAACTTGAAGAAGAAGATGATCTCTTGAGGAACCTTGGAAGAGAAGTCTTAAAATTGTTTGGGAGTTAATGAGGGAAAAAGAATAGACTTAGGAGTATTTAGGAAGATTACATAATGAATCTAGTCCCAAAAACGTCCACATACATTTAATGAAAGAATAGAGAATGACCGAAATACCCTTCATTTAACTAAAAATTGGGACCCATCACGAGTCATCACCATGGACCGTCAAAGGCACCACGGTCTATGGTACCGTCCATGGTAAGAGACTTGAGATATTTAAAAAGAGAATTTGGGAGGCTGCCCACCACAAGACCCATCACGACTCATAAAGGGCACCACAGTCCGTGGTGATCTTCCGTGGTGGTTTCCTTAGACAATATTATTGGGACTTGTAGGGATAGTTTTAGGATCTCCTTCATGGAGATGATGATGGTCTGTGAATAATAGGAGTGGTGTGGGACCTATAGGGGTGCTCACCATGGGACCCACCATGGTTCGTGAAGGGCTATGCAGCCCGTGGTGGTCAAGCGTGGTCCTTATGTTTGGAAATTTCCTGAGGACCTTAGGGGAGAGGTCACCACGGCCCGTAGTCCCTTGTCCTGGTCCCTTTTCTACGGGACTAAGGTTCAGGGACTCCACCATGGTGGCACACCATGAGGCGTGGTGTGGACCATGGCCTGTGATGGCCTTCGTGGTCTCACCTGGTTCAAAAATCTGAAATTTTCTAGGATTTCACCTTTTGTTCCTCGTTTTCTGACTTTTCAACTTCCGGGGTCTTACAATATCTCCCCTTTGGGAATATTTGTCCTCTAATGGGACTCAATCAATGGAAATGGAAATGAACATAATAACCCAATATGAAATGCAAAACATCTCGATAACGCATAAAGTATGATATCTTTATTCTCAAACTAAAACATGGCTTTAAAACTCATTTTATGAACACGAATGCATAAAAAACCATGAGAACAACTTAAATACATGATTTGGGCTAGTTGGATCATGAAGGAACTAAATACCTCAACTAGGCATGGAAGGAAAGAGATGAGGATATCGGAATATCATATCGGCTTCTGCCTCCTATGTAACACCATCAACCTCTTAATTCCTCCGTAACACTGTAACTGAAGCTAGTTCTTTATTTCTCAACTTTCTAACTTGTCGGGTCCAACATCTCAACCAAAACCTCTTCATAATAAAGACTAATAAAGACTAAACATGGCTTTAAAACTCATTTTATGAACACGAATGCATAAAAAACCATGAGAACAACTTAAACACATGATTTGGGCTGGTTGGATCATGAAGGAACTAAATACCTCAACTAGGCATGGAAGGAAAGAGATGAGGATATCGGGATATCATATTGGCTTCTGCCTCCCATATAACACCATCAACCTCTTGATTCCTCCGTAACACTGTAACTGAAACTAGTTCTTTATTTCTCAACTTTCTAACTTGTCGGGTCCAACATCTCAACCAAAACCTCTTTATAATAAAGACTAATAAAGACTAAACATGGCTTTAAAACTCATTTTATGAACACGAATGCATAAAAAACCATGAGAACAACTTAAACACATGATTTGGGCTGGTTGGATCATGAAGGAACTAAATACCTCAACTAGGCATGGAAGGAAAGAGATGAGGATATCGGGATATCATATTGGCTTCTGCCTCCCATGTAACACCATCAACCTCTTGATTCCTCCGTAACACTGTAACTGAAGCTAGTTCTTTATTTCTCAACTTTCTAACTTGTCAGGTCCAACATCTCAAACAAAACCTCTTCATAATAAAGACTCTCTTTAACTTCAATCTTGTCCAATGGCTCAATGGATCTAGGATCACAACAAACTTCCTTAATAATGACACATGGAACACCGGATGCCCCGATGCCAAATCTGAAGGCAAATCCAACTCATAAGCTACCTAACCAATTCACCTCAAAATCTGATATGGATCAACATAGAGGGGACTTAGCTTTCATTTCTTACCAAAATGCATCAAACCTTTCATGGGTGAAATTTTCAAGTAAATCCAATCATTAACCTCAAATTCAAGTTCCCTTCTCCTCACATACGAATAAGACTTTTATCCACTTTAGGTTGTTTTTAATATTTCTGTAATGAGTCTAAACTTCTCCATAGACTTAAATACCAACTCGGATCCTATCAAAACAACTTAACCTACCTCAAACCAACCAATAGGGGATCTACACCGCCAACCATACAAAGCTTTAAATGGAGCCATCTCAATGTTAGAGTGATAACTTTTATTTTAAGCAAACTCTAATAATGGAAAATGGTCATACCAATGTATTTTTAAATCAATCACATATGGTCTCAACATATCCTCTAATGTCTGAATGGTACGCTCGGCCTAGCCATTCATTTGTGGATGAAAAGTTGTACTAAGTTTCACTTAGGTACCAAGACCCTTTTGGAAAGATCTCAAAATCTAAGATGTAAAATGAGTAACTCAATCCAAAATAATAGACAATGGAACACCATGAAGCTTCACCAACTCTCGAATATATAATCTACCATAGTCCTCAGCTGAATATGAAGTCTTAACAGGGAGAAAATGAGCCGACTTAGTCATTCGGTCAATAATTACCCAAATAGAATTATGTTGTCTACGAGTATGAGGCAAACATGTAACGAAATCCATATTCAAGGCTTCCCACTTTCAAGTAGGAATATCAAAGTCTTGAGCCAAACCTCCCAATTTATGATGCCCAGCTTTCACTTTTTGACAATTAGGACACTTAGCCACAAATTTTGCAATATCCCTCTTCATGTCATTCTACCAATAGACTTCTCTCAAATCTCTATATATCTTTGTGGAACCAGGATGAATAGAATACTGTGAATTATGAGCTTTGAAAAATATCATTTCTTCTAAGCTATTAACATTCGAAACTCACAATCGACCTTGATATCTCAGAATACCATCTCCTCCTTGAGAGAAATCCTCAATGGCTTTTTTAGAAACCATTTTCTTCAATTCAACTAGAGCAGGATCACTATCCTGTTTTTCCTTTACATCAACCACAAGAGATGATTTGGAATCATTTTTCCTAATAACACCACCATCTTCAAAATTAACCAATCGTACACTCAAATGGGATAATCTATGCACATCCTGAATAAGCTTTTTCTTCTTATCCTCAATATGAGTAACACGGGTCATGGACAGTCTACTAAGAGATCAGCAACCATATTTGCATTTATCAGATGGTATAGCACAGTCATGTCATACTCCTTCAACAGCTTAAGCCATCTCCTTTGTCGAAGGTTCAAATCCTTTTGAGTGAACACATATTATAAACTCTTGTGATCGGTGAAAACATCCACATGAACACCGATAGTGTCTCCATAACTTTAAAGCAAATACCACAACTTGAGTCGGGTAATTCTTCTCATGTACTTTGAGTTGCCTTGAAGAATAAGCTATCACTTTACCATTTGCATTAGAACACAACCAAGACTAACTCATAAAGCATCACAATATAGAAAAAAAACCATCGGAACCTTCTGCCAAAGTCAACACTTGAGCAGAGGTAAGCTTATCCTTCAATTCTTGAAAGCTTTTATCACATGCCTCGGACCATTAGAATTTCACTTTATTTTTAGTCAAAGAATTCAAGGGAGATGCAATGGAAGAGAAACCTTTCACAAACTGTCTATAATAATTGGCTAATCCCAAGAAACTTCGAATGACAGAAGGATTCAATATTCTAGGCCAATTCTTAACTGCTTCAATCTTTTTTAGATCAACCATAATTCTTACCCCTAAAACAATGTGACCAAGGAAAATAATTGACCTTAACCAAAATTCACATTTGCTAAACTTTGCACACAATTGGCGGTCCTTGAGAATTTATAACACAATCCTTAAATGATTGGCATTCTCTCCCTCACTACGCGAGTAAATCAAAATGTCATCAATGAAGGCGATCACAAACATATCCAAGTATTGCTTGAACACCCTGTTCATCAATTCCATGAAACCTGAAGGGGAATTCGTTAGTCCAAAAGACATAACCAAGAATTCAAAGTGACCATACCAAATTCTAAAGGTCATCTTCGAAATATCACATTCTTTCCATCATTAGTAACTGCCCCTCATTCCCAGAATGAGTAAGTTTATTTTGGGAGTATAGGACTTGATTATGAAAGAATGCCAAACTGTTATGCTCATCAAGGAGATGAACATCTCTAGGCTCATTAATTATGTCGAGCAAATTGAAGGTTAAAATTTTAAGGAGAAAAGTGTAAGGGAGTCCAAGAGGGATCAGTTTGAAGGTGGGTTTTCTCACAAAATATTTGGTGGTGGTAATGGTCCCGACAGGGTTAAAAGTTTTAAGGCCAAGGTTCTTCAAATACTCTGACTTTAAAATTTTAGAAGGACAAGGTGCCAAATCTTAAGGCACAAGGTAGAACTCCGGGTGGTCAAGTCATCCCTTCATGTAAGAAGTGTGGAAAAAACCATAAGGGAGAGTGCTTAGCAAGGATAGATGTTTGTTCCAAGTGTGGAAAGTTGGGTTATCATACAAGAGAGTGTAGGAGTGGGTCTAGAACCTAATTTCAGACTCAGGCTAGTGGTCGTTTGGATCAGCATGCTACTACTTCGGGTGGTGGTCAGTGCCAAAATAGATTTTATGCCTTTCAGAATCGTCAGGAGTTAGAGGATTCCCTGATATTATGACTGGTAGGTTGAAAGTCTTTGACTTTGATATTTATGCATTATTGGATCCAGGTGCTACTCTATCATTTGTTACTCTTTATCTTGCTATGAGATTCATTATTAGTCCTAAGATCTTGGTAGAGCCTTTTTCGGTCTATACTCCAGTTGGTGACTCAATTATGGCTAAAAGAGTTTATAGAAATTATCCAGTTTCAGTTTTTTATAAAGTCACTTCAGTTGATCTTGTAGAGCTTGCTATGAAAGATTTTGATCTTATTCTTGGTATGGATTGGCTTTATGCATGCTATGCCTTTATATATTGTAGAACCTGTGTGGTTAAGTTTCAGTTTCCTAATGATCCAGTCCTAGAATGGAAAGGTAGTAATTCCGTGTTCAAGGTTCAATTCATCTCATGCCTTAAATCTCAGAAAATAATTTCGAAAGTTTGCATCTATCATCTAGTTCGGGTTAGAGATACTAATTCCAAAACTCCTACTCTTGAGTTAGTTTCAGTTGTAAATGATTCTCCATAAGTTTTTGACGATGACCTCCTAGGTATTCCTCCCAAATGATAAATAGACTTTGGTATTGATCTGTAACACCCCAATTTTCTTTTTAGGGTTTTTCTAAAAGATTGTCAGGTGATCCACGCTATCTATGAAGTTCTACGTGAGTACTGATGGTTGGAAATAGGTCTAGAAGAATTTGAAGAAGTTGGAGGCCAAGTAATAAGTCGTGGTAATCAACCTACTTGCCTAAGCTACCGAGTTAGATGTTTTACATAACAAAGCTACTTGAGTACACATCGAGCTTAAGTAGCAAGGATTACATAGGTTCTTAAAGTGAGACGAGATTACGAACCCACGGAAGAGGGGAAAAGGGGCGTAGTACCTACTTAAAATAAGTAGGTGATGCACCTACTTGGACTAAGTAGGTTATGAAACTACTTGGACCAAGTAGGTAACATACCTACTTGGGGTAGACCCCCACGCTGCCATATGGCAGCTTTGGATTGGGTGCATGGATGAGGTGGCGCCCTAGGGGCTAGACACATGTCACCCCTAGGAGCTGCTATGTGTCACACTTCAAGAGAGCATATATACATGTAGAGATGACTAATCTTTCATTATAAGTTATCTTTTACAATTAGAAAGTGAGAGAAAAGAAGAGAAAAACGTAGAGAAAAGAGTGAGGCAGCCATAGATTTGACTTGAAGCAATGTAAGACCTCTGATTTTATTCCATAAATTAATTATCTAAGGTGTTCTTCGATCAAATGGAGGTGTTTAATAACGTAAATAAACTGGTTGGGGCAGCAAGGAAGTTCTTGTTCTTTGTAGCATACCCATTTTTGGATATGACTACCGTTAGCAATATTAATATAAATCCTTGTGTAAAGCTTTGTTTTAAGTGATTCAAGATGTTTTGGAAAGCTATTTCATAGGTATATAACTTTTATTTAGGCTCGAAAACCAAGTTTTTCTTTTAGCTACTCAAAAAAGGGTGATGAAGTATAGGGGAGGTGATGCCCAGATTTTATTTTGGAAATCCTACATGGACAGCTGTTGGTATTTTGGGCATATTGTTTTGTAAAGAATTGTTGTAGGGGTGATTCAAAATTGTATGCGACCCTAAGACAAATTTCTATAACTTTCATTGAGGACACAAAGCCTATTTCCCCATTTATCCCTTCGAAACTGAGCAAAAATACAATACCGTAGGCTGTCCAGAATTCCAGTTTGAATAAGTTTGGGCTAATTTTTATTGATTTCATGTATAGTTTTGATATGATGAGACTCTTAAAATTTAATTATATATTTGATTGTATATTTAAGGTATATATGTGCTTGTACAAGCTAAGAGAAACTGTTTGATGAAGTGGATTTTTATTGGTCTATGGCGGAGAGGAAGTGAGCTCCTCGAGTTGTGGTAGAACCTGTTGTATGCTAAAATGTCAAAGTTTGTGTATAAACTTGAACTTAAAATATTTTATTTTCTAAAATTTGAAGTATTTTGATGGGTTGTTTCCTTTCTCCTTGTTTTGTATTTTGGTATGACTATTATCTCAAGTATTGCAAAATTTTTGCTAAACCGCCCACTTGTACGAATTGGTTGATCATTTTGTATTCTTGATGGGACTTTGTCCTTCTTGTTACGGTGACTGGTTATCGATATTGGCATGCCTCTCGATTTGGATCTTGCCCATCTTGACTTTGGATTTACATTTTGTCTTGACGATGGGATTTTTGTCCATTCTCGAGTATGAGTGGAAAGCCACTTTCAACATGGTTCTTGATTCTCTTGATATTGGGTGACGACCCTTCTTGATATGGGCTTTGATCCTTCTTGATTTCGAGGCTTCGGTCCGTCTTGATATTGATTGTTCTTAGTGTGAAGGCATGACGTACCTATTGGGCGAAATTAATTATTTGACAACTCTTTTGAATTGAGTTATAAGTTTCTTGATACTTGAGCCTGCGAATATTGATATTGATATTTTGAAACTCTTCAAGGTTTGTATTTGATACTTTGATTTACTTGTTCACTTGGGCTTACTTTTACCTTATTGAGCCACCTGCGATGAACCAGGGAGTTGAAGAATTTAATGGCTCCAAGCCCAAAGTTTTACACCACTAAGCTTTATGCTTAGCAATAGTTGTTTTCTATCATAGGTAATGTGCGGGATGAGGTATGAAGATGGCCATTTGGAGTAGACTTTTTGAAGCCCTCATGAAGATCATATCTGCATATGCATCTAGTTTTTGTAAGTATTTTAGGGGACTTGTACATGATACATGTGACACTTATGTATGAAATTTTAAAGGCTTGTGAAAACAAAACTATATGCTTGTAACTTGAATAGGGTGACTAGTTTTGCTATTTTGGAGTGGGCATTTAACTTAAGTCATGCCTGTACTGCATTTATGTTTTGGCTTGTCATTTTGCACAAAGAAAGATAATAGTTTTGTAATAACTACTGGTTTGAGTTTTATGTATTTTATGGACCCGCAATGGTGTTGACTATTTGTGATTTTAAAAAAAACTACCTTTTATTTCGTAAGTGGCATCCTCCCAAAGGGGGTGCTACATGATCTCCTCTCCAATATTCAACCTATCTCTATTCCTTGTTATCGAATAGTCCCGACAAAATTGAAAGAATTAAAGGATAAGTTGAAGGATTTTCTAGATAAGGGTTTCATTAGACCAAATATCTCTCCATAGGGTGCTCATGTTCTCTTTGTCAGAAAGAAGAATGGTTCTCTTCGTATGTGTATTGATTATCGATAATTGAACAAAGTCACAATTAAGAATAAGCATTCCGTTCCAAGGATTGATGACTTGTTCGATCAACTTGAAGGAGCAAGCTACTTTTCAAATATTAATCTTTGATCGGGTTATCATCAACTCTGAGTAAGGGAATGTGACATTTCAGAGATGACTTTTAGAACTTGGTATGGTCACTTTAAATTCTTGGTTATGTCTTTTGGACTAACAAATGTCTCTGTAGCTTTTATGGATTTTATAAACAAGATGGTCAATCAATACTTGGATATGTTCATTATTGTAATCATTGATGATATTTTGATCGACTCTCGGAGTGAGGAAGACCAAGCCAAAAAATTGAGGATTATGTTGCAAATTCTCAAGTACCATCAGTTGTATGCAAAGTTTAGTAAATATGAATTTTGATTAAGGTTAGTTGCATTCCTTGGTCACATCATTTTTGGATAAAGAATTATGGTTGATCCAAAAAAGACTAAGGAGATTAAGAATTGTCCTAGATTATTGAATCCTTCTGATATTCGGAGTTTCTTGAGCTTAGCCGGTTATTATAGATGGTTTATGGAAGGTTTCTTTTCCATTGCATCACCCTTGACTACTTTGACTCAAAGGAAGGTGGAGTTTCAATGGTTCGAGGCATGTGAGAAAAGCTTCCAAGAGTTGAATCATAGGCTTACCTCCGCTCTGGTGTTGACTTTATCAAAAGGCTCTAATTAGTTTGTTGTGTATTGTGATGCTTCATGAGTTGGTCTTGGTTGTGTGCTAATGCAAAATGGTACACTGATAGCTTATGCTTCAAGGCAACTCAAGGCACATGAGAAGAATTACCCAACTAATGAAATGGAGTTGGCAGTGGTGATATTTACTTTTAAAGTGGTGGAGACACTATCTCTATGGTGTCCATGTGGATGTTTTTACCGATCACAAGAGTTTGCAATATGTGTTCACTCAAAAGGACTTGAACCTTCGATAAACAAGATGGCTTGAGTTATTGAAAGATTATGATATGAGTGTGCTATACCATTCGAGTAAGGAAAATGGTTGCCGAAACTCCTAATAGATTGTCCATGAATAGTATTTCCCATATCGAGGATAAGAAGAAAGAGCTAGTTCATGATGTGCAAAGATTAGCCTATTTTGGTTTTTGATTAGTTGATTTTGAGAATGGTGGTGTTATTGTACAAAATGGTTCTGAATCATCTCTTGTAGTTGATGTTTAGGAAAAATAAGATAGTGATCCTGCTTTGGTTGAAATTAAGAAAACGATTGTCGAAAAAGCCATTAAGGCTTTCTCACGATAGAGAAATAGTGTTTTGAGATATCAAGGCCGATTATGTGTCCCAAATGTTAATGGCTTGAAAGAGATGATATTGTCTGAAATTCATAATTCGTAGATTCTATGCATCCAGGTTTGTCACGACCCACCCTAGGGCCTGATCGTAACATGAAGATCGAAACCTCGAAGGGCTCCAACCAAGATTCTTGTACATATCATAAGCATACATAAGTAAAATCAAAAGTGGAAAACATCATAAGAGAGTCTAAACCATGAATAGAAATTGAAGAATGTCACATCACAATATAGACTCAAAACATTTATCCAACTAGATGCCTCTACTTATGAGTATGGGCGAGGGCTAAGACATGTCCCTAGTTCACCCTCAGTATGAAACATAATAAAATTCTTTGAAAATAATAACCAACTCGATGATTAGTCCCCGATAAATGAGGACTCACCATACACACCGCTGGATAGGAAAACTTAACTAGCCACATAGATGAATATGATCTTCAATCTCAACCCCTACATTATGAGACAATGTAGGCAAAAAGTATGCATTAGTACGTTGGAATGTACTAAGTATGAGGGAATGTCATGGAATGTAAATCATGAGATGCAATGGTCAAGTAAAATACATGATAAGATCAAATAAGTAAAGTCATGAGAAAACCATAATGACCAAAGCATTTAAAAAGTATAATTTAAAAATCATGGCATACATAAGAGATCGTACATATGTGGGATAGGAACCATAACCGACAATAAGACCATGCGAGCTATAACATGGAATTCCGTTGTCTCCCCATTCAACGAAGCAAAACGAAATCTACTTGCCATGGTAGACTTTATCACGCTAGGCGGGTCATACATACTCTATATGTAGATCCAATATCTAGGCCATGAAGTCAACCTACGGTGGCACATAGTTTAAAAAACATAAGTTTGCTACTAGGGCTTTTGGTAGGGCCCCCACCTCAAGTCCACTCGGTGCTAAGTCAAATCCCACAAAATATATACATATCATAGAAATTATAAATGACATATATCATAGTCATGATCATAGGTTTAAAATCATAGAGTAGCTCATTTTCATAACATACTTGTAATGTGAGAATTGTCCTTTCATCATTATAATCATATTTTCATAATTCATATAGTTAGGCCCTGGGTCACCACATAGGGTCCTATATCACCTTACTTCATAACTTGCATGAAATTCATATCTTGAACTTAGAGTAGAACTCAATTGCATAACCAATTGACTTGAAAATCATGTAATTGACTTGAAAACATGCATGATCATAAACTTTCTTTCAGCCCATACATAATTCATAAAGATAATATCCTTTTAGAAGTATAATTGAAAATACTCATAATTTATATCATGAACCCTAGAGATCAATATAGGAGAATTCATGGAAAACTCTTCAATTCAATGAAATAACCATCAATTTATATCAAAATAGACTCATAATCATAATTTGAATCATAATTCATGCAATTAGAATAAAATCCTAAAACTCATAAAATACCATACTTTAATTTAATAGAAAACTTTGAGAAATTGATTGGGCTTCATGGATGAAAGAATCCATGAATCAATACCCACATACCTTAAGTTAAAAAACCAAATAATTTAGAAGAATTTGAGAGTTTTGATGGAGAGCATGAGTGAATTTACTTGAAGTCTTCAATGAAGTCCTTAAGAGTCTTTTGTAGAGATAAATATTAGAGTAGCTGAATTGTAGAAGAATGAATAGAATTAGAAGTTTAAGTTAATTTATAGAGATGAATTAGATCCTAAAAACTTCTAGGTTCATTAACTAACAATTGGGGAAAAGTCTAAACTGCTCTTACTAAAACCTAAATTTGTCCAGAAAATGTTGCGGACTTGGTGCGGACTTTACTGTCTTGCGGAGTTTCTTCGAAATCTATCTTTCTATTTATGGGTCCTAAAAATCCACCAAGACCTTTTTTCGTAGGTTTTGACCCTCTGATCGATATTTCGAACTCAAATTTACAAAAAGATTAAAGATAATGCATTACATGAGCAGTCTATTCCCAAAGCATTCTTGAGGCACTTGTGAGCATTTTGAGAAATGTTATAATATCTCCCCCTTGGGAACATTCGTCCTTGAATGAGATTCACTAGTATAGGAAGAACATGGAAAAAGGACTTAGCAATCCAACATGAACATGAGGACTCTTTAAAAAATGCATAGAACATGTAAACTTTATACTTAATATAAAATATAGTCCTTGAGAAAAATCATTTTCATGAATCATGCATGCATATGAATGACATATGGAACTAAAAATGTATGAGTTTAATCGATTTGATCATGAAAAACTTAGTACCTTTACGCTTGAGTGGAAGGAAAGAGATACGGATAACCCTTCATCATGTCCGATCTCGGTTCCCACATAGCACTCTCTACTTGTTGATTCCTCCATAACACATTGACGGACACAACGTCTTTATTTTTTAACCTCTTCACTTGTCGGTCTAAAATCTCAATCGGTACCTCCTCATAAGTTAAAGTTTCTTCAATACTCACATTATCCATTGGCACAATAGAATTTGGATCACCCACAAACTTCCTCAACATTGACACATGAAATACCAGATGAACCAAATCCAACTCAAGTGGCAAGTCTAACTCATATGCTACTTTGCCAATGCACTTCAATATTCTATAGGGTCCTATATATCTAGGACTCAACTTCCCCTTCTTACCAAACTACATTACCCCTTTCATAGGTGAAATCTTCAAATATACCATATCACCCACATCAAATTCAATCTCTCTCCTCCTAGTGTCCGAATAGGACTTTTGACGACTTTAAGCCAGTTTCAATCTTTCTTTTATGAGCCATACTTTCTCTATTGCATCAACTACCAAATCTGGACCAATCAATGCCATCTTACCTACTTCAAATCACCCCACCGGAGACCTACATCTTCTCTCGTACAAGGCTTCAAAATGAGTTATTTAGATGCTAGAGTAATAACTATTATTGTAGGCAAACTCAATCAATAGAAAGTGCTCATCCCAACTTCCTCTAAGATCAATCACACATGCCTTTAATATATCCTCCAAGGTTTGGATTGTTCTTTCGGCTTGTCCATCAGTTTGAGGATGGAAAGCGGTACTTAGCTTGACTTTAATACCTACACATTTTTGAAATGACTTCCAAAAATATAAATTGAATTGAGTACCTCTATCCTATATAATCGACAAAAGGACACCATGAAGTTTTACAAGTTCACGAATGTAAAACTTAACATAGTCTTTAGCACCATAAGAAGTCTTGATTGGTAAAAAATATGCCAATTTGGTCATCAGTCCACAATGACCCAAATAGAATCATGTTGTCTTCAAGTACAAGGCAAACCTGTGACAAAGTCCATTCACATCTTCCCACTTCTAAGTAGGGATTTCAATTTCTTGAGATAGACCTCTCGGCCTTTGATGTTCAACTTTCACTTGTTGAAAATTGGGACACTTAGCCACGAACTCCACTATGTGATTTTTCATACCATTCCGCCAATACATTTCCCTCAAGTCACGATATATCTTGGTAGATCCCGGATGAATTGAATACCGAGAACTATGGGCCTCATTTAATATCAACTCTCTTAATTCATCAATATTTAGAACACACAAATGACCTTAGTAATATAGTAACCCATCTCCTCCTAGGGAGAAAGCCTCAATAGATTTTTCCGCAATCGACTTCTTTAATTCGACCAAAATCGAATCATTGTCTTATTTGGCCTTAATGTTTGCCACAAGAAATGATTCTGAACCATTAGGTATAAGAATGCCTCCATCATTGGAATCAACCAAACGCACACATAAATGTGTCAATCTATGGACCTCTTTAACCAATTCCCTCTTACCTTCCTCAACATGTGCAACATTATCCATAGACAACCGACTAAGAGCATCGTCTACAATATTTGCCTTACCTAGATGGTACAATATGCTTATGTTATAGTATTTTAGGAGTTCAATCCACCTACTTTGCCTAAGATTCAAGTACCTTTGACTAAACACGTATTGCA
This sequence comes from Solanum dulcamara, assembly GCF_947179165.1. NCBI lineage: Eukaryota > Viridiplantae > Streptophyta > Magnoliopsida > Solanales > Solanaceae > Solanum > Solanum dulcamara. Next base: position 23,736,229 of record NC_077243.1, read on the forward strand.
AGCTTTTGTGATCGGCAAACACATCAACATGCACCCCATAAAGATAATGGCACCAAATTTTCAAAGCAAACACAACCGTCGCAAGTTCAAGATCATGGGTTGGATAGTTTCTTTCATAGACCTTAAGTTGCCTAGAGGCATAGGCTATAACCTTAGTATGTTGCATCAAGACATAACCCAAACCAACACGCGAAGCATCACAATAAACAACAAATCCATCTGAACCTTTGAGCAATGTAAAATAGAAGCCGACGTGAGATAATTCTTCAATATTTGGAAACTTTTCTCACATTCGTCCAACCATTGGAATTTTACCTTTTTTGTGTCAACTTAGTTAAAGGCAAAGCAATAGACAAAAACCCTTTAACAAACCTTCTGTAGTATCCGGCTAAGCCCAAAAAACTTCTAATGTCTAAAGAAGATAATGGTGTAGGCCAATTTTTAACCACCTACGTCTTCTTTGGATCTACTTTAATCCTATCACCGAACACCACATGGACAAGAAATGTAACTTTCTTCAGCCAGAACTTGCACTTACTAAATTTAGGAAATAATTGCTTCTCTCTCAATATTTGTAACATAATCCTTAAGTGACCCACATGATCTTTCTTATTTTCAGAATAAATCAAGATGTCATCAATGAACACCACTACAAATATGTCCAAATATGACTTAAAAATACGATTCATCAAATCCATGAATATTGCGGGAGCATTAGTCAAACCAAACGACATTACTACAAATTCAAAATGACCAGACCTTGTTTGAAAAGCCATTTTAGAAATATCACACTCTTTTACCCTTAATTGATGATAACCATAACGGAGGTCAATCTTAGAAAAGTGGCTTGCTCCTTGTAATTGATCAAACAAGTCATCTATCCTTGAAATTGGATACTAGTTCTTTATGGTGACCTTATTCATTTGCCAGCAGTTTATGCACATTCAGAGTGACCCATCTTTCTTCCTAACAAATAACACGGGAGCACCCCATGGTGAAATACTCGGTCTTATAAAAACCCTTATCCAAAAACTCCTTCAATTGTTCTTTTAACTCTTTAAGTTCCACCAGAGCTATACGATAAGGAGGAATAGAAATAGGTTGGGTATCGGGAGTGAGATCTATGCCAAAGTAAATTTCCCTTTCAGGAGGAATATCAGAAAAATCATTAAAAAACTCATTAACTATAGAGACCGACTCAAGAATAGGATTTTTCGCATCGACGTCCCTAACTCACACAATATGATAAATGCACCCCTTGGAAATCATTTTCTGGGCCTTAATACATGACATGAATAAACCCTTAACCACTGAATCGTTACCCTTCTATTTAAGAATAGGCTCATTAGGAAAGTGAAACTTAACAAGTCCTACAATATATAAATGCATAAGTAGCATGTAACCCATCCATATAAAAATGATGTCAAAATCAGTCATGTCAAGTTCAACAAGATCACATGGAATAACTCTATGTAAGACCCATACGGGACAGTTTCTATAAGCTCTCTTGGCTAATATCGAATCACCAATGGGAGTATAAATCGAGAAAGGTTCTATTAATACTTCAGGGCACACATCAAATCTCATAGCAATGTAAGGGGTAATAAAAGATAAATTAGCACCCGAATCAAGCAATGCATAAGCATCTAGGTTAAAGACTCATAACATACCCGTGACCACATCAACAGTCTCACCAACATCTTTCCTAGAGTAAAGAGCATAAAAGCGGTTTTTATGTTGGCCACCCTTGGGTTGAGCTTGGGCGCCTTGTTGCACTTGGCCTCCTAGAGGATGACCTTCTCCTCCCTTGTTGGCAAAAAGAGGGCACTCGAATTGCTTATGGCCCATCTTGCCATATCCATAGCAAGCACTCATTCCTATTAAGCAATTTCCTCCGTGATTATTTCCATACTTTGCACACTTGGGAAAATAAGGGCTACTAGCATTCACGCCCCCTCCTCCTTGAGCTCTAGGGTATGTCACCCTGTCTTTAGCAAACTTCTTTCCCAAGCTTTATCCTTGTTAAGAGCGTCTACTACTACTACTGGCCCTAGCATTGGAGAATTCATCTTCATACCGGGCCCTCTTAGAATCCCTCATCCTCATCTCCTTGAGATTTTCTCCTTCAATTTGTTTGGCAAAAATCATGAGTCGAGATATGTCCATCTTATTAAAAAGCATAGCGGTATGACATTCCTTAGCAACCAAGTAGGACACCCCTAATATGAATTTACTTATTCAAGCACGTGGATCGGTAACCAATGAAGGAGCATACTTGGATAGCTTATTAAACTTGAGGGCATAGTCCCTCATCCCCATATTTCCTGTACAAGATTTATGAACTCCAACACTCTAGCCTCCCTTAACTCAAGAGGGAAAACTGATCAAGGAAAGCAAGTTTGAAAGCTTTCCATTCAATAGGACCTTCATCCACCCTCTCCAACTTCATTTGTATGTACCATACTTGAGCAACACCCTTAAGTTGGTAAGCTGCCAACTCCTCTTTTTCTTTCGAAGTTACTCCCATAATTCTCACTATCTTATAGACCTCATCAATGAGATCTTGATGATCCTCATCAACTTTTGAACCATAAAACTCCAGAGGATTCATTCGTGAAAAGTCCCTCACTCTTAAGGCTGGAGTAGGAACATTAGGAGGAGTCGCAATACCTTGGTTGATCACCACTCGAGCTAGCATAATAATGGTAGTATAAAAATCCATATTTGTCACTTGGTCCAGTAGAGGACCATTGTCTTGAGGAGCTGGGGGAGCTTGGGCTTCATTGGTATTATTTTTCCTTAGAAATGATGGTCTTCTTGGAGACATTCTTCTAAAAATTATAAAGAAAGACCGTTAGGGAAAAGAAGTCTTATGGTAAACTCTATAGCACGACATAGATCATGAAAAAAGTGAGAATTTCTAAAATGACTCATAGCCTCTTATTCATAGATGTGGCGTGCTTCACAACCATGAATAAGACTCTGCTTGATGTAGCGTGTTGGACATTCTAGGACACTTGAAAACCTTTTGCTTTGATACCAAATTTGTCATGACCTACCCTAGGACCTAGTAGTAATAAGGCGATCGAAACTCCAAAGGGCTCCAACCAAGCCTCTTGTACATATCATAAGCATACATAAGGTAAAGCAAAAATGGAAAACATCATAATAGATTCTAAACCCTGAACAGAAATTGAAGAACATCATATGACAATATAGACTCAAAACATTTGTCCAACTAGATGCCTCTACTCATGAGTATGAGCGGAGGCTAAGACATGTCTCTTGCTCACCCTCAATATGAAATATAAAAAAAGTCTTTGAAAATAATAACCAACTCAATGATTAGTCCCCAATAAATGAGGACTCATCACACACACTGCCAGATAGGAAAGCTTAACTAGACACATAGATGAATATGATCTTAACCTCAATCTCATAAATAACATATATCACAGTCATGATCATAGGTTTGAAATCATAGAATAACTCATTTTCATAATATACTTGTAATGTGAGAATTATCCTTTTATCATTACAATCATATTTGCATAATTCATATAGTTAGGCCCTAGGTCACCACATAGGGCCCTAAGTCACCTTACTTCATAATTTGCATGAAATTCATACCTTGAACATAGAGTAGAACTCAATTGCATAACCAATTGACTTGAAACATCATGTAATTGACTTGAAAACATGCATGATCATAAACTTTCTTTTAGCCCATACATAATTCATAAAGATAATATCATTTGGAAGTATAATTGAAAATACTCATAATTTACATCATGAACCCTAGAGATCAATATAGGAGAATTCATGGAAAACTCTTCAATTCAATACAATAACTATCAATTTATATCAAAATAGACTCATAATCATAATTTGAATCATAATTCATGCAATTGGAATAGAGATCATAAAACCCATAAAATACTATACTTTAATTTGATAGAAAACTTTGAGAAATTAATTGGGCTTCATGGATGAAAGAATCCATGAATCAATACCCACATATCTTAAGTGAAAAAATCAAATAATTTGGAAGAACTTGACAGTTTTAATAGAAAGCTTGAGTGAATTTACTTGAAGTCTTCAATGAAGTCCTTAAGAGTCTTTTGTAAAAAGAAATATTTGAGTAGCTGAATTGTAGAAGAATGAATAGAATTAGAGGTTTTGGTTAATTTATAGAGATGGATTAGGTTCTAAAAACGTCTAGGTTCATTAACTAACAATTGGAAAAAAGTCTAAAGTGCCCTTACTAAAAACTAAATTCGGCCAAAAAACCATCGCTAGGTCCGCGACACAGACTTTACTATTTTGCAGAGTTTCTTCAAAAAATCTTTCTATTTACGGGTCCTAAAAATCCATCGAGACCAATTTTTCATAGGTTTTGACCCCCTGATTGATATTTCGAACTCAGATTTGCCAAAAAGATTAAAGATAATGCATTACATGAGGGGCCTATTCCCAAAACATTCTTAAGGCAATTGTGAGCATTTTGAGGAATGTTACAAGATTCCACCAAGATGTATCGAGATTTGAGGTAAGTATTTTGGTGGTATGCCATGAAAAGGGATATTGCATAATTCATCACTAGGTGTCCAAACTGTCAACAAGTAAAAGTTGAGCATAACAAATTAGGAGGTTTGGCTTAAGACATTGAGCTTCCTCCTTGAAAGTGAGAAGTCTTAAAAATGGACTTCATTACAGGTTTGCCTCTTACTCATCGGCAACGTGAATATATTTGGATGGTTGTTGACCGAATGACTTAGTCGACTCATTTTCTCCCTGTTAAGACTTTTTATTCACCCGAGGACTATGATAGCTTATATATCCGAGAGTTGGTTATGTTTTATGGTGTTCCATTGTCTACCATCTCGGATCGAGGTACTCAGTTTACATCTCAGTTTTGGGGATCCTTCCAAAAGGGTATTGGTAATCAAGTGAAGCTATGTATAACTTTTCACCCATAAATAAATGGTCAGGCCGAGTATACTATTCAAACATTAGAGGACATATTCAAAGAATGTGTTATTGAATTTAAAGGAAATTGGGATGATCATTTGTCATTGATAGAGTTTACTTTATATGTGTTATTGAATTTAAAGGAAATTGGGATGATCATTTGTCATTGATAGAGTTTGCTTATAATTACAATTATCACTCTCGCATCAAGATGGATCCATTTGAGGCTTTGTATGGTATGAAGTTTAGATTCCTTATCAGTTGGTTTGAGGTAGGTGAATTTACTTTGATAGGACCCGAGTTGGTATTTGAGGCTATGGAGAAGGCTAGACTCATTAGAGAAAGATTGAAAATGGCCCAAAGCCGACAAAAGTCCTATTTAGATGTGAGAAGGAGAGAAATTTGAATTTGAGATTAATGATTGTATTTACTTGAAAATTTCACCCATGAAGGGTGTGATGCATTTTGTCAAGAAGGGAAAGCTAAGTCCCCACTATTTTGGCCCTTATCAGATTTTGAGGCGGATTGGCAAGATAGCTTATGAGTTGGATTTGCCTTTCGAGTTGGCACCAGTGCATACGATGTTCCATGTGTATTTGTTGAGGAAGTTTGTTGGTGATTCTAGCTCCATTGTTCCATTGAACATCATTAAAGTTAAAAAGAGTCCTTCATATGAGGAGGTTCCAGTTGAGATCTTGGACTGATAAGTTAGAAGGTTGACGAAAAAAGAAATAGCTTTAGTTAAAGTGTTATGGAGGAACCAAGAGGTTGAGGGTGCTACATGGGAAGCCGAAGCTGATATAATATCATGATATTCTCATCTCTTTCCTTCCATGACTAGTTAAGGTATTTAGTTCCTTCTTGATCCAACCAGCCCAAATCATGTGTTTCAGTTGTTATCATGGTTTCATATGCATTCATATTTATGAAATGTGTTTTAAAGTCATATTTTAACTTGAGATTAAAGATTTTATGTTTTATGCATTATTGAGACGTTTTGAGTTCATGTTGAGTTGTTATGTTCCTTTTCTATTCCATTCATGCTAGTATGAGTCCTATTTGAGGACGAATGTTCCTAAAGGGGAGATATTGTAAGATCCAGAAGTTGAAAAGTCAAAAAACGAGGATCAAAAGGTGATTTCTCAGAAAAAATCAACTTTTGACACTAGGTGGTTTTCACGAGGTCCTATACGGGCCGTAAAAAGGACCATGGGCCGTGAAGGGACACAGTGGTCCATGCCTTATCAGTTGGGTTTCAGAGGTGAGGACCACGAGGGGACACCACGATCTGTGGTGTGGACCACAGACCGTTATGGCTCCCATGGTGGACACCCCAACAGGCCCCTTATCAAGAGACTCACCATATCCATCCTCCAAGGGTCTTGTTTCTCAACACGGACCATGAAGGTATCCATGGAGGAATTACTGAAACCCTCCTTGTAAGTCCCAAGATTTTAAGACCAAGTCTACCACTACGGACCGTGGTGCCCATAACGGGCCGTGGTGGGTCTCGTGGTAGGCAACCTTCCAAAAACCTTTTTCAAAAAACCCAAGTCCCTCACCATGGAGGGGACCACAGACTGTGGTGGTCTTAATGGTCTGTGGTGATGGTCCATTTTTGTTTTTGATTTGTATTTAAGTTGGGTTATTTTGGTCTTTTCCCTATATTTCATTAATGAATATGAATGATTTTTGGAACTAGATTCTTAACTATTAACTACCTTAAGTCTTCTAACCCTCTCATTCTCTCCATAATTCCCAAAATCAGAAAATCTTCTCTCCCAAGTTTCCTCTCTAGAGTCTTCTTTTTCCTCAAGCAATTCTGGGAATTTTGTTCAAGGTCAAGCTTTCATTATCTTCAATTTAGGGCTCATCAAGGTCAAGGTATATGGGACTTCATCCATGGGTATCTTCCACCAATGGAATCCCAAAAAATTCTTCTCAATTTTTCTTATGATTTCTTCAATTAAAAGTTCTAATTTCATGATTTTCATTGAGTCTTCTCAATTATGATATTCTTCAATGCTATTAGCATAATTATGCATAATTTACATCATATTGCATGATTTCAAGTTAAATTTTAATGACACATGATATATGCTAGTTTCAAGTATGATTTATGAGATATGAACATGATTTTCAAGCTATATTCTATGAAAGCCTTATGAATGAGTTAACGATGCTTTTTGCAAAGAAGTTTATGAATGATAATTCTATGATGTTTCAAGTAAGTTAATAATAGGGAAACTTAAGTCCCTAAAGATGTTTATGATCAAATACATATAATAAGGAAAGCCGACACTCATATTGCATAAGTTATATGATAGATGAGCTAATCCTATGATTTTACTATGATGGTGCTGGATGACCTATTCTTATGATATTTTATAAAGATGTATTGATATTTATTATTATCTTTCCCTATGATGTTATGATCAAGTTCTATGAATTTTGTTGAGATAATGACTAAGCAACGAGAGGACTTTTAGGTGGGCCTTGGTTCGATAACTCAGTTAGTTACCCAAGGAAATCCTAGTAGCAACTTTTAGTCCCAAACTATGTTGTCCGCGTAGGTTTACATATGCTAATATGGTGAAGCTAGTGAATCCACATAGAAAAGTTAAATAGCTACTTAATGGAGTATGACATGGCAAGGTAGCCTCCCCTGTCTTGATGCAGGAGTCATCGGATTCCATGTATTAGCTCGCATGGTCTTATATGTTGAGTTTAGGTCCTATCCCATACAGTTTCAGTTGAGTTATGGGTTCTTATGATGGTTATAAGATTTTGATGCATTGACCAATGAGATAGATGTTCTAATGTTTTCATGACTTTATTCATGTTTTAAAGATATTGGTCTTGCATCCATGATTTATATTGCCTATGTCCTATGTTTATTGTTCATGCATATTCTCACATACTTAGTGCATTTTATATATTAACGCATACTTTTGCCTATATTGTATCAGAATGTAGGGTCCGACGATCACGCTCATCCTCCTCCCACTCGTGGTTAGAGTTTGCTATTATCTTATTATTGGTGAGTCCTCACAGTTTGAGGACATGACACTTATTTCATATTTGACACTTGTACTTTATTACTCTTATGTTTTCTATTTGGGTGAGCTAGGAGCTTGTCTTATTTCCCCACCGAGTTAGTAGAGACATGTTAGATAGTAAAGAGTCTATGTTGTCATTCTATCTTTTCGAGACTCATGTTCTATTTGAGATTTTGCTTCCTTATCTTGATTTAACTTTATTTATTATTCACCTTATGTATGCTCATGAATGTTATGCTAAGAGGCTTGGTTGTGGGGTCCTTTGAAATTTTAATCGTCGTGGTACGACTAGGCCCTAGACCGGGTCGTGACATCCTCATAATCACTCTCAAGACTTAGAGCAAGGTTTCCGAGGGAGAAAAGATAGAATTTCAAGAGCTTTCATCAAATTCTTATTTTTTCTTCAAAATCATTATTCTTTCAGGTATGTAAGTCTATCACTGTGAGGGATTAAGTTCATCCTCACGCCCTACATCTAAATTTAGATAGAAAGAGTTTAATCCTAAGGTTTTTAATCCAACCTTTTTCTTGAATTTCTAGTTTCTATGATTCCTTATTATTGAATTCAAATCATTATCATTAAACTTATGTTATTATATGATTGTAGTTCTTGAATGTTGTTTATGCTTATTTTTCACATAAATCCTATTTGGGTTGTTGAAGGTTTTACGTTGTTATATATTGTGCATTACTTTCAGTTAAAGTAAAAGTATTTCACAGCTATTAGTAAAAGAAGGAATTTGAGTGCTCCAAGTGCATTATTTAATTTTGAAAAGAGCATGGTTATTTCTAAAAGAAAACAATGCATATCAGTTTTGAAAGAGAAGTTCAGTTGAGTTATATGCAGCTTCCCAGTTTAGTTATGTCACGCCCCGGGAGGGTACCCTAGACGTAGCCGGCATCCGAAGGCCATTTCTGACCTCCGAGCGAACCACCTGGTCCAGTCACTTCTTCATTCAAGCACATTCTCTTAGAAGGAACTCAATTTAAAGAAATATTTTTCATAATATAAGGGCCGAAGGCCAAACATTTACAATCAAAAGAAGACAATAAAAATAGGACTCCCCAAGATGACCGCTCGACCTCCCCACACTCCAGTCTATGAAGACTCTATTCAATTCTAAAAGGTGCCAATGACAAGCCCATGGCTACCAACAATCTAAATAGAAGAAAAGACAACAAAACTGTACAAGAAGGCCCAATATCCTCCGAGAACTAGGAGGACTCACCGACTGGCTGAAAGTGTATGTGGATCTTCAACGGAGCGCCGATTGATGATCTCTAGTACCTGTCTCTGCATCATGAAATGATGCGGGCTAAATGGCGTCAGTACATGGAATGTACGAGTATGTAAAATGGCCGAATACAATGATCATTAAGGAAGAATCAATCAACTCGGGAGATCAACTCAAAAGGAATGACAACTCAATCAAATGTCCTAAGTCTAAACAAGGATATGATTTAGACTGGACCAATCATATACAATTCAACTCAATCTGACTCAGAGTACTATCAAAACCTATTTGGGAGTTTCTCTTAACCGACAACCATCACTTATGAGCCAGTGAAAGTACAACAAACCGACTTTGTTGCCGCGTCCGCTCATACTTTGCCAGGGCATGAACGAATCAACAAATCATGGATCCAATCCAACCAGGTCCTATAATGTCAGGATAAATCTCTCGGGGAAGCATCCGACTTTAACGGTTCTATCCTCTCTATATTTGGCGACGCAGTTATTGGGTTCGAGTATGGACTATACTCTTGCCCAATTCGGTGCTCGATACTCCTCCCAAGACTCAATGCTCATAAGACTCCTTCCAATCAACTCAATCAAATCATATCGACAAGTCTCATTACAACCTTGTCAACTCATCAACTCTATCACAATCAAATCTCAATCATACCTTCAAAAGAGGTTTTAAATACACATATATAACATCATCTAGATATAACCAATCATTACCTCCATCCGTTTGAGAAACATTTGAGGCTCATCACAATTTCAAGACTCTAAATTTGACCTTTCATATTAAGTAACATGTTTAAGAAAATAACATCCTTTATCAAATCTACATAATTTAGAAGATCAATAAAACATATTTAGCAACTCACTTCTTCATCATCTCATACTCACATAAGGGTTCATTTTAGTAACCTCTTAGCTCAACAACATTGACACATAAATAATCAAATAAGATGGGAACAAAACTCATTCAAACATGTATCATACCAAGAAACTCCATTCCCATGAATATCTAACCTCAAAACAAGAATAGGGCACATGGGTGAACTCAACCCATATTTTGGATAGCCTTACATACCTTAGTGAAGACTTGAAGAAAACCTTGTAGTTGGGTCTTCAATAGAGGACTCAAATCTTGATGTTCTTGGACTCCCTTTTTTTTTGTTGGAAATGGAGAAGAAGAGAAGAGAGAGGAGCTAGGGCTTTTAGAGAGAGAGTGGGGGCTGAAGAAATGGTCCCAAAATGTACAAGGCTTGTGTATATATAATTTGGGACAATTCCCAAATTGCCCTTCCTCCAAATTCTGAAAATTAGGCCAAAACGCCATTGGCGCGATAGTGGCGCGTTGCACCCTTACAGCGCCAAGGACAATTATGCCTAAAACCTGCACAACTTTTAGTAGCGCGTCGCGCCAGGGAACAAACTACTGAGGCATGTTTCTGGCGCGATAGTGGCGCGTCGCGCCCTTACAGCGCCAAGCCCATTGTTCTGAATTCTGGGAATTTGGCCTGAAAAACCCTGCACAACTTTTAGTGGCGTGTTGCGCCAAGGACCAAACTACTGAGGCATGTTTCTGGCGCGATAGTGGCGCATCGCGCCCTTACAGCGACAAGGCCATTTCCCCAGTAGTTGCAACCCAGGCCAAAAAATGAAATTCCTATCGTGCTAGTTCATCTTCGGATCGTCATATCTTTTGACTCCGAACTCCAAAATTTACGTTCTTGGTGGCGTTGGAAAGAAGAATCGACGACCTTCAATTTGATAGGTCCCCAGATTGACGTCTTTCAAAAGATAGGGTCGTTAAAAGTCGACCCTTACATGAACTCATCCTAAACTTAGCCACGACGGATCTTTTGGACTTAGCTCGGTCCTAGGGGTCCTCAATGACCCCATATCACCTCCAACGCTCTTAAATTCCTCAAAGAATCATCTTAACTCAAACACATACTTCGAAATAAATACGATGGGCCCCACACATGTACAAAGAAGGCCCAAATCTTAGGGAAAATTTTGAGGGGTGTTACATTATCTCCCCCTTGGGATCATTCGTCCTCGAATGACGAGCAACTAAGAATGGACTCGGGGTATAAATCACAATCAAAACTCAGTCATTCAATCAATCAAATTCTCAATCAAATATCAATTAAAACTCAAAATGGTACAAATGAATTCGATTCAAGGAAATGGTCATTACCTTCAATATTCTCCTCGGTAGGCACAAATAGATGTGGGTATTTAGACTTCATGGCTTCCTCCGCTTCCCATGTGGCTTCCTCAACAAGTTGATTCCTCTACAGAACTTTGACCGAGGCGATTTCTTTGTTCCTCAATTTGCGAATTTAGCGATCAAGAATTTAGACTGGGACCTCTTCATAAGACAAGCTATCCTTAATTCCAACGCTGTCAATGGGGACTACCAACGAGGGATCGCCTAAGCACTTTTTCAACATCGAAACGTGGAATACCGGATGAATAGAGGCTAGCTCCGACGGCAACTCCAACTCATAAGCAACACTCCCAATCCGTCTCAAGATCTGGTAAGGACCAATATATCGAGGACTAAGCTTCCCCTTCTTTCCAAACCTCATGACACCCTTCATGGGTGACACTTTCAAATACACCCAATCACCCACCTCAAACTCTATGTCTCTCCTTCTCACATCGGTGTAAGATTTTTGGCAGCTTTGGGCTATCTTTAGCCTATCTTGGATAACTCTCACCTTCTCCATGGCTTGGTGAACAAGGTCAGGCCCAATCAACTCGGCTTCACCAACTTCAAACCACCCAATGGGAGATCTACACCTCCTCTCATACAAAGCTTCATAAGGAGCCATTTGAATGCTTGCATGATAGCTATTGTTGTATGCAAATTCTATGAGAGGTAAGTGATCATCCCAATTTCCCTTGAAGTCAAGCACACATGCCCTCAACATATCTTCCAATGTCTGGATGGTGCGCTCTGCTTGGCCATCTATCTGGGGATGGAAGGCTGTACTCAAGTTCACCCTCGAACCTAATCCCTTCTGAAAGGATTTCCAAAATTGGGAAGTGAATTGAGCTCCTCTGTCTGAGATAATAGACAAGGGAACCCCATGCAATCTGACGATCTCCTGGATGTACAACTTTGCATAATCTTCTGCGGTATCAGTAGTCTTAACCGCCAAGAAGTGAGCTGATTTCGTCATTCTATCCACAATCACCCAAATGGAATCATGTTGCTTTCGGGACTTCGGCAAGCCTGTAATAAAGTCCATGTTGATCATCTCCCACTTCCATTCTGGAATTTCTATGTTTTGGGCTAGACCACATGGCCTTTGATGCTCAACCTTCACCTGTTGGCAATTCGGGCACTTGGAAATAAATTCTGCAATATCCTTCTTCATCCCACTCCACCAATAGATTTCCTTCAAGTCATGATACATTTTCGTGGAGCCTGGATGAATGGAGTACCTAGAACTATGCGCTTCGGCCATAATCCTCTCTCGAACATCATCGACATCCGGCACACATAATCTATTTTGGTACCTCAACACACCATCTCCCCCTTTGGTGAAAACCATTACCTCTTGTTTGTGAATAATTCTCTTCAATTGGAGAAGGATGGGATCTTGGTCTTGCTTCTCCTTTACCTCTGCCACAAGTGAGGACGTAGACCCATCCTGAATAGTAACTCCGCCTTCATTGTTCTCTTCCAGATAAACTCCCAATCGGGCTAATCTATGTACCTCTTTCGCCAATTCTCTCCTTCCTTCCTCCACGTGGGCAGTGCTACCCATAGACAACCTGCTAAGAGCATCAGCAACAACATTAGCTTTACCTGGGTGGTAGAGGATGCTCATATCATAATCCTTGAGTAGCTCAAGCCATCTCCTTTGCCTCAGGTTGAGTTCCCTCTGGCTAAAGACATATTGCAAACTCTTGTGATCGGTGAATACATCGATATGCACTCCATACAGGTAGTGGCGCCAGATTTTAAGCGCAAACACCACAGCCGCCAGCTCAAGGTCATGAGTTGGGTAATTTCTCTCGTGAACCTTAAGTTGTCTTGAAGCATAGGCTATCACCTTCACCCTTTGCATCAACACACAACCCAAACCAATTTTGGATGCATCACAATAGATCACAAAACCCTCTGTACCATCGGGCAAGGTTAGAACAGGGGCAGTGGTTAGATTAGTCTTCAATTTTTGGAAACTCTCCTCACAAGCCTCGGACCATTGGAACTTAGCCTTCTTTTGAGTCAGCTTAGTCAATGGTGATGATATGGAGGAGAATCCCTCTACGAACCTTCGATAATAGCCAGACAAACCCAAGAAGCTCCTTATCTCTGTCGGGGATGTGGGTCTGGGCCAACTCTTCACTGCCTCAATTTTCTGAGCATCAACCTGAATACCATCTCTAGATATAATGTGGCCTCGGAAGGCCACTGATGCAACCAAAATTCACATTTGGAGAACTTTGCATACAATACCTGGTCTCTCAAAGTTTGCAAGACGACTCTAAGATAATGGGCATGCTCCTCCTCATTCTTGGAGTAAACCAGTATATCATCTATGAACACAATCACAAATTTATCAAGATATGGCTCGAATACTTGGTTCATGAGATCCATAAAAGCGGCGGGGGCATTAGTCAACCCAAAGGACATGACCAAGAATTCAAAGTGGCCATAACGAGTCCGGAAAGCAGTCTTCGGAATATCGCATTCTCTCACCTTCAACTGGTGGTAACCGGATCTCAAGTCTATCTTTGAGAAGCACGTGGCACCCTGAAGCTGATCAAATAAATCGTCTATTCTGGGGAGAGGGTATTTGTTCTTTATGGTGACCTTATTCAGCTGCCTGTAGTCAATACACATTCTAAGGGACCCATCTTTTTTTCGAACAAATAGGACCGGAGCTCCCCATGGTGAGACACTCGGCCTAATAAATCCCTTATCTAATAAGTCTTTCAACTGCTCCTTCAACTCTCTCAACTCGGCTGGGGCCATTCGAATTGAGATAGGCTGGGTATCAGGAAGAACATCAATCCCAAAGTCAATCTCCCTATCAGGAGGGACTCCAGGTAGATCTTCAGGAAAGACATCTGGAAACTCATTGGCAATCGGAACCGACTCAAGGGATGGAGACTCAATATTGTCACCTTTCACTCGGACAATGTGATAAACACACCCTTTTGAGATTAGCTTCCTGGCCCTAAAGTATGAAATAAACTTACCCTTAGGCGCAATCGGACTACCCTTCCACTCTATGATAGCCTCATTCGGGAATTTGAACGTGACAATCTGAGTTCTACAATCAATAGAGGCATAACAGACATAAAGCCAGTCCATGCCAAGGATCACATCAAAGTCAACCATGTCCAACTCAACTAGGTCAGCCAAGGTATCCCTGTGATAAATGGACACAGTGCAATCTCTATAGACTCTCTCAGCTAAGACAGAATCACCGACAGGAGTGGCCACACTAAAAGGCTCAAGAAGACGTTCAGGAATTTTATCGAATTTACTAGCCACATAAGGAGTCACAAAAGATAAGGTGGCACCTGGATCCATCAATACATAACACTCAAAAGAAGAGACTCGAATCATACCTGTCACGACGTTTGGAGAGTTCTCCTGATCTTGGCGACTACCCATGGCATATAGGCGGTTTGTACCTCCACTCGTACCTGAAGTAGTGCCCCTCTGATTACTCCTAGCCGGTAGTGCGGTGGTAGAGAACTGGGCTCTGTTCCCCCATGCTGGGCACTCTTTCTAAAAATGGTCTATTTGGCTGCATTTATAACAACCCATCCTTCCCACTCTGCACTCTCCCAAGTGAAACATACCATACTTGACGCATGGTGGCTTCCCTTGCGCACCTTGACCCATGCTAGCTTGGGATTGAGAACCCTGGGGTCTGAAATTCTGGCGGCCTTGTCCCTGCCGATCATACCTATTTTGCGGCATCGGTGCACTGGCGGTAGATGAGGCATAGTTGGAAGGCCTCTTCTGGAAGAAGGACATGTTGCCCTTGCCTTGCCTCTGCTCATTCTCATGGCCCGCTGATTTTGCCTTCTTGCTCAGGTGCTCTTCTCTGTCCTTTCTTTTCTCATCCTCTACCTGTTGAGCATACACCATTAATCTGGAAAGATCCATATCCGAGATCAACAATGCTGTCTTGCACTCCTTCTTCACGTGCCTCTCTAATCCGGAGACGAACTTCCTCATCTTTGACCTCACATCTGGAATCATTTCTGGAGCATACCTGGACAGCTGGATGAACTTTAGTCTATACTCCTTAACCGACATACCCTCCTATTTCAGGTTTACAAATTCCTCCACTTTTGCTTCCCTCAATTCTCGGGGAAAGAAGTGGTCAAGGAAGGCTCCCTCAAACTCATCCCACCTAGCAGGTTCAGAATCCTCACCTCTACTCTGTTCCCATTGGTTATACCAAATGTTTGCCACATCTTTGAGTTGATAAGACACCAACTCGACCCCTTGATTTCCGTAGCATGCATAGCTTTCAGAATCTTCCACATCTCATCGATAAAGTTTTGGGGGTCTTCATCGACCTTAGAACCAGTGAATGCTGGTGGATTCATCCTCAGAAAGTCTCTAATTCTAGTGGCAGCAGATGGCTCCTGGGAACTAGAGCTGAGAGTCGACGAACTCTGATTACCACTTTGGGCAGCCATTAGTTGCGTGAGCATTGCAATTGCCCCTCGAAATTCAGCCTCTGATGTGGGTACAGGTGGAGTAGATGGCACTTGAGGTGCCTCTGACTATCTCGCAGGTTGGCCTCTAGCCCTTGCCGGGCGTGCCTCGGACTGTGGCATCCCTGCATTATCAACATTCCTCTGGCTAGCGGTACGTTTAGGAGGCATTATCTGTAATATATAAACGCACGAATTAGAAGGGAAGTTTCTTAGAGTTTAACTCCATCGCACGAATTCAGAGTATGAAAGAAGTGAAACAATTTTCTAATGTCCTATAGCCTCCTGCTTATAAGTGTGGTGCACAACACACCCATAAGCAAGACTCTACTAGACACGGCTTCATAGACTCCCTAGGACACTTGAACTCTATGCTCTGATACTATGTTTGTCACATCCCGGGAGGGTACCCTAGACGTAACCGGCATCCGAAGGCCATTTCTGACCTCCGAGCGAACCACCTGGTCCAGTCAGTTCTTCATTCAAGCACATTCTCTTAGTAGGAACTCAATTTAAAGAAATACTTTTCATAATATAAGGGCCGAAGGCCAAACATTTACAATCAAAAGAAGACAATAAAAATAGGACTCCCCAAGATGACCGCTCGACCTCTCCACACTCCAGTCTATGAAGCCTCTATTCAAGTCTAAAAGGTGCCAATGACAAGCCCATGGCTACCAACAATCTAAATAGAAGAAAGGACAACAAAACTGTACAAGAAGGCCCAATATCCTCCGGGAACTAGGAGGACTCACCGACTGGCTGGAAGTGTATGTGGATCTTCAATGGGGCGCCGATTGATGATCTCTAGTACCTGTCTCTGCATCATGAAACGATGCAGGCCAAATGGCGTCAGTACATGGAATGTACGAGTATGTAAAATGGCCGAATACAATGATCATCAAGGAAGAATCAATCAACTCGGGAGCTCAACTCAAAAGGAATGACAACTCAATCAAATGTCCTAAGTCTAAACAAGGATATGATTTAGACTGGACCAATCATATACAATTCAACTCAATCTGACTTAGAGTACTATCAAAACCTATTTGGGAGTTTCTCTTAACCGACAACCATCACTTATGAGCCAGTGAAAATACAGCAAACCGATGTTGTTGCCGCATCCGTTCATACTTTGCCAGGGCATGAACGAATCAACAAATCATGGATCCAATCCAACCAGGTCCTATAATGTCAAGACAAATCTCTCGGGGAAGCATCTGACTTTAACGGTTCCATCCCCCCTACGTTTGGCGACGCAGTTATTGGGTTTGAGTATGGACTATACTCTTGCCCAATTTGGTGCTCGATACTCCTCCCAAGACTCAATGCTCATAAGACTCCTTCCAATCAACTCAATCAAATCATATCGACAAGTCTCATTACAACCTTGTCAACTCATCAACTCTATTACAATCAAATCTCAATCATACCTTCAAAAGAGGTTTTAAATACACATATATAACATCATCTAGATATAACCAATCATTACCTCCATCCGTTTGAGAAACATTTGAGGCTCATCACAATTTCAAGACTCTAAATTTGACCTTTCATATTAAGCAACATGTTTAAGAAAATAACATCCTTTATCAAATCTACATAATTTAGAAGATCAATAAAACATATTTAGCAACTCACTTCTTCATCATCTCATACTCACATAAGGGCTCATTTTAGTAACCTCTTAGCTCAACAACATTGACACATAAATAATCAAATAAGATGGGAACAAAACTCATTCAAACATGTATCATACCAAGAAACTCCATTCCCATGAATATCTAACCTCAAAACAAGAATAGGGCACATGGGTGAACTCAACCCATGTTTTGGATAGCCGTACATACCTTAGTGAAGACTTGAAAAAAACCTTGTAGTTGGGTCTTCAATGGAGGACTCCAATCTTGAAGTTCTTGGACTCCCTTTTTTTTTGTTGGAAATGGAGAAGAAGAGAAGAGAGAGGAGCTAGGGCTTTTAGAGAGAGAGTGGGGGCTGAAGAAATGGTCCCAAAATGTACAAGGCTTGTGTATATATAATTTGGGATAATTCCCAAATTGCCCTTCCTCCAAATTCTGAAAATTAGGCCAAAACGCCATTGGCGCGATAGTGGCGCGTTGCGCCCTTACAGCGCCAAGGCCAATTACGCCTAAAACCTGCACAACTTTTAGTGGCGCGTCGCGCCAGGGACCAAACTACTGAGGCATGTTTCTGGCGCGATAGTGGCGCGTCGCGCCCTTACAGCACCAAGCCCATTGTTCTGAATTCTGGGAATTTGGCCCGAAAAACCCTGCACAACTTTTAGTGGCGCATCGCGCCAAGGACCAAACTACGGAGGCATGTTTCTGGCGCGATAGTGGCGCGTTGCGCCCTTACAGCGACAAGGCCATTTCCCTAGTAGTTGCAACCCAGGCCAAAAAATGAAATTCTTGTCGTGCTAGTTTATCTTCGGATCGTCATATCTTTTGACTCCAAACTCCAAAATTTACGTTCTTGGTGGCGTTGGAAAGAAGACTCGACGACCTTCAATTTGATAGGTCGTGGTCCACCCAGATTGACGTCTTTCAAAAGATAGGGTCATTAAAAGTCGACCCTTACATGAACTCGTCCTAAACTTAGCCACAACGGATCTTTTGGACTTAGCTCGGTCCTAGGGGTCCTCAATGACCCCATATCACCTCCAACGCTCTTAAATTCCTCAGGGACTCATCTTAACTCAAACACATACTTCAAAATAAATACGATGGGCCCCACACGTGCACAAAGAAGGCCCGAATCTTAGGGAAAATTTTGAGGGGTGTTACAAGTTATTCGTTTCATTAAGCTTTATTACATTCCATACATTTCATGTACTAACGTTATTCGACGTTGCATTTTCCATGATGTAGATACAGGTGTCCAGGATCATCAACAGGCGTTCTATTGAGATCACTCATCCATCCGCTTTGGTGAGACTTTCTTGCTTCCGAGGGGCTCTTTTCATTTATTATTTTCATTTCAGTATTAGTAGACATTAGCATTTTGAGGTAGTCGGAGGTCTTGTTCCGACACTGACCATCAGTTTAGTAGAGGCTTCACGGACACCATTGGAGAGTCAGTTTAACATTTACTTTTAGATGTTTTGAAAATACTTTCAGTATTTATATGGATTATTTTCAAACAATTGTTTTAAATTTTCTCTAGATGATATACATGCTCATCTATTTAAGCTTTCGCAATTCATATTAAGTTATATGTTCTATAACTAGCCATACCAAGGATTCGCTTGGGACCATCAATGGTTTGTGAGTGTAGGTCACGCCTATGGTGTAGACTCGGAGTGTGACAATACAAATGATAACTTTTCAAAGATACAAATACAAATGTTCACTTTCAATTATACATATCATTGTCAGTGATACTAATATAAATGTTGAGTTTCAAAATGCAAATACAATTACTCAAAATACAAGATTGAAGGTAGCGATGCACCTTTGAAATTACACAACGAGATGGGTGTCAAGGCACTAATATATCATATGTGTGTTTGTTCATATAATTAAATACATATCATTGTCAATGATACAAATAAAAATGGTAACGTTCAATAATACAATTACAAAATGTATCTTTTAGTGATTCAAATGCTTATTAGTGATACAAATACAATTGCTAACTTTCAAAATGCTTGAAACGGTTTCAATGATAACTTTTCAAAATACGAATGGTAACTTCTTAAAGATATAAATACAAATACTAACTTTCAATTATACATATCCTTGTCAGTGATATAAATAAAAATACAATCACCCCTAAAAAGAATGAATACAAACACACATGGTATCAGATGAATACAAATACGACATTGAAATGATTATAATGATAACTTTTTATAATACAAATGATAACTTTTCAAAAATACAAATACAAATGCTAACTTTCAATAATACCATATCCTTGTGTGATACAAATATAAATATTGACTTTCAAAATATAAATACAATCACACTTGTAAAGATGAATGCAAACACATGGTATCAGATGAATACAGATACAATATTGAAGTGGTTACAAAGATAACTTTTCAAAATACAAATGATAACATTCAAAGATATAAATACAAATGCTTACTTTCAATGATACATATCATTGTCAGTAATACAAATACAAATGTTGACTTTCAAAATACAAGTAAAATTATACAGAATATTAATCTTTTTCAAGTTGTTGCATTGGGATCATTATGTTGATGGTTCGGCTCTCTGCTTGCATCTGAACAACACGGCTTGCATTTTCACCATCGCCTGAGCGATATACAGGGCAAAAGATGATTGATCACCAAAAAATTGAACATTAGATAGTATACTTCGTGTTAACCTCTTCAATGGAGACGTGTCTATCATGAGAGCATAACTCTTTGAAGGTCCTTTTGGTTAAGCCTGACTGAAATTGTAGAATTGTTTGAAAGTAAATGACACAAATACAAAAGGTGAGATTATCTCATAGAATACAAATTCAAAATTACTAAATGAAATTTACCTGATTTTGAGGGGTTCTAATTTTGGGTGAGAATTACCTTGAATCTGTTATTAACGAAAACTGAATATCAAAATATTAAAAATGTAATGAACCCGAACCAAAATATCGAAGAATCAAAATTGAAATATCAAATTAATCAGGTTCAATCCGATTTTTTGATATTTATGCCCACCCCTATCAAAAATGCACTTTACAACTTGAACTTGTTAAAACCTACTATTGATCCACCACTTTAAATACCCTAATTAACTGATGACTCTTCGAGTGTCCTAGACGGTATTTATTTATGGAAAATCACCCATCGTTCTCGATTAGAACATTTTTGGTAAATCATATGATTATTCCTTTCAGTCCACCTACTTTGTAAAGTCGTATCAATAGCGATAGTAAAAACTCATCGATTCTTCGAAATTGAATTCAGTGTCGATTTCCATCATACTAAATAAGTGAAACATCTTGTAGCTCCTTTAGTAATCGACCTTCACACTTATTAACCGCGAGATCTATTCTCATTAGCCACAATTGCTCTACTCCAATAGTCTCACTCTATGAAAGCTCACTAGATCCACCACTTTTCTACCACCACAACCATTAAAAGAATTGTACCTAGATGCGCATGACACATTTTTGAACGTTGAGTAACTGCAATGCATAACACAAATTAATCCGTCTTTGGCCCAAAATACTTGTCTTTATCTCAATCAAACCTATAAACATAACCCTTGCTAAAGAATTATTGCTATCGACCGCATCAAAATCTGTGCAAACCATCCAATAAAGTCTAATATTACCATCCGGACCTAATTAACAGAGTAGTTAGAATTCAAATCTGAGCTCATTAACCTAAAATGTTGACTTTGGGCAAACTTCTCAACTTTCAAAATTGAAATCATCCTCTAAACACATTCAATCACCTTAAAATCATGTTTCGCATTCTTGCAAGTCATAAACAACATAATGAAGCTACATAAATGTTTCTCACAAATTAAAGCTTGACTTTCTGTATGAAGTTGATGTTTACTTCGCGAATTATTTTACAAGTGATGTCAGCTTACGGTCGTTCGGGTAATCAAATATTAGGCAAGGTGTTTAACTGAAAAGTATAATAAAGTTCACCTTAATAAATCCCATTAATATGTGGTGTGTATTTTAACTAATAAATTTAGAACCCTATAGCCCACATCAATTAAAAAAGCAACAAGGTTTCTCACAAAATTAAAGGGGCTCCACTGTGCAACCCAGTGTAATTAGGTCTGTAAGAGAAATTCACAAGTTGATTCGAACACCATGAAACGATTGAAGAACTGAGATTTTCTTCATCCATGTTATTTGGAATTTCACAACGAATTGAGTACGAAGAACTTAGGAGCACATGGGCATCCCTTGAGAAATAGCTGTTTAAGCATCTGCTTAGGGATTAAGGAGAATACTAGCTAAGCTTCTTCCTTAAACTGCACATTAAAACATCACATGTACGGACCTCGAGACATGTTATTGGCTTTCTTTGTGTCCACTCTATATACATTATAACGCTTAAATTAATCATATTACATACCCAACTCCAGCATTAATTATCATCATCAAATGTACTTACTGATCAATTCTTGTTTTGCGCTAATGAAATGTCGTAATTTGAATCTTAACTGAAATGTTATGACGCAAATTGTCACGTTAAGCAACTCAACAAGGTCAACCTACATTAATTCATAATTGTGACATTAATTAAAACTGATGAATTCAGCGTAAAACCAGAGAATAGCATTAGCCACTCTCTATTTAAATATTGAGTGCATTTTTAGTGATCCACAAAACAAGGATCTCAAAATGAAGAAAGGACTTCAGTACTCCACTATTTTGAATATGAAATGAAGTTTGATTTGATTACTCATGATTTGTGGTTTCATTTTCTTAGAACTCTGAATTTTCCACCCAAAATATTTCAGAAGACAACTGTCCTTTGACATTGCACTTCTCTTCCAGTTTCTCTCTAGCTACTAGTATAAAAAGTCACTAACTCTATCGACAAGTTAAATGTTTTTAGTTTCCTAGTTCCTCTCGTTACCTTAATAAAAACAACACAATGTCAACTTATAAGTTCAATTTTTTACTCCTTATACTCTGTTCTCTTTCTCTGTTCCTAAATCAATCCTTGTCCAATACTGATGATCAAGAAACAAGTGATCATGACATAAATTGGTGGTGTAGTAAAACTCCTCATCCTGATCCATGTAATCACTTCATGTCATCCGGTGATGTCAAACCCAAAAATAAATCCGAGTTTCGAACCATGACGGTCCAAGTGGCCATGGATCATGTCATTCAGGTGCAGAGTCATGCAAAGAATGTAAGCCAAAATTGCAGGGGAAAACGCAAGAAGTTAGTGTGGATGGATTGTGAAAAGCTCATGGATGATACTATCCTCCAATTGAACCGTAGTCTCGATGGCATCAAGTCGAATTCAAGTTCTTGTTCTGATTTTGATGCACAAACTTGGCTAAGCGCCTCGTTGACAAACATCGAGACCTGTCTATCAGGATCGAATGATCTCAATGTTTCCAACATCCTCCAGCCGAATTTATCCACTAACGTTTCTCAGTTGATTAGTAATTGTTTAGCTGTGAACGGGGAGTTCATGGACGCGGAAAATACAACACAAGTTGGTGGATTTCCCAATTGGCTTACGACTAGTGAAAGAAAGTTGTTGCAAACCTCGTCGATAGACTTGATGGCTACGAAGGCCAATTATGTGGTGGCTAAAGATAAATCGGGTGGTTTTCGGTCAATTCAGGCTGCAATAAATTATGCAGCGTCGAGGAGAGTTGGAAATCAGAGAATCGTTATATATATCAAAAGGGGTGTTTATAAGGAGAATATTTTGGTAGGTCCTACAATGGATAAGATCATGTTAGTTGGTGATGGCTTGAAATACACTATAATCACAGGAAGCCGCAGTGTTGCTGCTGGTTTCACAACTTACAGTACTGCAACTGTTGGTAATTACTCTCGAGCTCCCTCCCGCTCTGTTTCGTTTTCAGTTTTGTGTTTTCTATCCTTGTATATATTTACGGTTTCATCTTTCATGCATTGAAATTGATTAATGCATAGTTGCAATTGCATCATGCAAGGGACTAATTGAAAAGCTAGCATCTACTAAGGCTAGAACTTATCTACTTCTAGTTCATTGGCATAAAGTAAAACTACAAAAAAAAGGAGGAGGAAGTCCATTTAGAATGGCTTAGAATAAGACGAATCAATGATCTAGAATGACTTCAGTGACTAATCAATGAGTGAACAAAATTTTGAGAAATGTCTAGGGATTGTGCTCTACTTCCTTTTTGCGGATAAAGATATGTTATTAATTGTATATATTAGCTATAATATTCATAGTACATTGACTATGACTCTATGAGACTAATCTACCATACTTAGTCCCATTTGTACCTAATGCATATTGCTTCATTGCATAATAAGGTGGAGAATCATAATACATAATTCCATCAAAAAGGCTGAGCTATATGCTTATGAAGATGTAGATTTGTAAATTTTGTTATCTCTCTCTACTTGGTTAAAGTTTGACGTTCAAAACAGACTCTAGGGAAGATTAGACAGAATGTGAGTTAACTGTTAAGTAGTCTAAATTGACATATCTTTTCCTAATATCGGAGTGAACCACCTCCCTAATATTGTCATCGGCAGAATCGTGACCTACTTATTATTAAAATATTACTAATTGTCTAAAGATTAAAGTACAAAACAAAAAAATTAAGCTAATTAAAGGTCAAATGCTAGTTTAGCGGGTCATTTTGTTGCATTCAATAATTTTCACGTGCGATCATTCTTCTTTAGGGCTTGTTCGCGAGGGAACAATTTGATTTCAAACTACTAAAAATACCGTATAACTTTTCATGTTAGATTTTGATTTATAAAAAAAAAAAAAAAGCTAAATGTCAATGCTATTTTGGGGGATCATTTTGTTGCATTAAATTCCTTTCACGTGCAACAATTCCTAGGCTTGTTCTCAAGGGGAACAATCTGCATTTTCAAACTCCTAAAATATACTGTAATTTATCATGTCAGATCTTAGTTTTTCGAATGCAAAAAAAGGAATCCTTCTGACATACGAACATGTTGTCTGAGATTCAGAAACGGGGTTGGCAAATTTGCAACTAAAATAATAAGCATATGGTACTTGATAAAGTTTTTATATTAGAAAATTTATGATAGTACTTTTCGCTAAAAAGATCAAATAGTATAAAAACATTACCTTTTCTATTCTAACCACAGAATTAATTACGAATCCAATTCCTCTATTAACAGTGTAACTTCTTATATATAACATCGAGTTGGTTACACTCTTTTACAAGTTAATAATTTAAAATGACGATGTTTTAATTTAGGGGTGGATGGGATTGGATTCATTGCTCGAGGCATCACATTCCGAAACACGGCAGGGCCACAAAACGGCCAAGCAGTAGCTCTACGATCAGCATCCGATCTATCAGTGTTCTACGGTTGTGGTTTTGAAGGCTACCAAGACACTCTCTTTGTCCAATCTCAACGACAATTCTACAAATCATGTTATATTTACGGCACCATAGATTTCATCTTTGGCAACGCCGCAGTTGTTTTCCAAAATTGCATGATTTACGTCCGTAAACCTTTATGGGGACAAGTTAACGTGATCACAGCACAAGGAAGAAATGATCCTTTTCAAAACACAGCAATTTCAATTCACAACTCTAGGATTATGGCAGCTTCCGATCTTCTTCCAGTAATTGGATCGTTTCAAACATATTTAGGACGCCCGTGGCAACAATATTCGAGAACGGTTATTATGAAGACTTATTTAGACACTTTGGTGAATCGAGCAGGCTGGTTGACTTGGTTAGATTCTAATTTTGCTTTGAGTACATTGTACTATGCGGAATATGGTAATATTGGACCAGCGGCTTCGACAAGGTATAGGGTGAAGTGGCCTGGTTATCATGTCATAAAGAATGGGAATGTTGCTTCTAAGTATACTGTTGCAAGCCTTATAGCTGGCCGGGCGTGGTTGCCTTCTACTGGTGTGCCATTCACTGCGGGGTTGTGAAGAACAAGTGTTATTATTATTACACTCTTTTATTTGGGTTGTTATTTTTCTTCTTATTTTTTCACTGATTCTTCTTTTTAGACGTGTCATGCCATTATGACACAAATGGATTTATGGATACTATTATCGATTTCCTCTCAGCTATTCTTGTCTGCGTTATTGTAGATCAATGTTCATTTTTTGACTCTTTTTCAAAAATTGTCATTACAAGAAAATTTTAAATTCCATAGATGAACCTTCATTACAGTATCATTTAAGTTTGTGAAATTTGAAACTCTATAATATTGGACACACATGTGAAGATACACTTTCGAAGATTGATAAACTATAAAAATTATCTCCGTACACATTATCGTCACCCTCTCTAATGGTTTCTTTGTTCTCTTCCTGTCTCATGGGGATGCCGGACGGCATGCCGCCGATGCCTATACCTGAGAAACAGATCCCCCTCCCTGTAACAAGTATTCCTGAAGAAATCAAAATCCCTAGATTGAATTTCGCCAATGCTGTTCAAATCTGGCCGAATCAAAATCTACATCCGAAGCTCAATCGACATGGAAACCCAGAGGTCAAAGCTAGATACTCCACCCATAATGTTATGCCTGCAGTTATCTTCAAGGCGAGTGACTACTATGGTGTGATGGTCGAAGAATGTCGGCTCACCCTTATTGGAAAATTCTTAAGAACTCGGCCTTAAATTGAAAAAATCAGATCTAAATTTGCGAAAAAGGTTTCAGTAAAAGATATGTTAAAAGTAGGTGTTTATGATTTTCGGATTGTGTTTATAGATTTCAACAATGAAGAGGATTTCAATAATGTGTGGATAGAAGATCTATAAAAATTGAAGGGCAAGTGATGTGGATTGAGAAATGATCTCCGAATTTTAAGACGGATGAGGATTCTCCCATTGTTCTTGTGTGGGTATTACTACCAGGACTACCTTTTCATTGTCTTACATGGAACTACATCAAACAAATCTAAGACCGATAGCTACTCCACTTTCTACGGATGCCGCTACAGATTGCAGAACTAGGCCTAGTATGGCCAAGGTTAGGATCGAAGTCGATTTAATTAAGCCTAGAATTAACTCTGTTTATGTTGGGTTGGAGAATGAATCTAGTCCTTTGAAAGGTTACACCAAGAAGTTCGATTATGAAAACACGCCAAAATATTGTAGGCATTGCAAAAAATTTGGTCATTCTATTATTCAATGCAGGAATGCTGGAAAAAAAAAAGCACCGAGGCAAAAGAAAAATAGGAAGCTGAAGTTCAGACAATACAAGAGAAAAAAGAAACACGCAATGACAATATTTTGGAGCAGATTAACAACCAAGAGGTTGTTGAAAACAGTAAATCAGAGGAGCGACAAGCAGAGGAACGAAATGGTGATGTTGAAAGGAAAAATGAAGAGATAAAAGGTTAGACTGAAGATATCCTTACAGTTAATCAAAGGATCAAAACAACTAAGAAAAAGAAAAGAGTAAGGAAAAAGCTTCCAATGAAGAAAAATAAGGTTTTTTTCAAAAAACATAATGGGAGGAAGAATTATATTATTATAAAAAAGAACAAAAACGATGATGATGGCATGGTAGAGAATGGTAATAAATTAAATCCTAAGGAGATAGTTAGAGGGGATGAACAACATATGAGACATGATACGATAACAATGATCAAGAGAAAAGTGTTGAAGAAACCAGTCAGAAGGATGCACTGAATCTATCATCCAAAATTGACAGTCATGAAGTTGATAAAAACAACCTCGAACAACTAAACAATAGCAACATGGAGCAAGGAAATACACTACTAAAAAATGATTAAAAAACGACGGAAAGAAAAGCGACGGAATGCGTCGATGGTAAAAAGCGACGGACAAAGGGACACCGTCCGTCGATTATATTTTTTATTTTAATAAAGCGAAGGACAGTGATTCTATGCCCGTCGCTTTTTTTGACGGATTTTTGCGTCAACAATATTTTTAATTAATAATTAATTATTTAATATAAACGGCGACGCCATCCATCGCTTCCAATAAAAATAATTATTTTTAATTTAAAATAAGCGACGGAGTCCTTCGCTTATTTTTAATTTTAATTTATAATATTTTTTTATAAAGTTTTATTTTATTATTTATAATTTTTTATTGTTTTTTAAAAATAGCGAATGACGGCGTCGCTTTTTTGGTCAAAAATTTTTAAATGGAGCGAAGGACTTTGCGACGCTGTCCGTCGCCCCCTACTAAATATCAGTCACAGCTTCTCCTATTTTTTTATTTTGTATACTCTCTTAACTCTCTCTCTCTCTCTCATCGATCCCCTCCCCTAAACCCCGACCCCGACGCCCACCTCCACCTCCGCCACAGCTCGTTGGCGTTTCTATCGTCGTCGTCCTTCCCTCTCTCTCAAGTACTCCGTCCGACCCTCTCTCTCTTCTCTTTTTCTCTCCTTGTTAAACTTAGATAGAGTTTTATTTTTTTGTAAATTGAGAAAAATTTGAATTGTTAGTTAATTTATTTCATTTATATTGTTGAATATATGTTGTTAACATAGTTAATTTGTAACATTGATTGTGAATTAGTGAACAAAAAGTTATAGTTTTGATTTTAGGGTTTTACTTTGAATTGGGGTATTTTGAATTAGTTTGTGATTTGGATTTTTTTGAGTTGGAATTGAAGTGTTTTTGAAGTTATAAAGTTACTAGCGTTGCTAGTTTGTACATTTAATTGTGAATTAGTGAATGAAGATTTTTGGGTTTTAGTTGAATTTGGTTTTTTGAATTAGATTGTAAATTTGGGTATTTTTTTTATTTGAATTGAAGTGTTGTTGAAGTTAAACGTTAGATTTAAGAAGTAATTATAGAAGTTAATTAGAAGTTAGAAGCTTAGAACTTATTTATAGCTTCTAGTTACAACTTAGAACTTAATCATAACTTGTATTGAATTTAAAACTTTGAACTTGAACTTTAGGCCGGATTTTTTAAGTTGAACTTAGAATTTTTTTGGTGTAGCATTTACTTATTTGAACTTAGGTTGTGAACTTTAGAAATTGTGAATTATTTATATTTTTCATGAAGTTATTAACTTTGGTTTCTTGAATTGTGGTTTTTAAGAATTAATTAAGCTTAAACTTTAGAAATGTTGAATTATTGTAGGATATATGAACTTTAAATTGTGAACTTTCAACTTAAATTTTGAACTTGGAATTTAGGATTTTTTAAGTTGAACATTAGGATTTTTTTAACTTGAACTTAGATTTTAGAACTTGAATTTTAGGATTTTTGAAATGCTTAGGAATTTTTTTGGTTTGTATAAATTCTCAAATTTAGATACTTGAACTTTAATTATACTTGAAATTTGAAAGTTTGTACTTTAACTTAGAAATAAACCAACTTGAACTTTAGAAATGTTGAACTTGAGAATTCTTGAATTTTTTAAGGATATACATGTAAATTTTAAGTTGTGAACTTCGAACTTGAACTTTAGGATTTTTTACTTGAAATTAGATTTTAGAACTTAAACTTTAGAATTTTTTTAATTAAGAGTTAGAAATTATTTTGGTTTGTATAAATTCTCAATTTTAGATACTTAAACTTAGGATACTTGAAATAATTAATTAAGGTTGAATATTTTTGTATTAAATTTTAAGTACAGGGGTAAAATCTAATTAAATATTTCAATATTCGACGCCACCAAGCCACTGCCACCAACCCCTCCATCTCAGCCTAATTGAAAAAAGTCAAGGTATTTTTTCCTCTTAAATTTTTATTATTGTATATATTATATTTTTTTATTCAATGTACAACACTTGCATTTTACTTAGGATTTGTTTGATTTCTTAGGATATGTTTGAATTTTTAGAGTGTACTTTAATGATAAAGTGTTAGTTTAGCATAAGTGACAACATTAATTGATCTTACTGATGACAAAATTGATTTTCTTGCAAGATCAATTTGTGTCCATCCAGTGTTGTCACTTAGGTTTGATTTGGTTTACTTGTTGAAATTAGTTTGTACTTTAATTGTCCAAAAAAATCCAACTTGCACTTTAGAAATGTTGAATTATTGTAGGATAATATATGAACTTTAAGTTGTTAAATTTGAAAGACTTTCAAATATTATGACTTCATTCATTTTGACTGTTTAATTATGTTTATTATGATGTATATTGTGTGTTTTGTTGGTTGGTTAGTTGTGTTGGATTGGATTGTATTGATTATTATTAAATTACATTTTAATTGCAAGTAGGTAGCAGAAACGGTAGGTTTCTGCTATCAAAAATATTACAGAAAAAGTGACGGACAGGGTCCTTTAGTCCATCGCTTTTTTGGAAATTTTCAAAAACATCAAGAAAAAAAGCGACGGACAGGGACCCTATGTTCGTCACTATTCTGAAAATTTTCAAGAAAATCAAGAACAAAAGCGACGGACGGGACCCTTTGTCCGTCACTTTTCTGAAATAGAAATTTAAAAATTTAAAAATAAAATGACGCGATCCGTTGTTTTTATTTAAATTTTTTTAAAAAAATAAATTTAAGGGCGACGCAGTCCGTCGCTTTTTGCGATGTAGTCCGTCGCTTTATTAAAAGAGTCAAGCAAAAAAGCGACGAAAGTGAGTGCGTCGCTTTTCCATCGAGTTTGACCAAAAAAATGACGCAGTCCGTCGTTTTTTTGCGTCATTTTTTTGACAGTTTTTTAGTAGTGATAGTGACAATATTGAGAAAGATAACAGTGATAACAGCAACGAGTAGAGTAACAATGACAGCAATATTGAGAAAGGAAATCAAAAGTCTAGAATAAACAATCAGAACCATCAAGAAGACTATTCTAGTAGCAATCGTGAATATCAAAAAAGCAGCAAGAATAAATAAAATAAAAAAGATACAGAGGCTATTTCCAATGACTTCAGTCTTAGAATAAAAAAATGTGAAGGCATACAACTGATTGTGGACTTGAATTCTGAGATTAACAAATCTTTTGCTGAAATAGAAGGTGCATCTGATGATGAGGTTGCAGATAGTTTGATAGAGTCTCTTCCTCCTAGCCTAGAAACATCAATGATGAAGGTAATATAGAAGAAGATCAAGAAGGTATTGTCGAGACTCATTTGAAAAAGGTAGTTGACAAACAAGGGTTGTCTCCGATCAAATGGGGAAGAAGTCTATATAGAAGAAATGGAAAAAAACTAAGAGAGAAGACTGCTCCCTTTTACAAGGGAAGGAGTCAAAACAAGAATTCTATCCTATTTTTTTTTATGATTAGTGTTATATTCTGGAATATAAGGGGAGTAGTATCCCAAAAAGATATTCACAGATTGAAAAATCTGATCAACATCAATCACTCAAATTTTGTTGCTATTAATGAACCAAAGTCAACAAGAACAAGATAAAAGGGCTACATGAGGTTTTTGGGTTTCACGGAATGTGTTACTATTGATAATAGAAAATGGTGGTGCTTCTGCAGCCATAATCTATAGATGAGTAATATCATTAAGGATGAGCAGCAAATCACTGTCAAGTTCCAACAAAATATAAGTGTTCAAGATATTTTTATCACTGCAGTGTATGCCAAATGTACTTCTGCAGAAAGAATAGATCTATGGGAAAGTCTCACCAATATTAGTGGTATTATTGATGGTCCATGGTGCATTGGAGGTGACTTCAATGTTATTATAGACACTAACAAAAAATTGGGAGGTAGACCACATAGAACTTATAAGAGTTTGGATTTTATCAATTGTATGGATCAATACAGAGTGTTTGACATAGGTTTTACTGGACCTAAGTTCACTTGGTGTAACAATCGGGAACCTAAGTTTAGAATTTGGAAAAGATTGAATAGAATCTTTATCAATGATCTTTGGGAACAAAATTATCAAAGCAATATGGTTAGACACTTGGTCAGAACAGGGTATGATCATAGACCTCTTTTACTGAAGTGTCATAATAATCAAGACATGGTCATTAGGTAATTCATATTTTTGAACTTTTAGGCTGATCAACAGGATTTAATGAACTTGGTGCAAAAAGTTTGGGAAACTAATATTAATGGTAATGCTATGTGGAAACTTCATCAAAAACTTAAGTTGCTTAGCAAAAAGTTGAGTGATTGGTAACGTTTTTGACAATGTCAAGGAATGAGATGATAAAGTTCAAATTCTTGAAGAATTGGAGCTTATTGACAACAGTGATAAAGTCAGAGAAGATCTCAACAAGACCCATGTTGAATATATAAGATGGCATGCTATGGAGGACTCTTTACTAAAGCAAAAGTCTCAAGTCAAATGGTTTGAAGAAGGTGATAGTAACACCAAGTATTTTCATAGTGTTATCTGGGATAAGAGGAGAAGACTTCATATTCATAGAATCAAGAATAGCAAGGAAAGTTGGCTTCATAGTAGTGATAAAATTGGTCGATTAGCAGTGAGACACTTCAGGAAGATTTTCAAGAAACAAAATATTGATATTGATCCAAATGTCCTTTAAGTGATCCCGTCTATTATAAACACTGAAGATAATTATATGCTTAACACCTACCCAAAGGAAGATGAGATTCATAAATCAATAATGAATATGAGCCCCAATAGTTCAGCAGGAACAAATGGCTTTAGTGGTAAGTTTTTTCAGAAATGCTGGCATATTATTAAAAAATATGTTATTGAATTTGTTCAAGATTTTTTCGGAGAAGGCAACTATCCAAGTATTTTTCACATACTTGTCTTTTCCTTATTCCCAAAGTTAACTCCCCTACTAGCTTTTCTGATCTAAGACCTATTAGTCTTTCTAATTTTTGTCTTAAGATTATTAATAAAGTTTTTTTCAGAAGGTTGAATACTCTATTGCAAAAACTTATTTCTGATAATCACAGCGGATTTGTCAAGGGGAGGTTTATTATGGACAATGTGTTATTAGCCCAAGAGATCATTCATGGCATCTCTCATTGGGTGGTAGTGTTATTATTAAATTTGATATGACTAAAGCATATAATAGATAATCTTAGGACTTTTTGTTGGTTGTTTTAAAGAGATTTGATTTTTCTAATCTTTTTATTAATCTGATTTGGAGACTTATTTCATGTGCTTGATACTCCATTATAATAAATGGTACCAGAACTGAATCTTTTAACTCAGAACAAGATCTGAAACAAGGGGACCATTTATCCCATCCCTGACGCTAAAGTCCTGTCCAGGATGCTTAACAAGTTAATTACCAATTATAATTTTATTCCTTTTTCCATGAATTCTAATGGACCGTGCATTAACCTCTTAGCGCATGATGATTATTTCATTATTTTTAACAATGGTAACTCTGATTCTATTAATCTCATTATGAAGGTTGTTAAGAAGTATCGGATAAACTTTGGTCAACTGGTTAATGATAAGAAAAGTTTTTTTCTTACTAATTCTAAAGTGTCTACCTACAGAATCAATAGACTCAGGCTCGTCACTGGTTTCTTAGAAAGAAAAATTCCCTTCACTTATTTAGGTTACTCTTTATATTGGTAAAAAAAATATTAGTTACTTTAACGATATGATCTCCAAAATGTTAAATAGGCTCAGTGGTTGGTAGGCTAAGTTATTGTCTTATGGTGGTAGAATAATTTTGATTAAACATGTTCTTCAGGCTATCCCAACTCATATTTTTGTTGTTGTGTGTCCTCCTAAAGGGACTTTGTTCCTCATGGAGAAATATCTTCTAATGAAAAAACAAAGCAACTTAGGGTGTCTTGGAACAATTTGAGCTTTTTAGTGGAAGAAGGAGGGGTTGGAATAAGAAAGTTGCAGGATGTGTGCAATACTCTAGCTACAAAGAGATGGTGGAATTTTAGAACGATGGATTCACTTTGGTCTAAATCTCTTAAAGATAAGTATTACACCAAAGGGCATGTTGTTTCAAAGAAATGGAGATCAGGAAAATTTCATGAATGGCAGAAACTTATGAAGAAGATCAAAAAAGATACTGAGAATAATATTATTTGGAATATTCATAATAAAAATAGTAGTTTTTGGTGGGATAACTGGACATAACTTCGTCCTTTGTCTAGTTATTTTGATAATATTATCAAATCTGATAAACTTCAAGTGGTTGCGTTTATATGTAACTGGACATGGAATATTGATAAACGCAATAACCTTCTCCCAAAACAATTTGTGCACCATATAAGTTCTATCAGAATTGCTAAAAATGATAAAAATGATATTCCTATATGAAATCTTACTAATGATGGTTGTTTTTCTAATAGGTTAGCATGGATGGAGACCAGAATCAAAAGGCAAGAAAATGATATGATGAAGAAATGTTGGACTAAAAATCTCACTTTTAAGATATCTTTTCATACTTGGAGGATACAAAAAGAAAGAATTCCCTTTGATGAAATTTTAAACAAACATACAAGACAACATAATCAACTTACATCGCTCTGCTATTGTTGTCGAGATTCCAAAATAGAGACCATTCAACATGTCTTTGTAGAAGGTGAGGCTGCCAAATATCTTTGAAATTTTTTTTGGAAGACCTCTGGGCATATTCCATTAGATTTCTACCATCAGAACTCTCCTAAATACTTGGTGGAATCTGAAAGCTAAAAACAAAATTCATAAAATGGTGATTCATGTAATCCCAATGTTGGTTATCTGGGAACTATGGAAGAGTAGGTACTCTTGTAAATATGGAGACCAAAAGAACTTTTTGTATAGTAGAATGATACGTCAAATCATATGGAACCTCAAGGTAACTGTTGGTCTGACTTTTCCTAATGCAACTTGGATATGCCTTGGATTAGAATTTGTGATATCATTGAAAGAATAAAGCCTATGGTAATATGAAAAAAAAATTGTTGGGAAAAGCCTCCTCAAGTAAACTTAAAGGTGTATACAGATGGAAGCTTTATCAAAGAGACCGGTAAAGCAGGAATTGGAGGTATAGTCAAAGATGATCAAGGAAATTTTATCATGGCTTTTTCATTATATATCGATTGCAGGAGTAACAATGAGGCAAAGGCTCTAGCTGCTAACTATGCTGCTAAATGGTGTTGACTGAATGGCTTCACAAGATTCATATAAGACCTGGATTCTCCCATCATAAAAGAATTGATTACAAAAGCTCAATCCAATAACCTAAGGCTAAAAAATATTATTGAAGATAGATCTTTAATTCTGATCCAAGCTAATGCAATAACTACTCATTGCTTCAGGGAAGCAAATTAGGTTGCTGATTTTTTGGCTAAAAGTACTTCTATGAAGGGTGAATCTTTTGTGTGTTGCAATTATCATAACTTTTCCTGTGAAGCTAAAGGCCTTTATCATTTACATAAGAGACAAATGCCTAGTTTTAGAATAAAATATGATAAGGCAATTTTTTTTGTTAGTTGAACTCATATAAAAGGGAAACTTTGGTACTTAGCAAAGCCAAAAACTTCCCTTTATGTATCAGGGTTGTCTCTTCATCCTTGTTTTTGCTAAGGGGGTTAGGTTATGCCCCCTTCCTGTTTTGATTGATATGAAGGAATAAAAGTTCACCCAAACTTTAATGGGTGATTACATTAAAAAAAAGACTGAATTATATCTATTTATAAATTTTAACTTGTCTCGACAAACCAACAAAAAGGGCATCAATCTAACTTTAGTTTTGGGCCGAAGACTAAAGATGTATGTGTTATGAGACAATGAAAAAAATAACACACAATTTTACGTATAAAATCTTCCGGGAAAGAAAAATCCACGATCAATCACCAATTCTTATTTTTTAGGTAAACCAATTCTTATTATTTCTCAATGAAAGATAATTACAGATACACCAATAAAGCCAATTTTATTAGACAGTGAAAAACCTTAATCTTAGAGTGTTAATCAAGAACATTCAAAAAACGCTATCTTGTCTCTCCTTATGTGAACCCAAGTTTAAGTTCCCCCGAACCCTAATGCCATGGCCACCACGACCCCTATCCATTGCTGTGGCGGGCCATCCCCTTTTTTCCATTAGCTACAACTCCTAATATGTTGGGTTTAATTGATAGGTTGAATGGGAAATGAAGGGAAAAGAAGTGGAGGAAAAAATGAGTTATTCCCTCTTGCTTTATGAAATAAGCATTTGTCTCAAATAGGTAGTGGAAAGAAAAAGTCTCCTACTTAAAAATAGAAGTCACTCCTTCATGTTGCTAAAGGGTCAAGGAGAGGGTCTCCCCTCGCGTCTCGTCGTCGTCGCTCGGCTTCGGCTTTGATTGATTGATAATCTTTTTGGACCAAATTTCTTTTTTTTTAATTAATTATTATTATTTAATTAATTGAAAATTCCTGACTCGTGACCGAACCGTTTCATTTTTTCCCGAATTAATTTAAAACATTTTCTATCGTTTTTTTTCAACAGATTTTTTGAAAAAAGGTTGCAACTTTTTTGAAAAGTTGCAACCTTTTCCCAACAGACACCTTTCTGAAAAGGTGCAAACATGCTATATATTTCTGTTGATCCTCAGAATTGTTCCTTACGAAATTTTCTGAAAAACAGTCTTCTTCTTCTTCTTTTCTGCACTTCCTAAAATCTCGTGTGATATACTATCTTCGAATGGTTCGCAGTCACCATAATTTGCTGTACCGCTATTCTGGTGAATAAATCGTTCTATCCTGGGAGGAAAGATTCCAAAACTTCGGGTACGTTAAGGGAAATAATTTCCTTAAGGACACACTCTGCATTCAGTAGGCTCGATTTTTGTTCTTAACATAATTTTTTTTTTTAGATTTTGTTCTTATTTTCAGTTTCTGTCTTTTACTTTCAGAGATTATTGTTACTGTTTTAATATTTTACAATACAGTTTCTAACGTAGTAAACCTCAATCCATAAATGCTACTCCCAACCTCAGCAATTATGCCGACTTTCTAGAGAAAAGTTGGCACTCCACCCACCCTCAACCAGTGGTGGAGCCACCTTGTGCCGAGGGGGTATCCGAACCCCCTTCGGCGGAAAATTATATTATTTATATATGGTTAAAATAATTTTTTATGTATATAAAGTTGATGTCGAATTCCCTTCGACTAGCTCGTGTGTCCACTTATTTAAATTTTAAACTCACTTATTTGTTGACACCCAATTTTGACCTTCCACAACGCAAATTAGCTATCAAGTTTCTTTAAAATTTCAAGCATCTTTAAATAGATTATATTTTTTAACTAAATAGAATGATATTTAGGTTAGTTTAATTATAGTTTGTATTTTAAAAAAATTTCGTTTTTAAAAAAAAATCAAACTCCCACATCGAAAATTAGAAGGAAATTTGTAGTTTTTAAAGCCTATATAAAGGCTTATATTCTTATTAAGAAGAGGAAGAAGTGGGTGGTTTTTTAACCACCTCAAAGTTAGAAATTTTCTTAACTTGGCTAGGATTTTTGGACTCTTGTCCCCAGCCTAAAAGTTGTGAAAATTTCTAGCTTTCAATCTATATTTTTCTTCAAGGAAAATAGGAGATTGAAGTCAAAATTTAGGCTAAGAACAGTGTTCTTATAACGTCGAACCCACGAAGGTTCGAGTCTAAATTTTTAATTTTTTATTTTATCTTTTTTGTAGATTGGAGTTCTATCAAGTTCTTGGATGGTGGTGAATGTCTTCCGCTCATCGTCCTCCATCTCGTGGCCCAGAAAAAGATAAAATATTTTCTTAGCTTTATTTTATTTAATTATTTCATATTATTTTATGTTTTATAGTTAGTTGATTTGTAGTCTTGTTTTTCTTAGTTAGCATGTATCAAGAATAGCTAGATTAGTGATAGAAATTTCTTATAGTTAGCATGTGTTAGGATTAATTAGCTAGCATGTGTTAGGATTATCTAATGAAAACACTTAGTTTTGTTCATGATTTTTTCAAGTAGTTTTCCTTGACAATACAAGTTTTCATGTTTTCAAAATCTTCTTTTAACATAATGTAGATAATAAAATATGCTTAAGTTATATTTAGTTAGAACCTTCATGGCCTAATTGATTTGATTCTTTCTTTAAAATTGAGTTAGTTAGCATGTTGTTAGTCACTTCTAGGGTGCCCATCAATTTAATAACTCAAAATACCATGATATATTTCTTGATTTAGTTTAAAATGAGTAAATGCTTATGTAATTTTATTTTTGGTGCATGTGATATCAATTCGAGTCAATCTTTGGACTTCATCCTTGCATATCGTTGAGTTTTGAGTCTCCTATCATCTTGATCAAATGACTGAAAATTGATACATGGAAAAAAAGGTAATATCTATGATTTGAATATTGATATTGATTTGTATACATGGAATACAAGCGAAAAACAGTGTCGTATACACTGATATATAGTGTGTATACAATTTGATATAAAGAAATAATGTTATATACACTGTATATACACTGTATACAGGGTATACGCAATGATATATAGTATGTGCAGGGGAAGAAACACTATATACAGTGTATATAAAGTATATATAATACTGTATATAGTATGTACACAGAGATATACAGTAGATACATGGGGTAAAACACTGTATACAGTGTTATATATACTTTATATACACTATATACAGTATATATGCAGTGATATACAGTAAATACAGGGGGAAAACATTATATATAGTATATATACAGTAATATGCAGCAGCTACAGGGAATAAAAACTGTATACAATGTATATACAGTCTGATATACAGTGATATAAAATGATATATAGTGATATACAGTAAATATAGGAAAAAAACACGTGGTATATGGTGTATATATGATTCAATGCAGCGTATATACAGCTGCGATATATAATGGAATTGGGCTTAAGGCCCAAAATGCAGATGGTCCAATAACTTAGTCCAGTCGTACAAAAACTAAGTGTTGGACCAAATTTTCATACTTTATTCATTTATATTTAATTCGGGTTATAATAATTTATTTATTTATTTACGTTTGTTTATGCTAACGTAGAAGTTGATTAGTTTGATTTAACTTAATTAAATTTCCCTAAGGATAAATCAATTCATGTTAATTTATTCTTAAAATGATTTTCTACATTTACTTAGTCATTGATAAACTTTTACTTCTTTATATATATATATATATACATGTATATTATAATCAAATGTTTAAGCTTTATCAAAAAAAAATTCTTCTAAAAATAATTTCAAAGTTTTCTTTTCCTTTTAAATTAATATTTCCCAAAGTTAGTCAAATAATTTTCAAATCGTTGGATAATCGCATGTTAGCGGCTATTTTAAGTGCTAAAACCTTCTTAAAATAGTAATATGAACCTCGTACCCTTTTTCTCTAAATTTTTAAGACTTAAATCTGTTAGAGTCTTTTATATTAAGTTTTCTTAATTTCTTTAAAAAATTAAGTGGCGACTCCTCTTTTACTAAAATTGATTTTTTCTTATAAAGATGAAATTAATTTTACACTTTGTCCATTTTTCGACATAACATTATTTAAAATCCTGGCTCCGCAATTGCCGTCAACACTAATTTTGCCAAAAGATAGCCATTCCTTTTATTTTATTTTTGATTTAATCTTTTTCGTCAAGGGGTAGAAAAGTGGAAAAGTGTGAAGTCGGGAACTTTTTAATAATTTGAAAAGTTTGGGGCAAGCTTTTAAGTCTAGTAAAATATGGGCTAAACTACATTATTAAACATACATCACTACCACATATATTAATCTTATTTATACTTTCAAACAATTACATAAAATATCACAGTTTAGAGTTTTGTACCATGAAAAATATATTTCGATACACATATCCCTAAAAGTTAGCCTAAATTAGTTATTTGCATAATTAAACCATTCTCAATTCAAGATTTCATTTTAATCAACTCTTTATCTCCCTCATCAACCTCCATTAACCTCATGTTTTATTTCCCTTTTCCTCTGCAAATAATGGATTAGCAATATTTTGGATATGCCCAACATCAACCTTAGTGAAGATCAATGTACAAATATCCCCTGCATCAATGGAATCATGTTTAGTATCAACATAAACGCAGGAGCAACGTTTCAATGATACGAAAAATGTCGTGGATCCAAAAATGCAATAATTTTGACGAATAAAAAAGAAAGATAATTTGTAATTTTCAGCGAATGGAATGATGCTGTAATTGTGATAAACCTTAACGAGGACGAAGATGAGAAAGAGATTTTCTTGGATCGGATTGAAATTATTGATGTATCAGACACATTATTGAATTACGATTATATGTATTTACTTTTTATCAGTGCATCTAATTAAGTGTATATGTATGTGCCAAAATATACATTTGAATAATAGTTCATTAATCTGAGATAAGTCTAAACTTTTCTAAATCGCCAAAAAAGGGATTTTGATTTTGATTTTTTTTTAAGAGTTGTGATATGTCATATACTTTATAGTTGTTGTAAGCGTGATTTTCTTTTTAATTAATCACTTTCAGTTATATCACTTAATTAGACATGCTCTATAATTAATGACTTTCAATTATATTCCTTAAGACACACATGGTATGTATCTGCCTTATATATATTTCAGATACATGTATCTAAAAGAGGTAGATTCATGTATTCGAAGCTCAATATTACGGTAAAAAATATAATATTACAAACTAGCGTAAATCTAAGTAACTAGCTCGTAAAGTAATAGGATTTAAAAATTAGGTCCCTTTCTATTACTACTGGATAGGGGTGTACATGGATCGGGTTGGTTCGGATTTTTTACAAACCAAACCAAATCGTATGTCGGGTTATTAAATCTATAAATCAAACCAAACCAATAAAAGTCGGATTTTTCGATATCAATTTTTCTCAGATTTTTCGGTTTTTTCCAGTTTTTCCAGATTTTTTTGGATTTCTCGGGTTTTCATAGTATCTAATAAAAAGCACAGAGCAGTGCTTCTTAAAAAGAGTTCTAGTACAAAATATTAATGTATAAGATGGAGACAGAACACTATTTGAAGTTTTAACTTTATAATATGAGCTTTTTTTGTATATTATTTAGATGAGCTTCTCAAGTTCAAATCTAAATGTAAGAAAGAAAACAAAAATTATGAAAAATTTTAAAAATATATTTATAAATTACATTTTAATAAATATTTTTATGTATAACATAATTTAAAAGTAGTATATCTATAATCGGGTCGGTTTGGGTTCGGTTTAACTTTTTTTAGTTAAAACCAAACCAACCCTATAATGGTCGGTTTTTTTTTTCAAACACCAAACCAAGTCAAACCAAACCACTAGTCGGGTTCTTTTTTCGATTTGGTGCGGTTTATCGATTTGGTGCGGTTTATCGGTTTGCCCTGTACAACTCTACTACTGGAAATTAGGGACTCCTTTCTATAATTTGAAACGTTTGGGGCAATTTTATTACGAGCTGGCTTAATTTTTTTTAAATACTTATGTTTGAATAGATAGAAGTTGAGAATATTTTTAGATATTTAATGCTTAGTGGGAGTAATTCAATAAGGAACCTAATTAACTCTGTTGGATGTCTATCCGATTATCTATGAGGCTCGATTAAAAATAATAATTAATAAGACTATTAAATAATTAATGTGAAAATTTAAAACAATAAAAAATAATATTGTAAAATAAAGATCATCTGTGTAATGTTAAAATTTCAGTAGACCCTTATCAATTATTATATTGTTAAAAGCGTAAAATAAAATGAAAAAACGAACAAATTAAAGGAAAAGAGGAACATAACAAATAACCAAGTCAAAATTAATTCAAACAACAAAAATTAATAACCAATAATTAGAGAAATCTAGAGAAAGAGGAATTATCGGAAAGTTTAGAAAGTGATAAGGATTGAGATACCCATAGGCCATACGATTCTTCCTCTATAAATACACATTTACATCTTCTCTCTTTATTGATCCCAACGAGAAACTGGAGGCGTCTATTAGTAAAACCTTGATTTCCCCCCTTTTGGCAATTGTTTTATTCATCTCACAAACACAGGCGCTGGCTACAGACTCCTCTGCGTACACAAACTTCATCAAAACCAAATGCAACATCACCGCATACCCTTCACTTTGTGTGAAGACACTAATGCCTTATGCTTCTTCCGTGAAAACCAACTCCACGAAACTTTGCCAAGAAGCCCTTAAAGTAGCCATAAAAGGGGCACGCAGCGCCTCTGTCATTGTATCGAATCTGTTAAAACAGAAGGGACTTTCCCAATATGAAGCCATGGCTACTAAAATCTGTGTTGCAAGCGTGAAGACTACAGTATACCAATTCAAACAGAGTGTTAAGGCAATAGGAGATATGACTGGTGATGAAGATGAATATCAGTTGTTTTACGCTATATCGTACGCAAGTTCTGCAATAAGAAACACAGAATCATTCATCGATGAGTTCTCCAACTGGACGGAACAAAAGATAAATCCGAATGTGAAGAAGGTGATAGATAGTAGCATGGCAGTTATTAATTCACTCGGCAGCGTTGCCTTGTCACTCATTAGCAATCTTTAATTTATGAGTTATTTTTTGCTTC
This sequence comes from Solanum dulcamara, assembly GCF_947179165.1. NCBI lineage: Eukaryota > Viridiplantae > Streptophyta > Magnoliopsida > Solanales > Solanaceae > Solanum > Solanum dulcamara. The sequence continues at coordinate 23,778,261 of NC_077243.1, forward strand.
ATAGACTAGATCCATAGATTTGTTGGAATTAATTAATGCACATGAGTTTCCTTTTTAATCTTTACTATAAGATATACCACCACAACTATATATTTGTTGAGATTCATCACCTTATGATATATCCACCTTCACATACCCAAAGCAATATATGCGTGCGTGCTTCTTAAGTTAATTTTCTTCCAAGATTTGACTGTGAAATATTTTACATTTTTCATATTTATTTTTAGAATACTGTAACTTTTCTTTTTCAGTAAAAACCAATTCATATTGCTATTTGCTGTGAATTGGACCTATATGAGTGTGGAGTGGTATTACCTTTTAGCGCAAAATTAGATAATGATAATTAAAAATTGTGTTAGTATAATGTGATAAAATAAATTTCTAAGCTTACAAAAAAGAATTTTTGATTCATAAAAGTATTAAACTTCACTATACTCATATGTGAAAACTCAACAAAACTTTTAATTTCTTCTATTCCTTAATATAGTTCAATGATATAATAGTGAAAGTTGATTCAAGTCAAATTGTTAACATGGTGATTAACAAGAAGTGTGACAATCCAAGATTCAAGAACTGCCTTGAGGATATTGCTACCAAGTTCGATCAATCAAAGTTCACCATACAACATTGCTTCAGGGAAGCAAATCAGCTCGCTGACTATATGGCCAAACTTGGCTGTGTCAATGATCAGGTGACCTATTTTCATATATTCCAGCAGCTTCTAACTAAGGCCAAGAGTCTTTTGTGGTTAGACAAATGGCAACTCCCTACAATAAGATCTCTCTATGACAAAACCAACTTTTTTGTGAGTTAAATTTGCATAGTCCAGCTAGATAAGAAAAGTTTAATTTCCTGTTTTTTAGTTTTTGGAGAGATGGACTAAAATCAAGCTTGAGCCTTATATTTATTCATTTCATTCCCTATATATATTCTTGGTTCACATTGGATGGAGAAGATTTGAAGAAAAATTTATCCTCCCATATTCTATTGGTATGCTTGTTTTCTTTCTATTTAATTTTTGTTAGTTTTGGTGTTTTTAATTTTATACTAGCTAGAAAATACATTTTTATAGGATGAAACATGCAAATTTAACCCGTCGTTTTGATGTAATTTTAATGGCTATCACACGAGTTGATTATATCAAACTCTTAACCATCTATCTATACTGTGTATTAAAAGCATGAAGATCCTTAAAATATTTCCTTAAATTATTATATCATTATTTTAATAATATTAAATATTGATTATAATAAAAAAATAAAAATTAAATAGAAAAAAATTTCTCATTATGGTTAAATTCCTACCCAGCTAATAAAAAACGTCCACAAAAAGTTTTTAAAAAAGAGTCCCAAGAATTCCTGTAAAAACATTAATCAGGTTAAAGGTAATTTAATTTTCCTTTTAAGTTTAGAATCCTAATTTTAGGAGTAAAATTCGTGTGAAATTAAAGATAATTTAAGTTTCCTTTTAAATGCAGAAATCTTAACTTAATTATTCTCTTAATATTTAAAAACAAACATTTAATTATTTTTCCTGAAATTCGGGAGCACTTTTCGTACATGTTTAGAAGAATTTTCCTTAATTCCCTACCACCTTTTCAATTACGACTCTGAGCTTTCATTCTTTCACCAGAATTAGTTTAGCATAAAAGGAAACGAAAAGTTAGAATTTTACCTTATATAAAAAAGACTTTCTATAATTCTATTTAATTAATATTTTGATTAAATTTTACAACAAAAATATGTTTGCTTCTTTTTTTCTTCTACTTCTATTTTTCTTCTTATTTAATTTTGATTTAGGTCACTTCTTTCATTTATTAGTGTCATCCTTCATGTCTTTTTTTTATTGCTATTAGTCAATAAATTTGAAGATTATATATAAATTCTACATAATCAACATTTGATATTAAATTAATTTCTTTTTACTAATTTCTTGTGTTTCTCTTTCAGTTGAGAATTTTTTATCGAAGAATTGAATGGAACAAGCATGTTGAGTCGAATGAAGTAGCTAATTCTTTTTAGGTTTATCTCAATTTCCTGAAACATCAAAAGTTTATCTCTTTCCTTTTTCATTTATTTTTTATGAAAATAGTCGTTCTCTTTTTGATTGCGGCAAGTTTTACTCTTTTTAGAGATATTTGATAGATTTTATGTCATTGTTTAAGGTAACACTATATAAAAATAAGTAAATGATCTTTATATAAAGTGGCGTTAAATACAAATATGAAAGAAAGAGAACGAAATAATAAATTGTATTTTTTTGTTAATAAATTATAAAAGATTAATTCTTTATAAAAATATATTAGGATATATATATTGAGTTAAAAAAGGACACGTTGAGCTCCATTCAGTTTTGGAGTCTTTATTTTTAATTATTTGTTTCTTAAAAATACATACAATTATGTTTTACATGAAGTCTTGTTCTATTTTGAAAAAAATAGAGGATTCCTAAAAAATATGTTAAAAGAGAAAAATATATGGTAAGAAGTATCAAAAATAATTAATAATCAAGGAGTCCTTCAATATATGATAAGAGGAAGAGAAAATTATATGATAAAAAATATTAGAAAAATTAATGATTAATAAGTCTTAAAATATATGGTAAGAAGTATTAGGAGAATTAACAATTAAGGAATTAAGGAGTTCTTAATATATGATGAGAGGAAGAGGAAAAAATTGGTAAGAAGTATTCGAAAAACAAATAATTAATTCATTCTAAAATATATGGTAAGAAGTATTGGGAGAATTAATAAATAAGAAGTCCTAAATATATATTAAAAGAAAAATACTTTTTAAAAATTTAAAATTCATGAAGAAAATATGTTAAGAGGACAATATATGTTAAGGTTCTAAGATATGATAACTGACTTTAAATGTAGGTTTTTTTGCACTTTTAGTACGTGCATACTTTAAAATATGAAAGGCAATATATATGATCGTATGGATAAATAAAATTTTAAAATAATATATTTGCATCGATTATTTAGGTACATTTTTGCACTAGCAAAAATTCAATTCAACCGTTTCCAAATCGATCATATAAGTAAGATTGTTTTTCAAGTTAAATTTTTTTACTATATCTTAATGTACACAAATTTATTTTAATAAAAAGAAATTTGCATGGAAATTACTGTAATATTTTTTTAAGCTGATGTCAAAATTAAAATTGCAAAAGTATCATATCCTAATTTGTAACTTCGAATTATTATACGATAATATCCACCGCTAAATTAAATTACGTAATTTCAACCCTGTGGGATATGAATATGAGTTGTTTGGATATTAAAATTTCTGAAAAGTTTTTTGCTTTTTGTTTTCTGGTATAAGGTCTTTGATTCTATCTTAATAGTTTGTCGCAAGGGGCTCATATTTTACGGAACAAAAGAAAATAATTAGCGGACCTCATAGTGATACTTGAATAAAATCAATATGGCAAGGTTGAGAATGTTCCTCATTTTTCACATGATATCAATAAAAAAAATAACACAGAAGATCTGCAAATAAAGCTGTAAACATTAGAATTATATTGGATTTAAATCCGTAAATTAATTTAGACTATATTAAATTCAAGAAAATAGTCCAAATGTGGCAATCCAAGTCGAATTAAATGAGCCACTAAAATCACACTACGTGTCAAATTTATATGGCAATCCAAGTCAAATTAAATAAGCCATTAGAATCATGCCACATGTCAAAATTAGGTGGCAATCCAAGTCAAATTAAATAAGTCACTAAAATCATGTCACATGTCAAAATTATGTGGCAATCCAAGTCAAATTAAATAAGCCACTAAAATCATGCCACATGTCAAAGTTAGGTGGCAATCCAGGTCAAATTAAATGAGTCACAAGAATAATGCCACGTGTCTATGTGACATATTCTGACCAATCAAATTAAAACTCTTCAACAAAGAAATCTGATTGGTCAGTTCAAACCAACCAATCAAATCACACCCTCATACCACTTCCTACAACTATAAATAGGGGTCCTCATTATCCTGAGAAAGAGGATTTTGGAAGAACAAGAAGCAAGAAGAGAGCTCGTGGATCAAAGACCGCAAATTCTCTACAAAGCTACGAAGTTCAAGTAATCAAATTCAAGTTCAAGTTCAAGATCAAGAACGAAGAAGAATATCAAGAAGATCAAGATCAAGTTACTTGTTCATATTTACTGTTCGTCATAACCATACAAGTGTTCGTGACGAATAATTCAAATCCAAATTTGAAGACGAGGATTCAAGATCAAGCTATTCAAGCCCTTGACTCTAAATCAAATTCAAGTTCAACGTGTTTCATATTATTTGAAGAATCAGAGGATTATCATAGAGATTGTAACCCGCACTACATTTTGAAATCAAATATTACACTTTGTTACTCTAATTTTCTGGTCTTGATTATTTATTTTTCTCGGCTCGAAAATTTGTTGTTTACAAATTTTGGCACGCCCAGTGGGACAATCTCTACCTCTCATCTCTTTACATCGATCATCAAACTTCAAAAATATTTAAAATGGCATCTAAGAAGTTTGACTCCAGTGCTATTATTGCTAAGGCTACTGATTCCAAATTCTCCTCTGAGGTGGAGAACATACTAGATGCAACTATGGAAAGTTTGGGACCCATCACTAGGAACAGAGCAAACTTGCTAGGACAACAAGCACTCCAAGTGCCATCCGCATCGGTTCTTGTTTTTGATCCTTCATCTTCAAAGGGGGCAAGATTCTTTCCGAATGAATTAGAAGAAGGAGAGAATATAGCTGATATTGTTGAAAGGACGTTAGCTCGACTTAGCCCTTTTAACACAAGAAATTGCACTATTCAAGATGAAGATGATGTCCTGATCACTAGATCTGCCCCAGTCACTCCACGTAACTTATTTCAGACAAAGTTCAGTTTGAGGGAAAATCCATGCTTTGCTCCATCATCCATAACGGCCATTCAAGCGATGATGACTAACACCTCAACTGTTGAAGAACAATTGGCTAGTTTGACAAAGACAATTGAAGGTCTAACAAAATGTGTGCAAGATCAAGATAATCGAATTGTCAAGTTGACGGACAGAGTTGAGAACGTTATGGAGGGGGACTCAAGTCATGCACCTGGAAAACGTCCAATGATACAAGAAAAGGGAGATTCAGTTACAAAGCAAATAAATGTGGGTGATGAGCTGCAAGTATCTGCTGAAGGAGGAATTCCCATTCATCAACTAAAAGACTTCATTATGGGAACCATCAAAGATAAGTATGACGTGTCTTCAAAGTCATTATTTACATATGCAAAGCCATACACTTCAAGAATCGATGTTTTAAAGATGCCTGCAGGGTATCAATCTCCAAAATTTCAACAATTTGACGGAAAGGGAAATCCAAAGCAACACATTGCCCATTTTGTTGAAACTTGCAATAATGCTGGAATATATGGAGATTATTTGGTCAAGCAATTTGTGCGCTCCTTACAAGGAAATGCCTTTGACTAATATACGGATCTCGAGGCAGGCTCTATTGATAGTTGGGAATAACTTGAGCATGAATTTCTTAATCGTTTCTATAGCCCAAGGCGTACTGTAAGCATGGTTGAACTCACAAATACACGTCAATGGGAAGATGAACCCGTCATTGAGTTTATCAACCGATGGAGAAATGCAAGCCTCAATTATAAGGATAGGCTTAGTGAAACTTCCGGAATAGAAATGTATATTCAAGGAATGCGTTAAGGACTTCTTTATATCCTACAGGGTATTAAACCCAAATCATTTGAGGAACTAGCCACACGTGCTCATGATATGGAGTTGAGCATGTCTGCAAGCGGGATTGAAGGACCACTTATTTATGGGCCTCGCAAGGGAAAAGATAAAATGGAGGTAAAGAAAGGAGGAAAATCGGCACCTAAGTTTGGAAATAAGGAGTCGATGAATGTTAATGACGTGCCTTTGAAAGTGGCTACAAATCTAAGCAAGAATCAAAGGGTGAAGACCACGACTTTTTAGAATAACGCAGGTAGAAAGCTGACTTTAAAGGAAATGCAGGCAAAAGAGTATCCTTTCTTGGACTCAGATGTTCCAGCAATTTTTGAAGAGCTTCTAGCGTTAAAACTCTTTGAGCTACCTGAAATGAAGCGTTCAGATGAGGCTGGGAGGACTAATGATCCAAATTACTGCAAATATCACCGTTTGATGGGCCATCTTATTGAAAAGTATTTTATCTTTAAGGAAAAGATCATGGACTTAGCCCATAAAGGAAAGATATTGCTTGAAGATGAGAAGGAGAGTTCAAATCAAGTCTCTGTCACTTTTGGTTTACTCGACCCCATAGTTCTTTGCAACTTTATCGAAATACATGATAGTGGTAATGACCTAGCCACATCACCATCAAAGATGATTAAATTTGGTGACTTCAAACCAATAGATGTTAACGTATCATCGCTTGTTCCTTTGATGAATGAAGTAATAATGAAAGATAAACCTCTAGAGGAAAACCAATCTTGCGGTGCTTATACTGATGATGAAGGATGGATTTTAGTGACACGACGAAGACATCGTAAAACGAGCTTACAAAGAGAACCAAATAAGAAAGTGACTAGAGCGAAGATGAGAACAAAGTGGTGCCATCCACCTACCCCTAAAACTCAAAGGGTAAAGAAGAATGTGAAGAAGTCAAGAGTCTAGGGAAATTACTATCAAAAGCAACGTCCTCCGGTGACATTAGAGGAATTCTTGCCAAGTTGGTTTCGTGAAAAGATTTCTCATCGTGACACCAAGGCCTCATGTTATAACATTGATAGAGAAGAGATGATGGTAGAAAGCTCATCACCATCATTACCTCCATCATATGAAGGCCCTATAAAGCCTCACTCTAAAGAAGTGGGCACTTGTGATGTGAAGTTTACATTCACTAATGATGATCTTTTATTGGGTGAAATGTTTCATAATCGTCTTTTATATATGATAGGTTTTGTGCGTGGACATAAAGTAAATAGGATCATGGTGGATGATGGATCTGGGGTCAATATTCTCCCTATTCGTACTGTGAAAGAACTTGGAATACCGATAAATAAATTGTCTAAAAGCCGTTTGATGATTCAAGGTTTTAACCAAGGAGGGCAGAGATCCATTGGTGCTGTCAAATTAGATATAACAATGGGGGATATGCGTTCGAATGCATGGATGAATGTTATTGACTCAAAGACCTCGTATAATATCTTGTTAGGAAGACCATGGATACATGAGAACAAAGTGGTGCCGTCCACCTACCATCAATGTTTCAAATACTTTGAAGATGGGGTTCAAAAGAAGGTAGTTGCTGATGATGAACCTTTCACCGAGACAGAAGCGCACTTTGCTGATGCAAAATTCTACTTAAAGAATCATGTTTCAAAAGAAGTTAAAGTTGATAACATGATACCTGTTGATATCACAAAAAAGGTTGATGTAGCACCTGATAATGCGAGGGTCATGATTGAAAAGGATAAAACGCTTTCAGATATGAGTAAAGTACCTAAGATAAGTGAGGCATCTTCGAGTAAGAGAATGATTCCTATTTCTCACTATGTCCCAAAGACAAACAAAGTCAAGATCCCACCCTCTAAGTTACAGAGTAGTAAGTTGACATTCCCTATCAAGCAAATTGATGCAATCAAATCACCTTCAAAAATGATACAAGGATTTGTCAGACCATCGAATCATGATTCACATGAATCACTCCCTAAAAATCGTACAAATGAGGGTTTTGACCCGAATGCATATAAGTTGTTGGTGAAAGCAGGATACAATCCCAATGAAGCTTCTAAAGTAGGGAAACTTCCAAATGAAGTTATTGAAAGGGCAAATCAAGGCCTAAATCCAACTCAAAGGATGATGATAGAGAGAAGGTATGATGTCAAGCAATTGCGCGAAGGCTTGGGTTACAAACAACCGTCACCAGTCCGAATCTCTATAAAAAGGATGAGCATCAACTACATTACCCCTGTGGAAGAATCGATGATGTTCAACAAGAAGCCTTCTGTGTTTGATCGACTTAGTGGCATGACTCCTAACATTTCTGCATCTGATCGACTAATAGAATCAACTCCAAAAATTTCAGTGTTTGATCGATTGGGACCAATGAAGAAGAAATACAAGCACCAAGGAAACTATAGAACAATGGAAGAACGAGTATATGCTCGGAAGCATAATTCACCCAAGAATTGGCCCAGTTTGATCCCTTCTAGAATGAGGCAAGAAACAAAACTTGTAGTTTCATGTGGAGATGTCCTGAGAGCAAGAACTCATACCATAGTTCACACTAGGGAGCGAGATGGAGATGAAGAAAGTGTGGGATCATCAAATCATATCATAATTTATGACGAAGAAAGTACTCCACTATATGCAAAAATTGATGATGGGTTTGTTGATATTCATGCATGCCATCACATATCTTTTAATGATGGTGATCCTCAAGAAGATGAGGATGCTGAAGATGCGCCACCTGAACTCGAGGAAGGGATAAAGAATACTGTTGATGCATTGAAAAAAGTAAATCTTGGGGTTGATGATGATATAAGGCCTACATACGTTAGTGCTTCGCTGGATGACGATGAAGAGAAGAAATATATTGAGCTACTTATGGAATTTAGGGATGTATTTGCTTGGAGTTACAAAGAGATGCCAGGGTTAGACCCTAAAGTTGCAGTTCATCGTCTTGATGTAAAATGAGGCACTCATCCTGTTAAACAAGCACAACGTCGCTTTAGACCTGAACTGGTTCCTTTAATCAAAACTGAAGTTAACAAGCTCATTGAAGCAGGTTTCATTCGTGAAGTCAAATATCCTACATGGATTTCAAGCATTGTACCTGTAAGAAAGAAGAATGGCCAAATACGAGTTTGTGTTGACTTTAGAGATCTTAATAATGCATGCCCTAAGGATGAATTTCCTCTTCCAATCCCTGAGCTTATGATTGATGCTACAACTGGATACGAGGCAATGTCCTTCATGGATGGTTCATCTGGATACAATCAAATTCGCATGGCACCAAGGGATGAAGAACTTACTGCATTTCGCTCTCCTAAAGGTATATATTGCTACAAAGTAATGCCTTTTGGTTTAAAAAATGCTGGAGCCACTTATCAACGAGCCATGCAGAATATTTTTGATGACATGCTTCATAAAAATATTGAGTGTTATGTCGATGACTTAGTGGTGAAATCAAAGAAGAGTTATGACCACTTGCAAGATTTGAGAATGGTGTTTGAACGACTTCAAAGATATCAACTCAAAATGAACCCTTTAAAATGTGCCTTTGGAGTTACTTCAGGAAAGTTTCTCGGTTTTATTGTTCGACAATGAGGAATTGAGATTGACCAAGATAAGATAGATGCTATTTTGAAGATGCCTAAGCCAAAAAATATTCATGAGTTGAAAAGCTTACAAGGAAAATTAGCATATCGTAGGAGGTTTATCTCGAATCTGGCTGGGAGATGTCAACCATTCAGTCGCCTTATGAAGAAAGATGTTCCTTTTGAATGGGACCAAGCTTGTACCAATGCTTTTGAGAACATAAAGTCTTATCTGATGAAACCTCTAGTACTTGTAGCTCCTATACCTAGAAAACCATTGATTTTATACATCGCAGCGCAAGAAAAGTCAGTAGGAGCACTTCTCGCACAAGAAAATGATGAAGGGAAAGAAAATGCCCTATATTACTTGAGTAGGATGATGACACAAAACGAGATCAAGTATTCACCTATTGAGAAGTTATGTCTGGTACTCGTATTCTCGATTCAGAAGATGAAGCATTACTTCCAAGCTCATATTGTACAACTTGTCTCTAAAGCGAATCCTATCAAGTTTGTCATGTCCAAGCCTATCTTAAGTGATAGATTAGCAAGGTGGTACCTCCAGTTTCAATAATTTGAAATTGTGTATATATCTCAGAAGGAAGTAAAAGGATAAGTGCTAGCAGATTTCTTGGCCAATCATCCAATTCCGAATGATTGGGAGTTATCTGATGAATTACCTGATGAAGATGCAATGCTAGTGGTAATTCAGCCACCTTGGAAGATGTATTTTGATGGTGCTGCACATCGTGAAGGAGACGGTGCTGGAGTGGTATTTATCACTTCCCATGGAGAAGTTTTGCCATACTCTTTCACTCTAACACAACACTGTTCCAATAATGTTGCTGAATATCAAGCACTCTTACTTGGGCTTGAGATGGCCATTGATATGAAACAATTGCAACTATAAGTTTTTGGAGATTCCAAGTTAGTGATCAATCAAGTCTTCGGTAATTATGAAGTAAAGAAGCCCGAGTTAATCCTATACTGCAATTACGCTCAAAAGATGATAGGGTGGCTTGGAGAGGTGACTATTCAACATATCCTAAGAAAGGAAAATAAAAAGGCTGATGCATTGGCATCTTTAGCTTCTGCATTAGTATCTCCTGATGAAATGCAAGTTGTGGTTTGCCAAAGATGGATAACTCCGCCTCCAGATGAGCATAAAGAAGAATTTCAACAAGTTATCGCCACATCGGAAGCTGAAATTGATGATTTGTAACAACCAATAATAGATTATTAGTGTTATGGAATATTGCCAGAAAACCTTCGAAGAAAAACAAAAATCCGACGACGAGCCCCTCATTTTCTTTATTATAAAAATACACTTTACAGGCGGTCGTTCGATGGAGTTCTCTTACGATGTTTGGGGGCAGATGAATCTACTCAAGCTATGCAAGAAGCACATTCTGGAGTATGTGGAGCGCATCAGTCTGCGCCAAAACATCATTTTCACATAAAAAGGATGGGATATTACTGGCAAGCCATGGTGAAAGATTGCTTGGATTATGTCCGAAGATGTAAAGCTTGCCAATTCCATGCGAATTTTATACATCAACCCCCAGAAGTATTGCACCCAACTATTGCCTCATATCCATTTGAAGCTTGGGGTTTGGATGTTGTTGGACCATTGCCTAAGTCCTCTGGTGGACATTTGTACATCCTGGCTGCAACTGACTACTTCTCAAAATGGGCAGAAGCTGTTTCTCTTAGAGAAGTAAAGAAAGAGAATGTCGCCAACTTCATTCGAGTCAATATTATCTACCATTTTGGTATTTCTCGATACAAATTGACAGATAATGGAAAGCCATTTGATAACAAGTTAATGACGAAGATATGTGATCTTTTTGGCTTTAAGCAGCACAATTCCTCTATGTATTATGCGGCTGCTAATGGTCTCGCTGAAGCATTTAACTAGACACTCTGCAACTTGTTGAAAAAAGTTGTTTCCAAGTCTAAGAGAGATTGGCATGAAAGAATGGAAGAGGCTCTTTGGGCATATAGGACTACGTATCGCATGCCAACATAAGCAACTCCCTACTCTCTTATTTATGGAGTTGAAGCAGTTCTTCCACTTGAACGTCAAATCCCGTCATTGCGCCTTGCCATTAAAGAAGGGCTCACTGATGAAGAAAATGCTCGGTTGCGCCTTGAAGAATTGGAGGCTCTTGATGAAAAAAGACTAGAGGCCCAACAAAGTCTACAATGTTATCAAGCTCGTCTAGCTCGATCTTTTAATAAGAAGGTTCGTCTTAGATGCTTCCAAGTGGGTGATCAAGTTCTTGTTGTAAGAAGGCCCATTATTACTTCTCGTCGGTCTAGAAGTAAGTTCTCCGCCAAATGGGATGGACCATATGTGGTACAAGAAGTACACTCAAGTGGCGCTTACAAACTGGTTGACTCAGAAGGATTGCGCATTGGCCCCATTAACGGAAAGTTCATAAAGAGATACTATCCTTGAAGAAAAGAAACACACTCCTTAAGGTACGAGTATAAACTGCATGTTACTCCTGGCCCACAAGAGTATAAACTGTGCACGGCACCCAAAAAAAAAATATAAAAAATTATCTTCTAGGTTGAAAATCTCGAAAGAGGCGTCCTAGGTAAAAGTTAGGACACACACAAAAAAAAATCAGTCTCTCAGAACTACGTTATGACTTGATCCTCTTCACTGAGGTACGTAGGCGCTTAGAATTACATTCTGAGTTCAGTCGCATGAGTATCCAAAGAAATGGGGCACACTATTATTTAAGCATCACAATGCTCTTGTATATTGTCATATATGACGTGTGAATTAAAGAGGAACAGTCAAGACAGAATTTGAATTGACTTCAAAGAAATATTCGTACAAATCAATAAAGCTATTAGCTGTGATTATTGTACATGTTGTAGTTTTTTTTTGGATTCTCTACGCTAAGATACATATATTTTCTTTTAATAAGATCATGCGAATGTGAATCTGTCAGCTTTTCTGTATGTGAAATTCATTTTTGAAGTTTGCTTAGAACTATCCTGCAAGACTTGAACTATAAATTTTGGATATGTTAAAAAATTTGGTTTCTGATAAATTGAGCCTATCCTGGCTTGGTGCTCTCATACAATGATATATCTCTTGTACTATCGAAACACAAAAGGTATCGCAACTCTGAAGAAGAGGAAGTCAAATCTCTAAAGTAAACCATGATTCAATCTGTAAAATAAAAATATTAGCGCTTAAATTAGTAATTCAATAATCATGGTAATGAATCTCAATAATGAACGATTATATTCTTTGAGCAAAACCTATGTCTGACTCAGATGGTGTAAAGTCCTTGCCACAAATCATGTAAAGTCTTTGCCTCAGACGGTGTAAAGTCTTTAGCTTGGACTATGGAATGCCTCTGACTCAGACGGTGTAAAGTCTTTGCCACAAATCATGTAAAGTCTTTGCCTTAGACGGTGTAAAGTCTTTAGCTCAGACTATGGAATGCCTTTTCTTTGCCACAAATCATGTAAAGTCTTTGCTTTAGATGGTGTAAAGTCTTTAGCTTGGACTATGGAATGCCTTTGACTCAGACGGTGTAAAGTCTTTGCCACAAATCATGTAAAGTCTTCGCCTTAGACGGTGTAAAGTCTTTAGCTCGGACTATGGAATGCCTTTTCTTTGCCACAAATCATGTAAAGTCTTTATCTCAGATGGTGTAAAATCTTTAGCTTGGACTATGGAATGCCTCTAACTCAGACGGTGTAAAGTCTTTGCCACAAATCATGTAAAGTCTTTGCCTTAGACGGTGTAAAGTCTTTAGCTCGGACTATGGAATGCCTTTTCTTTGCCATAAATCATGTAAAATCTTTGCCTCAGACGGTGTAAAGTCTTTAGCTTGGACTATGGAATGCCTTTGATTCAGACGGTGTAAAGTCTTTGCCATAAATCATGTAAAGTCTTTGTCTCAGATAGTGTAAAGTCTTTGACTTGGACCAATAGAATAAAAGTTTATTGCATATGAAGTAATATTTTCATTTGCAAAAAAAAAAATGAAAAAAAATGAAATAATATATATATATATATATATATATATATATATATATATATATATAAAATGTACCTCATATGTTGATGAACTCAAGAGGATATGCAAAAAGGAGTATCAAAACTGTCAATACCAATAATGAAAATAAATAGAAGGAGAGAATCTATTTATAGACAAGTAGTGATGGTGAGAGAGTCCTTCTTTCAAAGTAATTGTAATTACTTTTTGGGTAGGACTCTAGTAAAATGATACAAATTTATTCTCTCCAAATCCTAATTGGATGTGAAATTGTGAAAATTTGGGCTATCTATATTCTAAAAGGAGTGTGTCCTTTCGGAATTCTAATTGGATTTGGAAGACAGAATAAAGGGTAGGCATTTGCAAAAAAAAAAACGAAAAAAAAAAATGAAAAAAAACCCTGTGTTTTACCCTCCCAAAAGTCGTTTACAACATCACTGTGGGTACATATGTATAACGATGTAATTTTTTTTTAAAAAAAAACGTACCTCGTGTATTGTTGAACTCAAGAGGATTTGCAAAATAGAGTATCAAAATTGTCAATACCAATGATGAAAATAAATAGAAGGAGAGAATCTATTTATAGACAAGTAATGATGGTGAAGGAGTCCTTCTTCCAAAGTAATTATAATTATTTTTTGGGTAGAACTCTAGCAGAATGATACGAATTTATTCTCTCAAAATCCTAATTGGATGTGAAATTGTAAAAATTTGGGCTATCCATATTCTAAAAGGAGTGTGTCCTTTCGGAATTCTAATTGGATTTGGAAGACAGAATAAAGGGTAGGCATTTGCAACAACAAAAAAAAATGAAAAAAGAGGCTCAAATAATAATATATATATATATATATATATATATATATATATATATATATATATATATTCCAATTGGACTCTCATCATTTACTTCAACTATGTTACTTCAATTGGAGGAACATATTAATTTAATATGTTCATGATGCATATTAAATTGCACGACATACTATTATCGTTTGATTGATACTTCAAACCTAGTCTTTGTATAAAATACTTCGACAAGATTTGAAGTAGGGTGCATTTGTAAACATTAGAATTATATTGGATTTAAATCCGTAAATTAATTTAGACTATATTAAATTCAAGAAAATAGTCCAAATGATGTGGCAATCCAAGTCGAATTAAATGAGCCACTAAAATCACACCACGTGTCAAATTTATATGGCAATCCAAGTCAAATTAAATAAGCCATTAGAATCATGCCACATGTCAAAATTAGGTGGCAATCCAAGTCAAATTAAATAAGTCACTAAAATCATGTCACATGTCAAAATTATGTGGCAATCCAAGTCAAATTAAATAAGCCACTAAAATCATGCCACATGTCAAAGTTAGGTGGCAATCCAGGTCAAATTAAATGAGTCACAAGAATAATGCCACGTGTCTATGTGACATATTCTGACCAATCAAATTAAAACTCTTCAACAAAGAAATCTGATTGGTCAGTTCAAACCAACCAATCAAATCACACCCTCATACCACTTCCTACAACTATAAATAGGGGTCCTCATTATCCTGAGAAAGAGGATTTTGGAAGAACAAGAAGCAAGAAGAGAGCTCGTGGATCAAAGACCGCAAATTCTCTACAAAGCTACGAAGTTCAAGTAATCAAATTCAAGTTCAAGTTCAAGATCAAGAACGAAGAAGAATATCAAGAAGATCAAGATCAAGTTACTTGTTCATATTTACTGTTCGTCATAACCATACAAGTGTTCGTGACGAATAATTCAAATCCAAATTTGAAGACGAGGATTCAAGATCAAGCTATTCAAGCCCTTGACTCTAAATCAAATTCAAGTTCAACGTGTTTCATATTATTTGAAGAATCAGAGGATTATCATAGAGATTGTAACCCGCACTACATTTTGAAATCAAATATTACACTTTGTTACTCCAATTTTCTGGTCTTGATTATTTATTTTTCTCGGCTCGAAAATTTATTGTTTACAAAAGCATGAGAGATATATGTATGATAATAAAGAGATGTGAAAAATTGAATATAGTGGATATGAGGAAAAGTATGTAAATTGAAGAAGTATTTGGGAGCAATATTTAAATAGGACATGACGCAACTTCAAGTTACCCAGAACATAATCTTAGATAGAAGGGCGTGGAGCTCGCGGATTAGGTTAGAAGGTTAGTAGATAGTTGAAATTTGACTTACTTTGTGGTGGGTTCTTATGGTTTTTGCTTGAGAGATTTCACAGGTAATCTAATTTATGATCAAGCGGAAGACGTAGGGCTCAGGACTAACATAGAGGCTGAAAGAATTGCTATGCTAGAAGATCTAAGACACTGTAAAAGGATTGAATTGAAGGAAGTGATTATGGAAACGGAGTAACAGTGTTTCTTCATAGAGGAAAGAAAGATGGGCCAAATCATGTGGGTAATTGCCTAAGAAATTTCATACTGGCTACTTTCACTACTATCACCCCTAAGTATTGCATTATTTGTGAGAGTTTGACTATTTGAAGAAAAGACATCGGATTATACAAAGTGCCCCTAATGCTATGATTTTGACACAATCTGGTTGGTGGCATATTCGAATTCAAAACATTAAAGATTATTTGGATTGTTGTTTTAATGTATAGATTTAATGGGGTATAGGAGTATCGTATTTGTCGTAGTATTAGCCTTATATATAAATTTTTTAGTATTTTAAGCGTCAATTGTTATTTTTAAATAATCTATTTTTTTATATGTATTAATGCTAATTAATTGACAAAACATATATGTATAATAACAAATGTATACTAAAATTAGAAAAATACATATTTTTTTATTTAAATCAATATATTATTGCATATATTGTAATTTCATTTAAATAAATATATTATTATATATATTATAATCTATTTTTTTATTATTTTAGGATGCAATCTTTTATATTATCGTGATACATACGTACATCGTACGTATTCTATAAAAATTAATTTTAAAAGTGAGATGAAATAATCTTTTATCGTATTGTCATCATAAAGAATCATTATTGATACTTTTATTATGTTAGATTACCCATTTAAGAAAAATTCCTTACTATCAAAATGAACAATGGATCAACCATAAATTGTTTCAATCTCTAAAATCTGGAAAAATAAATAAATTGAGATTCCTTTGTATTTTTGGTAAACAAACTCTTTTATTTTTAAAACAAGCTCATAATTTAAGTAAAATAATAAATATGGACAAAAGGGTCCAAGTTACCTTCTACTACTCTACTATTTACCTTATTTAAACTTAAATGTTGAAGAAGTAAAAATACTTGAGAATTTTCGTGTAACACTTTAATACTTAATTGACATGTGGACAGGACAGTCCCTTTTTTGGAGCAACTTTTTGTTTAAAATTCTTCCCTTTCATTCTTAGAAGAAGTTGTTGGGAAAAAACATCTAGTTACTTTTGAACCATCTTCAAGCAGAAAATAATAATAGAGAAATTTAAAAAAAATAATAATAACATAAGATTAAACGTGGAAATTCAATGCGAAAAAAATCGCGAACCACCCAGAAAAATTAATTTACTATATAGAAAATTGTTACAATCATATAATACACAATAGTTTTCTCACACACCCAATTTCTAAAATACGGAGATCTTCAAGAGAATTATCTCTAAACTTCTTTCTACTATACAAAGAATTAAATTTTTTGTGATGTTGTGTTCATGGTGGTGCTGCCTATGGTGGTGCTTATGAACACATTTATGCCACCATATTTGATAAAATGTGTGAAAATAATTAACCTTCTTTCTTGACTTCCACCAACCAAATGCCCATAATTTTGACATTTTTCTTCTTTATTCAAACAATTATAACAAATCTCCACCTTTGAAAAAGAAGAAAAATATAACTTGTTAGCTATTTCAGTTGTCCAATTACACATAACAAAATTAGTTCTTCACCTGATTCTAAACTCGGCCAACCATGTGCAGCTGCAACATTCACATTGTCTGCTACCGGCAATCATAATTCTAATATCAAGAATTATCATACTCCCACCATAAAAAGTACATCCACTCAGATTGAAAAATCAATCCAAGAATTTTCACTTGAAATTACTTCACAATTTCAAGAATTTCATTTTCGGCTCATGTCGAAAAACTTGCTAATAATTTATGGTGCAACCCTCTTATTGATTTTTTGAGAGTTCATTAGCTATCGACATCATTTCCACCACACATCTTGTATCATCTATCAACCAATGCTCATGTGCAACTTCATAAGGAGGAAACTCAAAAGAATACAAGAACCTCCATGAGTGATGCTGCAGCAAGCTGGAGATCTCCATTTAGTTTGTCTCTTAGTAGTAGTTATAATTTTATGAAGAATTATTATAGTTAGGACCATTGTAAAGGGGAGAGTCTCCTTGTTTATTGCTTTCATAGACTAGTATATTTTCCTTTTCTTGCCTCTTCTGTGCAGATACCTGCAGAACTTCAGCATCCAAGTGCAAAATGGAGACTGCAAGTTGGCCCTGCAGGGTGACCACCATCAGCATACACACTAAACCATCTAGGAAAAAGGAATTGGTATACTGCAGAGCTACAGCAGCCAACATTCAGCCTATCAACACACAACATACAGAGCTGCAGCATCTTGTACATTCAATGCAGGATGCAACACTCTTGGAGCTCAAGTTTCACCTCCTGCAACACATCATACTTGGAGTTGCAGAAGCTGATCTTGGAGATCTTCCAATGTGCAGCAACAACTCCCTATGCTTTGTGAAGAAAGGTGAGATGCAGATTGCCATTCAGCAAAATGCAGTCTCCTTTTTTGTGCAATTGCAGGTAGCTGGATGCACAACACTCAACATCAACTTCGGATGCAAAACACTCAACAACAACTTCCACCAACCAGATTTGGAACACATCACACACTTTGGAGCCTCTTTTATGTCTTCACGTAGATAAAGAGGTCTTCTTCTTGGTTGGTAAGCTTTGATACACCATCTAAACCTCATTTGGACAAACTTGGTACGACAATGATGCACTCTCAATTCATGGAAATTAGAAATTTTCGTATACTTGCTCTTCTTCAATTTAGCTATGTATTAATATAGCTTACTTGAATAGGACTAGTGTAGGTTACTTTCTTTTTCACATGTAAGGGGAGAGTCTCCCTTATTTAATGCTTTCCTAGACGCTTTGTATTAAGAAGACTCTTCTCGTAGGTGCATAGTTACCTAGGGGCCACTATATTGTATTGGGGATGAGTTGACAAATCTTAGTAGGTTAGTCGACTTATGAACCACCTAAATTTCGAAGGTAAGGTTTATGCCCCTTCTTGTATTTTTCTGTTTTTTTATGTATAATAAAGCTTGGGAGTGTGCGTCTCAACCTCTGACCGCGACGAGGGTGGGAGCCTCGAAGCAAAGTCCGTTTCCCATTAAAAAAAACAAAAACAAAAAAACATATCCAATGTACCCAAATTGCAGATTTTTAGGTTCCAGACCAACATTTAAACACTAGCCATATATAGACTCACAAAATGGAATAAAGTTAGAAGTATAAATTCACACTATTCATAAAATTGAGTACTAATACTTCAGAGTGGATCAATAAAAGGCCACAACTTTGTAGCAATTGTCACATGAAAGTAAATAAGAATGGAATTAACATGCAAGCAAAACAAAGAACTACAAGAGTTCTGCTTTTGAGCCGTTCTTACTACAGCAGAAGCAGACAAAAGCATTTCAAACCATAAAATTCCTATTCTACGATTACAAGTCATGTGAAAATAGAAAGTAGGGTTTGTTGGTCGTATGATAAACATATGTGTGGAATACAATAGAAGATTGAGATAAATAGAGAGCATAGAAAACAGAGGAACGTACAAGCCGATGGAAAGTTCGTCGCCGCCGATGAAAAGTGTCTACTGAAGAACATCAGATTTTAATTTTGGGTGTATGATTTGTGCTTATTTTGGGTGAAGTGAGGGAAAAGAAAAGTGTGGGAATAAGAGAGAAATAATAGCAAAAAAGGAGGGAGTAAAATTTGTTTACAACCTTTTTTGGCCATGAAATTTAGCTACGGTTATTAATGCGTAGATATTTTTAACTTTTAAATTGATTTTGCCACGGTATTTATAACCATGACTAATAAACCGTGGCTAATATGCATTTTGTTTGGTAGTGCAACTATCAATTAAACATCCTTTTCCATAGCAATTCTAAAGGTAGCATTCATGCCATGAGGATTTTCATATTTCTTACAAAAGAATATCATCCCCTCTTCTTGGGAGATAACATTGATAGCATTTCCTTTGTAGCTTCCAGACGAACTAGCCCCATTATTTGGACATTTACTCTTAACATGTCCCGATTGACCATAATCCCAGCAAACGACTTTCTTCTTACAACTTTTATTTTCCTTCTATTTTTCTTTAACAACAAGACCTGAATTTTCTTGAGATTTTTCATCTCCATTCTTCAATCTTTTTTTCTTAGAAATCAATTTGCTCGTCACTTATGAGAAAATCACAATTTCCTTTCCATACATTAAAATGAGTTGCATGTGCTTAAAGGAAGATGGAAGAGACTAGATTAGTTGAAGTGTCTTGTCTTCATCATCAATTTTCACTTCCATAGATTCTAATTCAGAAATAATCCAATTCAAGACACTCAAATGATCAAAAACAGTTGTACCTTCATCCATTTGCAATTTATGAAATTGCTCCTTCAAATATAGCCTATTTGAAATACTTTTAGTTTGGTACAATTCTTCAAGTTTCTCCCATAACTCCTTTGTTGTAGACAATCCAATCACATTAGCAAGAAATTTTTTAACTAAACACAAGCGAATCTGACTTGCCGCTTTCATGTCTGCTCTTCTCATTGTTCATCACTAATTTTGGATTTTTTCGAGTCTCCATTGCTTTTAGATTTTTCTGAACCCTTGTCATCTTTTTCGCTAGTTGGTCTCCCTTTAAATGTCTTGTGTAATCCAAATTGGATTAACACATCCTTGACTTGCAATTGCCAAAAGCCAAAATTAATTCTCCCATCAAATTTCTCAATCTCGATTTTTTTTCTCATTTTTCTTATCAGTACTAATAAATTGGCAATAGCAATGAAAAGTACCTACTAAATTAATTCCACGAAAGAGAGGTGAATCACTACAGATACACTTAAGTACCAAGTCTTTCCTTAGCCAGAACCTCTTTAGATTCTACTTATTCCCACTACTACCAAAAATACAAGTACCCCAAAGTAGCTCCACCAGAATAACAAACTCCACTGGAATCAAACTCCACTTGCTATTCCACTAAGATGAAACTTCTGCTTGAAAACAATAATTCTAATTCAGATTTTTTATGTGGAAGATCAGACAAAGTTGTAACCACAGAGCATACTAAAATTTCAAATGAATTATTCTACACCTAAGGCTCTGATACCACTTGTTGAAAAAAAACACCGACTGATTTCCGTCCCTTTCGGACCACTTTCAAGCAGAAAATAATAACAGAGAAATTTAAAGAAAATAATAACAAAACAAAATTTAACCTGGAAACCCAATGCGGAAAAAATCACGAACCACCCAGAAAAATGAATTTACTATATGAAAAATTATTACAACCATATAATACACATTATTTCTCTCACACACCCCAATTTATAAAATATTATTTCAAGGAGATCTTCAAGAGAGTTATCTCTAAACATCTCCTCTAGTATACAAAGTATTGAATTTTTGGTGATGTTGTGTTCATGGTGGAGATGCCTATTTATAGACAATTTAGAGGAATGGTTGGTACTTATGACCACATTTATGACATCATATTTGACAAAATGGGTGAAAACAATTAGTCTTCTTTCTTGTCTTTCACAAATCAAATATCCACAATTTTAACATTTTTCTTCTTTATTCAAACAAATACAACAGTCGTTCTACTCTTTTTTTGTTAAAGTAAAAAAAAAGATTGATAAAAATTGTGATGGAGTGATAAATACTTCTTCGTGAGTTTGAGTTCTCTGGTGTGTACGAATTCAGGCGGACTGTTAACGCAATAGGACATCTGTTTTAAGATAAACTGCACATACCCAAAGCAATGCGTGCTTCTTAAGTCAAATTTTCTTCCAAGATTTGACTATGAAATATGTAAAATTTTAGAATATTGTAGCTTTGACATGTTTATTTAAAAAATTAAAGCCACACAAACATGTATGAATTGATTTAGAACATAAATTTCAAATTTTTCTTAAATTCTTTATCAAGTCAAACTCTAGTTCATAAGTAGATGAATAATAAAAGTTCCTCTCGTAAAAACAGTTTTATCATGGAAGGAAATCATTAGATTAACACTTCATGGATTACAACTTTATAGCTATTGAGATGCCCGTGACATGGAATCTGCAGGACATAGTGAGTCTATGCTAGCTTCTTTACGATTTTCACTACTTCACAAATTATCCTCCATATTAGGACAACTTCCATGTCTACCTATTTAATGGTAACCCCCATTTCTCCTTATTACATACTAGTGTGTTTGTAAGTGTTTCACACAGTTATTAAAAATAATTAAGTATATTTTTGAATAATTAATATTATTATGCGATAGTTTTAATAAACAATATAATAAAAGAGAGAATGCAAATTAAATCACGATTATACAATAGCTTATTTAGGAAAATTGTAAGGGATATAATTTTTTTAGAAAATTGACCATCTCATTATCATAATTTTATACTAAATTTAATGAATATTATAGCAATATTCCTAGTTCGATCAACAACAACATTAAGTCACAGCATTGTGTATTGCTTAGTGGGCCGTTCCGATGAATCAACCAAATTAACGAAGGTGGTTGGGAAGATTAAAAAATGGGAAAATTTCATATATAACAAACCTTTTAAGCATAATAATTCAATATGAGTATAGTTTCTTTATAAAATAACGAGGAAGGAGGCGAAGTCGGCGGTTTCGACGGCAAAAACGATAGCTTTCGAACGCCTTTAAGCTGAACTAGAAGAGAAAGGCGGGGATAGAAAATTGTTCAGGCTATCTAGGGTGCGGGAGAGAAGGGCACACGATGTGGATCAAGTGAAGTACATTAAGGACGAGCATGGAAAAATATTGGTAGACAAGACCCTCATTAAACAGAGATGACAGTCCTACTTCCATAAACGCTTGAATGAGGAAGGGGATAGAGAGATTGTGTTAGGAGATTTGAAACATACAAGAAGGCCTCACGATTTTGGGTGTTGCAGGAGTATTACGGTCGAGGAGGTTAAGGGTGTTGTTCGTAGTATGCGTTGGGGAAGAGCGACCGGACCTGACGAGGTTCCTGTGGAATTTTGGAAGAGCGCGAGCTCGGCAGGTTTAGAGTGGCTGACTAGGTTATTTAATGTCCTCTTTAAGACGGCATCGATGTCCGGAGAATGGAGGTCGAGCGTAATGATCCCTCTATACAAAAATAAAGGGGATATCCAGAGTTGCAACAACTATAGAGGTATCAAGCTTCTAAGCCATACTATGAAAGTGTGGGAAAGAGTGGTGAAGATGAGGGTAAGGAGAGGCGTGTCTATTTCAGAGAACCAGTTCAGATTTATGCCGGGACACTCAACTACAGTAGCCATACATCTTATGAGGAGACTGGTGTAACACCCTTCAAAATTTCTCCCAAAAATTCGGACCTTCCTTGTCCACGTGTAGGGTCAATCGTATTTATTTCGAAGTATGTGCTTGAGTTAAGATGAGTCCCTGAAAAATTGAAGAGTGTTGGAGGTGATGTGGGGTCACAGAGGACCCCTAGGACCGAGCTAAGTCCAAAAAGGGTTCGTCGTGGCTAAGTTAGGATGAGTTCGTGTATGGGGTCGACTTCTAATGACCCTATATTTTGAAAGATGACAATCTGGGTGGCCCACGACCCATCAAATTAAAGGTCGTCGAGTCTTCTTTCCAACGCCACTAAGAATGTAATTTTTGGAGTTCGAAGTCAAAAGATATGACGATCCTAAGATGAACTAGCAGCAGGGATTTTCAAGCCTGGGTTGCATTTGCTGGAAAACTGGGCTTGGTACCGCAGTGGCGCGATGCGCCACTATTGCTCCAGGAACACGCCTCAGTAGTTTGGCTCCTGGCGCGGTGCGCCACTATGAGGTGTGCAGGGTTTTGAAGCCAATTTCCAGAACCCAGAAAATATTGGCCTTGGCGCTGTAAGGGCGCGACGCGCCACTATCGCGCCAAGAATATGCCTCAGTAGTTTGGTCCTTGACGCGGCGCGCCACTAACCGATGTGCAGGTTTTTAGGCGAAATCAGCCTGGCGCTGCAATGGCGCTTTGCGACACTATCGCGCCAGGTGCATTTTTAGCCTATTTTCAGATCTTTTGAGGAGGGGTAATTTGGGAACTTACCCAAATTATATATGTATCACCCTAGACCCTTTTGGGAACATATTTTCAGCCCCACTCTCTCTCTAGAAAAGCCCTAGAAAACTCTCTTCTTCATCATTTTCTTCTTCCCCTCCATTCCCAACAAGGGATTGTTCCAAGAGCTTCAAGACTTCAAGCTTTCCATTGAAGACCCAACAACAAGGTTTCTTCAAGAGTCTATTCTAAGGTATGTAAGGCTATCCAAAATATGGGTTGAGTCTCTTGGTATGGTTTGCTTTGAGGTTAGATATCCATGAGAATGGAGTCTCTTGGTATGGTTTATGTTTGAGTGAGTTTTGTCTCCTATTAATTTGATCCTATTTGTGTTGATGTTGTTGAGCTAAGAGTTCCTAAAACCTTCATGTTAGTACAAGTTGATGGAGATGACTTGTTAATATGTTTTGTTGATCTCTCTAACCATGTGATTTGTTGTATAAGTTATTTTCCTTAAATGTGTTATTATACTTGAATTGTTGGACTAAAGCCATAGAGTTGTGATGAGTCTTGAGGAGATGTCATAAATGCTTATTAAATTAGGCTTGATTGAGTTGAAATGAGAATAGAGTTGATGAGTTGGCAAGGTCCTAAATGAAACTAGCCATGAGGGCTTGTTTGAGATGATTGGATGGAGTCTTATGAGCATAGAGTTATGGGAGGAGTATCGAGCACCGAGGCGGGTGAGAGTATAGTCTATACTCGAACCCTCGAAACTATACCGCCAATGTAGGTAGGGATGGAACCGTTAAAGTTGGATGCTTCCCATGGGATCGAACCGTTAAAGTCGGATGTTTCCCATTTATTTATCCTGAAATGATAAGACTTGAATAATCGATGAAATCCATGATTAGGGAGGCGTTCATGCCCTGGCAAGGTATGGACGGATGTGGCAACGACGTCTGATTGTTGTACTATCACTGGCTCATAAGTGATGGTTGTCGGATAAGAGAAACTCCCATTTAGGTCTTGATAGTACTCCGAGTCAGTTGAGTTGAGTGGCATGAGATTTGGTCCGGTCTAAATCACTTCTTGTTAGACTTAGGGCACTTGAGTGAGTTGTTATGTATATATATGAGTTGAGATCCTAAGTTGATATTGATGCTTTCTTGATGTTTGTTTCCTCCGACCATTTTACATACTCGTACATTCCATGTACTGACGCCATTTGGCCTGCATCATTTTACGATGCAGCAACAGGAACTAGAGATCATCAACCGGCGCTCCGTTGAAGGTCCACATACACTCCCAGCTAGTTAGTGAGTCCTCCTAGTTTCCGGAGGATGTTGAGCTTCCTTGTATAGTTTTGTTGTTGTTGTTTCCTTTATCTTGATTGTTAGTAGCCATGGGCTTGTCATTGACACCTTCTAGACTTTGATGGAGGCTTCATAGACTAGAGTGTGGGAAGGTTGGACTGCTATTTTTGAGAAGTCCTATTATACTTGTTTGTTTGAGGATGAGAAATGTTTGGCCTTCGTCCCCATATCGTGAATAGTATATTACAATTGAACCCTCCTTTGAGTGAATGTGATTGAATGATAGTGCGACTGAATCAGGTGGTTTGCTCGAAGGTCAGAAATAACTTTCGAGTGCCGGTCACGTCTAGGGTACCCTCCCGGGGCGTGACAAACATGGTATCAAAGCACAGAGTTCAAGAGTCTTAGGGAGTCTATGAAGCCGTGTCTAGTAGAGTCTTGCTTATGAGTGTGTTGTGTACCACACTTATAATCAGGAGGCTATAAGACATTAGGAATTATCTCACTTCTTTCATACTCTGAATTTGTGTGATAGAGTTAAACTCTATAAAACTCCTCTCTAATTCGTGCGTTTATACGTTATAGATAATGCCTCCTAAACGTACTGCTAGCCAGAGGAATGCCGCTAATGTGGAGATGCCCCAGTCTGAGGTACGCCTGGCAAGGGCTAGAGGCCGACCTGTGAGGTATGCAGAGGCGCCCCAAATGCCTGCTACTCCACCTGCACCCACGTTAGAGGTAGAATTTAGAGGGGCAATTGCAATGCTCACTCAGTTGATGGCTGCCCAAAATGGTAGCCAGAGTTCGCCAACTCCCAGCTCTAGTTCCCAAGAGCCGTCTGCTTCAGCCAGAATTCGAGACTTTCTGAGAATGAATCCGCCGGCTTTCACGGGTTCTAAGGTTGATGAATACCCCCAAAACTTTATTAATGAGATGTGGAAAATTTTGAAAGCTATGCATGCTACAGAAATTGAGGGGGTTGAGTTGGTGTCCTATCAACTCAAAGATGTGGCGAACATTTGGTATAACCAATGGGAACAGGGTAGGGGTGAGGATGCTGAACCTACTAGGTGCAATGAATTTGAGGGAGCCTTTCTTGACCACTTCTTTCCCGGAGAATTAAGGGAAGCAAAGGTGGAGGAGTTTGTAAATCTGAAACAAGAAGGCATGACAGTTAAGCAGTATGGCCTGAAGTTCATCCAGCTGTCCAGGTATGCTCCAGAAATGATCCCAGATATGAGGTCAAAGATGAGGAAGTTCGTCTCCGGATTAGGGAGGCATGTGAAGAAGGAGTGCAAAGCAGCATTATTGATCTCGGATATGGATATTTCCAGATTAATGGTGTATGCTCAACATGTGGAGGATGAGAAAAGAAAAGAAAGAGAAGAGCACCTGAGCAAGAAGGTAAAATCAGCGGGCCAGGAGAGTGAACAAAGGTAAAGCAAGGGCAACATGTCCTTCTTCAAAAGGAGGCCTTCCAACTATGCCTCATCTACCGCCAGTGCACCTATGCCACAGAACAAGTATGATCAACAAGGTCAGAGCCGCCAGAATTTCAGACCCCAGGGTTCTCAATCCCAGGCCAGTGTAAGTCAAGGTTTGAGGGGGAAGCCACCATGCGGCAAGTGCGGTAGGCTCCACATGGGGGAGTGCAGAGCGGGAAGGGTTGGTTGTTATAAGTGCGGCCAAATAGATTATTTTCAGAGGGAGTGTCCAATAGGGGGAAACAGAGCCCAGCATTCTGCCACCAATCCACCAGCTAGAGGTAATCAGAGGGGCACTACTTCAGGCACCAGCGGAGGTACAAACCATTTATATTCTATGGGTAGTCGCCAAGATCAAGAGAACTCTCCAAATGTCATGACGGGTATGATTCGAGTCTCTTCTCTTGACTGTTATGTTTTGATAGATCCGAGTGCCATGCTATCTTTTGTGACTTCTTATGTGGATAATAAATTCAATAAAATTCTTGAATGCCTTCGTGAGCCTTTCAGTGTAGCTACTCCAGTCAGTGATTCTGTCTTAGCTGAGAGAGTCTATAGAGATTGCACTGTGTCAATTCATCACAGGGATACCTAGGCCGACCTAGTGGAGTTGGACATGGTTGATTTTGGTGTTATCCTTAGCATGGACTGGCTTTATGTCTGTTATGCCTCTATTAATTGTAGAACTCAGGTTTTCAAGTTCAAATTCCCGAACAAAGCTGTCATAGAGTGGAGGGGTAGTCCTGCTATGCCTAAGGGTAAGTTTATTTCTTACCTTAGGGCCAAGAAGCTAATCTCAAAAGGGTGTATCTATCACATTGTTCGAGTGAAAGATGGCAATGTTGAGTCTCCATCTCTTGAGTTGGTTCTGATTGTCAATGAGTTTCCAGATGTCTTTCTTGAAGATCTACCTCGAGTCCCTCCTGATAGGGAGATCGACTTTGGGATTGATGTTCTTCCTGATACCCAGCCTATCTCAATTCCTCCCTATAGAATAGCTTCGGCCGAGTTGAAGGAGTTGAAGGAGCAGTTGAAAGACTTGTTAGATAAGGGATTTATTAGGCCGAGTGTCTCACCATGGGGTGCTCCCATCCTATTTGTGCGGAAGAAAGATGGGTCCCTTAGAATGTGTATTAATTACAGACAGCTGAACAAGGTCACCATAAAGAACAAATACCCTCTCCCCAGAATAGGCGACTTATTTGATCAGCTTCAGGGTGCCACCTATTTCTCAAAGATAGACCTAAGATCGGGCTACCATCAGTTGAAGGTAAGGGAGTGCGATGTCCTAAAGACAGCTTTTCAGACCCGTTATGGCCACTTTGAATTTTTGGTCATGTCCTTTGGGTTGACATATACCCCCGCAGCTTTTATGGATCTCATGAACCGAGTGTTTAAACCATATCTTGATATATTTGTGATTGTATTCATAGATGATATTCTGGTCTACTCCAAGAATGAAGAGGAGCACGCCTATCATCTTAGAGTCGTTTTACAAACTTTTAGAGACCAGGTATTGCAAGCAAAGTTCTCTAAATATGAATTTTGGCTTGCATCAGTGGCCTTCTTAGGCCACATTGTATCTGGGGATGGTATTCAGGTTGACGCTCAGAAGATTGAAGCGGTGAAGAATTAGCCCAGACCCACATCCCCGACAGAGATAAGAAGCTTCTTGGGTTTAGCCGGCTATTATCGGAGGTTTGTAGAGGGATTCTTATCCATATCATCACCATTGACTAAGCTGACTCAAAAGAAAGCTAAGTTCCAATGGTCCGATGCTTGTGAGAAGAGTTTCCAGGGACTGAAGGCCAAGCTAACCACTGCTCCTGTCCTGACCTTGCCCGATGGAATAGAGGGCTTTGTGGTCTACTGTGATGCATCCAGAATTGGTTTGGGTTGTGTGTTGATGCAAAAGGGGAAGGTGATAGCCTATGCTTCAAGACAGCTTAAGGTTCATGAGAGGAATTACCCAACTCATGACCTTGAGCTAGTAGCTGTGGTATTCGTTCTTTAAATTTGGCGCCACTACTTATATGGAGTGCATGTAGACGTATTCACCATTCACAAGATCTTACAATACGTCTTCAGCCAGAAGGAACTCAACCTGAGGTAAAGAAGATGGCTCGAGCTACTCAAGGACTACTATATGAGCATCCTCTATCATCCAGGTAAAGCTAATGTTGTTGCTGATGCTCTTAGCAGGTTGCCTATGGGTAGCACCGCCCATGTAAAGGAGGGAAGTAGAGAATTGGCAAAGGAGGTACATAGATTAGCCCAATTGGGAGTTCTTCTAGAAGAGAACAATGAAGGCGGAGTTACTGTTCAGGATAGGTCTACATCCTCACTTATAATAGAGGTAAAGGAGAAACAAGACCGAGATCCCATCCTCTTTTGGTTGAAGGAAGTTGTTCACAAACAAGGAGTGATGGTTTTACCAAAGGGGGAGATGGTGTGTTGAAGTACCAAGATAGATTATGTGTGCCTGATGTCGATGATGTTTGAGAGAGGATTATGGCCAAAGCACATAATTCTAGATACTCTATTCATCCGGGCACTACAAAAATGTACCATGACTTGAGGGAAATCTATTGGTGGAGTGGGATGAAGAGAGATATTGCGAAATTCGTTTCTAAATGCCCAAATTGTCAACAAGTGAAGGTTGAGCATCAAAGGCCATGTGGGTTAGCTCAAAATATAGAAATTCTGAAATGGAAGTGGGAGATGATCAACATGGACTTTATTACAGGTCTACCGAGGTCATGAAGGCAACATGATTCGATTTGGGTGATTGTAGATAGAATGACGAAATTAGCTCACTTCTTGGCAGTTAAGACTATTGACACCGCCAATGATTATGCAAAATTATACATACAGGAGATCGTCAGATTGCATGGGGTCCCTTTGTCTATCATTTCAGATAGAGGAGCCCAATTCACTTCCCAATTTTGGAAATCCTTTCAGAAGGGATTAGGTTCGAAGGTGAACTTGAGTACGGCCTTTCATTCCCAGATAGATGGCCAAGCAGAGCGCACCATTCAGACATTGGAAGATATGTTGAGGGCGTGTGTGCTTTACTTCAAAGGAAATTGGGATGATCACTTACCTCTCATAGAGTTCGCATACAATAATAGCTATCATGTGAGCATTCAAATGGCTCCTTATGAAGCTTTGTATGGGAGGAGGTGTAGATCGCCAATTGGGTGGTTTGAAGTTGGCAAAGTTGAGTTTATTGGTCCTGACTTTGTTCACCAAGACATGGAGAAGGTGAGGGTCATTCAAGATAGGCTAAAGACAGCCCAAAGCTGCCAAAAATCTTACACTGATGTGAGGATGAGAGATTTGGAATTTGAGGTGGGTGATTGGGTATACTTGAAGGTGTCACCTATGAAGGGTGTTATGAGGTTTGGAAGGAAGGGGAAGCTCAGTCCTCGATATATTGGCCCTTACCAAATTTTGAGGCGGATTGGGAGTGTTGCTTATGAGTTGGAGTTACCCTCAGAGCTATCCTCTATTCATCTGGTGTTCCATGTTTCGATGTTGAAAAAGTGCTTGGGTGATCCCTCGTTGGTAGTCCCCATTGATAGCATTGGAATTAAGGATAGCTTGTCTTATGAGGAGGTTCCGGTCCAAATTCTGGATCGCCAAATTCACAAACTGAGAAACAAAGAGATCGCCTCAGTCAAAGTCCTGTGGAGGAACCAAATTGTTGAGGAAGCCACATGGGAAGCGGAGGAAGCCATGAAATCTAAATATCCACATCTATTTGTGCCTACCGAGGAGAATGTTGAAGATAATGTCCATTTTCTTGACTTGAATTCAATTGTGCATTTTGAGTTTTGATTGTTAATTGTTTGAGAATTTGATTGGTTGAATGACTGAAATTTTGATTGTGATTTGTACCCCAAACCCATTCTTGGTTGCTCGTCATTCGAGGATGAATGATCCCAAGGGGGAGAGAATGTAACACCCCTCAAAATTTCTCCCAAAAATTTGGACCTTCCTTATCCACGTGTAGGGTCAATCGTATTTATTTTGAAGTATGTGCTTGAGTTAAGATGAGTCCCTGAGAAATTAAAGAGTGTTTGAGGTGATGTGGGGTCACAGAGGACCCCTAGGACCGAGCTAAGTCTAAAAAGGGTTCGTCGTGGCTAAGTTAGGATGAGTTCGTGTATGGAGTCGACTTCTAATGACCCTATCTTTTGAAAGACGACAATCTGGGTGGCCCACGACCCATCAAATTAAAGGTCGTTGAGTCTTCTTTCCAACACCGCC
Source organism: Solanum dulcamara (assembly GCF_947179165.1). Classification (NCBI taxonomy): domain Eukaryota; kingdom Viridiplantae; phylum Streptophyta; class Magnoliopsida; order Solanales; family Solanaceae; genus Solanum; species Solanum dulcamara. The sequence goes on from NC_077243.1 coordinate 23,809,011, forward strand.
AAGAATGTAATTTTTAGAATTCAGAGTCAAAAGATATGATGATCCTAAGATGAACTAGCAGCAGGGATTTTCAGGCCTGGGTTGCATTTGCTGGAAAACTGGACTTGGCGCCGCAATAGCGCGATGCGACACTATAACACCAGGAATACGCCTCAGTAGTTTGGCCCCTAGCGTGGCGCGCCACTACGAGGTGTGCAGGGTTTTGAAGCAAATTTCCAGAACCCAGAAAATATTAGCCTTGGCGTAGTAAGGGCGCGACGCGCCACTATCGCGCCAAGAATATGCCTCAGTAGTTTGGTCCTTGGCGCGGTGCGCCACTAACTGATGTACAGGTTTTTAGGCGAAATTAGCCTGGCGCTGCAATGGCGCTTTGCGCCACTATCGCGCCAGGTGCTTTTTTAGCCTATTTTCAGATCTTTTGAGGAGGGGTAATTTGGGAACTTACCCAAATTATATATGTATCACCCTAGATCCTTTTAGGAACATATTTTCAGCCCCACTCTCTCTCTAGAAAAGCCCTAGAAAACTTTCTTCTTCATCTTCTTCTTCTTCCCCTCCATTCCCAACAAGGGATTGTTCAAAGAGCTTCAAGACTTCAAGCTTTCCATTGAAGACCCAACAACAAGGTTTCTTCAAGAGTCTATTCTAAGGTATGTAAGGCTATCCAAAACATGGGTTGAGTCTCTTGGTATGGTTTGCTTTGAGGTTAGATATCCATGAGAATGGAGTCTCTTGTTATGGTTTGTGTTTGAGTGAGTTTTGTCTCCTATTAATTTGATCCTATTTGTGTTGATGTTGTTGAGCTAAGAGTTCCTAAAACCTTCATGTTAGTACAAGTTGATGGAGATGACTTGTTAATATGTTTTGTTGATCTCTCTAACCATGTGATTTGTTGTATAAGTTATTTTCCTTAAATGTGTTATTATACTTGAATTGTTGGACTAAAGCCATAGAGTTGTGATGAGTCTTGAGGAGATGTCATAAATGCTTATTAAATTAGGCTTGATTGAGTTGAGATGAGAATAGAGTTGATGAGTTGGCAAGGTCCTAAATGAAACTAGCCGTGAGGACTTGTTTGAGATGATTGGATGGAGTCTTATGAGCATAGAGTTATGGGAGGAGTATCGAGCACCGAGGCGGGTGAGAGTATAGTCTGTACTCAAACCCCCGAAACTACACCGCCAACGTAGGTAGGGATGAAACTATTAAAGTTGGATGCTTCCCATGGGATCGAACCGTTAAAGTCGGATGTTTCCCATTTATTTGTCCTGAAATGATAAGACTTGAATAATCGATGAAATCCATGATTAGGGAGGCGTTCATGCCCTGGCAAGGTATGGACGGATGTGGCAACGACGTCTGATTGTTGTACTATCACTGGCTCATAAGTGATGTTTGTCGGATAAGAGAAACTCCCATTTAGGTCTTGATAGTACTCCGATTCAGTTGAGTTGAGTGGCATGAGATTTGGTCCGGTCTAAATCACTTCTTGTTAGACTTAGGGCACTTGAGTGAGTTGTTATGTATATATATATATTAGTTGAGATCCTAAGTTGATATTGATGCTTTCTTGATGTTTGTTTCCTCCGGCCATTTTACATACTCGTACATTCTATGTACTGATACTATTTGGCCTGCATCATTTTATGATGCAGCGACAGGTAATAGAGATCATCAACCGGCGCTCCGTTGAAGGTCCACATATACTCCCAGCTAGTTGGTGAGTCCTCCTAGTTTCCGGAGGATGTTGAGCTTCCTTGTATAGTTTTGTTGTTGTTGTTTCCTTTATCTTGATTGTTGGTAGCCATGGGCTTGTCATTGGCACCTTCTAGACTTTGATGAAGGCTTCATAGACTAGTGTGTGGGAAGGTTGGACTGCTATTTTTGAGAAGTCCTATTATACTTGTTTGTTTGAGGATGAGAAATGTTTGGCCTTCGGCCCCATATCGTAAATAGTATGTTACAATTGAACCCTCCTTTGAGTGAATGTGATTGAATAATAGTGCGACTGAATCAGGTAGTTCGCTCGAAGGTCAAAAATGGTTTTCGAGTGACGGTCACGTCTAGGGTACCCTCCCGGGGCGTGACAACTAGTGGAGCAATATAGGGAGAGGAAGAGGGATTTGCATAAGGTATTCATCGACCTAGAAAAGGCCTATGATAAAGTGCCAAGAGAGATACTATGGAGATGTTTGGAGGCTAAAGGTGTACCAGCGACATACATTAGGCTAATCAAGGACATGTATGAGGGGGCCAGAACCAGGGTAAGGACAGTCGGAGGTAACTCAGAGCACTTCCCAGTTGTGATGGGATTGTATCAAGGATCAACTCTTAGTCCGTTTTTATTTGCCTTGGTGATGGATGGATTGACGCAACAAATTCAGGGTGAAGTGCCATGGTGTATGCTTTTCGCGGATGACATAGTCTTAATCGATGAGACTCGCAGCGGAGTTAACGCTAAGCTGGAGGATTGGAGACAGACCTTGGAGTCTAAAGGGTTTAAGCTAAGTAGGACCAAGACAGAGTACTTAGAGTGCAAGTTTAGTGAGACACCTCAGGAGGTTGACACGGAAGTTAGGCTTGGGGACCAGGCCATCCAAAAGAAGAGTAGTTTTGTCACGCCCCGGGAGAGTACCCTAGGCGCGACCGGCACTCGAAAGCCATTTCTGGCCTTCAAGCAAATCACCTGATTCAGTCACACTATCATTCATTCACATTCACTCAGAGGAAGACTCAATCGTAGACACACTATTCATAATATAAGGGCCGAGGGCCAATCACTATCAACTCATCAAAAGAAATATAATAAGACTTCTAAAAAATAGCAGTCCAACCTTCCCACACTCTAGTCTATGAAGCCTTTATCAAAGTCTAGAAGGTGCCAATGACAAGCCCATGGCTACCAACAATCAAAATAAAGGAAACGACAATAAAACTATATAAGAAAGCTCAACATCCTCCGAAAACTAAGAGGACTCACCAACTGGCTGGAAGTGTATATGGATCTTCAACGGAGCGCCGATTGATGATCTCTAGTACCTGTCGCTCCATCATAAAACGATGCAGGCCAAATGACGTCAGTACATAGAATGTATGAGTATGTAAAATGTCCGAATAAAACAATCATCAGATAAGGATCATCTAACTCGCAAATCTCAACTCATAAATAAGTAACAACTCACTCAAGGGTCCTAAGTCTAACAAGAAGTGGTTTAGACCAGACCAAATCTCATGCCACTCAACTCAACTAACTCAGAGTACTATCAAGACCTCAATGGGAGTTTTTCTTATCCGACAACCATCACTTATGAGCCAGTGATAGTACAATAATCAGACGTTGTTGGAACGTTCGTCCATACCTTATCAGGGCATGAACGCCTCCCTAATCATGGATTCCATCGATTAGTCAAGTCCTATCATTTCAGGACAATAAAAGAGGAAACATCCGACTTTAATGGTTCGATCCCACGGGAAGCATCCGACTTTAACTATTCCATCCCTACCTATGTTGGCGGCGTAGTTTCTGGGGTTCAAGTATGGACTAACTCTTACCCGCTTCGGTGCTCGATACTCCTCCCATGACTCCATGCTCATAAGAATCCCTCTAATCATCTCAAACAAGCCCTCACGGCTAGTTTCATTTAGGACTTTGCCAACTCATCAACTCTATTCTCATTTCAACTCAATCAAGTTATAATGGCAAGTCTCATTTAGGACCTTGTCCACTCATCAATTCTATTCTCCAATCAACTCAATCAAGCCTAATTTAATAAGCATTTATAACATCCTAAAAACATAACAAACCAATCCTCTCCTCATTTATCACCTCCTTAGGACTCGTCACAACTCTAAGGTTTTAAACCAACAATTCAAGAGGAATAACACATTTAAAGAAATTGACACATTCAACCTAAACACATGGTTAAGGAAATCAACAAAGCATATTAACAAACCATCTCCATCAACTCATGCTAACATGAAGGTTTAGAACTTCTCAGCTCAACAATTTCAGCATAATAAGAATCAAATTGATAATAGGCAAGACTCATTCAAAAATAAACCATATCAAGAAACTCCATTCTCATGGACATCTAACCTCAAAGAAGAGTAGGGCACATGGGTGGAATCAACCCATGTTTTGAGAAGCCTTACATACCTTAGTGAAGACTTGAAGAAAACCTTGTGGTCTGGTCTTCAATGGAAAACTCGAATCTTGAAGCTCTTAGAACAATTCTTTGTTAAAGAAGGACTTGGAGAAGAAGAAGAGGAAGAGAGAGGATCTTTCTAGGGCTTTTCTAGAGAGAGAGAGGGGCTAAAAATATGTTCCCAAAATGGTTAAGGATGATACATATATAATTTGGGACAATTCCCAAATTGCCCCTCCTCAAAAGTTTTGAAAAATAGGCTAAAACGCTCCTGGCGCGATAGTGGCGTGTCGCGCCATTGCAGCGCTAGGTCGATTTCACCTAAAAACCTGCACATCAGTTAGTGGAGCGCCGCGCCAAGGAACAAACTACTGAGGCACATTCTTGGCGCAATAGTGGTGCGTTGCGCCCTTACAGCGCCAAGGCCATATTTTTCTGGGTTCTGGAAATTTGGCTTAAAAAACCCTGCACACCTCATAGTGGCGCGCCGCGCTAGGGACCAAACTACTGAGGCATGTTCCTAGCGTGATAGTGGTGCATCGCGCCACTGTGGCGCCTCACGCTGCTGTGGCGCCAAGCCCAGTTTTCCAGCAATTGCAACCCAGGCCTAAAATCCCTGCCGTGCCAGTTCGTCTTAGGATCGCCATATCTTTTGACTCCAAACTCTAAAAATTACATTCTTGGTGGAGTTGGAAAGAAAACTCGACGACCTTTAATTTGATGGGTCTTGGGCCACCCAGATTGTCGTCTTTCAAAAGATAGGGTCGTTAGAAGTTGACCTCTTATATGAACTCATCCTAAACTTAGCCACGACGAACCTTTTGGACTTAGCTTGGTCCTAGGGGTCCTTTGTGACCCCATATCACCTCCAACACTCTTCAATTACCCAGAGACTCATCTTAGCTCAAGCATATACTTCACAATAATAAAGTTCGACCCTACCCGAATTACAAGAAAGGTCCGAATCTTAGGGAAAAATTTTGAGGGGTGTTACATTATCTCCCCCTTGGTATCATTCGTCCTCGAATGACGAGTAACCAGGAATGGACTTGGGGTATAAATCAAAATCAAAATTCAGTCATTCAACCAATCAAATTCTCAAAAAAATTACCAATCAAACTCACAATGCACAAACAAATTCAAGTCAAGGAAATGGACATTACCTTCAATATTCTCATCGGTAGGCATGAATAGATGTGGATATTTAGATTTCATATCTTCCTCAGCTTTCCACGTGGCTTCCTTAACAAACTGATTCCTCCATAGAACTTTAACTGAGGTGATCTCTTTGTTTCTCAATTTGCGGATTTGGCAATCAAGAATTTGGACCGGGACCTCTTCATAGGATAAGCTATCCTTAACTCCAATACTATCAACGGGGACTACCAACGAGGGATCGCCTAAGTACTTCTTCAACATCGAAATGTGGAATACCGAATGAATAGAGGCCAGCTCTAAGGGTAACTCCAACTCATAGGCAACACTCCCAATCCGCCTCGAAATCTGGTAAGGACTAATATATCGAGGACTGAGTTTCCATTTCCTTCCAAACCTCATGACACCCTTCATGGGTGACACTTTCAAATATACCCAATCATCCACCTCAAACTCTAAGTCTCTCCTCCTTACATCGGTGTAAGAGTTTTGGCGGCTTTGGGCTGTCTTTAGCCTGTCTTGAATGACTCTCACCTTGTCCATGGCTTGGTGAACAAGATCGGGTCTAATCAACTCAAATTCACCAACCTCAAACCATCCAATTGGCGATATACACCTCCTCCCATACAAAGCTTCATAAGGAGCCATTTGAATGCTCGCATGATAGCTATTATTGTATGCGAACTCTATGAGAGGTAGGTGGTCATCCCAATTTTCTTTGAAGTCAAGTACACATGCCCTCAACATATTCTCGAATATCTGGATGGTGCGCTTTTCTTGGCCATCTGTCTGGGGATGAAAGGCCGTACTCAAGTTCACCTTCTAACCTAATCCCTTCTGAAAAGATTTCCAAAATTGAGAAGTAAATTGAGCTCCTCTGTCTGAGATCATAGACAAGGGGACCCCATGCAATCTGACGATCTCCTGTATATATAATTTTGCATAATCCTCTGCAGTGTTAGTAGTCTTAACTGCCAAGAAGTGAGATGATTTCATCATTCTATCCACAATCACTGAAATTGAATCATGTTACTTTCGGGACGTCGGTAAACCCATAATAAAGTCCATGTTGATCATCTCCCACTTCCATTCCGGAATTTCTATATTTTGAGCTAAACCACATGGCCTTTGATGCTCAACCTTCACCTATTGATAATTCGGGCACTTGGAAATGAATTCTATAATATCCTCTTCATCCCACTCCACCAATAGATTTCCCTCAAGCCATGGTACATTTTTGTAGAGCCTGGATGAATAGAGTATCTAGAACTGTGCGCTTCGGCCATAATCCTCTCTCAAACATCATCGACATCAGGCACACACAATCTATTTTGGTACCTCAACACACCATCTCCCCTTTTGGTAAAAACCATTACCTCTTGTTTGTGAAAAACTCCCTTCAATTGGAGAAGGACGGGATCTTGGTCTTGTTTCTCCTTTACCTCTGCCACAAGTGAGGATGTAGACCCATCTTGAATAGTAACTCCGCCTTCATTGTTCTCTTCCAAATGAACTCCTAATCGGGCTAATTTGTGTACCTCCTTCGCCAATTCTCTCTTTCCTTCCTCCACGTGGGCAGTGCTACCCATAGACAACCTGCTAAGAGCATCAGCAACAACATTAGCTTTACCTGGATAGTAGAGGATGCTCATGTCGTAGTCCTTGAGTAGCTTGAGCTATCTCCGTTGCCTCAAGTTAAGTTCCTTCTGGCTAAAGACATATTATAAGCTCTTGTGATCGGTGAATACCTCAACATGCACTCCATACAAGTAGTGGCACCAAATTTTAAGCGCAAACACCACAACCGCCAGCTCAAGGTCATGGGTTGGGTAATTCCTCTTATGCACCTTGAGCTGCCTTGAAGCATAGACTATCACCTTTCCCCTCTGCATCAGCACACAGCCTAAACCAACTCTAGATGCATCACAATAGATCACAAAACCCTCTATTCCATCGGGCAAGGTCAGGACAGGAGTAGTGGTTAGCTTGGTCTTCAATTTCTAGAAACTCTCTTCACAAGCATCGGACCATTGAAACTTAGCCTTCTTTTGGGTCAGCTTAGTCAATGGTGATGATATGGATGAGAATCCCTCCACAAACCTTCGATAATAGTCGGCCAAACCCAAGAAGCTTCTTATCTTCGTCGGGGATGTGGGCCTGGGCTAATTTTTCATAGCTTCAATCTTCTGAGCATCAACCTGAATACCATCTCCTGATACAATGTGGCCTAGGAAAGCCACTGATGCAAGCCAAAATTCACATTTAGAGAACTTTGCATACAATACCTGGTCCTTCAAGGTTTGCAAGACGAATCTAAGATGATGGGCGTGCTCTTCCTCATTCTTGGAGTAAACCAAAATATCATCTATGAATACAATCACAAACATATCAAGATATGGTTTAAACACTCGGTTCATGAGATCCATAAAAGCTGCGGGGGTATTAGTCAACCCAAAGGACATGACCAAAAATTCAAAGTGGCCATAATGGGTCCGAAAAGCTGTCTTTGGGACATCGCACTCCCTCACCTTCAACTGATGGTAGCCCGATCTTAGGTCTATCTTTGAGAAACAGGTGGCACCCTAAAGCTGATCAAATAAGTCGTCTATTCTGGGGAGAGGGTATTTGTTCTTTATGGTAACCTTATTCAGCTGCCTGTAATCAATACACATTCTAAGGGACCCATCTTTCTTCCGCACAAATAGGACGGGAGCACCCTATGATGAGACACTCGGCCTAATAAATCCCTTATCTAACAAGTCTTTCAACTGCTCCTTCAACTCCTTCAACTCATCCGAAGCCATTCTATAGGGAGGAATTGAGATAGGCTGGGTATTAGGAAGAACATCAATCCCAAAGTCGATCTCTCTATCAGGAGGGACTCCAGGTAGATCTTCAGGAAAGACATCTGGAAACTCATTGACAATCGGAACTGACTCAAGAGATGGAGACTCAATATTGCCATCTTTCACTCGGACAATGTGATAGATACACCCTTTTGAGATTAGCTTCTTGGCCCTAAGGTAAGAAATAAACTTACCCTTAGGCATAATAGGACTACCCCTCCACTCTATGACAGCTTTGTTCGGGAATTTGAACTTCACAACCTGAGTTCTACAATCAATAGAGGCATAACAGACATAAAGCCAGTCCATGCTAAGGATAACACCAAAATCAACCATGTCCAACTCTACTAGGTCGGCCAAGGTATCCCTGTGATGAATTGACATAGTGCAATCTCTATAGACTCTCTCAGCTAAGACAGAATCACCGATCGGAGTAGCTACACTGAAAGGCTCACAAAGGCATTCAAGAATTTTATTGAATTTATTAGCCAAGTAAGAAGTCATAAAAGATAGCATGGCACTCAGATCCATCAAAACATAACAGTCAAGAAAAGAGACTCGAATCATACCCGTCATGACGTTTGGAGAGTTCTCTTGATCTTGGCGACTACCCATAGCATATAAATGGTTTGTACCTCCGCTGGTGCCTGAAGTAGTGCCCCTCTGATTACCTCTAGCCGGTGGTGCGGTGGCAGAATGATGGGCTCTGTTTCCCCCTATTGGACACTCCCTCTGAAAATAATCTATTTGGCCGCACTTATAACAACCAACCCTTCCCGCTCTGCACTCCCCCAAATGGAGCCTACCGCACTTGCTACATGGTGGCTTCCCTCTCGAACCTTGACCCAAGCTAGCTTGGGATTGAGAACCCTGGGGTCTGAAATTCTGGCGACTCTATCCTTGTCGACCATACCTGTTCTGCGGCATAGGTGCACTGGCGGTGGATGAGGCATAGTTGGGAGGCCTCTTCTGGAAGAAGGACCTGTTGCCCTTGCTTTGCCTCTGTTCACTCTCATGGCCCGCTGTTTTACCTTCTTGCTCAAATGCTCCTCTCTGTCTTTCCTCTTCTCATCCTCCACCTATTGAGCATACACTATTAATCTTGAAATATCCATGTCGAAGATTAACAATGCCACTTTGCACTCCTTCTTCACATATCTTCCTAAACCGGAGACAAATTTCCTCATCTTCGACCTTACATCTGGGATCATCTCTGGAGCATACCTGGACAGCTGGATGAACTTCAGGCTGTACTCCTTAACAGTTATGCCTTCTTATTTTATATTCACAAACTCCTCTACTTTCGCTTCCCTCAATTCTCGGGGAAAGAAGTGGTCAAGAAAGGCTCCCTCAAATTCGTCCCACAAAGTAGGTTCGGCATCCTCACCTCTACCTTGTTCCCATTGGTTATACCAAATGTTTGCCACATCCTTGAGTTAATAAGACACCAACTCAACCCCCTCAATTTCCGTAGCATGCATAGTTTACAGAATTTTCCACATCTCATCAATAAAATTTTGGGGATCTTCATCAACCTTAGAACCCGTGAATGCCGGCGGATTCATTCTCAGAAAGTCTCTAATTCTAGTGGCAGCAGACGGCTCTTGGGAACTAGAGCTAAGAGTTGGCGAACTCTGGTTACCATTCCGAGCAATCACTAATTGAGTGATTATTGCAATTGCCCCTCGAAATTCTACCTCTGAAGTGGGTGCAGGTGGAGTAGCAGGCACTTGGGGTGCCTCTGCATATCTTGTGGGTCGGGCTCTTACCCTCGATGGGCGTACCCCTGACTGGGGCACCTGTGTGTTATCAACATTTCTCTGGCTAGACGTACGTTTATGAGGCATTATCTGTAACGTATAAACGCACGAATTAGAAAGGATTTTTATAGAGTTTAACTCTATCGCACGAATTCCAGAGTATGAAAGAAGTGAAACAATTCCTAATGTCTTATAGCCTCCTGATTATAAGTGTGGTGCACAACACACCCATAAGCAAGACTCTACTAGACACGACTTCATAGACTCCCTAGGACTCTTGAACTCTGTGCTCTGATACCATGTTTGTCACGCCTCGGGAGGGTACCCTAGGCGCGACCGGCACTCGAAAGCCATTTCTGGCCTTCAAGCGAACCACCTGATTCAGTCACACTATCATTCATTCACATTCACTCAGAAGAAGACTCAATCGTAGACACACTATTCATAATATAAGGGCCGAGGGCCAATCACTATCAACTCATCAAAAGAAATATAATAAGACTTCTCAAAAATAGCAGTCCAACCTTCCCACACTCTAGTCTATGAAGCCTCTATCAAAGTCTAGAAGGTGCCAATGACAAGCCCATGGCTACCAACAATCAAAATAAAGGAAACGACAACAAAACTATATAAGAAAGCTCAACATCCTCCGGAAACTAAGAGGACTCACCAACTGGCTGGAAGTGTATATGGATCTTCAACGGAGCGCCGATTGATGATCTCTAGTACCTATCGCTCCATCATAAAACGATGCAGGCCAAATGACGTCAGTACATAGAATGTATGAGTATGTAAAATGTCCGAATAAAACAATCATCAGATAAGGATCATCTAACTCGCAAATCTCAACTCATAAATAAGTAACAACTCACTCAAGGGTCCTAAGTCTAACAAGAAGTGGTTTAGACCGGACCAAATCTCATGCCACTCAACTCAACTGACTCGGAGTACTATCAATACCTAAATAGGAGTTTCTCTTATCCGACAACCATCACTTATGAGCCAGTGATAGTACAACAATCAGACGTTATTAGAACGTTCGTCCATACCTTATCAGGGCATGAACGCCTCCCTAATCATGGATTCCATCGATTAGTCAAGTCCTATCATTTCAGGACAATAAAAGAGGAAACATCCGACTTTAATGGTTCGATCCCACGGGAAGCATCCGACTTTAACGATTCTATCCCTACCTATGTTGGCGGCGTAGTTTCTAGGGTTCAAGTATGGACTAACTCTTACCCGCTTCGATGCTCGATACTCCTCCCATGACTCCATGCTCATAAGAATCCCTCCAATCATCTCAAACAAGCCCTCACGGCTAGTTTCATTTAGGACTTTGCCAACTCATCAACTCTATTCTCATTTCAACTCAATCAAGTCATAATGGCAAGTCTCATTTAGGACCTTGTCCACTCATCAATTCTATTCTCCAATCAACTCAATCAAGCCTACTTTAATAAGAATTTATAACATCCCACAAACATAACAAACCAATCCTCTCCTCATTTATCACCTCCTTAGGACTCGTCACAACTCTAAGGTTTTAAACCAACAATTCAAGAGGAATAACACATTTAAGGAAATTGACACATTCAACCTAAACACATGGTTAAGGAAATTGACAAAGCATATTAACAAACCATCTCCATCAACTCATGCTAACATGAAGGTTTAGAACTTCTCAGCTCAACAATTTCAACACAATAAGAATCAAATTGATAGTAGGCAAGACTCATTCAAAAATAAACCATATCAAGAAACTCTATTCTCATGGACATCTAACCTCAAAGAAGAGTAGGGCACATAGGTGGACTCAACCCATGTTTTGAGAAGCCTTACATACCTTAGTGAAGACTTGAAGAAAACCTTGTGGTTGGGTCTTCAATGGAGAACTCGAATCTTGAAGCTCTTGGAACAATTCTTTGTTAAAGAAGGACTTGGAGAAAAAGAAGAGGAAGAGAGAGGATCTTTCTAGGGCTTTTCTAGAGAGAGAGAGGGGCTGAAAATATGTTTCCAAAATGCTCAAGGATGATACATATATAATTTGGGACGATTCCCAAATTGCCCCTTCTCAAAAGTTCTGAAAAATAGGCTAAAACGCTCCTAGCGCGATAGTGGCGCGTCGCGCCATTGCAGCGCCAGGTTAATTTCGCCTAAAAACCTGCACATCGGTTAGTGGCGCGCCACGCCAAGGACCAAACTACTGAGGCACAATCTTGGCGCGATAGTGGCGCGTTGCACCCTTACAGCGCCAAGGCCATATTTTTCTGGGTTCTGGAAATTTGGCTTGAAAAACCCTGCACACCTCATAGTGGCGCGCCGCGCCAGGGACCAAACTACTGAGGCATGTTCTTGGCGCGATAGTGGCGCATCGTGCCACTGTGGCGCCAAGCCCAGTTTTCCAGTAATTGCAACCTAGGCCTGAAATCTCTGTCGTGCCAGTTCGTCTTAGGATCGCCATATCTTTCAACTCCGAACTCCAAAAATTACATTCTTGGTGGCGTTGGAAAGAAGACTCGATGAACTTTAATTTGATGGGCCATGGGCCACCCATATTGTCGTCTTTCAAAAGATAGGGTCATTAGAAGTCGACCTCTTATACGAACTCATCCTAAACTTAGCCACGAGGAACCTTTTGGACTTAGCTTGGTCCTAGGGGTCCTTTGTGACCCCACATCACCTCCAACACTCTTCAATTACCCAGGGACTCATCTTATCTCAAGTATGTACTTCACTATAATAGAGTTCGACCCTACCCAAATTACAAGAAAGGTTCGAATCTTAGGGAAAATTTTTGAGGGGTGTTACAAGTTTCAAGTACCTTGGGTCTATTATGCAAGGCAGCAGGGAGATTGACGATGATGTCACACATTGTATTAGAGCAGGGTGGATGAAATAGAGGCTCGCTTCCGGTGTGCTATGTGACAAGAAGGTGCCTCAACAACTTAAGGGCAAGTTCTACAAAGTAGTTGTTAGACTGGCTATGTTATACGGGACAGAGTATTGGCCAGTTAAGGTATCTTACGTTCAAAAGATAAAAGTTGCTCAAATGAGAATGTTGAGATGGATGTGTGGGCATACCAGGAGTGACAGGATTAGAAATGAGGCTATTCATGACAAGGTAAGAGTGGCCTCAGTGGAAGACAAGATGCGGAAAATGCGATTGAGATGGTTTGGGCATGTGAAAAGGAGAGACACAGATGCCCCAGTGCGGAAGTGTGAGAGGCTAGCCATGGATGGCTTTAGAAGAGGTAGGGGTAGGCCGAAGAAATATTGGAGAGAGGTGATTAGATAGGACATGACGCAATTACAACTTACCGAGGACATGACCTTAGATAGGAGGGTGTGGAGGACCCATATTAGGATAGAAGGCTGGTTCATAGTTTCGTTATTCTTCCTTATTAGTAGGCGTATCAGCACACTATGTTTCTCTGTGGTCTGATGTCTATTATGATTTATTACTTTCATTACTTTCTGTACTTTGATTGTTCTATGTTATCTAGGTTGCTTTTGCTTTCGTTACTTGCTTTTTCATAAAGCTTTGAACTTCTTATTCTTATCTGACTTCTTTTTTGATTTTATTTGATTTGATTTTACTGAGCCGAGGGTCTTTCGGAAACAGCCGTCCTACCTTGGTAGGAGTCAGGTCTGTGTACACTTTACCCTCCCCAAACCCCGCATTGTGGAATTTTACTGGGTCGTTGTTGTTGTATTATACAAATGTTATAGCGAATTATACAAACGTTGTAGCGAATTATACAAATGCTATACCCACGAATTATTTGTATACCGAAATATACAAACACTTGGAATTGTATAGCGAATTATACAAACGATGTAAACGAATTGTATAGCGAAATATACAAACGTTATACAAAAACTACGAATTGTATAGCGAATTATACAAACGCTATACAAAAATTGTGAATTGTATATCGAATTATACAAACGCTATTGTATAACAAATTATACAAATGTAGTACATGAATTGTATACAAAATATACAAACGAATTATAGCAAATCTTAGCAAAATATACCCACGAATGGTAATAAAATAAAACTATACCCATATAAAATAATAAATTAGTAATGTTGTTATTTCCCCTTAAAAAAACTTTATGATTTTTCCCTTCATTCAGAAAATCAATTTAGGCATTTATCGGCAAAACTGCTAGTGAGAGTGAGCCCGACTACAATAGTTTTGCCTTGCCATCATACTACTAGTTAGAGCATGTAAGTAATATCTATAATTGGGCATAAACATAACTCTTTACCGTTTTACCCTTAATTCAGAAAATCAGTTTTCAGGCAATTCAAGAAAAACAAACAATTCATATTTAATGAAAAACGTACATTCTAGAAATCAACACAAACATCAAAATTCATCAAAAGCATTAATTATAAATTTATTCCATTATCAAAACATGTATATGAATCATGAATATTTTTATTACATTAGCTGCTATAGGTAAGAAAACTCGTGATACCACTTGTTAGAGCGTACAAGTTATACACAAAGTGGAAGCATGGTCATGGATCACATACTTACATGACAACAGATAACATAAATCAAAACAAAAATTTTAAAGCACAATTAATCTGTTGAGGCTGTCAAAGACATCGTTTAACTCCTTGGAATCCAAAACTCCAATCTTCTACTAATTCTTTACTAACTTTTGTCAATCAGAAACTTGCATGGGTAAGGGTTATTTTTCAGAAAAAAAGATGATCTTTCACTAAGGAAAATCCCCCATATTTATCCCCAAATTCTACTTTAGAGAGGCGGAATATTAAGGATAAAATGTTCATCAGCATTTAAGAGGAATTAAAGACAACTAAAACCCATTAAAGCAAAAATATCCATTTTCTGAATCAGAATTTTAATTATTAAAAAAACTAATTTGTTCCTTCTAGAAGATCAGTAACATTACTTCTTCTGGAAAACTTCTTTTTTTTTCCAAAACTGATTAATTAGTTAGGCATAATTATCACTATCCAAATCATCGAGCCGTACAAACACCTACTCTAAAATCTGGATAGAAAAATCTTTGCACCCAATTTTAAAACGACAATGTAGAACTTAATAAAGCATAAGAAAATCTCTTTAATACTTGGAATCAACATAAAACTCGAATACAAAGAGTATTTTTTTTACAATTAACCGACAATTTTTCTCAAGGAACTAGTCTAAAATAGGTACAAGAACTACTAAGAGAGTACAATGTATAAAAGGAAACAAGAGAAAAGAGAAATAGAAGTTGTAGGAGATCATTGGCATCTTCATCTAAGAAACTTTACTAAATCCCACAACCATATGTAATGACCCTGAAGGTCATTTTCGGATTTATTTTACAAAATTACCGTTTTACCCTTCCCTACGGTTGCCCCGCCTTATTTTTGATTAGTATCAGGTGTGGGTTTTGGGGAATTCTATAAAAAAAGATAAACTTTGGGAAGGTGTGAGTTTTAAAAGGTTTCAAGTGTTCAAAAGTGGTAATTGGGACCAATCGGAGCTGCGAGTGTTGAAATGAAATTTCGTCAATTCCAACAGCTCCGGAATGTGAAAGTTGGTCTAAGAGAGTTGACGAAATTTCTCTTGCTTGTGTCTCTTCCGCCGAGAGAACCAATTGAACTCAATCCATACCACAAGCAACAAACTGCACAAAAGGAGAGAAGAATTGGAACGACTTCCTAGAATGCTTCATAGCTTTCCAAAGATTAGGTGTGGACGTCAACACACGAATCTGCAGGAGTCTATTTCACAGTTGCTCTTGTACTGGGAGACCGGTAACCTGGGCTTAGATACCAAATTGTAATGACCCAACCTACCGGGTCGTGCAGGCACCCACTCTACATCGTAAGTGGGAGAACTCTTAACCCCTTATATAAAAGCATTGCGGAATTTGAAGTGTAACCTAAGTATTGAAACAAAAATTCTAAAGAAAGTTATTTTTAAAACTAGCTTACACAATTATACAAAAACCTCCAAGGATACTAGTCTAAATAGGTACAAGATCTCTATAGAAACATGATACAATACAAGTGAAAGACACAACTCCATCCACAAGAAAGGAAAAGTAGGAGCTGTCGGAAGATCATCTTCGCCTTCGCTTAGGAAACTCCACTAACCTTGCAATCAGAATATGTCAAGTGGCATATCACGAGTAGTATTAGTACAAACAACATTTATTGGTAGGTATCATCGTACAATCTGATACCTAACGCATAGTATATGATTAAATAAGAGAGATATAATAATTAAACTTTATTAACTTGTCCACCCCCAACCAATAGGTACACGCCTTACTCTCAGCCTTAAGGCCTTTACCACTCTACCCTTCAAAGGTTCAATACCCACTCTAGTTACAATTTAAGATCTGTGAGTTATGGTCCCACCTTACTATTGTTCAATCACTCCAACAGTCCCCATCTAACAACCTTAATCGCTCAATGATTTCACCCAACTATCACTAGTTTTGGTCCAATTGTCTCACAACACAGGGCCTAGCCATTCCACAACCACACTTCCACACTAATCCAGTCATAGGTAACCACTACTACTACCAAAGTTACTCACGAACACCTCAATGATAAAACTGTCTGTGAATAAGCAACTTTCACCTCTAAGCCTATGAATACAAAATACTTCATATAACACATATGTCACACCAAGCCTAATACGGCCCATCCTCTTACCACAATAAATTTATATATACTGGCATATCTTTATAACTAACATCCCTCAACTCAAGGGTCCCTTCATAGGAATTGTTATGAGATTTGTGTCAGAACGTGACATCTGATCAAAGAATATGTTGGAACATGATATTCGATTCAAATACATATCGGAACGTGACACCTGCTTCAAATACGTGTTGGAATGTGACACTCAATCCAAAATTGCAAACCAACCACAAGCTATCAACAATAGACCACTTTTTATCACCAAAAATAGGTTCATCACATGTATGGTTAACAAGTGATCATTTCACATATAATCTAGCATATTTCCTTACTCATATACACATATGCATATCATGAAGTAATTTAAAAAATATATAAAACACATACGGGAAATAAAATCATCACATACACTACCAAACCTTTAAGGTTTATCTTCAATATCTACTTTTTTTATAGTTCTGTACACAATACTATACTCGTTATAATTTAACCATCTTTATGCAATAATATCACAATCAATAAATTTTCCCAATTATTACAACACCTTTTTATCTAGGTCACATTTGAATTAAACCCTAACATAACTTAATTTCTGTCTGTGACCCATGACCCCAACTTATTATATGATTTCTCATTAAATTCTTTCGATACTACACAATAGGTATATATTTACTACTCAGAAAAGAGAAGCCTAGCCTACTTGGGCGCCAAGCAACCATGGAGAAAATAATACTGCTGAAATTCTTGGTTCTAGATGTTCTACGGGCCAGATTAGATTGAATTTCACCAGTTGAAAGCTTTCCAATGCTGAGATTCCCTCCCCTCTTCTTCCCAAGTACTCAAGAGCAGCCTTTTGGAGGGTTTTTGCAATAACACTCGCCTCTAATCTACACTTGGGCAAAGTGGGGAAATAAGAAAATCGCGACTTAAGTTCTGACCCACGTCCTTCCGCTCTGGCGGTCACATTCCCACTCTGGTGGTGCCTCTAAGGTGGGACCATCCGCTCTGACGGAATGGTGGAATCTGATTGAGTAAAATTTTTACATTTTCTTCCAATTTTATCTAACGACGGTTCAGATCGTTACATGTATATATAGATAGATATAGATATTTAGATGTCATGCTCCAGCCAACACAAGTTCTTTTTTTAAAAAAATAAGCTCATATTTTGAATAGAATAATGAATGTAGATTGAAGAGTCCAAGTTACCTTCTACTACTATTTTCCTTATTTATAATTTAAATATTGAGGAAGTAAAAATCCTTGAGAGTTTACTCTATCAGTGCATATTACTTAATTTTTCTTTCCTTATTTATAACTTAAATTAAATGTTGAGAAAGTAAAAATCCTTGAGAGTTTACTCCATCAAGGGATATTACTTATTTTTTTTCCCTTATTTATAACTTAAATGTTGATAAAGTAAAAATACTTGAGAGTTAATATAGCAGGAGAAATGGATAGGACTGTCTCGACAAGTTTGGGGTCTAAAGTCAAACTTCATAAAAAAAACCTTATTTTTTTAAAGTTAAATTATATAAATTAAATAATTATAACATATTCAATGTGATCCTACAAATAAAAGTTAAGAAGGTAGGATGTACGCAGAATTTATGAAGTAAAAATGTAAACAATATAAATATTGAATGAAGTATATTTGTAGATTAACATTAGGAAGGTATTCTTCCTCCATAATACATTCACATCTCCTCTCGTTATTACCAACAATATAGCAGGAGAAATGGATAGGGCTGTCTGGACAAGTTTGGAGTCTAAAGCCAAATTTTATAAAGAGATTCTATTTTTTAAAGTTGAAATATATAAATTGAATAATTATAACATACTCAGTGTGATCCTACAAGTAAGATCTCGAGAAGGTAGGATGTACTTAGACATTATGAAGTAAAAATGTAAACAATGTAAATTTTCAATAAAAAATATAATATAAAGTTAAAATTATGAAACTCGATACAAAAATTAAAAAATTTATATAATGATATAAAATTAGTGTTGCACTAATTTGATAAGTTAATATAATGATATTCAAATAGTATTAATTAGTTGCAGAAATTTAAAGAAGACAAAAAAATAAATTTGATCTTTTTATAAGGGGAATAAAAAAAGTAAAGTAGGAATACTAATGTGGGTTCATGATAATCGTGAAGATATAAATGAGATAACACAATAGATAGGCATTTAAGAAAGATGATATAATTAACTAAATACTATTTCATTTATCAATTATTACAACAGCCCCCACATTAAATAAACTAAAAAGTTAATATATTTTTCATCCTAAATATTCTTTTCAAATTTAATGATACATGGATTTGTTTTAACTATATACATATATGTAGAAAAAAATGGAGGCCCAAAAAAATTGAAGCTCTAAGCAATTACTTTAGTGACGTTATAGTCGAAACGTCTAGTTGCCAAAACTTGATTTTAATTTCGGTCTTTTGGCAACTGTTTTATTCCTCTCACAAACACAGCCACTAGCCACAACGGCCAAAAGACTCCTCGGACAGCCTACACAAACTTCATCAAAACCAAATGCAACATCACTGCATCCCTATATTCACAATACAACTTCTCCGACTACGGCCGTAAGGTAAATCCGAAAGTGCAGGATCCGATAAATTAAAGCATATATGACTGTTATTTATCAGACTTGGCAGCAATGCATTGTCACTCATTAACCATATTTATGAACACTGAATAGTGGAGTACTGACACTTTGTATTGAAAAAATGATATCCCTCCTATTTCCTATAATTAACATTGATTAAGGTTAAATAGAAACATTGATTTTTAATAACATTTGCAACGTTCCTACTAAAATGAGATTAATTGGATTGGGGGACACCCCCAAACTTAATTCACAAAATAGCAACTTTATTTCCTTTTCATTTATTTTTTAAGGGTTAGGTTAGGAAAAAGGGGGGAAATAGGGTTGGGTTATGGGGCCAAAGACTTATTTAACATTTTTAAAACTTGAGTTGTACAGTCATTGACCTCTTTAATATTTTAAACACTTGAGTTGTGGGTCATGAATTTATTTTTTTAACATAACAAAAACTTTGAGATAAAATACAACTTTTATAAAAATATATTTTGCCAATACTTGAAATATTATATATATTTTAATATTAAAAAAATTAAATCCTAAAACTAATTGGAGAAAACCCTCGGTATTCAAATATATTCTAGAACTTTTCTAGAACGAAAAGTCCATTCTCAACTTCTCACGTCTCACTTCTCACTTTTCCGACCTCACACCTCTTCCTCTTCCTCTTGAAATCATCAACCGCCTCTCTCATAACTTGCAACATTCTCCAAGAACGAAGTCCTTTATGGAGTTCGCCACTCTCATAGTCAAGTTTTCTGTATTCGTCACTCTCATCCGCAAGTTTTCTGGAGTTCAAAGCTGTTATCGTCAAGTTTAAGCTCTCAGGTATGTTAATCATTCTTAAATAGTTTTTCGAGTTTCTTTTCATGTTCTCGTTTTGAGAAATATGTAGAAAGTTTTCGAAGATTTATGTTTATCCCAATCGATTTTGAATATTTTGAGATTTTTACTATTCTTAAGATCCATTTTTTTGAAGATTTAAACTTTTTGGAGGTCAAATTTGATGATGTTTTTGGAGATTTTCGTCATTGCATGATCGATTTTTGTTGAAAATAGTACTTATTGTGGATTTTTTATTTAAGCATTACTATGGTTCTATTAATAAACCACTTGTCGATAGATTTATTGTGGTTAGTTATCGTGCATGTAGATAGTATATTATGGCTAAAACTAGAGGCGTCATCATCATCAAACGATCTACTCCTACTACTACTAGAAATAAAAAACGGAAGGCTGATGAAGAAGTTTCAAAAATTTCAAAAAGAAAAAAATTATAGTTGAAGAGGCTGAGTTAGAATCTAGAACAATGGTTGATATTGACAACTACCACAACAGTAGTACTGCTGAAGGCAATGATAATGTCGATTCTAGTCTGGCGCAAAGTGATAGCATAGATGATGAAAGTAGTAGAGATACCCTTAGTGGAAAGGTTGATCCCCTATGCTTGCCAATTTGTTCAGAAGATATCTCTGGTGATTCCTATGGCCTATCAACTTGGATGGATAATATAGGATCGTTTCCCGCAAATTTTTCTGTAAGAGCAAAAATGACTCCTTATCATGAATATAGAAAAGCTTTAGTTGATGAAAAAAATTATCGTGAATTTAAGGGTACCTATTTTGTCCACTTGAGACATATTTAATATTTTTCAAGCTCAATGGACAATTGATCCATCATATGTTGTTGCGACGTGTCAAGAAAGACTCAAAATTCATGAAATTTAGTTGTGTGTAAATTATAAGCCTGCATATTTTGACTTAAGAGAGTTTGCATTGATTACGGGGTTGAATTGCTCGGCATACTCCCGTGAATCATAAATGAACAAAGTCCTTCAAAAAGAACAAAATTTTTATAACAAGTTTACTAAGAATAAGAACATCACTGCTTCAAAGTTGTTGAGTTTGATCAAGGATCATAGACTGAATAAAGAACAGAAGTTGAGGTGCTCTTTGGTTTGATTAGTCCATGCAATGCTGCTTGCCCATGATCTGTCGAAGATTGTGGATTCAAACCACATCACGATGATAAATAATTTGAATTTCTTCATGAGTTATCCATGGGGGAAGGAGTGTTTTGATTTAACATTGTTGTATTTGAAGAACAAAATTAATTTGAAAAAGCAGGAAGAAAGTACAATGAAAAGAAGAATGCATCGTATGCTTTGTACAACTTTCCTTGAACATTCCTGGTAACTATTATCGATCATGTAGTTGATTTTTTATAGAATGTTATTTATTTATATAGTATTTTATAGACCCTGTTTATTTGTTTGTTCTTTGATTAATTTCAGATTTGGATATATGAGGTTTTTCCTTATCTTGAAAAGTATGCCGGAAAGTGTTTGGATTCTCCTCTGCCCATTTCTCATTTACTTAGATGACACACATCAAAGAGCGAAAATATAATGAAAGGTGATCCATTCAAGTACAAAGGAAAAAGTACAAAGGTATAAATTTATTTTTTATTTTATATATTTTTAAACTAGTCAATGTTGTGTTAATATTTATATTTATTTTTTTTGTAGATTGTGCATCCATTCTTTGTCCCTACGTTCCGTGAGATGAAACAAAAATAC
This sequence comes from Solanum dulcamara, assembly GCF_947179165.1. Classification (NCBI taxonomy): domain Eukaryota; kingdom Viridiplantae; phylum Streptophyta; class Magnoliopsida; order Solanales; family Solanaceae; genus Solanum; species Solanum dulcamara. The sequence goes on from NC_077243.1 coordinate 23,830,806, forward strand.
ATGACCATGCTTAATCCATATACGGACGAAGTTAAAGACATGATCCTTGATGCCTTGAAGGATGATTTAAAAGGTGTCAATATCCTTACTTCAAAAGTAGCGTCGGGGGCTGAATGTTTGGGTGATCACACTCCAATTCAAGTTTGTGAGAATTCTGTTTCGAGTAAACAGAAAAATGTTTGGATGTTTCTGTTGATGATAATCTGTTTAAGTTGTTGTTTATATATGGTATGAGAAATTTAGTAGAGGTGAAAAGAATAAAAAATATTAAGGTAAATTAATTTATGTACTCATTTAATTAAATAATTTATTTGTATGAATATCCCCACTGACCTTGCAACTTATGTTGAAGAAGAACTTGTAAAAATTGAACAAAAATTTAAAGCTGCAGTCGATGAATACCTTGCAGCATCCATTGGTGATACAGTAGAAAAGAAAAAAGAGGAAGAAAAATCAAAAGAGAAAGAGGTTGATGAAATGGAAGAAGAGAAAAAAGAAGAATAAACAGAGAAAGAGAATACAACAGATGAAATGCTAGAAGAGAAGAAAGAAGAAGAAAAAGAGAAGGAGAAGTCAGTTGGTGAATTTGAAGAAGAGAAGATAGAAGAATAAAAAGAGAAGCAGAAGAAAAGGAAGATGAAGAAAAAGAGAAGAAGACAGAAGATGAAGAAGAAGAGAAGGCAGTGGTAGATGATCAAGAGAAGAACAATGATGTAGATTTAGTGGATGTGATGAGTATTCTGAAGGAATTCAATGGTGAGAAAGTTGGTGATGAAAAAATAGTTGACGTGGTTTGATGAGTATATTTGAAATGTTTTGTTTTTTTTGAAAAACACTTGGTGCTTTGGGTGATAGTGACAATTGATTTTTTATTTTTTTATAGATGGATGGGGTGGATGATTGAGGGGGATTAAGACAATTAATTTTTTGCTATTTTGATGGAAGGCTGGGGTTTATAATTTTTTGGCTGTTTTGATGAATGGTTGGGTAAATACGGATGTTTATATGAATGGTTGTTTTTGACAAACAGGTTAGTATTATGATATGTGATCATGTTTTATGGTATGTGAATATGTTTTTATGTTATGTGATTTGTGCTTAGTTATATTTTTTTAACATTGTAGAAGGTCTTTTTAACTAATTATAGTATTAGTTAATTGTCAGTTATCGATGTTCAAATTGTATGTTTAATATTATAAACTACGTGAATGGAAATCGTTCTTATTTGTATACTGCTATTGTTGTTGATTTATAATATTATCGACCATGAATAATTTATATAAGAGAAATACTTTTATTTGTTCAGTACTACTGCATCCCTTTTACAGCTTTCCAAAAAGCAAACACAAACACAAACACAAACAACAAATTATACAATATGATTTTTCGACCTTTTTTTTTCTTTAGTCAAAATCAACCTTTGTTTTAGTTGATCCCATTCTATTTTGCTGTCTTTTAGCAACCCTTTCTAGTGATTTCTTTGCTCTTCGGCTTCTTTCAACAAAGTCATTAGTAGATCCCTGTTTTCTTCGGAGTCTTGAAGCCTTTTAATAATTGAAATTTGGCAACGTCTTAAAAATTTGAAGTCTCCGATCCTGGACTCAACTTTGATGGATTGTTCGTTGATGAATCATTTTTGATCCACTTAGAAAAGAACATATTCCAACAATACAGTTAAAAAATTATCAACCTGGGTTCGTATTAGTGTGTGATGTCCTTAACACAGATGGAAAACCACAACGACAAATGTAATACTTTTTGCATTGGATATTTGAGATGCTTGAGACATTGTTTAAAATAGAATAAGATGGAAGAGTTAATGAGTCAAAAAAATATATGAAGGATAGCCTTCCTTTTATACAAAAAACATAGATGTTACCATTGAAAGAGTAGTAATTTGTACTTTGTTACCGTTGGAGAACTTGGTATTTGAATGATGTCACTGGTGATCATAATATATAGATCATTCATACAGTCGATACTTTTCCATGTGAGTAGTCTGTGTTGGACCAACGAGATATACACTCCATCATTATTCAGGTATATAAGGGTTGATAGAATAATTTAAACATGATCAATAGTTCACCTACTGGATCATAATACTCATATATAGAACATAACTCATAAAATTAGAAAAAGAGAATAACTGTTTCATAATAGATTATGTTGTTGAAATTTATTCAATTAAATGAGTTTAGACAAGTAATTTGATCATGTAAGGGTGGATGTAAGATGGGAACAGTTATCAACGATGTACGAGGAAGAGTTGTGGTTATACAATCAACATTCTCAGAGTATTGCTTGAAAAAACATAAGTATGTTGTGTGATTGTCACTTGTTCAATCACAATTCTTTCCATACATCGTTCATCACCATTCCCAACCTACATGAACCCTTCATGATGAAGAGTTATCACTACTAGAAAATTGGTGTATGGCAACAATATTTTTGGCAACGGTTCGATAACCGTTGCTATAGGCGGTACTGTTGCTTAAGTATATGAGCTTTATCAATACACTTCCCCAACTAAATCATTGCATTAGTAGGGGGATAGAATTAAAAGATACTTTTGAGTTATCTATTTGAGGATTTAGGACACAAGTTTTAAAAATTGGGTAAAAGAGACTTTAGTATAATTAGGTATTAATGGGTTATGCTGATTTAAAAAATAATATTGTTATACACCCCAAAATTTTGCTATTCACAAACAGGCCCAATATATAAGAGGATTTTTTAGCCAAAAGGGCAACAAACAATTTCTAGAAAATCTGCTCATTTTTTCAGCGGGAGCAGCAGCAGCCGCCCTTCCCATATTCATCTTCGTCTTCTTCCATATCTCCTTCTTTTTTTCTTTTTTTCAATCTCAACACATTCTAGCCTTCCAAACGCCTTGCTCTCTTTAAACTAGGGTTAAATTTTTCTTCGTTGAACAAAAATGAAATCTGCATTTGCCTTCTTCTTTATCTCTAAACCAAAGATTTTTTAATTTGTGATACTTCTCTGTTCTTGATAGTAATTTGTTAATACATTGTTTGAGAATTTTCTTCAAAGGGGATAAACATTTCATCTCAGTGATTTAAGATAATAATTTTAACATTCTTCTTCTTTTTCTAAATTAAACATTATGTTCTTCTATATTGTTAATAAATAACTGCATGTTGTTTAAACAACTGGATTATGTTTTCACAAATGACCTGTAGTGTTTACACTAAAAAAACTACACTATTTAAATATTCATATGTAGTTTAAACAACTACATGGTATTTATGCTAAGAATTTGCACTGCACATGCAGGCTTTATGTAAACAACCTAACTTTATTTAAACAACCACAAGTTGTTTGCACTGCGAACCTGTAAATAAATTATCTACGTATAAATACTGTCACAAATTATAATATGTATCTATGTAATATCCGCAGGTGTTGTGATAATTAATGGGGGACACAATACTATTAGCAGTTGATCTACATGGTGAATGGATAGAGACCGATGAGCATTATAGTTGGAAGTCGAAGGGTGGTCTTACAGTACCGATACTAGTGAGGAGGAATATTACGTATGATGAGTTTGTTGATATCGTCATTACTAGGTGTAAGTTATGTTGCGCGCCGAAGGATCTCTCAATCACCTACATGCTCAGCATTGTTGCTACGGAAAAAGTACATTTTTCTGAAATAAAGGATGATGATGATTTGCTCACTTATTTAGCTGATGTTGATAAAGATGATCGTCGTTGGCCAATTCTAAGGGTAAATGTGGTTGAAATTGGGCCGATACAAGTTCTAGAATCTGGAGAAGCAATTGGAGTGTTCCCTGGACTTTGTAGTAATACAATAGGGCAAGAAGAAGCTGGAAAGTTTTCTGAATTTGATTACAATACAGCGAGAGTTGAAGCTACTTCAGAGTTTCCAGATTTTGATTACAATATCGAAGGGGCAGAAAGGGCAGAAGAAGATACATATTCTTATATTAATCTGTCCAGTACACAGGGGGTTGAGGGCTCAACACAATGTAGCCACAATCGTGAAGACAACACGAGATTTTTCTCAGGTCTAACTTTCAAGAAAAAACAAGAATTGAAAATACTATTGAACCTTGTTGCTATGAAGAATAATTTTAGTTTTGAGCAGGTAAAGATCACAAACAAATCTACAATGTCAAATGTGTAGATAAGAATTGCAAGTGGCGACTACGAGCTATGATGTTTGAGGGTACCGATAGGTTTCGTATTACCACATACCATAATATGCACACATGTGGAGTACAATATCTTACATGCCATCATCGACATGCAACTGCTAAAGTCATTGCTAAACACATTGAAAATAAGTTTATCGAGGGGAACAATCTATCTACAAGAGAAATTAAGGAAACAATTCATGTAGAATTGAGATGTAAGATTAGTTACTGAAAATGTTTGGCGGGTAGTTATATTGCAAAATCTTTGACAAGAGGAGCACCAGAACACGGATATGAAGTTATAGATAAGTACCGTCATATGATTCATGTTAAAATGAAGGAAGCAAGACAGATTTGAAGGTTGATTCTTGTGGCAGGTTCTTGTATTTTTTTGTATCCTATGGAGCTTGGATAAATGGATTTTCTTATACAAGAAAAGTCCTAGCTATTGATGGAACACATTTGTTTGAAAAGTATGACAGAGTGTTGTTGTCTGCTGTGGCGTTGGATACCAAAAATCACATATTTCCCTTGGCATTTTGTATAGTAAATTCAGAGGGTGATGCCTCATATCATTACTTTTTTGAACAATTGCTCGAGATCGTCCCCAACACTAATGAGTTGTACATAATTTCTGATAGACATCCATCTATAAAGAAAATAGTTTCCAAGATTTATACTGAAGCTCATTATGGAGCTTGCATGAGGCATCTTGGTGAAAGCATCCGCAAAAACTTTCACTGTGGAGATTGGATGCACCATTTTTATGATGCAGCGAAAGCATATCAGAGGGACGAGTTTAATGATCATTTTCAACAAATCAAAGATTTAGATATGAGTGTCGCCAAATATCTTGAGGATGTTGATTTCCACAGATGGAGTAGGGCACACTTTCATGGCAACAAGTAAATTATAAACAACCATTGTTGCTTAAACAAATTATATTTACTTACACTAAACAACTTTTATTGGTTACACTAAATAACAAGAAGCTGTTCAATCACTTTCTGATTGTTTATAGTGCAGATTCTTAGTTAATATGTATGTATTTCTTGATGTTATAGGTATGATGTAATGACCACCAACATTGCTGAGTCAATTAACTTGATGTTCTTGACGGAAAGAGAATTCTCGATCACTGCTCTATTCAATTCTATAAATAGGAGGTTTGCCGAAAAGTATCACGAGAGGCGTATGGTGTTGGCCAACACATCAACCATATGTGTCCCTTCTGTTGAAAGAAAAATAAGAGAAAATATAACTATAGGCAATACACTATTGGCCCATCAAATAAGCTTCCACACCTTTAGCATCATTGGTCATGGTTCAGTGGCTATGGTTGATCTAAACAATAGAACATGTTCTTGTAGAGAGTTTGATTTGGACAATATACCTTGTCCCCATGCTATTGCAGTGATAAGAACCCAATTCGGGGATGATTATGGATTAAGAGTTTATGATTTTGTTTCTCCATATTATTCAGTATGGTCATACAAACATGAATATAAAAAATTAATTCATCCAGTGTTATCTGAAGAATTTTGGGAGCTTCCTCCAAAGCTTTCGGAGAGTAAAATACCTCGTCCATATGTGGTGCACAAGCCGGGAAGAAAGAAGAGAAAACCTGCACCTTCAGTCGTGGAGCGGGGTTCAAAAAAGAAGAAAAATAAATGCTCCTTATGCAAAAGAGTTGGTCACAAAAGAACTACGTGTAGTCTCAGAGCGAGACAAAATGAAGGAACAAGCAGTAGTGTAGCTTCTTAAATTCGTACTTGTAATCGAATCAATCTATTTTGTACTTGAAACTGAATCAATGTACTAAGTTGGCTGTTTTTGCTATTGGTCTTTATATGTGGATATTGTTTGTTAACAATTTAAAGTTTTTCTCTTAAAAAGTAGGTAAACAACTAGTGGTTGCGTAAGCAGACACTAGTTGTTTCAGAAAATATCTAATTATTTATACTAGAAAATTATTGCTCATAAAAATATTGATAAGAAACAAGAAGTTGTTCCAGCAATAATAGACAATTGTTTAAACAAATAACGATATAATAAACAATAAGAAGTTGTTCAAGCAACTCTTGATTGCTTATACAATAATGTCGTATCTCATAAAAAATAGGTAAGCAAGTAGTGATTGCTTAAACAAATAATTGTAGCTTACAAAATAATAAGAAGTGTTCAAGCAACTCCTGATTACTTATACAATAACTTCATATCTCGTAAAAAGTAGGTAAAACAACTAGGAATTGCTTAAACAAATACTGATTGCTTATAAGAAATAACTAATGGTTGCTTAAACAATTATTGATTGCTTACAATAAACAACAAGAAGTTGTTTGAACAACTTCTTATTGCTTATAGAAGAATTTCAATTGGACATTTATATGAATATTTGAACATCAACTTATTGACTTGACAATAATTCAACATCAAACGAGTCGTTCAATTAGTAATTAAACCCAACTTGGTAATTTGATCATGAATTGATTGACCCTACTAATAGTATAACTATAACTTATTGATCAAGTGATAATAGAATCAATGTTGTTTGATTATATGAATATTTGAACATCAACTTATAGACTTGAAACAAATGAACATCCAACTTCCCGTTTGATGGATTTTAAAGTAAACAATCCATAGTTGTTTAAGCAGCCACTAATTGTTTATTGTAAGCAATTAATAATTATTTAAGCAACCTTAATTATTTACCTACTTTTTACGAGATATGAAGTTATTATATAAGCAATCAGGAGTTGTTTGAACAACTTCTTGTTGTTTATTCTAAGAAACAATTATTTGTTTAAGCAATCATTACTTGTTTAACAATTTTTTTATGAGCAATAATTTTTCAATATAAATAATTAGATATGTTCTGAAACAGCCAATGTCTGTTTAAGCAACCACTAGTTGTTTACTTACTTTTTAAGGAAAAACTTTATACTGTAAACAAACCTACTTTTTATAAATAGCGTAAACAACTACTGTCACTCCCCGGGAGGGTACCCTAGACGTAACCGGCACCCGAAGGCCATTTCTGACCCCCGAGCGAACCACCTGATCTAGTCACATTCATTAAATCATATTCTCTTAGCGGAAACTCAATTAATGAAATACTATTCACAATATGGGGGCCGAAGGCCAAACGTTCATCAACTCAACAAACAAATATAATAAAACTCCTCAAAATAACCGTTCAACCTCCCCACACTCCAGTGTATGAAGCCTCTATCAAAGTCTAAGAGGTGCCAATGACAAGTCCATGGCTACCAATAATCAAAATAAAGGGAAAGACAATACACTATACAAGAAAGCTCAACATCCTCCGGAAACTAGGAGGACTCACCAACTATCTAGGAGTGTATGTGGATCTTCAACGGAGCGCCGGTTGATGATCTCTAGTATCTGTCGCTGCATCATAAGACGATGCAGGCCAAATGACGTCAGTACATGGAATGTACGACTATGTAAAATGGTCGGAGGAAACAAACATCAAGAAAACATCAATATCAACTCAGGATCTCAACTCACATATATATGTACATAACAACTCACTAAAGGGTCCTAAGTCTAACAAGGAATGAATTAGACCGGACCGAATCTCATGCCACTCAACTCAACTGACTCGGAGTACTATCAAAACCTAAATGGGAGTTTCTCTTACCCGACAACCATCACTTATGAGCTAGTGAAAGTACAACAAACCGATGTTGTTGCCGCGTCTGTTCATACTTTGCTAGGGTATGAACGAATCAACCAATCATGGATCCAATCCAACCAAGTCCTATAATGTCAGGACAAACATCTCGGGGAAACATCCGACTTTAATGGTTCAATCCCCCCTACGTTTGGCGACGTAGTTATTGGGTTCGAGTATGGACTATACTCTTGCCCAATTCGGTGCTCGATACTCCTCCCAAGACTCAATACTCATAAAACTCCATCCAATCAACTCAATCAAATCATATCGACAAGTTTCATTACAACCTTGTCAACTCATCAACTCTATCATGATCAAATATTTTCCAATCATACTATCCGGTCAATCTCAGTCATATCTTTCAAAAGAAATTTGAATGCACATTTATAGCAACATGTAAGCACAACCAATCATTTCCTCTATCCATTTACTCAATCTTTGAAACTCATCACAACTCCAAGGCTTTAAGTCAACAATTTAAGATAAGCAACATTTTTAAGAAAATAGCATCCTTCATCATAATCCACATAATTAAGAAGATCAATAAAACATATTTAACAACTCATCTTCATCGACTCATACTCACATAAAGGCTCAATTTAGGAACTTCTTGGCTCAACAAAATCAACACATATAGAATCAAATACATAGGGGACAAAGTTCATACAAGTATAAACCATACCAAGAAACTCCATTTTTATGGACATCTAACCTCAAGGAAAGAGTAGGGAACATGGGTGGACTCACCTCATATTTTAGATGGCCTTACATACCTTAGGAAAGACTTGGAGAAAACCTTGATATTGGGTCTTCAATGGAGGACTTAAATCTTGAAGCTCCTGGGACAAATCCTTGTTGAGAATGGAGAAGAAGAAGGAGATGAAGAAGAGAGAGGGAGAGAGGAACTTCTAGGGCTTTTAGAGAGAGAGAGAGGGCTGGAAATTTTAACCCCAAAATGACCAATGGCAATACATATATAACTTGGGTAAGTTCCCAAATTACCCCTCCTCAAAAGTTCTGAAAATAGGCTAAAAATGTACCTGGCGCGATAGTGGCGCATCGCGCCATTGCAGTGCCAGGCCGATTATGCCTAAAACCTGCACACCTCGTAGTGGCACGCCGCGCCAAGGACCAAACTACTGAGGCATATTTCTGGTGCGATAGTGGCGCGTCGCGCCCTTATAGCGCCAAGGCCAAAGTTTCTGGGTTCTAGAAATTTGGCCTGAAAAACCCTGCACAACTTTTAGTGGCGCGTCGCGCCAAGGACCAAACTACTGAGGCATGTTTCTGGCGCGATAGTGGCGCGTCGCGCCCTTACAGCGCCAAGGCCATTTCCCCAGTAGTTGCAACCCAGGCCAAAAAATGAAATTCCTGCCGCGCTAGTTCATCGTAGGAGCGTCATATCTTTCGACTCTAAACTCCAAAATTCGCATTCTTAGTGGCGTTGGAAAGAAGACTCGACGACCTTTGATTTAATAGATCGTGGGCCACCCAGATCGTCATCTATCAAAAGATAGGGTCGTTAGAAGTCAACCCCTCAAGCGAAGTCCTCCTCAAACTTAGTCACGACGAATCCTTGGGTTAAATTTGGTCCTAGGGGTCCTTCATGACCCCACATCACCTCTAATGCTGCAACATTTCTCAACAACTCATCTTACTCATGTGAAGGCTCCACAATACTCGAGTCCGACCCTACCCGAACACAAAAAGGGTCCGAATCTTAGGGAAAAATTTTGAGAGGTGTTACAACTACTATTAATGTTTAAGCAACCACTGAAGCTGTTAAACAACATCATGTTGTTTTAATAAACAGCCATCTATAAACATCATAAACAACTACTGTGAATGTTTAAGCAACCACTGTAGCTGTTAAATAACTTCATGTTGTTTTAGTAAACAACCATAGATAAACATCATAAAAATATCCATAGCATCTTCTACAAATTATCCATAAATAGTTATCATATTTCCACATCAAGAAATAGTCTAACAAAAAGATCCAGCACAAATTTATCAACAAAAATTATCCCAACAAACACATCTCTAGTTTATGTTTCCACTCTTTCCTTGCCCTTATCAATGTCAAGAGGCTTGTAAATATCAGACAGTAAATTTGTTACACTTATCCTCTTCTTCGTTTTACGTGAACCAGCAGTAAATGGAGTTTTTATGTATTTGGAATTCCTTAACATCCTCCTAGGCTCGAGCTTTTTATTCAAAGAAGATAATTCTTCCACAAGTTGTTTGACAGACTTTCCCATTTCTTTGAACTCCTCCTCCATTTTAGAAATTTTCAGTTCCAATTGTCTTTGTTTCTCCGCACAAGTGAAACATTCACATGAGCACTTTGCATTTGAAGGACAAATACCAAAAGATCCTGCACCAACTCCTCCTTCACTATACTGACCACCAAAATTAAAATTGACTGAACTACCAATAAATTTGTCACCAGAATTCACTAAAGGACTCCGCGGGTTCCTTTCATCACCCGTCCCTCTTAGAGTGTTTCTTTTTGCACCCCCATCCTTTGGTGGGCTCCTTTCCTCTGCCCCACTCCTTACTGAGATCTTGTCCTCACCACCAACCTCCCTAGCTCTTACTTCACCCGTTATGATTGTTGTCACCCCAACCAATTCGACTTTTAACATTTCAATTTTTTCATCGGCTTTCTCACTGAAAAATGACTCAAGGTCCTTCATGTATTTTCTCCCCTTTTCTACATTTGTAGGAATCAGGAAAGGATGCACTACCTGCATAGAAAGAAAACAAAATTCAATGTTATGATCTTCCTTTATAAACAACATCATGTATATTAAACAACTGAATATTGTTTAGTTCAAACAACCTCAAGTTGTTTAATCAAGTCTCAGGTTGTTTAATCAAGTCTCAGGTTGTTTAACAAGTTTTAGAGACTGAGATTTTCATCAGTGATACCGAATGGATCCATAAATTGTTTTAGGCCTCTATACGACATCCACCTTAGCATACATAGCAATGTCCTCTCAGGGGGAACATTCTTAGCATTTTGTTGAAGTTTCAGAATAGCTTCAAAAGTCCAACCCTAAATTACGTAACAATAAATTACAATCAATATAAATATTAAAAGTAAAATAATATTTTAAAAAAATTATTTAGTTACCAGGAATGCCCACGGAAAGCCGTAGAGGTTGTATTCAGATTTTATTGATTTTGCAAGATACTCAACAGTCAAAAGATAGCTTTTGAGACCCCACGGATATTCATTGAAGACAGAGGGCTTGCAAGCTAGCTTGGTCATGTCGGCATCAACACTTGATGATATATCTCTTGCACAAAAGATGCAGTGATAGAACCAAACCAAGGCAAGTGAAAGCTTATAATTTTTTGGTGTTTCAGGTGATTTGATCTTTTTAAGGAGGAAGTTAGCAGTAACAGTTTTTCCTTCCTTGGAGACAAATTTCCATAATGGTTCACCCTTCTTTACCCGACTAGCCAATGCCTCTTCAGAAGGAAAAGGGTGACACCGTAGTCCCGTCATCAAGGCAAATTCCCTTAATCCAAAACACATAGGCATATTTTTATATTCAAACCACAGCTCTATTTTTTTCTGACAAATGATGCGTCGGAGTAGAAGACCATGAACTATCATCGGCTCAAAATTTACCCGTTGCATCAAAATATCTATAAAATGCCCAAAACAACTTTTTTTGAACCTATCTAAAATACCGTGTTCTACCAGAAGTCCTCTAAATTCAAGAAATGCTTTTCCTCCTAGAGGTGACTTTACAAAAATCTTTCCCGGAATATCATCGTACGCGGAATAATGTGTCTTGAAGCAATATTTTATAAGATCAATGGACTTGATGCATTCGGGAATCTCGGTATCAGAATCATCAGCAAATTGTACATAATTATAAAATTGATTACTTAAAAGAAAGTATAAAAAATCTAAAAACATATGTTGTTTGAACTGGTAGTAGTTTAAACAACTAATTGGTGCTTAAATAACAACTGTTTGTTTACAATAAACAATTAGTAGGTGTTTAAGCATCCATTAATTGTTTGAACTGGGGGTAATTTTCTAAAAAATAGTAAATGAATGCTAAAACACCTACTCTTTGTTTTCACTAATGACAATTTAAAAAAACACTCACATTTGATCTTGAAGGTAAACATTCTCATCATGTAATACTTTTTTTCTTTGTTCGAAAAGTACATGATTTGTTTCTTCTTCCCTTTCTTCTCCACTTTTATTTTCTTCTTGTTGATCCGTTGATTTCTCATCTTCTGCATTTTCTTCTCCACTTTCATTTTTTCCTTCCTGATGCATTGATTCCTCATCTTCTACGCTTTCTTTTCCACTTTCATTTTTATCTTCCTAATCTATTGATTCCTCATCTTCTACACTTTCATCTTCTCTAACTGAACCACGAGCTGATGAGGTCAATTCTTCTGTTTTTTGAGCTTGAGGAAACCGATCCACTTCTCCAGCAGAAGCGGACTCCTCTTCTGTTAACCTAGCCATTTTATCTACATACATAAAGTATCATAAAATTATCAACAATAGACCAAATGAACAAACTTTTCAAAGTTATAAAATAAACACAAGTTGTTTAAACAACCATCGATTGTTTACACATAGAAGAAACTCTAAAACAATAGCAGCCACAAAATACTTAGAAATTCTGAAATAATAGCAGCCACAAAATAAAATATTTCTTGCAAGCATAGAGCTAAAATAACACCAATTTGAAAAAGAAAAGAATTTGATCAAGCATCTTAAGATGCTAGAAGTGTTTTAATCTGTTTTTTCCATCAAACATCATTATTTGGGACTCTGAAACATCTAACGCTAACAAAACTTCAGAAAAAAAAATCTTTCTAATCATACTTTTTCCTCCATGAATTAACAAGCAAAAACACCTAAGAAAGTGCTAGAACAAAATCACCAACAAGTTGTCTTAGCCAATTATAAGCCAAATCCTCATAATACACTCTATAACTATGGATTTTTATTAATAAAATGAAATAAATAAATAAATTACAAAAAAAAAAACTTATACAACAAATTGACATTTTTTCCAGAATTTAATCCATAAACAACAACAGGTTGTTGTTTAGAAATGAAACATGTGCAACTTCCTTCTCAATGTATAAACAACAATATGTTGTTTAATAAATATGCAATTGCTTACACATCAACACCGTCATTCTTTGACACAATTAGTTCGCAACATACTGATACTTATATCAGACTAAATCTAGGAGATATAAGAATCTAGAAGCTTAATAAAAACTCAATTCTCTTAGAAAATTTATCAAACACCAACGGCACAAACAACTTCTCTTAAAGAGTTAATAATATTCAATTCTCATCTAACAAAAATTGAAGGCAAAAACAATTGAAAAGTGAGAACAATCAATCATATACCCACCACAATCCAAATACAAATATAAACATGTCAACTTCCATTATTAATTCCATATACAACTATGTCTCACATAATACAATATTTATTCAAGAGGAGGAAAACATGAAGAGGAAAAAAAATGAGATTACCTTAAAATTAAAATTGTCTTCAAGGTGAACTTGAAGACTGACAAAATAATGCTGATCTACCTTCAATTTTCGAATAAAGGAGAAAGAATTGGGGAAAAGAAAAGAGAAGAGAAGAGAGGAGAGGAGAACAGAGAAAGAGGAAGAAGTGCGTTTAAAAATGGAGAAAATGGATGGAATTTTGGGTTTTGTTAAAAGTTTTTGATCTTTTAATTTTTTACGCTAAGTTTACAAATATTTTAAATCAATCTCATCTCTTCATAATTACCCCCTAAATAAATTTTTATAACAAAAGAAAAGGAAAAAGAAATAGAAATCCCCTATCCTTATTCCACTCTCAAATAACCCTTTTAGCTTATTTCGCCAAGTAAGTTGTGAAGTGCGTTTAAAAATGGAAGAAGTGCGTTTAAAAATGGAGAAAATGGATGGAATTTTGGGTTTTGTTAAAAGTTTTTGATCTTTTAATTTTTTACGCTAAGTTTACAAATATTTTAAATCAATCTCATCTCTTCATAATTACCCCCTAAATAAATTTTTATAACAAAAGAAAAGGAAAAAGAAATAGAAATCCCCTATCCTTATTCCACTTTCAAATAACCCTTTTAGCTTATTTCGCCAAGTAAGTTGTGATCTGAGCCTGATTTAGAAAGGTGATCAATTCTGGTAATGGGAAACTTGATAGACCACTTATCATTATGTATCAGTCTATCTAGCCTTTTACTGATTCTGTCCCCTCTTCTTCTACCATTACACCAAGTAAACATGTTTACAGTGAAGGCAGGATCCTTCATACCGCAATCTTCCATACAAGTAAGAAATCCAACCCTTTAGATAACCTGGAAGGTACCCTCCTCTCTTTTCCCCGGGAGCCACAACAGAATTAAAGTCTCCACCAATTGCCCGAGGTCCATTAATGACAGAGTAGAGTTCCCTCAGTTTATCCCATAAGAACATTCTTTTGTTTGATTTGGATCTAGCATAAACAGAAGTAATCCAAAAAATATCCGTGTCACCGAGCAAATTGCATTTGAAGGTGATTTGTTGTCTACTCTTGGAGATTACATTCCAATTTATGTTAGAATTCCAGAGACACCACAATTTACTATGAGCATTGTATATAGGATGATCATACCCCAAACCTCTTTTTGAAAATATCAATTGTGTTGCTTTCCAAGAAAGGCTCTTCTAAAGCCACAAAATCTGCTTTATGAAGCTTAACAAGAATAATAAGTCTTCTGCAAGCCCCTTTGGAGTTCATCCCTCTAATATTCCATATAATGATTTTAATCATTGGGAAATTTCAGAAGAGAATTGCACATTTGTTTCTTGAGATGCTGTATCGTTGCCCTTCTTTGTGTTCTTCTTTCTCTTTTTTTTGTGTCCTCTGCGAGATAATCCCTGGTGCTGTATAACCAATTACATCTCTTGTAATACTGGATCATTAGGTTCCTTTGTTTCATGAGCAAATGTTTCAATTAAACTATCTGCAATTTCCTCCATGTCCTCTATCGCTGCTTCTAAGAAGTTTTCTGCAACTTCTTCATCAGATATTGAGTCTTTTTCTATGTGATCTTTGCTAGTATCATAATAGTGATCATTCTTTGAATTATGTTGTTGAAGTTGACCTAGGCCATGTCTTTCATGATCTTGCGGATTTTGCATTTTTAATGGACCTAAATCCACCACCAGATGCACTCCTTTGGATACTTTCAGCTTCTGTTGTGGATGGGAGCATAACTTCTTGATTTTATTGACTGTCTTGAATCTTCTTTCTGTTCTCCTCTTCAGTATTTTGAGAGTCAACAGCTTGTGATTTTTTCTCACTCATTTGGTTATCATCTTGTTTATTATGAGCTTAAGTTTCTGTTTCTGTGATCTCTCCATTTCTTACTCCTTTTCCAGTGTACCCAGCTACTTTTTTGGATTTTTGTTTTGTCCACAACATGTTCTTGACTTTCAAGAAAGATGCTGTAGTATTGAATACCTTGTTCTTGTTCTTTTTCTTCTTGACATTCTTATTGACAGTATTGGTTTGTTTCTCTTCTAAAATCAGTGATTGATCTTTGTCCTCCTCCTTTCCTTTGCTCTTCTCTTTACCATTGTTAACCTCGAAAGGTTTGTGTGATAGTTCTTTGTTAGCAGGCTGGTTTGTTGGGCATGCGTTTCCTGTTCATTTCTTCTTTTTACCCCTCGTGACTTGTGTGAACCCATCTGCATCCTTAATAGCTTTGTTGTAATTAGAGGTGCTAGCTTCTTGAGTCTTATTTTGCTCTTTTAGCTCCTCTAACGTCTTGTTGGATGCTTCCATTTTTTTACGAGTACCCTCGATATCTACTTCATGTTTATTGGCATTCTTTCTAGCTTCCACTTTGCACGTAGATTGGTCATGAGTCATGACCTTCAAGTTTGCAAGTCTTGTAAAAAGTAGGAACTCCCTCGTATTTCAATATTTGTTCATACCTTTTTAGCCCTGTGCCTTTGCATTCCTATCCTATCCAAACAGACTTGGGAAGAGGATTTTGTAAGTCTACTTCCACCTGAACCTTTGCCAAGTTGGGTCTGGATTTGATGATTGAGCCAGCATCCTCTCTAAGGGGTGTACCTAGAGCTGTCAAAATGGGCTTGGCCTGTGAGGCCGGTCTAACCAACCCTTGAATTAAATTGGGTTGGGCTAAAAAATTTCATCCCATTTAGGAAAGAGGCTTTCTAGCCCAACCTCATTTGGCCTGTCAGCCTCATAAGCTCAACTCGTGAGCCTCAGAGACCGGCCCGTGGGTCGTGAATTTTAAAAAATATTTAATATATATATATATATATATTAAGTAGTGTTTTATTTTGACAAATCTTCAGTAACTAGACAATTGAAGTTATTATAACTATGAATCTTTGACCTCTTTTCATTTTGTGTTTATGCCTAATTTTTCATTTCTCCTTTCTTGTCTAGTTTATGAAAAAAAGATCATGTAATGTTTGTTGTTTGATGAATCCTATGAATGTTGATTGTTGTATCTTGCTTATTCTGTTATTTTGTAAGTATTCCTCTAAAATATATGCAATTCATGGATATGTGAATTTTTGACATATAGGTGTTGTGTTTATCAATGTTTGATAGTTTTTTAAGTGGTCAATGTTGTTCATCTTTTGATTGAAGGGTCAACCCGTAGCCTGCTTAGGGCTTGGTTTTGCTGCTATTTTATAGTCTATTTTATTTAAAATGGTCAGTCCGTCCTAACCTATTCAATTCGCTAGCTCCTTAGGATTGGGTTAGATTGAGTTGTGCCGACCCATTTTGACGTCTCTATGTGTACAAATTTGAGCTAAAATTTGTTTCAAGTATCCCCAGTTGTAATGATGATACTTCAATTCCGGCAAAAGAACCCAAATAGGAGCTACTGATGTTTTTTCATTTGGATCAAAGTCTGGCGACCATTTAAACATATGCATAATACAACCAGAGATAGACATAAATCTTCTAAATAAACATCATTCAAATCTACCTCATTGTTGAAATATATGAAAATATGTCGATAATCGTAGGCACCTATTTGTACTTTGCCTTTCAGAGGCATTTGTTCAAGAAATTTAGATCTAATAATTTCAATTTTAGGTCTACCATAGGTAAACTTACCGATAGAGTCCATTTGCATTCTTCCGCCATGATTCCATAATAATCATCCAATTTGAAGATCACAGCCGGCATGCCGTTGTGCGTAGTTTGTCTAGCCACCACCATTGAACTAGGTTTCCGAGGGCTCTGTTTGATGGGAGCAATAACATCATTTGCATAGTCCAAGTAGGAGGAATTTCTTCCAATGAGGTAGTTGCCCCATCGATTGGAGTAGTGGTATCAGGCGTGCACGCCAGGATAGGGCCAGTCGGCTGTGCCATGGACTGGTGCAGATGCATTGGAACTCTGATCTAGTGATTTTCTTTTACTGTTGTGAACTGTACGGAGAGCTTTTTTAATTTACCGTTGCTCATATATTCTTATTTGTCTGTGTGTATATCTTTCTTTCTTTCTTTCTTTCTTTCTCTGTTTAGTAATGAAAATAGAGAAAACGACCTACATTAGCTATAGAAACATAGGTCAGAATATCATAGTTTTCCAAATTCATGTACAAAACTAAGCAAAAGTGTATTGCCCTTTGAAATGTCTAATGCGAAGACATGGGAGACCATCTTGATCATTCTTCAAGAGAGCTTTGACTTGCAAAGGCCAGAGAAATAGCTTAGTTGAAGAACCTGTTTTTCCCAAGACTTTCACCCAAGTTTGCCAATTTGTCAGCCACCATATTTCCTTCTTGGAAACAATATTGAAAAATAAAGTTTCCATCTTTAGTGAGGTCTTTAATATGTCGAATAATGTGTCTTACTTGCCATTGTATAACAAAAAGTTGGCCAGTGATTGAAGTCTTGCAAATTTCTGGCTGTTTTTGTCAAAACAAATTTGATATTCCAAAAAGCTTGATAAATCATCCTATTGTGCAGGAAATATCTTTAGCCTCCATATTTGCACGCACACCATTTCTTCCATAGTTCCCAACATATTATATGTAACACCCCAACTTTTTTTTTCCACTAAGATTCGGACCATTCTTCATGTACGTATAAGATCGAACTCGAAGGCTTCAAGTTGTATATATGATCTATGATTGATTCATAAGTATTTAAAGTAAATTATATGTGATTTAAGGTCATAAGGGATCCCAAAAATCAAGCCAAGTCCAAATCATTCCTTTCGGCTAAGTTTCCGAATGAGTTAGTATAAGGGTCAACTTCAAATGACCATATATCCTAAAATATAACGAATTGGGTGTTCCATGACCTATCAAATTAAAGGTCTTTGAGTCTTCTTTCCAACTCCATCAAGATTGTATTTTTCCGAGTTCGGAGTCAAAAGTTATGCTTGATCGAACAGAGAGGACCTGCAGCGAATTTTGGCCGATTTTCCAGATTTTGTAGGGATATTTTGGTAAAATTACCTACTATCTATATACACAACTGGACGCGTTTTGGATCATAATTTCAGTCTTTTGCCTCTCCAAATAACCCTAATCTTCATCCCTTTCTCTCTCAAATTATCTCCAATAAAATCCTCTCAAACTCAAGGATTCAAGTTTTCTTTTGAAGACCTAACATCAAGGTTTCTTCAAAATCTACACTAAGGTATGTAAGGCTACTAAAAACATGGATTAAATTCACCATGTGCCCTACATCTTCTTTGAGATTGAATTTTTATAGGAATTGGGTTTTCTTGATAGATTTATGTCCTAATGAGTTTATACATCTATTAACTTGATTTTGTTACGTTGATATTGATAAGTTGAGAAATAGATAAATGCTTCATGTTTGATATGAGTTGATTGATATGAGTTGTTATACATATTTTGTTATGTCTAAGAGTTGATTGATATGAGTTGTTATACATATTTTGTTATGTCTAAGAGTTGATTGATATGAGTTGTCAAACATATTTTTGTTATATTAGCAATAGATAATTAGCTTGCAGTAATTTGGAATCCGTTGGTACGTTACAGTTTAATTCAATTACCAAATGATGGAACATAGAAAGAATATTGAAATGTTGGTTAGGATATTTTCATTAGTTTAACACCTTCATAGATCCAAATTGCTAGAAACAAGATGGGGACAATATTTGATTAACCTTTTAGTTATATAAAATGAATTCAATTTCTGTGAGTTGATGCCTCAATGGAATTCCATTAGCATTATGAAATTAAATTATATTTAAGAAAAAGTTATATTCCTATTAGTATATTCATATAATACTTCCACTTTGATATATTCTAATAATATAGAAAACAAAAGCTAAACTTTATCATTTATTTCCTAATTTCACGTGAAGTGTTTGGTTTGGTTTAGGACAACTTGGATAGTTATTAAATAATAATGTTTGGCAAAAGAACACTATGGAAAGACATTCTTTCTAGTCAAAGGTGATGACAGAAAGTAAAGTAAGCAATATTCTTGAGATTTCCTAAAAAATAAAAAAATATAAAAAAGATATAGACTAGGCCATTGTCTTTTACATGCCTTTAAAATATATATATATATATATATATATATATATATATATATATATATATATATATATAAGATTGGGGTTGATTGGATAATATGATTGGTCAAGAGGCTTGATTTGGGATAGAATTGATGAATTGACAAAGTTCCAAACGAGACTGGTCGATATGATTAGATTGAATTGATTGGATAGAGTTTTATGAGCATTGAGTCTTGGGAGGAGTATCGAGCACCGAATTGGGTAAGAGTAAGTAATAACTCGAATCCAATAACTACGTCGCCAAACGTAGGAAGGGATTGGACCGTTAAAGTCGGATGTTTTCCAAATTACTGTCATGATATAATAGGACTTGATTGGGTATGGATCCATGATTTGTTGATTCGTTCTTATCCTGGTAAGGTATGAACGGATGTGGAAACAACATCGGCTTGTTGTACTATCACTGGCTCATAAGTGATGGTTGTCGGATAAGAGAAACTCCATATAGGTCTTGATAGTACTCTGAGTCGGATTGAGATGGATTGGGTTGGATTGTATGTGATTGGTTCTGTCTAAATTATATTTTGTTTAGACTAAGAACATCTTGATTGAGTTGTACCTTCTTCTGAGTTGAGATTCTGAGTTGATTTGATCCCACCTTGATGCATGTTTCATTCGACCATTTTACATACTCGTACATTTCACGTACTGACGCCATTTGGCCTGCATCGTTTCATGATGCAGAGACAGGTACTAGAGATCATCAACAGGCACACCGTTGAAGATCTATTCACTTTCAGCTAGTTGGTGAGTCCTCCTTGTTTCCGGAGGATACCGCATTTATCTTTTCAGCTTTGAGTTAGTTTTCCTTTATTTTGATTTGTGGTAGCCATGAACTTGTCATTGGCACCTCTTATATTGTTGATAGAGGCTTCATAGACTATAGTGTGGATGATGCTGAATTGTTTCGTTGTGACTAGTTTTATTTTTTTCTAGTTGTTGAATGGAGATGTGGTTGGCCTTTGGCCTTATTATGAATACTATTCTTATGATTTGAGTCTTCCGCTGATAGAATGTAACTGAATGAAAGTGTGATTTGGACCAAGTGGTTCGCTTGAAGGCCAGAAATGGTTTTCGAATGTCAGCCACATCTAGGGTACCCTCCCGGGGCGTGACATTATAGTAGGAGTGATCTTTAACAAATATTATTCTTTGGTTTTATGCATACCAAGAGGATTTCCCATGGTGTTCCACATATGCATTGTTACTTCCCCTTCTCCAAAAACATGGAACAAAGTGTCATTATGTGCATTCAACAAAAAGAATTAGTTTGTGAGTTGGTATTTAATCTAGTGATGACATCGTTAAAGGTGAGTCTCCTTTTAAAAAATTTCATATTTTTAAAGGTACTCTGTGGTATCAAAGATTGCTGAGAAAATTATTTTTTGGCAAACAATCTCTAACAATTTACAAAGAAAATTCAGTAGTAAAAATACCATTCTCACGGGGTTTCATATGGAGTAGTCCAATTCAGTGTCATTACCAATTGCAATATTAGAAATCAAATTCACAAGGCAATTGGGTACAACATTACTTAATTTGGCAATTTTCCAAGAGTTGTTTTCAATAAACGAATTGACTGGGATCTTGGGAGACTTACCTGGCCTTGGTATAGCAGGGCTAAGGTCCCTATACCTGTACAGTTATTCCATCAGAAGATAGAGTTTCGTGCTTAACTTTTCAAATGATGTGATGTTCAACTTGTAGTCTTGTACTACTTTAATTTTCATCAAGCTCTTCCAGGCGTGAGAATCAACAGAGATGGCCACTCTGCCTACAGGATGTGATCTCTTGCAATATTTTTTAAAAAACATTTAGCCTAAAGAGATGATTGAGTTCTAAACCTCCACATCTCTTAAGAATCAAAGAATCAATTTATTAGCCACGTAATTTGCTTCTCTAAAACAATGGTTAATAATTACGTCATGCCCTCTGGATCAAACTTCTAATCTCCTCCATTGATTCCTTTATCCTCCAAGGAGAGGACCAAGTGTTATTAATACAGTTCTGTGTTAGGAACGAAAATAATTAGGTGTCATGCGGAAGCTAGCAAAGCAAACCTCAATGACCATGAATAAGAAGACAAACGAGAAATATATTAAAAAAGACACAAGCATTTAATGTGGTTCGGTCAACCGACCTACATCCACAAGAGGAGATGAGCAATGCACTATAAATATGAGAGTACAAATAATCGAGAGAAATAACCTCACACAATTCACTCGGAATAAAAAGAGGTTCACACAAGTGCTAACGCAACACTTATGTCTCACCGTTTCTCCCCCTAGACAAAATTCTCAAAGCCCCTAGGACTACATTGTGAATGCTGCCAAGTTAGAAGAATAAGCCTCTATTTATAGAGTTATAAACCTTTTCCTATAAGAAAAAGGACTAGCTAAATATGGAGACATTGTATTTTCCTTTTCGGAAAAGAAAAACCTAATTATACTAGAAAAGTCAGGGCAAACACCCAACATTCTGAAGACATAAAGAATCAGTCTCGATAATAATGAGATTATGGCCATTCTTAATGCACCATCTAAGTCTAAAGAAAAACGCATCTGCTTCTGCGGTGTTGCTGGTGCCACTTCCAAGTGGGAGGATAAAGGCCATCAAACATATCCCCATGGTACTTATTCTTACCATCACTTAAGCTCTAAAGAAAATTAACAAAGTGTTTCTCCATAAGTTGAAGACCTTAGGAGGGTTAAGCGCAACCATAGTGTAAATAGACATAGATTGAGGAACATGTTTAATTAGGATAATTTCGCCCATGTTTAAACATTCTTGTAGTTTAATAAATAAAGCATCTTTGCTTGTTTCATTGACGGGCTCCCATTTACTTAATAAAAAAATCATTTATCTTATTTTCTAATTACTAAATTGCCACGTGTCTGTTTAAATATCAGTCTACCCATTAATGTTTTGGGTTTATTACGTAATTATACGGGCAATTAAAAAATGATTGTGTGTATGTAATGTATTGATATTGTATAACTAGTATATAATCATGTATATATAATGTATAACTATGTGTCAAAGTTGTGTATACATCCATATGTGGTGTTTATATAATTTTTATACATTGCGGATTGATTTTTTTCAATTTAAGCCAAGTCAAAATCTCTTCTAAACAATCACAAATTTTAAACATGAGATGCTCTCAAAATCTCGATATATCGAATCTTTTGATATATGTAGCTAACACGTATGTAGTAGCAAATAAGGAAAAAGTCTTTTTATCTCTCTCCCCCCCCCTCCTCCCTCTCTCTCTCTCACACACACACTTCTTTCTTTCTTTTTTGCTCAAACTATGTTCATAGAGGCAACAATAGAAACTAGTCAGAGCATTCAAATTTGAAAAAATTACCAAACTACACACCTTATATTTCTATATTTTCAATTATTTCCTATCATTTATAAAAAAATTCAAAAATCCCACTTTTCTTATTTTTCTCTCCAGCTCACCGATATATCCTTCTTTTTTTCTTCCCAAGTATCTTAATTTCACGCCTAATTATAAGCAAATGTAGTAGCGGTTTTTTTGAACCATAGTCCATCTTTTGCTCAAATTCAAACTTCTAAAGAAGGTAGTTTAATATCTCCATTCTCTTTCAATTTCAATTTCCTTTCTTTCCATCAATCTCAATTTTCCATCGAATTAACTGCAAATTTTTAGAGTTTTTTCATCTACAATTACTGATACATATGGATTCTGCTCCATCTTTTAGTCTTGGTCTTACTCAATTAAACCAACTTCAAGGAATACTTGTTTCACCGGGGTCTGATTCGTCTGAGAAAGATTATCAAGAGATTAGAACCAAACATCATAACTATCCCTTAGTTATGAAAAAATTAAGTGCGAAATCGAAAACTCTAGTTCAACAATCCTCCCAAGAAGTAGAGAAAAAATTTGAAGATGTTACAACACTCCCTAAACTTCCAAAGGTATAAATTAATCCAATGTTTTTTGATATTTTTATGTTTAATTCTCCAATTATCTAATAAATTTCAATGTATCATTCTCAAAATCTTTAATGATATATAACCATATATGATATAGTCTAAATGTATTAGGTTTCTTTTAATGATAATACACTATTCATATGATGATACATAGGGTTTTGCAATGTTGTTTGTTATTATGTTCATGATTCATAAGTTTTACTGCTATTTTACTATGATCTTGATACATTATGTGTTATTCATGATACATAAGGTTTATGTAACACCCCTCAAAATTTTTCCCTAAGATTCAGACCCTTCTTGTTTTCGGGTAGGGTCGAACTCGAGTATTGTGGAGCATTTGCATGAGTTAAGACGAGTCTTTGAGAAATTGAGAAGTGTTAGAGGTGATGTGGGGCCACAAAGGACCCCTAGGACCAAGCCAAGTCTAAAAGATTCGTCGTGACTAAGTTTGAAGAGGAGTTCGCATGAGGGGTTGACTTCTAACGACCCTATCTTTTGATATATAACGAGCTAGGTGGCCCACGATCTATTAAATTAATGGTCATCGAGTCTTTTTTCCAACGCCACCAAGAATGTACATTTTGGAGTTTGGAGTCAAAAGATATGACGATCTTAAGATGAACTAGCAAAACAGAGATTTCCAGGCCTAGGTTACAATTGCTGGAAAACTGGGCTTGACGTTGTAAGGGCGCGACGCGCCACTATCGCTCCTAAAACATGCCTCAGTATTTTGGTCTCTGGCGCGGCGTGCCACTAAAAGGTATGCAAGGTTTTTCAAGCCAATTTCTAGAACCCAAAAAATATTGGCCTTGGCGCTGTAAGGGCGCGACGCGCCTCTATCGCGCCAGAAACATGCCTTAGTAGTTTGGTCTCTGGCACGGCGCGCCACTACGAGGTGTGCAGGTTTTAGGCGTAATCAGTCTGGTGCTGCAATGGCGCGATGCGCCACTATCGCGCCAAGAGCATTTTTGCCTATTTTTCAGAACTTTTGAGAAGGGGTAATTTGGAAATTCCCCCAAATTATATATGTATCATCCTTGGCCAATTTGGGGACATATTTTCAGCCCCCACTCTCTCTCTAAAAAAGCCTTAGAAATCTCCCTCTCTCTCTTCTTCTTCTTCTTCTTCTTCTTCTCCATTTTCAACAAGAAGAGTTCCAAGAGCTTCAATATTTGAGTCCTCCATTGAAGACCCAACACCAAGGTTTTCTTCAAGTCTTCACTAAGGTATGTAAGGCTATCCAAAACATGGGTTGAGTCCACCCATGTGCCCTACTCTTGCTTTGAGGTTAGATGTCCATGAAAATGGAGTTTCTTGGTATGGTTTATGTTTGAATGAGTTTTGTCCCCTATTTAATTAATGCTATATGTGTTGATATTGTTGAGATAAGAAGTTCCTAAAACCTTCATGTTAGTATGAGTTGATGGAGATGACTTATTGTTATGTTTTGTTGATCTCTTTAACCATGTGATTATGTTGCATAGATCAATTCCTTAAATATGTTATTCTACTTGAATTGTTGAGCTAAAGCCATAGAGTTGTGATGAGTCTTGAGGAGATGTCATAAATACTTATCTAAATGAGGCTTGATTGAGTTAATTGGAGGGTAGAATTGACGAGTGGACGAGGTCCTAAATGGAACTTGCCATTATGACTTAATTGAGTTGAAATGAGAATAGAGTTGATGAGTTGGCAATGACCCACATGAAACTAGCCGTGAGGGCTTGTTTGAGATGATTGGAGGGAGTTTTATGAGCATGGAGTCATGGGAGAAGTATCGAGCACCGAAGCGGGTAAGAGTATAGTCCATACTCGAACCCCAAAAACTACGCCGCCAACATAGGTAGGGATGGAACCGTTAAAGTCGGATGCTTCTCATGGGATCGAACCATTAAAGTCGGATGTTTCCCATTTTATTGTCCTGAAATGATAGGACTTGACTAATCTATGGTATCCATGATTAGGGAGGCGTTCATGCTCTGGCAAGGTATGGATGGACGTGGCAACAACGTCTGATTATTGTACTATCACCGGCTCATAGGTGATGGTTGTCGGATAAGAGAAACTCCTATTTAGGTCTTGATAGTGCTCCGAGTCAGTTGAGTTAAGTGGCTTATGAGTTAGTCCCATCTAAACTATTCTTGTTAGACTTAGGACAATTGAGTGAGTTGTCATGTATATATGTATGAGTTGGGATCTTGAGTTGATGTTGATGTTTTCTTGATGTTGTTTCATCCGGCCATTTTACATACTCGTACATTCCACGTACTGACGCCATTTGGCCTGCATCGTTTCATGATGCAGAGACAGGTACCAGAGATCATCAACCAGCGCACCGTTGATTATCTACGTACTTCCAGCTACGTGGTGAGTCCTCCTAGCTTCCGGAGGATCTTGAGCTCCCTGTATAGCTTCATGTTGTCTCCTTTATTTTGATTTTGGTAGCCATGGGCTTGTCATTGACACCTTCTAGACTCTGATAGAGGCTTTATAGACTAGAGTGTGGGGAGTTTGGACCGTTATTTTGAGAAGTCCTATTATACTTATCTTATTGAGTTAAACATGTTTGGCCTTCGGCCCCCATATTATAAGTAGCATGTTATAATTGAGCCTTCCTTTGAGCGTATATGACTGAATGACGGAATGATTGAGTTAGGTGGTTCGTTTGAAGGTCAAAGATGACTTTCAAGTGCCGGTCACATCTAGGGTACCCTCCCGGGGCATGATAAATATGGTATCAGAGCACAGAGTTCAAGTATCCTAGGGAGTCTATGAAGCCGTGTCTAGTAGAGTCTTGCTTATGGGTGTGTTGTGTGCCATACTTATGAGCGGGAGGCTATAGGACATTAGGAATTGTTTCACTTCTTTCATACTCTGACTTCGTGCGATAGAGTTAAACTCTATAAAACTCCTTTCTAATTCATGCATTTGTACGTTACAGATAATACCTCATAAACGTATGGCTAGCCAGAGAAATGTTGATAACGCTGAGATGCCCAGCAAGGTCTAGAGGCCGACCTACGAGATATGCGGAGGCACCCCAAGTGCCTGCTACTCTGCCTGCACCCACATCAAAGGCAGAATTTCGAGGGGCGATTATAATGCTCACTCAGTTAATGGCTGCCCGGAATGGTAACCAGAGTTCGCCGACTCTTAGTTCTAGTTCCCAAGAGCCATTTACTGCCACTAGAATTAGAGACTTTCTGAGGATGAATCCGCCTGCATTCACGGGTTCTAAGGTTGATGAAGACCCCCAAAACTTTATTGATGAGATGTGGAAAATCCTGAAAGCTATGCATGCTACGAAAGTTGAGGGGGTTGAGTTGGTGTCTTACCAGCTCAAGGATGTGGCAAACATTTGGTATAACCAATGGGAACAAGGTAGAGCTGAGGATGCTGAACCTGCTAGGTGGGATAAATTTGAGGGAGCCTTTCTTGACCACTTCTTTCCCCGAGAATTAAGGGAAGCGAAAGTAGAGAAATTTGTAAATCTGAAATAAGAAGGCATAACTGTTAAGGAGTACAGCCTGAAGTTCATCCAGTTATCCAGGTATGCTCCAGAAATGATCCCAGATGTGAGGTCAAAGATGAGGAAGTTCATCTCCGGATTAGGGAGGCATGTGAAGAAGGAGTGCAAAGCAGCATTATTGATCTCGAACATGGATATTTCCAGATTGATGGTGTATGCTCAATAGGTAGAGGATGAGAAGAGGAAAGACAGGGAGGAGCATCTGAGCAAAAAGGCAAGATCAGCTGGGCATGAGAATGAGCAGAGGCAAAACAAGGGCAACAGGTCCTTCTTCCAGAAGAGGCCTCTTAATTATGCCTCATCTACCGCCAGCGCACTTATGCCGTAGAGCAGGTATGATCGACAGGGACAGAGTCGCCAGAATTTCAGACCCCAGGGTTTTCAATCCCAGGCCAGCATAAGTCAAGGTTCGAGGGGGAAGCCATCATGCGGTAATTGTGGTAGGCTCCACTTGGGGGAATGCAGAGCGGGAAGGGTTGGTTGTTATAAATGTGGTCAAATGGACCATTTTCAGAGGGAGTGTCCAACAGGGGGAAATAGAGTCCAACATTCTGCCACCGCACCGCCGGCTAGAGGTAATCAGAGGGGCACTACTTCAGGCATCAGTGGAGGTATAAACCGTTTATATGCCATGGGTAGTCGCCAAGATCAAGAGGACTCTCCAAACGTCGTGACGGGTATGATTCGAGTCTCTTCTCTTGATTGCTATGTTTTGATGGATCCGGGTGCCACCCTATCTTTTGTGACTCCTTACGTGGCTAGTAAATTCAATAAAATTCCTGAATGTCTTCTTGAGCCTTTCAGTGTAGATACTTCTATCGGTGATTCTGTCTTAGCTGAGAGAGTCTATAGAGATTGCACTGTGTTAATTCATCACAAGGATACCTTGGCTGACTTGGTTGAGTTGGATATGGTGGATTTCGATGTGATCCTTAGCATGGAGTGGCTTTATGTCTGTTACGCCTCTATTGATTATAAGACTCGGGTTTTCTAGTTTAAATTCCCAAATGAGGCAGTCATAGAGTGGAAAGGGAGTCATGTCACGCCTAAGGGTAGGTTTATTTCTTACCTTAGGGCAAGGAAGCTAATCTCAAAAGGGTGTATCTATCACCTTATCCGAGTAAAACAAGATAATGTTGAGTCTCCTCCCTTGAGTCGGTTCCGATTGTCAATGAGTTTCCCAACGTTTTTCCCGAGGATCTGCTTGAAGTCCCTCCTGATAGGGAGATCAACTTTGGGATTGATGTTCTTCCTGATACCCAGCCTATCTCAATTCCTCCCTATAGAATGGCTCCAGCTGAGTTGAAGGAGTTGAAGGAGCAGTTGAAGGAATTGTTAGATAAGGGGTTCATTAGGCCGAGTGTCTCACCATGGGGAGCTCCGGTCCTATTTGTGCGGAAGAAAGATGGGTCTCTTAGAATGTGTATTGATTACAGGCAGCTAAACAAGGTCACCATAAAGAACAAATACCCTCTCCCCAGAATAGACGACTTATTTGATCAACTTCAGGGTGCCACTTTCTTCTCAAAGATAGACCTGAGATCCGGCTACCATCAATTGAAGGTGAGGAAATATGATATTCCGAAGACCGCTTTTCGGACTCGTTATGGCCACTTTGAATTTTTGGTCATGTCCTTTGGGTTGACGAATGCCCCTGCAGCTTTTATAGATCTCATGAACCGAGTGTTTAAATCATATCTTGATATGATTGTGATTGTGTTCATAGATGATATTCTGGTCTACTCCAAGAGTAAAGAGGAGCACGCCTATCATCTTAGAGTCGTTTTACAAACTTTGAGAGACCAGGTATTATATGCAAAGTTCTCTAAATGTGAATTTTGGCTTGCATCAGTGGCCTTCCTAGGCCACATTGTATCTAGAGAGGGTATACAGGTTGACGCCCAGAAGATTGAAGCTGTGAAGAATTGGCTTAGACCCACATCCCCGACAGAGATAAGAAGCTTCTTGGGTTTGGCTGGCTACTACCGAAGGTTTGTAGAGGGATTCTCATCCATATCATCACCATTGACTAAGCTGACCCAAAAGAAGGCTAAGTTCCAATGGTCCGATGCTTGTGAGGAGAGTTTCCAAAAACTAAAGGCCAAGCTGACCACTGCTCCTGTCCTGACCTTACCCGATGGAACAGAGGGCTTTATGGTCTACGTTGATGCATCCAGAATTGGCTTGGATTGTGTGTTGATGCAAAGGGGGAAGGTGATAGCCTATGCTTCGAGACAGCTTAAGGTTCATGAGTGAAATTACCCAACTCATGACCTTGAGCTGGCAGCTGTGGTGTTTGCGCTTTAAATTTGGCGCCACTACTTGTATGGAGTGTACATTGATGTGTTCACCAATCACAAGAGCTTATAATATGTTTTCAGCAAGAAAGAACTCAACCTGAGGCAAAGTAGATGGCTCGAGCTACTCAAGTACTACGACATGAGCATCCTCTACCATCCAGGTAAAGCTAATGTTGTTGCTGGTGCTCTTAGCAGGTTGTCTATGGGTAACACTACCCATGTAAAGGAGGGAAAGAGGGAATTGGCAAAGGAGGTACATAGATTAGCCCGATTAGGAGTTCGTCTGGAAGAGAACAATGAAGGCGGAATTTCTGTTCAGGATGGGTCTACATCCTTACTTGTAGCAGAGGTAAAGGAGAAACAAGATCAGGATCCCGTCCTCTTCCGGTTGAAGGAGGTTGTTCACAAACAAGGGGTGATGGTTTTCACCAAAGAGGGAGATGGTATGTTGAGGTACCAAAGTAGATTGTGTGTACCTGATGTCGATGATGTTCGAGAAAGGATTATGGCTGAAGCGCATAGCTCCAAGTACTCCATTCATCTAGGATCTACGAAAATGTATCATGACTTGAGGGAAATCTATTAGTGGAGTGGGATAAAGAGGGATATTACGGAATTTATTTCCAAGTGCCCGAATTGCCAACAAGTGAAGGTTGAGCATCAAAGGCCATGTGGTTTAGCCCAAAACATAGAAATTCCAGAATGGAAGTGGGAGATGATCAACATGGACTTTATTACAGGCTTGTCGAGGTCCCAAAAGCAACACGATTCCATTTGGGTGATTTTGGATAGAATGACGAAATCAGCTCACTTCTTGGCGATTAAGACTACTGACACCGCAGAAGATTATGCAAAGTTGTACATTCAGGAGATCGTCAGATTGCATGGGGTCCCTTTGTCTATCATCTCAGACAGAGGAGCTCAATTCACTTCCCAATTTTGGAAATCCTTTCAAAAGGGACTGGGTTCGAGGGTGAACTTGAGTACAGCCTTCCATCCCCAAACAGATGGCCAGGCAGAGCGCACCATCCAGACATTAGAAGATATGTTGAGGGCATGTGTGCTTGACTTCAAGGGAAATTGGGATGACCACTTACCTCTCATAGAGTTTGCGTACAACAATAGCTATCATGCAAGCATCCAAATGGCTCCTTATGAAGCTTTGTATGGGAGGAGGTATAGATCGCCCATTGGGTAGTTTGAAGTTGGTGAGATTGAGTTGATTGGGCCTGACTTTGTTCACCAAGCCATGGAGAAGGTGAGAATTAGCCAAGATAGGCTAAAGACAGCCCAAAGCCGCCTAAACTCTTACACCGATGTGAGGAGGAGAGACTTGGATTTTGAGGTGGGTGATTGGGTGTATTTGAAAGTGTCACCCATGAAGGGTGTCATGAGGTTTGGAAGGAAAGGGAAGCTCAGTCCTCGATATATTGGTCCTTACCAGATTTCGAGGCGGATTAGAAGTGTTGCTTATGAGTTGGAGTTACCCTCAGAGCTAGCCTCTATTCACCCAGTGTTCCATGTTTCGATGTTGAAAAGGTGCTTGGGCAATCCCTCATTGGTAGTCCCCATTGAGAGTATCGGAGTTAAGGATAGCTTATCCTATGAAGAGGTTCCGGTCCAAATTCTTGATCGCCAAATCCGCAAATTAAGGAATAAAGAGATCGCCTCAGTTAAAGTCCTGTAGAGGAATCAATTTGTTGAGGAAGCTACATGTGAAGCGGAGGAAGCCATGAAATCTAAATATCCACATCTATTCGTGCCTACCGATGAGAATGTTGAAGGTAATGCCCATTTCCTTGATTTGAATTCATTTGTGCATTTTGAGTCTTGATTGATAATTGATTGAGAATTTTATTGATTGAATGACTGAATTTTAATTGTGATTTGTACCCCGAGTCCATTCTTGGTCACTCGTCATTCGAGGACGAATGATCCCAAGGGGTAGATAATATAACACCCCTCAAAACATTTCCCTAAGATTCAGACCCTTCTTATTTTTGGGTAGGGTCGAACTCGAGTATTATGGAGCATTTGTATGAGTTAAGACGAGTCCTTGAGAAATTGAGAAGTGTTAGAGGTAATATGGGGCCACAAAGGACCTCTAGGACCAAGCCAAGTCCAAAAGATTCGTCGTGACTAAGTTTGAGGAGGAGTTCACATGAGGGGTTGACTTCTAATGACCCTATCTTTTGATATATGACGAGCTAGGTGGCCCACGATCAGGTGTGATCAATCTCATCCGTGTAAAAATTAGGAATTCCTCTTCCAACTCGTCCCAGAATGGCTATTAAATTAATGGTCGTCGAGTCTTCTTTCTAACGCCACCAAAAATGTACATTTTGGAGTTTAGAGTCAAAAGATATGATGATCCTAAGATGAACTAGCACAACAGAGATTTCCAGGACTGGGTTGCAATTGCTGGAAAACTGGGCTTGGCGCTGTAAGGGTGCGACGCGCCACTATCGCACCAGAAACATGCCTCAGTAGTTTGGTCACTGGCGCGGCGCGCCACTAAAAGGTGTGCAGGGTTTTTCAAGCCAATTTCTAAAACCCAAAAAATATTGGCCTTGGCGCTATAAGGGCGCGACCCACCACTATCGGGCCAGAAACATGCCTCAGTAGTTTGGTCTCTGGCGCGGCGCGCCACTACAAGGTGTGCAGGTTTTAGGCATAATCAGCCTGGCGCTGCAATGGCGCGATGCGCCATTATCGCACCAAGAGCATTTTTGCCTATTTTTCAGAACTTTTGAGAAGGGGTAATTTGGGAATTCCCCCAAATTATATATGTATCATCCTTGGCCAATTTGGGGACATATTTTCAGCCCCCACTCTCTCTCTAGAAAAGCTCTAGAAATCTCCCTCTCTCTCTGTTCTTCTTCTTCTTCTCCATTTCCAACAAGAAGAGTTCCAAGAGCTTCAAGATTTGAGTCCTCCATTGAAGACCCAACACCAAGGTTTTCTTCAAGTCTTCACTAAGGTATGTAAGGCTATCCAAAACATGGGTTGAGTCCACCCATGTGCTCTACTCTTGCTTTGAGGTTACATGTCCATAAAAAAGGAGTTTCTTGGTATGGTTTATATTTGAATGAGTTTTGTCCCCTATTTAATTAATGCTATATGTGTTGATGTTGTTGAGCTAAGAAGTTCCTAAAACCTTTATATTAGTATGAGTTGATGGAGATGACTTGTTGTTATGTTTTGTTGATCTCTTTAACCATGTGATTATGTTGCATAGGTCAATTCCTTAAATGTGTTATTCTACTTGAATTGTTGAGCTAAAGCCATAGAGTTGTGATGAGTCTTGAGGAGATGTCATAAATGCTTATCTAAAAGAGGCTTGATTGAGTTAATTGGAGGGTAGAATTGACGAGTGGACGAGGTCCTAAATGGAACTTGTCATTATGACTTAATTGAGTTGAAATGAGAATAGAGTTGATGAGTTGGCAATGACCCACATGAAACTAGCCGTAAGGGCTTGTTTAAGATGATTGGAGGGAGTCTTATGAGCATGGAGTCATGGGAGGAGTATCGAGCATCGAAGCGGGTAAGAGTATAGTCCATACTCGAACCCCAAAAACTACGCCGCCAACGTAGGTAGGGATGGAATCGTTAAAGTCGGATGCTTCCCATGGGATCGAACCGTTAAAGTCGGATGTTTCCCATTTTATTGTCCTGAAATGATAGGACTTGACTAATCGATGGTATCCATGATTAGAGAGGCGTTCATGCCCTGGCAAGGTATGGACGGACGTGGCAACAATGTCTGATTGTTGTACTATCACCGGCTCATAAGTGATGGTTGTCGGATAAGAGAAACTCCCATTTAGGTCTTGATAGTGCTCCGAGTTAGTTGAGTTAAGTGGCTTATGAGTTAATCCCGTCTAAACTATTCTTGTTAGACTTAGGACAATTAAGTGAGTTGTCATGTATATATGTATGAGTTGGGATCTTGAGTTGATGTTGATGTTTTCTTGATGTTGTTTCATCCGGCCATTTTACATACTCGTACATTCCACGTACTGACGCCATTTGTCTTGCATCGTTTCATGATGCAGAGACAGGTACCAGAGATCATCAACCAGTGCACCGTTGATTATCTATGCACTTCCAGTTACGTGGTGAGTCCTCCTAGCTTCCGGAGGATCTTGAGCTCCCTGTATAGCTTCATGTTGTCTCCTTTATTTTGATTGTGGTAGACATGGGCTTGTCATTGGCACCTTCTAGACTTTGATAGAGGATTCATAGACTAGAGTGTGGGGAGTTTGGACCGTTATTTTGAGAAGTCCTATTATACTTATCTTGTTGAGTTAAACATGTTTGGCCTTCGGCCCCCATATTGTAAGTAGCATATTATAATTGAGCCTTCCTTTGAGCGTATATGACTGAATGACGGAATGATTGAGTTAGGTGGTTCGCTTGAAGGTCAGAGATGGCTTTCAAGTACCGGTCACGTCTAGAGTACCCTCCCAGTGCATGACAATTTACTGATATTTTGTGGTCTTCATGATACATTATGTGTTATCTATGATTCATAAGGTTTATTGATATTTTGTGGTCTTCATGATAAATCATGTATTATAATTTGATTAATAAGTTTTACTGCTATTTTTTGTTGTGTTCATAATACATTAGGTGTTATAACCTGATTCATAAGTTTTACTGCTATTTTTGTTGTTTTGTTGATACATTATGTGTTATTCATGATGCATAAGGTTTATTGATTCTTTCTGTGGTGTTTATGATACATTATGTGTTATTCATTATGTATTTAGTCATGTACATGATACATAAGTTCACAATTTTTTATCAAGCTAGATATGTCATGTATTAGATTTTTCCTTTGTATTTATTCAATTGTTTTGTCAATGCAGGGCTTGAAGTATGTCATCAAAAAGATCCCTTCTCACTAATTGAAATTCGGCACTGTCTACACCACTAACTTTATTGATGATTTCCAATCTTCAATAGGTAAAGAAGGGATTAAGTTATTTAGTCAAATCATTTTTGGTCACTACCTAAATATGCCACAATGCAATTTTCAAGGTCAAATTATAAAATGTCTTTTACTTCTTGAGTTGGAGCAAAACAACCCTGATAAATTACACATTCGTCACGTTCAGGGTAACATACTCTATTTTTCGATCAAGAAATTTTCTATCATTACCGGCTTGCAATGTACTAGTAATATCAACTATTTTCAGTACCTGGATACACCTCCCAGCAGGTTGATGTCGAAATATTTTTCCGGTGCACAAACGGGTGTAAACAAAGGTCGTCTAATAAAATGTTTCTTGATTGGAAGATGGGAAAACAACGAAGATGCTGTTAAGATGGTCATTCTCTACTTCATCCATACATTTGTGTTTTCTCAACTAGGTGATTCACTTATTTCTTCTGATGATTTTAGAATGATAGAGGATGGTAAATATGAGGATAGTAAATATGAGCAGTTCCCATGGGGTCAAATAGCCTTTTCCAAAATGATGAAAAGTATGAGACATGAGTTTACTATTGCCAAACAGATGTATCGTTTGGGCGGCATGCCATACATTCTAAATGCATAGATTTATGAATGTGCATCTCAAGTCCCTTCTGAAATTGATGTAAGAGTGGGTAATCACATCCCAGAATTCTTAATTGGTGTGTTGTTGCGGTCAAGCCTAAATATGAGACCTTTATGTCTACCATTTCCAGTGAGGTATATTCCATAAAATCCTATTCATACAAGTATGTATCATTTGGTACTTATCAATTGTAGTACCAGATTCCTAAGAATTTATTAACCTAATCTTTATTTTGTTTTCAATTATGTTCTGATGCTTTACATTTAACAAATCTGATACATTCATTACTATTGAATATGATACATCATGTTTTATTACTCAACCCTTAATACATAATGATCTTCTTTTTGTTTTTTTATTTTTACTTTTGTTTCTTTTTTCAGTTTTCATATTCCAACATAATCTCAACACAAGATGAAATTGCATTCCTTGATATCCCTGGAAGTGAAGATCCTAATGCACCATCGACATCAGTTGAGAATCCCAAACGAGCGGAAGTTCAAAAACTCTCTGGCTTTGAGAATTTTTCAACTAAACCTCTCGAAGAGTTGCTAAGGAGATCCAGTTGTATTGCTGATATATCTTCCCCACTTTTTCCCAAAAGAAAGAAGATTGTTCTTGGTAAAAAGTCTATTTCGATGAAAATGACGAACAAAGAGAAAGATGTCCTATCGCCACAACCAAAAAAATAGCCTGTTCATGATGTATCAAAGACCAAAACCACTACTGGAAAACCTATGCCGAAGACAGTGAGAGGAGGTGGAACTTCTGGACCTTCAAAACAAATTGCTTTAATGGATGCAAATGAACTAAAAAAGTTTATAAACAAATACAGAAGCTTTAAGTATTAGTTTTAAGTAAATCAATATATTTTTAACAAGTTGATACATTCTAACTTTTGTTATTTTTCTATTAAGGTTGATCGGAAGTTCAATCGACTCAAGCATATGACCAAATCTACTCGCTCAGATATTTTGAAATCCATTGAAGAAAACGTTAACCCATCCATAAAGGTTTAGTGTTTTTTGTTAAAATATTTGTATTTATTTATTTGTTACAATTAAAAAAAATTCATAACATCATAGATTCCTGATCATGATAATGTCGGCACATCAAGTCCAATTTAAAATGTTGATTTTGTGCAATCATTCAATGTGGTTGAAGAACCACAATCACCTACTATAGTGGAAGAGCCCATTATTGATCCAATTAAGTCTGATGCCCCTAAAGCACAAGAAAAATCTAATGCACAGAAATTTACTCAGGTACATACAATATCCTTATGTTGATACATTGCTTCTGATGTATCAGATTCATCATTTTCCATTTCAACATTTATTTTGTGTAGTAATTGTTAGTCTTGTACTCTTAGGAAGTTGAAACATCCCAAAGTCCACAAGTAGATGATGTATCACCAATGCTCAAAGATTTAGATTCTGCTGAATGTGTTCAAGAGATTGCTACTACAGAAACATTAAAAGTAATGTATCAAAATTACTAAATGTCACAATGTTAAAAAACTTGATACATTCCATATTGATGTATCCGATTTTTCATTTTCCATCTCAATATTTATTTTCTGAAGTAATTGTTAATTGTATACTTTTAGGAATTAGAAACTTTCAATATTCCACAAAAAATGCATGATGTATCACCAATGCCCAAGGAAATAGATGTTGTTGAAGGTATTGAAGAGCCTTCTGCTACAAAATCATCAAAGGTAATGTATCAGAACAACTTTGAGATATTTTTAGTATTAAAAGTTTAATATTAACTTGATACGTGTCATTTAGGTTAATGTATCAGATGGACAGATTTCAGTCAATTTCGTATTGATACATACATCCATTTCGCCAACATGACAACCACTGATACATTTTTCAACAAGACATTCTTTGATACATTCTTCAACAGATTTCATATTTCGCCTCCCGCACTTGATCAATTTCAAACTCTTCAAATTTATTATTGTACTCAAATAAATCCATTTTCGCGTCTTGAGTAGTTCCATTCTCATTATGATAATTTTTATGGTTAATAGGGAGATCATATGATATATTATGCATCATTACAAAGAGTACTTATTAATACATGATTACAATTGGTAATTATTGTGGGATCAAAATTCACAAAGGATCTATTAGAGATATTGTAATGCACTGGTGGATGGCAAAGACAAACAACAAAATCTATAAGACAATGAACCAATGCCTTCATACTATTTTGTGCTGAGATATGGAAAAGCAAATGCACTGCTCGATTTGAAGACGTTAAGGCGTTCACCTATAGAATTATTGAGCAAGTTACATGGTTGACAACAGTTTGCTTCATTACAGGATAGTGGCAGAGCTTTGCTACTGCTAATATACTGGGAGGAGGGGAGGGGAATGTTATTAGTATTAGAGTCACTTTTTACATTTATAACAAAAAGAGTTCCGAGTTCCGTCTTTGTCAGCTTCCAACTTTGATACGGCAAACAATGGCGGAACTTCATATATCAAAAACTTGTTGACTTCAGTTAGCTTTGCACCCTTCCTTGCTAGGATGTTTGCCACTTAATTTTCCTCCCGATAATTATGCTGGATCGGAGGGCTCCCTAGCTGTAAGATTAGATCCCTGCAATCAGACAAAATGTTTGAATAAGATGGGTGATCAATTTGGAGGTATCGAATGATATCTGTGTTGTCTATGAAAATTTCTATTGGTGTTAGATTACGAAATGGCATTAGCTTGAGACCCTTGATTAGGGATTTTATTTCAGCTAGAAAGATGGTAGATTTGTATACATTACCCATAAATCCTACTACCCAATTTCAGTCTTTGTCTCTAACTACCCCTCCAGGACCTCCTTTTTCTATTTTCGCATCCAAAGCGCCATCCGTATTCAGCTTATATTTTCCAGTGGGCTTTCTCCAATACACGTGTGTAAGTGAGTTAGTAATGGGGGTTGTGTATTGGTTAGTTAAGTAGATAAATTCCATAGAGAAAATGTAAGATGATTTGGTGTTGAGAGAGACTTTTTTCCGGTTATGATAGTTATTGTTTCTAGTTAGCCAGATATGCGATAGATAAAAAGGAAATGCTTGATTCCAATGGAGGGATTTATTTATTTATTTATTCTATGATGGACATTTTTGAGAGATTCTAGCCAATCATTGTCATTTCCAGGCGAGATGTTATTGGTGATTTTACTAAGACCTAACTCGTCCCAATAACATTTTACATAAGGGCAATATAAGAAGATGTGCTTTATAGTTCTAGGCTTGTGGCAGTAGTAACATGATTTGTCTACATTGATACCTATTCGTTGGAGATATGAGCATGTATGTAGCCTACCGTGTTTGCATAGCCATAAGAAGAACCTAATCTTATTAGGGCATTTTAATTTCCATATCCAATGGAAAGAGTTTTGTTTGGTTTGGAGATCTTCTCCATTGTGATTAAGGAATTTGTACACTGAACTAGTTGTCAAGACATCCTTTGGGCTGGGACTCCAGTATATCTTATGTACGGAAGCAGGGTTGAATGGGATATAGGTACTCAGTATCACACTTTTTATATGATAGGGTAGTACAAAGAAAATCTTTTCTAATGACCAAGTACCTATTGGGGTAAGAATGTCTCCTGCCCTCATGTTGTGGTCCGTTTCTGTTAATGGTCCTTTAATAAGTTCCCTTAGTGTTTTATTAGTGTTGATCCATTTATCATACCATAGGGAGGTTTGGTGTCCATTTTTTATTGTCCATTTTAGACCCTTAATACATGTTTCCCAGCCTTTGTTGATGTTCCTCCATGTGGTGCTATGGCTGCTTCTTTGAGTAGTACATGATGTGTTCATTCCTTTGGAACTATATTTATTGATTAATAAAGATGCCCAAGGGGAGGTGTTATAGTTATAGGTTCTCTGGGCTAACTTAGTGAGGACAGCGTTATTTTTCTTCGCAGTTTTCTCCACTCCTAGGCCCCCATCCCCTTTGTTGTTTGCAACTGTGAACCAATCGATCAAGTGTAGCTTCTTTTTTACACTTGTCGATCCTCAGATAAAGTTTCTTTGGATTTAATCAATTTTTTTAGTAACTAAGAATGGTAGTTTAATGTATTTCATTACGTGTGTTGGCATGTTGTTTAGGCATGCCTTAGCCAGGGTAGTCCTACCTGCAATGTTAAGGAATTTTGTTTTCCAACCCTCTAATCTTTGATTCATGTTATCAATGATAAATTGATAGTCTTTTTAGGAAGGAGGTTTGGTGAAGACGGGAAAACCTAGATATTTTCCGAAAGAAGAGCTGGCTTTAATATTAAGAATTGTCGTTATGTCTCTTTTAGAGTCATTCCTTGTATTTTTTGAAAAGATCAGCTTTGATTTTGAGTAACTAATGGATTGGCCAGATTGATCACAAAAATCGTGAAGGACTTGCTTAATAGACTCACCCGGAGAATTTGTCTGCTCTACTCATAAACACTAGGTCATCGGCAAAAAACAAGTCTGGTACCCTAGGTCCTTTTTTTGATATTTTAACTGGAGTCCATCTTACAAGATTATTATTACTTGTTTGGTCACTCTCATTAGTGGAGAGAGTACCAAGGTTCCCAAGATTAGCTAACTTATTGCATAAAGCAGTTGCTACTAGTTTTTTTGATATCACAACCTTCTTATCACCTTATTGTGATTTAAGTATGTCCTGAATTGATTAATGGTTTTGTTACTGCTGCTAACTTTGTAATGGGTTGTTGAAAGCTATTATCTTTTCGATTGTATAGCTGTATTTTGAAAGGAGGTTTTTGTTACAACCCATATTTTTGTACATTTGGACATTTGGAATAATTGTAACAAGTGAAGGATAATGGTACGTTTTGGTCTTGTTTGATACATAAGTTGGTTATGGAATTTTGGAGATGGAAGTATTGAAAAAAAAAAGAGAATAAGGAAAATATATATATATATATATATATATATATATAAGTTGGAAGTTCACAAAATGTAGTTTATGAAAACATATGGGCCAAGGGATTGGGCTTGGAAAGAAATCAAAATAATAAGAGAGGCCCAACACAAGGAAAGGGCCCAAGTCTTGGAACTTAGCCCATTAATTAAGTGGCTTATATATATATATGTTGATGACTTTTAAGTCATATTTATCCATTAAGTTTTCTTTATCAACAAGAGGATTCAAGAGAGTTCTAGAGAGAAAGGAAGAGAAGAAACTTGAAGCTAGAGAAAGAATAGGTTCGGCCAAGGGAAAAAAAAGGTAAATCTCCGATTTTGCTTCGTGAATTAATTATCTAAGGTGTACCAAGATGTTATTAAGGTATTGGTAACGTAAATTTATGGTTTGTAGCAGCCCAAAAACGTTACCAAACAGCCCCAAAGTTTTAGCCGCGCTAGGAGAGCTTCCGAGGCAAGTTTTGGAGAGTTTCGGTAAAGGTAAGGTCTCTCCTTTCAAATTGGAGTTTATGATGTTGTTATGAGGTGTATTACGTGTCCTAAATATGGCTGGAAGCAGAGAAAATGTATAAGGAGGCATGATGTTGGAAACTACTAAATTAAAGTCGTAGTAGCTAAATCGGAGTCGCGTAGTGTGTTGTCGTTGTGGCGCTGCGGGTGCAGCTGGTTGGATTGTATGTTGCAGTCCTTTAAAGTGTTTTAAAAAGGGTATGGTTTCTGCTGGTTGCAGCCACATGACCCCCCGGTTGGTATGGTTAAAGATTTTACGAAATAAAGGTTAAAAACTCTATTTTGGTATCGTAGTTTTATGCTAGTTGTTTGGAGCTTGTGTTGTATAAAGTTGAGGTGATTTGATTGTATATATATACTGCTGGTTGTTGTTGTTGATATGGTTGTTGACATGGTGGCCGAGTTGAAATCTCGGGGATGGTGTATTTATAGGGGAGATGCTGCCGAAATTTCGGCAGATTGGAAATTAATTTGTTTGAAGGATTGAGACAAGTATATGGTGATGAATCTAATGAATATGTCAACTCTCTTGAATGTAGAAAGACAAGTTGGAAGAATAAGAAAAGCTAGTAAGGCGCGGTACAGGTATGTAAAGCTAACCGTTCTTTCTTTTGGCATGTCTTTGGCATAGGTATGTAAGGCTTACCCTTTTCTTTCAAGGCATGATTCCGATGTTATGGTTTGATAAGTGCTTCCATATTTTCTTTGTTTTCAAAAGCTAGGTGTCAATGGTCCCAAGGGAATGACTACTTCTTCTATAACCCGTCAATGTTTTCCAAAATGTCTATAGCTTTCCAAGACAAAGGTTTATAGTATTACAAGTTTTTATGATAGTAACGATAGATATGTTTTACAACGACATTGATGATGTCGAGGATAAGAATATGTCTATGATTGCTATGATAAGAACGGCTTCATGTATGTAAGGTTTACCCTTCTTTCTCTTGGCATATTTTGACATAAATATATAGAGCTACTCTTTCTTTTTGGCATGATTTTTATGAAACAAGTATATGGCATTTTATACAATTTCAAGAAAGTCTTATTCGTAGAGCCACTAGGATGGCCGATTTTCTTGAGTTTCCAAAGGATATTTTCTCGTGCTTAGATACGTGTATATGATTCCAAAAGTTTTATTTTGATATAATCCATGGAAATTTTCGAAAGGTACTTGACATGACTCTTATCTTGATTTTGAATCATAGCTCATTCCGATTTTTCTACGAGTCTTGAAAATTGGTCCTATGTGGATATGTATACGATTTGGCGTCTAATGAGATTGTGACCTTATTCTACGTTCTCTTAATATTATCTTTCGTTGATAGTCTCATCCTATAATAATTGTTCCTTCAAGGTGAGACAAAGCGACCGTGATTAATTCATAATATAATCGGAGGTTACCGACCTTCCGTCACTCCGATAAATACACGACTTTCATTGGGCTCTCGTGCATGCTGTCTATATGTATATGTATATGTATATAGGGGATATGGGGAGGTGTATATGTGGCGCTATAGACGCATTCCCACCTGATCAGTTGGAGTAATTTTCATCCTGAACGCGGGATGCCCGGACGCGGGACATATGTGGGCACGCCGACGTTGTTCGGTGATATGACTTCTATTTTCTATGAATATGAACAAGAAATGTTTTTTTATGATAAGACAAGCATGCATGGCATCTGGCCTAAAAGGGCACTCATATGTACAGGTTACTCTCTTAACTCACTATATGTCTATGATTCTACGATATGGTTGTTCATACCTTATGTTCTTTATTATGCTGATTTTCGTGCCTTACATACTCGGTACATTACTCGTACTGACCCCCTTTTCCTTGGGGGCTGCGTTTCATGCCACGCAGGTACACACAGACAAGTAGAAGCTATTATAGAAGATGTTCCAGCGGGGTTAGCAACTCCACTTGTTCCTGGGGTGCTGCCGAGTCAGAGTATATGCGCTATGATGTTTCATTCGAAGTTAGAGACTTTGCAGACAGAGTCGTGGGTATAGAGTGTCAGCTTTGTAAGCGGCGTCACCAGCCGATATGTTATTATGTAGTATGTCATAAGTTTATGAGATGGTAGATTTTGGATAGCAAGATTCAGAAAGCGTAGCTATGTTTTTCAATTCTTTTTGATGCAAATTTTAAAGAGATTGAGTATGTAATATGAGTTAGCGGGTTCGCTCGGCTCCGAGCACGGGGTCGGGTGCCCATCACACCCTGTTGATATCGGGGTGTGATAGAGTGGTATCAGAGCAGGTCGGTCTAAGGGATGTCTGCAAAGTCGTGTCTAGTAGAGTCCTGTTTATGGATGTGAAGCCGGCCACATTTATAAGCAGGAGGCTGCGGGGCATCTAGGAATTGTCGACCTTCTTTCCGTCCTACTTCGTGCGATAGAGCCAAGTCATAGGAGAAGATATTCCCTATATGAGCCTTTTCCGCGACTAAAGGAGGTGAGTGACGATATGGCGAGTTATGGAGGTGAGTTTGGATATATCTGCGTTGCTACCTGAAACTGAAAATACTGGATGGCTGGAATGTGTCATATAGTTGTATGTTCTGTGAAGTACTGTTGATATTTTCTACGCACAGATTTTGAATAGTAGGCGTGGTGAGGAGATCTTGCCATAGTGGGTACGCCTAACAGGAATAAGTGTGGGAAGGAAATACTGTAAATAAATAATAAGTGAGATGCGTTGTTTCAAAGAGGTTATGGAGATGAAAATGGGATCACTACCCTCGGGAATCTGGGAGTCAAGAACGAAAGATAGTCATGCGCAAAAGCGAAAGGGGAAGATTGAGAATCAAAAAGGGCAAAACAATAATTGTAAAAGAAGGACGTGTTACGAAAGTATCTCGGAACCTGTAAGACCTTGATTCGCTCCCGATGATGTGATAAAGGTCATATGAGGAAGTGGACGCGATTATATCGGCATTAATGCACCCAATTCCATCAAAGTTACGAGGTTAAGCGTGCTTGGACAAGAGTAGTACTATGATGGGTGACCCCCTGGGAAGTATGCAAGAATTCTATATATCCAGACGTAAGAGACAAATGAGAGGTTAGAGTAACCTAAAGAAAAACTAGAGTTTATGGAATGGCTGGAAACCTTAAGAGGCCGCGTAAGACGAGGTAGACTAGGCTGGTGAAGAGATAGAAAGTGCATCACAACTCTGGAATAAGGATATGCTTGAACAGCGTTTGGAAGTATTTTGTGGGCTAGTCGATGGTAAATATATGCATGTACATATGCATGTGAAGGATGTCTCACGTATGATTGTATCGATGGACATGTGAGTTCCAGCAACTGGTGTCACGGTAAGAAAGGCATTAATCATATAAGGATACCAAAGATCGAGCGACAGCAAGAATAAAGGGTACAATTGTTGCAACGTACGCTGCTATTATTTGACTATAGGTTAAGATTGAAAATTTTGGTGGATCAATATTTGGGAAATAAAGAGAGTAGGTGAAACTCCCGAGAAAAATCACCGACAATGCGCGATACCATATTATATTAAGCCAAAAAGGGATCACAATCCTCTCAAGTACCAAAAAAAGGAAACCCATAACGTGGGATGAGGACTCGTGTAAGACCTAGGAGTTCGAGTATAAGGAGAATGGAGTGAGGGACAAGGAATGGGCATGAAAAAAAAAGGACAACAATAAGAGGAACCCTTCCGAAGTATTAAGACATCCCATAAAGTCGGTTTAACATTCGAGGACGAATGTTCTAAAGGGGGGGAGAATGTTACAACCCATATTTTTGTACATTTGGACATTTGGAATAATTGTAACAAGTGAAGGATAATGGTACGTTTTGGTCTTGTTTGATACATAAGTTGGTTATGGAATTTTGGAGATGGAAGTATTGAAAAAAAAAAGAGAATAAGGAAAATATATATATATATATATATATATATATATATATATATAAGTTGGAAGTTCACAAAATGTAGTTTATGAAAACATATGGGCCAAGGGATTGGGCTTGGAAAGAAATCAAAATAATAAGAGAGGCCCAACACAAGGAAAGGGCCCAAGTCTTGGAACTTAGCCCATTAATTAAGTGGCTTATATATATATATGTTGATGACTTTTAAGTCATATTTATCCATTAAGTTTTCTTTATCAACAAGAGGATTCAAGAGAGTTCTAGAGAGAAAGGAAGAGAAGAAACTTGAAGCTAGAGAAAGAATAGGTTCGGCCAAGGGAAAAAAAAGGTAAATCTCCGATTTTGCTTCGTGAATTAATTATCTAAGGTGTACCAAGATGTTATTAAGGTATTGGTAACGTAAATTTATGGTTTGTAGCAGCCCAAAAACGTTACCAAACAGCCCCAAAGTTTTAGCCGCGCTAGGAGAGCTTCCGAGGCAAGTTTTGGAGAGTTTCGGTAAAGGTAAGGTCTCTCCTTTCAAATTGGAGTTTATGATGTTGTTATGAGGTATATTACGTGTCCTAAATATGGCTGGAAGCAGAGAAAATGTATAAGGAGGCATGATGTTGGAAACTACTAAATTAAAGTCGTAGTAGCTAAATCGGAGTCGCGTAGTGTGTTGTCGTTGTGGCGCTGCGGGTGCAGCTGGTTGGATTGTA
Source organism: Solanum dulcamara (assembly GCF_947179165.1). Lineage (NCBI taxonomy): Eukaryota > Viridiplantae > Streptophyta > Magnoliopsida > Solanales > Solanaceae > Solanum > Solanum dulcamara. Next base: position 23,875,727 of record NC_077243.1, read on the forward strand.
TGTTGCAGGCCTTTAAAGTGTTTTAAAAAGGGTGTGGTTTCTGCTGGTTGCAGCCACATGACCCCCCGGTTGGTATGGTTAAAGATTTTACGAAATAAAGGTTAAAAACTCTATTTTGGTATCGTAGTTTTATGCTAGTTGTTTGGAGCTTGTGTTGTGTAAAGTTGAGGTGATTTGATTGTATATATATACTGCTGGTTGTTGTTGTTGATATGGTTGTTGACATGGTGGCCGAGTTGAAATCTCGGGGATGGTGTATTTATAGGGGAGATGCTGCCGAAATTTCGGCAGATTGGAAATTAATTTGTTTGAAGGATTGAGACAAGTATATGGTGATGAATCTAATGAATATGTCAACTCTCTTGAATGTAGAAAGACAAGTTGGAAGAATAAGAAAAGCTAGTAAGGCGCGGTACAGGTATGTAAAGCTAACCGTTCTTTCTTTTGGCATGTCTTTGGCATAGGTATGTAAGGCTTACCCTTTTCTTTCAAGGCATGATTCCGATGTTATGGTTTGATAAGTGCTTCCATATTTTCTTTGTTTTCAAAAGCTAGGTGTCAATGGTCCCAAGGGAATGACTACTTCTTCTATAACCCATCAATGTTTTCCAAAATGTCTATAGCTTTCCAAGACAAAGGTTTATAGTATTACAAGCTTTTATGATAGTAACGATAGATATGTTTTACAACGACATTGATGATGTCGAGGATAAGAATATGTCTATGATGGCTATGATAAGAACGGCTTCATGTATGTAAGGTTTACCCTTCTTTCTCTTGGCATATTTTGACATAAATATATAGAGCTACTCTTTCTTTTTGGCATGATTTTTATGAAACAAGTATATGGCATTTTATACAATTTCAAGAAAGTCTTATTCGTAGAGCCACTAGGATGGCCGATTTTCTTGAGTTTCCAAAGGATATTTTCTCGTGCTTAGATACGTGTATATGATTCCAAAAGTTTTATTTTGATATAATCCATGGAAATTTTCGAAAGGTACTTGACATGACTCTTATCTTGATTTTGAATCATAGCTCATTCCGATTTTTCTACGAGTCTTGAAAATTGGTCCTATGTGGATATGTATACGATTTGGCGTCTTATGAGATTGTGACCTTATTCTACGTTCTCTTAATATTATCTTTCGTTGATAGTCTCATCCTATAATAATTGTTCCTTCAAGGTGAGACAAAGCGACCGTGATTAATTCATAATATAATCGGAGGTTACCGACCTTCCGTCACTCCGATAAATACACGACTTTCATTGGGCTCTCGTGCATGCTGTCTATATGTATATGTATATGTATATAGGGGATATGGGGAGGTGTATATGTGGCGCTATAGACGCATTCCCACCTGATCAGTTGGAGTAATTTTCATCCTGAACGCGGGATGCCCGGATGCGGGACATATGTGGGCACGCCGACGTTGTTCGGTGATATGACTTCTATTTTCTATGAATATGAACAAGAAATGTTTTTTTATGATAAGACAAGCATGCATGGCATCTGGCCTATAAGGGCACTCATATGTACAGGTTACTCTCTTAACTCACTATATGTCTATGATTCTACGATATGGTTGTTCATACCTTATGTTCTTTATTATGCTGATTTTCATGCCTTACATACTCGGTACATTACTCGTACTGACCCCCTTTTCCTTGGGGGCTGCGTTTCATGCCACGCAGGTACACACAGACAAGTAGAAGCTATTATAGAAGATGTTCCAGCGGGGTTAGCAACTCCACTTGTTCCTGGGGTGCTGCCGAGTCAGAGTATATGCGCTATGATGTTTCATTCGAAGTTAGAGACTTTGCAGACAGAGTCGTGGGTATAGAGTGTCAGCTTTGTAAGCGGCGTCACCAGCCGATATGTTATTATGTAGTATGTTATAAGTTTATGAGATGGTAGATTTTGGATAGCAAGATTCAGAAAGCGTAGCTATGTTTTTCAATTCTTTTTGATGCAAATTTTAAAGAGATTGAGTATGTAATATGAGTTAGCGGGTTCGCTCGGCTCCGAGCACGGGGTCGGGTGCCCATCACACCCTGTTGATATCGGGGTGTGACAGTTTTCTCGGCAAATCTCTATATTATTGTCTTGATTCTGCATCTCCAAATTTTTTACAGATACAAGTGATACAAAAATAAATAATTATGAGTGAGATTAAAGTGAATGAATACAAGTAATATAAGAGCGAATGAATACAAGTAAAATAAGAACTGTATAGTGATATAAGAGCGAAGGAATACAAGTGAAATAAGAGCGAATAAATACAAGTCCTTGTATTTTAAGTTGTTTGTATCCTTGTATACACCCAAACTATTTTCATCAATTAAGTGAACACATACAACCTATCGTAATTGCATCCATCAAGATTGCATGTATTGATACAATCATTAGAGCAAATGAATACAAGTAATGCAAACTGGTAATAAGTGATATAGTATGAGCGAATGAATATAAGTGAAATTAGAAGGAATGAATACAATCTTTTATATTTTTTGTTATTTGTATCTTCGTAGACATGCAGATTGTATTCATCAGTAAAATATATATTCGTCGATACAGTCTAAATGCATATATGAATACAATGAATAGTCACACAATACCTCAAAATAACTTTTTTTTGCCTAATATATATCTCAAACAGTTGTTATGAATAGTAAATACCCAAACTATAGTTATAGATTATTAAGAAGTCTAAAACTATAGTCATTCAAATTTCACTATCTAAGCAAATATAGTTATTACATCTACTAATATACATAGCCATATATAGTTTACATAGAATTTTATAACAAATCTCTCTCTTTCTTGACCGCAGTTCTCCTCCCCCTCTCACTTTGATCAACTCTCCTCTCGCATTCCCTCTCTTCCCCATTTCTCTCTCTCTCTCCCTCTCTATAATTTTTTATGTACTCCAACTGAAAAATTGGACTCTTCTTCGAGGTATTGGTAGGTTTTCACTAGATTCCGAGTTGGATTTTGAATCTCTTGATTAGCGTTTCTTTTTTACTTTAACAGTTATTGCTTTGAATGTTGAAGCTTTGGTTTGGTGGTAACCCTTTATCTTGGAGAGTAATATTGTGATATGCAGGAGAGTGGGAAGCTTTGAGGAGATGTATATGCATATTTGTGTGTCAATATATCTGGGAAAATGGTATTGAAAAGAGGGTTGAAAACTTGAAATGGAAAACGAGTGGACAACTCTAAGGAGATACACAAGTGTATATGTGGATCTATGTAAATGTATCTATATATCCATTTAGTTGAAGATTGCGAGAGAGTACACATCTGAGACACAACTTTTATCAGGTTGGATTTGAGATATCAGGTTGTCTCTATCCTACAACATTTATCAGGTTGTAGCTTAGATACCGCTTGTATCTAGCATCTCTTCAGTCTCTTGCTAACCTCTCTTCTCTCTATCTCTCTCAGTCCCGATAGTCTCTCTCCTCTCTGAAACTATTGTTATGAATTGTAATTAGGTAAACTATAATTACTATTCATAATTATGGTCCAACCTATAGCTCTTTATAAAAATTCTTCATTTTCAAGTTTTTGGTTTTCCACCCGATGTATGAATTCCGCATTGGTGCCCCGACTAAATTTATATCGCGCACTGCAGTACTTATTTGGGTGGTTTTCCACCCGATGTATGAATTCCGCATTGGTGCCCCGACTAAATTTATATCGCGCACTGCAGTACTTATTTGGGGTTGACGCTCCTAACAGGATTATTTCCAAACTCAGGACTCGAACCCAAAAATTCGGATCGCGCACTGCAGGACTCAATTTTAATCAATTTTTAATCCATACTGCTTTTAACCTATGTTTCATCAACCATGACAAGAAATGACCTTTCTTTGATTGCTCCACAAATTTTCACCAGTGAAAATAATTTTCATAGTGGAGACGAAGTTTTATGTTGAATCTTATGATTTGTGGGGAAGTTGTAATGAAAGAATCACCTTTACAACCATTTCGTGAAAAATTAAATTTTACCAAAATCAAAACTCTTTCAGAAGAGAAAATCAAAATTGTAATCCAAAAAACAGTTGAAAATTTTATCTTGTCTAAATCATTGAAAGTGGAACAACGAAAGAAGCTTGGGACAAACTCGAAAAAGAGTATCAAGGAAGTAAACTAGGTAGCCAAATTCAGATTTTGAATCTCACAAGAAGGTGAGACCATCACTAAGTATTCTGACAGGATCTCTTTAATAGTGTAATGACCTATCCCCGTCATTATGGATAGACCAATGGGGAAGGATTTTGAACCTGAAAGCTTCGGTTAGTAACTTCAGAATAATTTAGCCTAGGCCAGACTTGGACAAACTCTGAGTCATGTGAGGTCTAGGGTGATTATGTGAATGATGGGGGATCGAATCTCTAATTTGAGTGGGTAAACTGATAGCCAAGACAATACGGAGCATTTACGGCTTCGCAGAATCACATTCGGGCGAGTAAAACTCCCTGAAATGGACTTGAATGAACTTTGATCTTATTGAGTATTGGATTGGGTTAGAAGGGTTAACTTATTTTATATATATTTGTGTGTGTGTACACGCGCACGCGCTTATTGTGTCGAGTTTACTTGTCTATAATCCTCTTACTAGCTAACAGCGTGATCCTACCAGTGCATTGTTGATTTTGTGTACTGATACTACACTTGCTCTGTCTTTGTTGAGTATAGGGCATATTCATCTGGCTGCGGAGAGACCTCCCTTAGAGGAGTAGTTATCTTGTTCGAGTCCAAGGGTGAAATACTTTGTCATGCTTCCGTGGACTCTCTCATCTATTCTAGTCCTTCTTTTGTGGCTTAGATGTTCAGACATTTTGTTAACTCTTAATGATTTCTTTTGGGAATTGCATTTCCCTTTCTAGAATTATTTACTTTTAGAGTTTTGGTACGATGACTTTCAGTTCCTAGGTTGTTTTTACTATCACATGTTCGGGGTTGATAACTAGATGATTTCTGAGTTAATGGGAACTCAGTAGTTATTTCTTGATTTAAACCTGCTTGCGCATCTTTGAACTTTTGTATACATTGTGATTTTGTTAGTTAGGCTGAAATAATAGTTGTCCCACTAGAGGGTTAATGTGGGTGCTAGTCATGATAGGTCAGAGTCGTGATAAAGTTGGTTTCAGAGCCTAGTTTTGTTGATCTCATCGTACCGAAATGATGTAGTAGATTCTTGCGGAACTGTACGGAGACGTCTATACTTTTCTTCTAGAGGCTACGGGATTTTAGGAAATTTTTTTATTATCTTCTTTCCTTCATGCTATAACTTGTTTCCAATTGGTATATGGTGATTCAAATTGGTATCTAACCTCCTTCACTCTCTTGCCCGCAGATGGTTAATACATGATATAATAGTATACGGCCCATAAGTCTAGTGGATCCAGAGGAAGAGCCTACTGTTCGAGGGAGAGGTCAAGGTAGAGGCATGAGAGGGAGATGAGGCAGGGGCAGAGGGAGAACAACACCTGCTGGAGTGGAGGTTCCGATTAAGGAGGTGCTAGTAGGTGAGACCCCTCATTCTCCCTAGTAGAAGTTAGGGGGAGAGTAGAGGTTGAAGAAGAAAAGGAGAATATTGAACATGAGGAGGATACCCAGACTGAAGATGCTGGTATTCCCCATTTGGACCCTCTTGTCACAATAGATTATGGCTTTCTTGAGTGGGTTGGATGGCACTAGAGTCATTCCCACCATGCCCGTAGCAAACTCATGTTGCTTATCCTATTGCTACTGCAACTCAGCTATCAGATGAGGTGGTAGGAACTGATGCCTTCTTCAGACTACTCATAGGTCGAGAATGAAGATGCTTATGACTTTATCCTTAATTTCGACGAGAGGCTGCACAATTGGGTATAGTGCATCAGCATGAAGTGGAGTTTATGAAATTTCAGTTGCAAGGTGAGTTAACAATAGTGGAGGGCTTATGTAGAATGTCATTTGCCAGTGTTTTCCCCACTCACTTAGGTTCAGTTTTATGCCCTGTTTCTTGAAAAGTATGTGCCACGTACTGTAAGGGATAGAAAGAAGGATGAGTTTATGGAACTGGAATAAGAAGGATTATCAGTGGTTGCTTATGAAGACATATTTCATGCGTTGTCCAGGTATGCTACTCAGCTGGTCACCACAAAGAAGGGGAAGATCAGGTTGTTTGTGATGGGGTTGAACCCCGAGTTGCAGGTACTGTCCGTCTATATGACTTCGTCGGGCAGAAGTTTCAACGAAGTCACAGACTTTGTGAAAAAAGGTGGAAGGTGTAAGAAGAGATGGTCAGGCCAAAGCTTTGGTTAAGAAGGCCAAGAGTCTAGGTAATTTCTATAGATCCTATTTTAGAGGGTTAGGCAGGCCGGTAATTTCAGCCCGACTGATTCAGTCAGCACTGCCCGCTTTTACTTGGCAGTTTTTAAGTACTCTACAGTAGCATCCAGCCCATGAGGGTTAAGGTACATTATTCCTGGGTAGCAGACCGTCTTTTGATCATGGCTATTTTAATTATGAAGAGCCGGGACAAATACGGAGGGAGTGTCCTCACCCCCGTGGAATGGTTTCAGTGCCCCAGTAGGCCAGAGCTGTAATACCAGCAGCTGGGGGTAGTAATGGTAGAGAACGTCCATAAGGTGGGTGAGGAGGAATCCAAGAGGTCATGAGGGACGACGTAATGGTAGTGCAGGTGGAGGAGTAGCCCGTCAGGATAACCGAGCTCAGTTTTATGCATTTCCAAACAAGACCGAGGCAGAGACCTCTGACTAAGTAATCACAGGTACTATTCTTATCTATGACAGGATGGTTACTATTTTGTTTGATTCGGGTTCTATTTATTCTTATGAGTTTGTGAAATATGTCTTGGGATTTGATGCACTATTTGATATGCTAGATGCCCATGTTCATATTTTTACCCCTATTGGAGAGTCAGTCATAGTCACTCATGTATATAGTGCTTTCTCTGTGATGTTTATGGGACACCATACTTACGTTGACGTAGTGATTTTAGACATGAAAGATTTTGATGTGATCTTAGGCATGACTTGGTTGACCCCTATTTTATTGTACTTAATTGCAATGCAAAACCTGTGGCTTTGGAGATCTTAGGGAGGAAAAGGTTAGAGTGGAAAGGGGTGTACAAGCCTAAGTTAGCTAAGGTCATATCTTTTCTCCAGGCTAGAAAAATTGTGGGACAGGGTTTCTTGGCCTGTTTGACCCATATTTGAAATCTATATGTAAAGTCTCCTTCTATTGAGTCTATTCTGGTAGTGTGTAAATTTTCTAAAGTATTCCCTTCAGACTTGTCTAGTATGCCTCCTGACCAAGATATAGATTTTTGCATTGACTTAGATCCGGGTACTCATCCAATTTCTATTTCTCCCTACTGTATGGCTCTGGCAGAGTTGAGAGATCTTAAGGCTCATATCCAAGAGCTTCTTGATAAGGGATTTATTCGTCCCAATGCTTCCCCTTGGGGTGCTCCCGTGTTGTTTGTTAAGAAAAAAATGGTAGTATAAGAATGTGCATTGACTACCAACAACTGAATAAGGTGACCATCAGAAATAAATACCCTTTGCCTCATATTGATGACCTTTTTTATCAGTTGCTAGGTGCATCGGTCTTCTTAAAGATTGATCTCAGGTATGGCTACCATCAATTAAAAATTAGGTCGAAGGACGTGCCCAAGACTACTTTTAGAACCGGTATGGATATTATGAATTTTTGGTAATGTCCTTTGGGCTAACCAATGCACCTGCAACCTTCATGAGTTTAATGAATGGGGTGTTCAAGCCTTTCCTGGATTCATTTGTGATAGCGTTTATAGATGATATATTGATTTATTCAAAGAGTGAACAGGAATATGCAGGCCATCTTCGAATTATCTTAGGTGTTTTGGGAAAACAAAAGTTGTATGCAAAATCATAAGTATGAATTCTGGCTACCTTCAGTTACCTTTTTAGGCTACGTTGTTTCAAAAAAAGGGGTAATGGTAGACCCACAAAAGATTGAGGCAGTTAATAACTCAGCTCGTCCTCGTTTCGTGACCAAGGTTAGAAGTTTTGTAGGACTAGCCAGTTATTATCGTCGGTTCATGAAAAAAATTGCTTCTATTGCTGCCCACTTGATCAGGCTGACTAAAAATGAGGGCTATTCGAGTGGACTGACAAGTGTGAAGATAGCTTCTAAAAGCTCAAGACTCTTCTGATCACAACACCAATTTTGACCATGTCGATCGAAGGTAAAGACTTCATTATTTATTATGATGCTTCACATTCAGGTTTGGGTGTTATGTTGATGTAAGATAAGAATATTGGAGCATCTGTTTCATGACAGTTGAAAGTGTATGAGAGGAACTACCCAACTCATGACTTGGAATTGGCAGCGGTAGTGTTCGCACTAAAAATCTGGAGGCATTATCTGTATAGTGTTAAATGTGAGGTATTTACTGATCACCGCAACTTACAACATGTGTTCACCTAGAAGAACTTGAATTTTAGACAGCGAAGGTGGATGGAGTAACTGAAGCACTATGATGTCACCATCCAGTATTATTTAGGTAAGGCTAATGTGGTAGCGGACGTGTTGAGCCAAAATCGGTTAGCATGGGCAGTCTAGCCTCTTTGGAAGCCCTTAGGCGGCCCCTGGCTAGAGAAATTCAAGACTTGGAGACTAGGTTCATGATTGGGGCATCTCATAATTTGGGCCAGTAACGCGGAATCGCATTTAGGAGAGTGAAACTCCCGGAATTGGACTTAGCATGAATAGTGTATTTTAATACGTGTGTGGAAGGGGTTGTGTTGCGAAATGGGGGCTTGGAGCTCAAAATTTGAGCTCACTATTTTCGCATATCCCGCCAGAGCGGAATTTCTAACGCTAGAGAGAGGCCTCCAGAGCGGGATAGGTCCCGCCAGAGCAGGACAGTCGCGACTTAAGTTAGAAAAAACCCCAAAAATGATATTTTTCTGCAAAAATAGTTTCTAGAATAACAGGAGGTGACCTAGGGGAATTTTCATCAATTTCTAATGAATTTCCACGCTTAAGGTAAGGATTTTACTTTCTCAACTCATTCTTTGATTCCTAGAACCTAGAAACTATGGTTAGTAATCTTTGAGAGAGGGCTTGAACTGAAACAAATGGTGGGTAATAACCCTAGGGTGGGATTAGGATCATGAATTTTGGCCTAGGAGTGAAATATGTTATAAACAATGTGGATTAGGCTATTTTATTGATCCTTGTGTATATGCGACTTATTTTTAGACCAAGAGCTAGCAGAAAAAAACTGAAAAGGAAAAGCTCTTGCATCTTAGAGTGGTTGAAGTTTAAATTCGAAGTAGGTGATGATTTTTCTTCCTGTGTGTGTTTCATATACTTCTTAAATTACTTCATGATATGCATATGTGAATATGAATAGAGAAACATGCTAGATTATATGTAAAATGATCATTGTCTGGCCTATTTTGTGATGAACCTGTTCTTGGTGTTATAATGATGATTAATGAATAAAATTGTGGATCTTGGTATATTTGGATCGGGTGTCACGCTTTGACACATAAATTGGATCGGGCGTCACATTCCAACACACATTTGGATCGAGTGTCACATTTCGATACAAACCTTCAACTGGTCTCACGTTCCGACATAACTAGAGTGTTTATAGGTCCCACGAAAGGACCTTTATGTGAAATTGCATGATATGGACTTGGATGAACTATGATCTAGTTAAGTATTCGATTGGGTTAGAATGATTAATCTATTTTATATATATATTGTGTCAAGTTTACTTGTCTAAGATCTCCTTATTGGTTAACCACGTGATCCTACCAGTACACTACTGATTTTGTGTACTAATACTGCACTTGCTTTGTCTTTATTGATTACAGGCATATTCAGCCGGCTGCGGAGAGACCTCGCCTAGAAGAGTAGTTATCTTGTTTGAGTCCAAGGATGAGCTACTCTGTCATGCTGCCGTGGACTCTCTCATCTATTATAATCCTTCTTTCGGGGCTTAGATGTTCAGACATTTTGTTAACTCTTAATGATTTCTTTTGGAAATTACATTTCCCTTTCTAGACTTGTTTACTTTTAGAGTTTTGGTACGATGACTTTCAGTTCCTAGGGTATTTTTACTTTCACATGTTTGGGGTTAATAACTAGATGGTTTTTGAGTTTATGGGAGCTCAGTAGTTATTTCTTGATTTAAATATGCTTTCGCATCTTTAAACTTTTGTATAGATTGTGATTTTGTTAGTTAGGCTGAAATAATGGTTCTCCCACTGGAGGGTTAATGTGAGTGTCAGTCACGGTAGGTTGGAGTCGTGACAAATAGTTAATAGAATCAGATTTTTGGCGAGGATTTTAAAATAACATAATAATGAAAAAAACTCTAATTACTATTTCAGAGAGATTTGAGTCAAAAATTTCATCCCTAAAAGAATAAAAATCTCTTACGATCTCTCTAGCTGAATTAATAACTGTTCTTCAAGCACAAGAACAAAAAAGAGTTTTTAGACAAAATAAAATTGCTAAAAGTATTTTTTTTACATAAAACATCAAAAAGAAAAAGTAATTATCCTATTTGTAAATACTGCAAAAAGAAAACACAGTTAAAAATGTGTGAATATTACAAACAAACAGGTCAGGTTATAAAAATGTGCAAGTTCAAAGATCAAAAGAACGCACAAGCACTACTAATGAAAGAACAACGTGAGGAGAATCAACTTTACTATATTACACCAACCTACCCAAAAAAAAGAATCGGATATTACATTTGTTACTAATAGAATATTCAGTATTTTTAATTTTAATAAGAGTCTAATACCTTAAGTGTAGGAGGAATCTACAAGCAGGTGAAGGAATTCTACTAGTAGACTTCTTCGGAAGGTGGGAAAATTCAATTTATTCGTCCTTAGAAGATCTTTCAGTATAACGATTTATGTTATTAGTGTAGAGGTCCATCTCATGCCACAAAATATTTTTTTAACTTTGTTGCAAGGTTTGAAATAAAATAATCAGAAATATAAATTTGGTAGTTGGCAAATCTCAACAACCAAAATATCATTGTTTTTGTCAAAATAAATATCATCAATAAACCTACCAAAATTTGAAATATTTGTTTCTTCATGATGTCGCCGATGACATCATAGGGATAAATTTTTTCTATAAATAAAGTACTCTTGATAAGTTGTTAAACACGCCAAGATAGAGAGAAAAAAATATTAGAGAGCAAAGTGAGGTATACCATAGATTATAAGAAAATAATTTGTGAAGAAAACTAGAGTGTGAGCGATATTTGAGTAAGGTGGAAAACCAAAAGAGTGTTATTCCTTTGGAGTGTGTTGTGGTCAGTTTGAGTATTGTACTTGTGACTACCCAGTGTAAAATTTCGTAATATAGTGATATCAGTTGCTCTTCTTGGCCCGTGGTTTTTTTCTTATTTAAAAGGTTTTCTATGCAAATTCTTGGTGTCATTATTTTCTCATTTTATTTCTATTATTTTGACCATATATATTTTCGTGTTAATCCATATTTTCCCAACAAACTAATATGAAAGCAATGTTTTATCTGAGTATGCTCTGTGGTTGCAGCACAGTCTGAACTTTCACGTCAGAAAAGATTTCATTTGGTTTGCAATAGCGATATATTTTTGGTAAAAATAATTGAAGCCAATAATAGTAGAATGATTACTTTGAATGGTGTTAATTATGCCATTTGGAAGGAAAAAATGGAAGATCTGCTTTATCTCAAAAAAATTTATCAACCAATCTTTACCATTGTAAAGCTTGATAATAAAATAGATGAAGAGTGGAATCTGTTGCAAAGACAGGTTTTTGAATTTATTAGGCAATGGATTGATGATAATATATTGAACCATATTTCTGGGAGACATATGCTCGTACCTTATAGGAGCATCTTGAAAGCTTGTATGCTCGAAAGACTAGGATCAATAAAATGTTCTTAATAAAGCGGTTGTTAAGTTTAAAATATCATGATGATTCTTCAATGACAGATCACCTGAATAATTTTCAGAGAATCATGAACCAATTATTTGTTATGAGCATTAAATTTGACGAAGAAATTCAAGACTTATTTCTACTTGGTTCCATATCAGACTTTTGGGAAATATTTCGAACTTTATTGTAAAATTCTTTTCCGAATGGTGTGATTTTATTTAGAACTTCATTCTCAAATTCTTCTACGGATGGTGTGATCTCTATGAATTTCACCAAGAGCAGCGTCTTGAACGAAGAGATGAGAAGAAAATCTCAAAGTTCTTCGTTAGATGTCCTAGTGACTGGCCCTAGAGGGAGAAACAAGAGTCGTGGTTCTCAGAATAGAGAACATAACAAGAGAAAATACAGAGGCAGACTTAAGGATATTGAATGATATCATTATGGCATGAAAGGGCACACAAAGAAGTTTTGCCGAAAGTTGAAGAGGAAAAACAAAGACAAAGAAAAAAATAAAGAAGATGGCAATGAAAATTGCCTAGCCACTGTATTCACCAAAGATCTTGTTACAGTCCTTGATGTGGATTTGATAAATATTGTTTGTGGCAAGTCAAGCTGGGTGTTAGTACAATTTGTTTTGAAACTAGTGTTGGAACTAAACTGGTTTTGAACAATGTAAAACATGCACCTGATATTCATCAATTTCTATTGGTATTTTAGATTATGAAGGATATGTTAGTACCAATGGCGGTGAAAATGGAAACTCATTAAGGGTTCCTTGGTTGCGGCTCGTGATAACAAACGTCGTGGTCTATATTGGACTACAACTTCTACTTGGATAATATGGTGAATGCAGTTTAGAGTTATAACTCTTCAACATTATGGTACATGAGGCTTAGCCACATCAATGAGAAAGGACTTAATGTTCTAGCCAAGAAGAAATTATTGTCTGATTTCAAAAGTGTGAGCACTTCTTGGCTAGAAAATAAAATAAAGTTTTTTTTAAGTCTAACCCTCCTTCAAGAAAGTCAGAGTTTCTTGAGTTGGTGCACTCTGATTTATGTGATCCAATGAATACAAGGATATTGGGTGGTGCACTATACTCTTTCACCTTTATTGATGATTGCTCAAGAAAGCTTTGGATATATGTCTTGAAGACTAAAGACAAGTATTAGGTGTCTTTAAGCAGTTTCATGCTTCAGTTGAAAGAGAAACTGGAAGAAAACTTAAATGTATTTGTACTGATAATGGTAGTTAATATTATGGACCATTTGATGAAAAATGCAAGCATCAAGGTTTTAGACCCCAGAAGTCTCCTCTTAAGACTCCTCAACAAGGATGAACGAGACCTTGATGGAAAGAGTTAGATGTTTGCTTTCTGAAACAAACTTGCCGAACTCCTTTTGGGGTGAGGCTTTATTGACCGCTGCACATATTATTAACTTATCTCCTGCAGTCGCTTTACAAAGTGATGTTCCAAATAGAGTTTGGTATAGAAAGGATATTTCCTATGACCATTTGAGAATTTGGTTGCAAAGCTTTTGTATATGTGCCGAAAAATGATAGGTCAAAGTTAGATGCCAAGATAAGGCAATATATTTTTATTATATATGGCCTTGATAAATTTGGCTATAGGCTATATGATCTAATTGAGAAGAAGCTTATGAGAAGCCGCGATATCGTCTTCATGGGAAATCAAACCATTGAAGATATTGACAAGCGGAGAAGCTAAATTCTTCAAGTTTTGATGTCATAGTCCATCTTGATCAATTTCCTCATACAAGTGTGTATGACATTGGTAGGCTTGATAATCATGGTGATTCTTAGAATCAAGTCCCAATAATAACAATGATATTGTTATTGATGATGCTCTTGCTCATAAAGTTGTGGAAGAATCAAATATTCTTCTTAGAAGGTCCACAAGATAACATATTCTTTCTTCTCTCTATTCACCTAATAAGTATGTGTTACTCACTGACGGGGGTGAACCTGAGTGTTAGAAGGAGGCCATAGAATATGAGCATAAGGATCAATGGATTGAAGCCATGCAAGATGGGATGAAATCTTTGCATGAGAACCACACTTATGAATTAGTGAAATTGACTAAGGGCATGAGAGATTTGAAGAATAAGTGGGTGTTCAAAGTTAAAGTTGAAGAACACAGCTTGAAGCCCAGGTACAAAGCTAGATTGGTTGTTAAAGGATTAAGTTAAAGAAAGGGTATCAACTTTGACAAAATATTTTCTCCTGTAGTGAAAATGTCCTCCATTCATACAGTTTTTGGTTTGGCTGCTAGTTTTAATTTAGAGATTGAGCAGATGGATGTGAAGACAGTTTTTCTTCACGGTGACCTAGAAGATGAGATTTATATGGAATAACCTGAGGGCTTTAAAGTAAATCGTAAAGAAAATTTTGTGTGCAAACTCAAAAAGAATCTCTATGGGCTAAAACAAGCTCCTAGATAGTGGTACAAGAAATTTGAATTTGTTATGGGGAAGCAAGGCTACAAGAAGACTTCCTCAGGACACTGTGTGTTTGTACAAAAATATTTTGACAATTTTATCATCTTCTTACTATATGTGGATGATATGTTAATTGTGGACAAGAATATTTCCAAGATTGACTAGTTAAAGAAATAGTTGTGTAAGTGCTTTTCCATGAAAGACTTGGGTCATGCCAAGTAAATTTTGGGCATGAGGATTACTCATTTCAGAGATGAAAGGAGGATTTATCCATCACAAGAGAAATACATTGAACGTGTACTGAAGCGCTTTAACTTGAAAAATGCTAAGTTTGTTAGCAAATCTCTTGCTGGTCATATGAAGTTGAGCAATAAAATATGTCCTACACCTAAAGAGGAAAAAGAAAGCATGACCAAAATTTCATATTCCTCCGTCGTAGGGAAGTCTAATGTATGCAATGGTATGCACTAGATTTGATATTGATCACGCAGTTGGTATTGTCAGTAGATTTCTCGACAATTCTGAAAAACAACATTGGGAAGCTGTAAAGTGGATACTCAAGTATCTGAGAGGAAGCTCAGATAAATATTGTGTTTTAGAGGATCAAATCCAATATTGAAGGGATATACAGATGCTGATGTGGCAGGTGATCTTGATAACAGAAAATTCACTACCGGATATTTATCTACTTTTTCAGGAGGAGCTATATCATGGCAGTCAAAGTTGCAGAAGTGTGTTGTACTCTCTACAACTGAAGCTGAGTATATTGCATCTACTGAAGCAAGCACAAAGATGATATGGCTCAAGCAATTTCTTCAAGAGATTGGCTTGCATCAGAGGAGTATGTCCTCTATTGTGACAGTCAAAGTGCAATAGACTTGAGTAAGAACTCTATGTACCATGAAAGGATTTAACACATAGAAGTGAGATATCAGTGGGATAGAAGATGAATCTATGCAGGTTGAAAAGATCTTTACAAATGAGAATCTTGCAGATATGCTGACCAAAATAGTAACAAGAGACAGCACAGGTTAAATGATATTACCCTTAGTTTCCTATAACAAGGCAGAGAAACAAATTGACTGCACATATGAACCAGGTCCTTCCCTTAACAGGTATGCACTCATCCTTATGTTCTTTACTACTCCGGCACCTCTTAAATGCATGATTCACATATCTAACTGAACCTAGTCCCCTTACCTGTACTCTCTATTTCAAATAAGCGGGAAATTCATATTTCTTCTCTAAATTTTAAATAACCAACATACAGATCTCAGGATCTTAATGTCACTTCACCCTCTAATACTTGTCAGACTACTATCAGTTCCCATCAAATCACCCTGTAGATCCCATCAGTATTAGTTCCCATCACTCTCAAACTGCCCTACCTACAAATCTCTCATCTCCAGCACACCCTAACTACATCCATGGCAGTTCCAACTTCTCCATCAATCATCCACCCAGAACTGACACTTTCACACACCATACCTTCCCTTATTTCAACCCTCATAGATTACACCAATGATGAGTACCCCACATCATTTGAGGGGGAATCGCCAAAAACATTTGCTCAGGGGGAAGATCAACCAAAATCACCGACTCACACATCGCTGTTTTTTCCTGCTTAAGCTCCTTTATCTCTTTCTCTACTACACACCACCAAGGAACCCTCTTCCTCGTCACCTTCACTGCCTCCCTCTGCAAACCCTAATCCCTCATCCAACCCTTCCACTACTCAACCCTTTACCCCTTCACTATTTCCACCAACCCCTAAAAACCCTAATTTTTCATCCATCCCTCTTTCTCCCATTACAACCTCTAATGTGTCCCCTACACATCCTACAACACCAAATTCTCCACCATCTTCAACTCATCTTCGTTGGTCTAAACCCAAGAGATCCAGGAAACATATTTTGGTTAAAAGAGTTAGGCCCCGCACTTTGTTTACTCATAGCCAAAGGAAGGCTGATGTGGAGACAGTCGCTAAATCCAGTAAAAAACGGCCACAAACTTGGGGTAAGTATCCCTTACATCCCACATCCCCTTCTGTTGACCTTGACTCCAGCTCTGGTGACCTTCTTGAGGTTGTACGCCATGAACCCACCACTTCCAGTATCAGGCCTAGTAAAAATCTAGAAAATTTTCTTGCTATAAGAAAGGAGTTGTATTTTGGGTCTAAATTTGTTCTTTGGGGAAGGAGTATTGATTTGGAGATTAGGGAGTTTCCTATGGTTCAATGGTTGATTAGGCATTTAAACTTCCGGGGTTAGGGACATCTCTTTGTGGATAATCCTTTAGCTATTCATGAGTCTAAAGTGGTTGAGTTTTATACCAATTTGGTGGTCTTTGAGGATAATGTGGTTATTTCTAAGGTTCATGGAGTTGATATTGTCTTTGATTCACTTCGACTTGGAGAAATTTTTCAAATTCCTACTGTTGGGTTAACTGAATAAGTTTGGACTAAGGATGAAAGTTGTATGCTCACATCCAAGTTCATACAAGAAAGGGTGACTGATCAGCCTAGGAAAGTGATGTTGGGTGAAATGACATCATTCCACGAGCTTCTATTTGAATTAGTGTACAAGGTGATGTTCCTTGTGGGGAGAGAAGGCATGAAGCCATATTTAGGGACATAGGGTTGGCCAATGCTCTTGATCTGGATAATCGCATAAACTGGCCTGTTATTATGATTTCTCACATGGAAAAGGTGGTTGATCCTAAATCTGGTCCTCACTAGTTAGCCTATGGGAATTTGCTCACTCTTGTATTTTAGGCCTTCAATGTGCCTCTAGGTTAAGGTCGTAGGGCCACGATGAAGGACATGATTGATAGAACCACTCTTACTGAGTGTGATTGCCTGCCAGTTGCCACTCCTGCTCTTGAACCTGGTCCAAGGGTGGCTGGTCTAATTGCCAAGCTGATGGCCTCTCTCAATGCTGCTCAAGACTAGAACAATGCTTTGCAAGCTGAGGTGAACACTCTGAGGGCTGACCTTGGTGGTGCACAAAGGGAAGTGGTTTTCTCTAAAGGACGAACTGATTAGGCAGTAATAGGAAAACAATGCTCGTATGGACAAGCTGTTTCTCCTTATTGCTACCTCTCCTTCCTCATATACTCCCCCCTCCTAGCCTTCGTAGCCTGTTTGTTCTACCTTTGTTAGGTTGGAAAAGCTATATTTTTGTCCGTTTTTCTCTATACAGACTATGTTGGTGTCCTTCTAGGCTTAAATATTATGCTATCTTGCTATGTGTTATGGCTCTGTTGCTTTATGTTCTTTTTTGATATCTGCCATTATTTGGTTGGCTAATATCATCATATCGTTAGAATTTTATATTTTCTCACATAGGTGCTCATGTTACCATTTATGGCTCTGATTCAGTATATTCACATTATTATTTTTATGCCTTTCTCACTTATTCTTCTTTTTGAATGTCAAAAAGGGAAAGTTGGTTTTTTTACTTAACATATGTGCAGGTGCAAAAGGTACAAGGTTTGTCACTATCAAAAAGGGAGAATTTGTTGACACCATTCAAGAAGGTTTTGATAATGACAAATGAGAATCAGATTATGGGAACCTAGTTCACTCGCTGGATGGTGAGGTAGGCAGATGCGGGAAAAACTAAAAAAATCCTTGTATAAGTCAAAAAATGCAAAAATAAGGAAAGACGGCACAATTAAGACTCCTATAAGAAAAAGCAATAAAAAGTTGTACTTTCCTTGTAGGACTCAACTAGGCCTTCAAAAACCAATGTTATAAAAGAAAAAGGCCGCACAAAGAAGGGCTTGGCTTTTTGCAATCTGATATCGAGAGTTTTTGTCAAGCAAAAGGCAAAGCAGCAGTTCAAGAGCAAAACAGTAAAGAAATAAGAATTAGAGTTAGGTTTTCTTTCTGAAAGTTAATTCATGTGTTTGAACTCTACTTAAAAATATTATTGAGTTATAATTTTCTAAGGTAGAAAGTGAGGCTTGTAACAAGAAGTGGGTTTGACTTTTTGGAGAGTTTAAGTTGTGATTATAGTTAATTGTTAGAGTTAAGAGTTTGAGTTAGTTCGTTGACTATTGAGTTGTAATTTAAACTGCTCTTTGAAAGTTAGTGAGTTTAGTAGAAATCCTACGAAGTGTAGGTTGTGGTTTTTCATCCCTTGAGCAAAGATTCCACAATAAATTCTGTGTCTTGTTCTTACTGTTTACATTCGTGTCACTAGTTCAAGAATCTGGTTCTTGAAATAGTTAGGTGGTATAGGTTTCTTCAATATATATGAGCTACCAAAAAGTATAAAAAAAATTAAATTATGTAAAATTGAACAAAAATGTCACTACTAAAAAAGGTAAAAAAAATGACGCAAAAAAGTGACGAACTGCATCGCCTTTTTGGTCAAACTCGACGGAAAAATAATGCAGTCACTTCCGTCACTGTTTTGCTCGACGCTTTTAAAAAAGCGATGGACTGCGTCGCTCCTAAATTCTTTAATTAAAAAATTATATATATAAAAAATGACAGACTCCATCTTTTTATTTTTTAAAAAAGTAATTATTTAAGATAAAGCAATGGATTATTGGTCTTTGTCCATCGCTTTTTGATATTGTGTTCTTAAAAAAAATTCCAGAAAAGCGACGGACTAAAGGACCCTGTCCGTCGCTTTTCTGCAACATTTTTTATAGCAGAAGGTTTCTGCTGCCCACCTGCAATCAAAATTCAATTCATTTCATAGCAATTTAGCCCATTCAAACACAAATAAAAACAAACAAAAAGGCAAAATATATAATTACAAACATTATTAAATACTTAAAACGAATAAAGTCATAATTTAGAATGATTTAAAGTATTTCAAAGTCAACAAAAAAAATTAAAATATTCATAAACTAACATAGGGAACCTAAGGACTATTTGCTATGTATTCAACACTATTGTCGGATTCATTCGGAGTGGATCCTCTTGAACAACGGGGCGGAGGTCAACGGACGAGGTTGAACACTTGTTATTTAATTTGCTTAACTTGTTCATTCATACGTTTTTGCTCCTCAACCCTTCTTCTCTGAAATTCTGCCAATGCGCATGTAAGTTCTGCAATTTGCTGAGACATTACAGCTATCTGAACCCCGTTAATAACATCGGCTTAATGTGATAATCCAATGCCTTCTAAACCTGATTGGAGTCGTCGTACATTATTCCTAGAGCCCATTTCATATATTCGACCCTTGTGGCTGCCTCCAACCACTTTTTTGTCCAAATTTGAGTGGTCTGTTCAGGCGTTAGATGGATCGAATCTCTCATATCACGTATGTACCGCTCATAATCTTGCTGCATATTAAAAAATAAATGTTATGATCAATATATATATATATATATATATATATATATATATATATATATATATGTGTGTGTGTGTGTGTGTGTGTGTATTTAAAAATAAAAATTAGAATCAAAATATATTATACATTATGTTAAATAACTTACATAGACTCGTTCGTCCCTTTCCTCCACTCACGCATTAGTCTTTTTCTTCACATGAGTCTTTTTAAAGACTTCATGACGATAGGGAGTGCGTCCTAATTTTTTTTTCCTATAAATAAAAATACAATTAATGAAATAATATTTTGTCAAATAATTTATTTAAACTTAAAATTTAAAAACCTTACCATCTCCCTCTGAATCGTACCAACACTCTTTGCACCTCTGGTGTGCAACGAGACACCCTTTAGGCTGGCTCTTGCTTTGTTTTCTTGTTCAAACAAAGCCTTGAATTCTTCGGTATTTCAATACTGACATAATTCTTCAAATATATGAGGCAATATCCAACTCAAAGGTGCCCAATCATCCCTAGCTTTCTTTAGCCATCTAGACAGTCTGGCGCTCACTTTTCTTTCAAAAATGGTCGCAATGACCATATTGTACCTTGGCTCCCAGGTACATAAATTCTGAAAAAATAAATAACGTTAAATAATTAGTTAAGTAAAATATCGTAAAAATATTAAATCTAACCTTAAAAAATAGATTTAAACATATATATAAGTTGAATTCATTAAACAACGTCTGGCGGATACTGTTTGGAATCTCCCGCCAAGAGTGATAGGGCTCAGTATATAGCCTCCTAACACTCTCCTGAAGAGCCCTAGCAGTATCCTTTGAAGGATGCCACCTGCAAGACACATAATAAACATGTAATCAGTTCATGAATAATTTATTAATGTAGCAAAAATAAATAAATAAAGTATTAAATTTACGAAGATCCATCAGGCTCAATCATGACTCTCCCAAGTCTGTCCCTCTACCCAGGAGCTAACCCAAACACATCATGTACTGCCTCTGGTCTAGCAGTAGAAGAATGTGAAGCTAATGTTGTAGGATTGTCAGTCTCAACACTAGAATCTCTAAGTCTCAGAGTAGATATGTGAGGAGACTGAGATTCGGGAGATGGAATTGTGAGAGATGATACTCTAGGGGGTCGAGCAATAACCTCTATGGGTAGTTGGTAGGTATGATCATATGAAGTATATCTGAACTGTGAAGAAGAAGAAGCGTCGCGTGGTCGGCGGAACTGACTATGGTAAACTAAAGGATCCATAGTCTCAAAAGGCACAACGTTAATATGTGTAGGACTAGCTCGGCGGTGCTGCATCTCCGGTGCTGAAAAAATATGTCCTGGAATATCCTCAGCATCAACAGATCTCCTAGACTTCTTTTTACTTCTACCAGAATGGCTAACCCCAAGATGATCCAGGATCTATCACCATCACCAGATTACATCTGTATGTAAAGTAATAATACAATATATAAAAAAATAAACTAAATAAATTTAGGGTTAGCAAAATAAATAACTTACATACTAGTTATAATCTACCACTCTATTCCTCCTCGTTTGTTTCATTTTCGTCATCTTTCCATTCCTCCTCCTCAGTTGTTTCATATTCATTGTCATTCCATTCCTCCTCCTCAAATGATTCATATTCCTCATTTACTTTTTCATCAACATTTGGCATTATAAGTTCATCATCAGAAACCTCTTCTAGTATGTGTTGAGGATGTTCTAGTGTGGTTTCCAACTCAACATTAACTTGTTGTTGAATAAGTGCAACATCATTTTGGTACGCCACATCTAATACATTCTTAATTTCAGTTCTTCCCATAGGCTTTGTCTTAATAACAACCACCAATCAGCCTTATCTCTACGCAATGGATATGGCGCGTAATCGACTTGCTTAGTATTTTAGGCAATGATAAAAGGATTATAACTTCTGTATTGTCTGGTGTGCTTAGCTTCAATTATATTATGTTGTTGGTCCACCCTTTTGCCTCTGTGTGATGTGTCAAACCACTTACACCGAAATAATACTATTTTTTAGGTCAACCTGAATATCTTACTTCAATAATCTCTTGAATGACACCATAATATTCTACAGTTTGACCATTACCGTCGACATCACCTTGAACGCACACACCACTATTATTGGTTTTCTTGTGCATAGAAACTTCTTCAGTTTGAAACTAAAAACCATTCACACAATATCTATTCATTGTATGAATATGAGATTCAAGCCCGAGTGCGATGTCTCTCACAAATGGCGAATGTTCTACATTTGAGTATTCATCATAAACCTACAAATTGATTTCAAAATAATACAATTTACTATAAAGTGAAAACATTATACCTATTGATTCAATATAAGCTTTCACACTTACATAATCCTTTAGCCATTTGGAAAATCTCGTATATATGGCTTCATTGCTCCAAGTATCTAAAGTTCAAGTTAATAACCACATGAACTTCGAAGTTCTAGTTACTTCTAAAGTTTAAAGAGTTCAAACATATACAAACCTAAAATTTTCAAAGTTCAACTTCCAAAATTCCTAAAGTTTAAATTCATGACTTTGAATATCGTCTAACTCTAATTAGCTTTATTAGTTCATAAGTACTACAATTCAACAAGATTTCTAAAGTCAACAAAATTTCAAGTTCAAAGTTTTAAATTCAAGTTCAAAATTCAAATTCTAAGTTCAAGTTCTATATTATATTCAAGTATCCTAAAATTCAAGTATCTAAGTTCTAATTAGTTCCAAAGTCTAAAGTTCACAATTTATATATGTATGAAGGAGACAGAGCCCAGCCCGCCGGATCGGCAGTTGGTTCATCATCAACTGTGCGCCCTCCAGGAAAGACTTTCCAGGCTTCAGAGAGCCGTGGCCAAGGCAGAGGAGGAGGGGCACCCAGCTCAGCCGGTCCTCCGCACCGTATATATGCATTGGCAGGACGACAGGATCC
This sequence comes from Solanum dulcamara, assembly GCF_947179165.1. Lineage (NCBI taxonomy): Eukaryota > Viridiplantae > Streptophyta > Magnoliopsida > Solanales > Solanaceae > Solanum > Solanum dulcamara. The sequence continues at coordinate 23,898,409 of NC_077243.1, forward strand.
TGAACCTTCCTCGGATGCGACTACAGGTACACTACCGACATTTGTTTTTGTTTCTATGATAAGTATGTGGTAATTGATTTAGGTTCCACTTTATCGTATACCGCTCTCTGCATTGTTGAACGTATTGGGAATTGGAAAGTCTAGGACAAAAGGTAGTCCTATACATAGGTGAAGGGTGAATACTGGGAATTAAGAAGGTTAAAATGGTAATTAAAGGGGAAAGATGCGTTACGAGATTGTTTCGGAAGTTGTTAAGACCCTAACCTGCTCCAGATTACGTGATAAAGGTCGTGCGAGGGAGTGGAGGCAAATATATTGGTATTAAGACACCGAAATACATTAAAGTTTCGAGGTTAAGTGTGCTAGGGTGAGAGAAATGTTAGGATGGGTGACCCCCTGGGAAGTGGGCTGAAAATTTCATTGGTATTTGGAACAGAAAGAAAGTAGGTACATAGAGAGTAAGGAGCTTACAACTATAAAGGAGACCTCCCCGACGTATTATAATACACCATAAGGTCGGTGCAACATTCGGGGACGAATGTTCTAAAGGGGGGGAGGATGTTACATCTCGCACTTTTGCGCATTTGGAAAAAAACAATTTACTTGCAAGGAAAGAGGTTATGAGTTATTTTATTTAATACCGGTGTAATGTTAAAGAGAACGTTGAGGTGAAATTACGGAGGAAGGCCGAGGGAAAAATTTATGTGGAATTTTTGGGAAATTAGTTTGGGAATTACAAGTGAAATACATAAGTTTGGGCTACAAAGGAATAATGATAAGAAAATTGAGGCCCAAATCAAGAAATGGCCCAAATTTTTGGAAATTGAGTTCATTAAGCAAGAAAGCTCATTACCCATTTACTATCTATTTATATATATTTCTAGTTTGCTAGAAACTTCAAGAAGTAGAAAAGTCTAAAAGATGACTTAGTAGTCATCTTGTTTTCTATTTCTAGAATTCTCAAGAAACTTGGAGAAAAGAGGGGAAAAAATAAGAGAGGAAAGTTGGAATAGCTAGGGATTTTATCCCTTGAAATCTTGTTCCAAAATTAATTCTTCTAATATTCCAAGCAAGTTGAAGGCCCTAATCAACATAGAGAGATTGTTGGAACAAAAAGGCTATTCATTCTTGCAAGGCACAATTCTAGCAAGTTGAAGAACTAAGTGGAAAAGGTAAGGTTTCAATCTTCTCTATTTGTTATGGATGGTTGGTATATGTTGTAGAGTGAAGAAATGGATGAAGTATATGAAAATATGTATGTGGGTGTTGGCCGTGTATGTGATATTGTGTGGAAAGAATAGATTAATTTTATGTAGTATGTGGTTGTTGTTGCAAGGTATAGGAATGGATGGAAAATTCATGAAAATATGCACATAGTTGTTGTGGCCGAATATGGGGGTGGTTTGGCAAGTTATGGTGAATTGATTCTATTTAGTATTTTAGTTTTTGTTATGGATTCTATGTTGCTAAGAAAAGATTAAGGATCCTTATAAAGTTATAGTAGTTGGAGACTTGTTTTAGAAGTTTGTAAATTTAATATGATGTTCTTGCATATATGGAAGCTAATATTGTTAGTATGATGTGGTTAGTGTGTAAATTATTGGGTTGTGGTAATTGAATTTGAAAGAAGGGATTAGATTGTTATTGTTCTTATTGGAATTGGAAGGTCTTGGAGAAAGTAGTATATGGATTTGGTATGATTGTTGGTAAATTGGCCGAGTTAGATCCTCGGGGATGGTGTATTTACAAGGGAAGTGCTGTCGAAATTTTGGTAGACAAAATGTTAGTTTAGAATGAGGTTCTTGGATACCTATAGCTAATGTTGTCATTCATTAATCTTGTTATAGATTTTGGGAAAGCCAAGAGTTAAGTGGGATTGACTAAGGAAGCGGACAAGGTATGTAAGGCTTACCCTTTTCTTTCAAGGCATGATTCCGATGTTATGGTTTATAAGTGCTTCCATATTTTCTTTGTTTCCAAAAGTTAGGTGTCAATGGTCCCAAGGGAATGACTATTTGTTTTTTTTCTATAACCCGTCAATGTTTTTCAAAATGTCTATAGTTTCCCCAAAATAAAGGTTTACCCTTCTTTTTCTTGGCATGTTTTGACATAAATATATAGAGCTACTCTTTCTTTTTGGCATGATTTTTATGAAACAAGTATATGACATTTTATACAATTTCAAGAAAGTCTTATTCGTAGAGCCACTAGGATGGCCAATTTTCTTGAGTTTCCAAAGGATATTTTCTCGTGCTTAGATACGCGTATATGATTTCAAAAGTTTTATTTTGACATAATCCATGGTAATTTTCAAAAGGTACTTGACATGACTCTTATTTTGATTTTGAATCATAGCTCATTCCGATTTTTCTACGAGTCTTGAAAATTGGTCCTATGTGGATATGTATACGATTTGGCGTCTTATGAGATTGTGACCTTATTCTACGTTCTCTTAATATTATCTTTCGTTGATAGTCTCATCCTATAATAATTGTTCCTTCAAGGTGAGACAAAGCGACCGTGATTAATTCATAATATAATCGGAGGTTACCGACCTTCCGTCACTCCGATAGATACATGACTTTCGTTGAGCTCTCCTGCATGCTGTCTATATGTATATGTATATGTATATGGGGGATATGGGGAGGTGTATATGTGGCGCTATAGACGCATTCCCACCTGATCAGTTGGAGTAATTTTCATCCTGGACGCGAGATGCCCAGACGCGGGACATATGTGGGCACGCCGACATTGTTCGGTGATATGACTTCTATTTTCTATGAATATGAAAAAGAAATATTTTTTTATGATAAGACAAGCATGCATGGCATCTGGCCTAAAAGGGCACTCATATGTACAGGTTACTCTCTTAACTCACTATATGTCCATGATTCTACGATATGGTTATTCATACCTTATGTTCTTTATTATGATGATTTTTATGCCTTACGTACTCGGTACATTACTCGTACTGACGTCCCTTCTTGTGGACGCTGCGTTTCATGCCACGCAGGTAGGCAGGCGAACGGGTTCGGTCCTTAGGAGCTCCACTAGCAGTACACCAAGAGCGCTCCAGTTGTTTCGGAGCTTCATTTTATCGGTACTAGTTCGTGTATATATTTGGGCACGGCAGAAACCGGTCCTCCTTGTGGTCATATGTATCTTGTTTAGAGGCTCGTAGACAGATATGTAAAGATGGATGTTTTGCAACTTGCTCGTCGTTGTGTAATATGTTAGCAAAGTCTGTTGACGTATGGTTATAATTATGCTATTAACAATGGTATCTCTCATTCGGCCCACTCAGTAGTAAGAATAGGATATGTATAGTAGGTGCTCGGAATAACACTTTCGGGTACCCGTCGCGGCCCTGGATGGGTCGTGACATTAAAACCCTAACTAACTAACCTTATTAACAATACGGAGAGAGAAGGCTGATGGAGGGAAGTGGCGGTGGCAACAGCGATGACGGGGGAGAGAGTGGGGGCGGCGAACTGCGGCGAAGGGGGCAGGGGGTTGGAAGTTTTAGAGAGAAGGGGGAGGGTTTTAGAGAGAGGGAGATAGCAGAAAATAAGAAAAAGTCGGACACTGATTTGAAATATTTCAGAAAGAGCGACGGACAGCGTCGCCCTGTCCGTCGTTTTTTTTAAATAGTTGACCGCTATTTTGATAAAAAAAGTGACGGACTGGGAGACACTGTCCGTCACTTATTTAAAAAAATGATAAATAAATGTAATAAAAAACGACGGAGGAGACAATTTTTAAATAATATTTAATTATTTTCAATTAAAAGTGACGGACTCCGTCATTATTTTTATTTTATAATTAATTTTTAAATATATTTATATATGACGCAAAAATTCACCAAAAAAAGTGACAGACATATAGTCCCTGTCCATCGCTTTTTATTAAAAAAATAAAAATAAATAAATAAGCGACGGACAACGTCTTAAATTCCATTGCTTTTTAAAGCGACGCAGTCCGTCGCTGTTTTTTCGTTGTTTTTTGGACTATTTTTAATAGTGTATCTCCCGTTAATAGTTTGATCTAAAACTGTCTTGCCGTCAATAATTTGGTTCAAAATACTCCTTAAGTTAAATCGTTAACTTGATTATTTTTAATGGAATCCAATATCTACCTCTACTTCTATTTTTAACTTGATTCATTTTTCTCTTTTTGTCTGTGTTAAAGTCATATCGTTAATAGTTCTATAACCCAATATAAACCTGTACAACAACTACAATGAGTTTATTACTCAAGAAAGGATAAAAGATTTGAAGCTTATGAGTTTCTACACAACTTAATTTAAGTAAATATATAATTGTAATTGGATTTTTAGTCAAATATTTATAGATATTTTGTAAATTTTTAATATAGATGTGCTAAAATATTGAGTTCCGTGAACCCGTACGATGTATGCTAGAACTAACATTGTTTAATTTTGTGGGTGCACTTAGATATTATAGCTATTATAGCTAAAGATGATCTTTTCAGGAAGGTGGAATTCATTAGTAAATTAGTTGAGGTGGTTAATGAATTCATTAGGAGATCCCATTGATTAACTGTTATGATTCTTAATTTATCGGTTATTACGTCCAATCATATTGTCGTTTCGTATATACAACTAAATCAATCTTCAACTTATTAACAAGAAAAAAAGTATCCTAAATAGGAATAGTCAATGAACATTATTTCTTTTTTTCATTAATTCAATTAAAATAGTTATGAAAATAACAACTCAATATTTTTCAGTAGTGACTAGGGGTGATTAGAATGAATGTGTAACATCTCATAAAAACGTTGTATACGATGTTTCAATTTTTGCCTAAACATGATACAGCCTCTGTATTTTGGGCATAACTTTTCATAGGAATATCCAAATTGAGTGATTCAAATTTATGAGTAACCACAAGATCATTACCTACAACTTTTATGAGACCATATTTTAAGATTCGGAGGTTAAGTAGGTCAAATAAATTAATTTTTGTAAGGTAGGATGCTGTGACGGAAATGAGTGTTTATAGAAGAAAAATCATATCTCACTGTAGGTTTATTCAAATTGGTTGATTCCTGAACGATATGAAACTAGACTTCCATATCTACAATTCTTATGAAGACACCAAATCCTAATAAGAAATTTATCTTATTCAAACGCAGCTCCCAAAAAGAGTATTCTGTCAAAGATAACTCATTTCACCTACCATAGAAAGATCTAGATACATTTGACATCACTCATGACATAAATTGTCCTCCATTTAACATCATCCATGACATCAATATATTCCACTAAATTTTCAGATTTTTTTTATAATTATTTTATTTATTGTTAGGTCCCTCTTTCCCACCTATAAATACCCACCTTATTTCCTCATTTTATTCATCAAGCTTTCTCAAGCAAATCTTCTCTCTATACACTTCTTTACACATTCTCAAATATAGTTTTAGTTCTTAGTAGTGAAGAAATACTATTCCGGTGATTCATATACTCCGGGTAGTACACAAAACGTTCCGGCGAGGAGAGAAGCTAGGACTCAAGAGTGTTCATTAAGTCTTTCGGTACCAACTAAAGCTTCGGTCTCCAGGTATGTAAGGCTTCAATGAGAGTATTCCTTCCACTCTCATGTCTAAATTATTTTGATTATATGATAAATTATATTTATTTTCTTTAAGCTTTACTCTAAGTTATGTGGTGTTTATCCATGAATTCTTCCATCCATATAGTCCAAAAACTCTTTCAATTAAGTCTCTTGATTTCAAGTAATATTTTTGTTATGGTAATTTTTATTTTTTTACTTAATAGTATGAATCATGGTTAAACTAATGATTATTGGTCTATTTTGATACAACATAATTTTATATGTATGAATTGATGGATTGCAAGTAATTTATTTATTTATATTTTTAAAGGTTCTTGAAATTCATGGTGGGTTGTCTAAAGCATGACTTTTAATTAATGGATTTCAAAGTATTTATGTATATTTATTTACATACATGTTTTTAAGTTGAAGTGATTTGAACCCACCTAGTTTTACTATGTTTTTAATAAAGTTTGACTTGAAAGCTTTGACTTCAAATAAATATTTATGAAAGCAATATCTATGATAAAAAGGGAGTCTTATGAAATGAAAGAATGATGAAATGATATGAATGATGGATTCTTTATGCAATAAGGACAATTCTTGGATATTTGAATTATCAAATGTTTTAATAAGCTATTCTATCGAATATGATGTTTGAATTCTCAAGTTATATGGTATGAATATTTTGAAGTATTAAACTATTTTGTGGGATTGACTTAGCACCGAATAAGGCATTGAGGTGGGATTCGGTAAGGGAATCCTAGTAGCAACCCCTTGTCTCATTAACTATGTGCCAACATAGGAGCCCTTGTAGGCTTAGGCTAATGGATCCATAAATAGCCCTTAAAGTTAAAGTTAAAGAAATGAATGAAGTTGACGGAGTTCTATCCGGCAAGTAGTCTCCCCGGCCAACGTAGGGGGTTATGTTGGATTCCATGTAACAGCTCGCATGGTCTTAAATGTCAGTTATGGTTAATTTCCCACAAAATGAATGTTTTAAAGGATATATCTATATATATGATTTATTATGCATACATTAAATTATGTTCCATATTACATAAATGTTATAATGTTTCCTCAATGTTCATGCATCCTTACATACTTAGTACATTCAAAGTACTAACACATACTCTTTTGCCTACATGATATCACCATGTAGGGATCAGTGCTCCTCCTCGTTCTCCTCCACGTGGCTAGTTGATAGTCCATTGAAGACTACTTTTGGTGAGTTTCCATGTTTCGGGAACAATACTTCTTTATCTTTCTAGCTTATGATATGTTAAGATATTTTACTATGGCATTTCTTCTATTATAATTGAGGGTGAGCTAGGGACTTGTCTTAGCCCCATTAAATCTAATAGTTAGAGGTATTGTTGGACATATGTAAGTTGAAGATTTACTATTATGATTTCCGCTTATTTATTTATCATCATTACCTATGAAAGGCTAAAAGAATGCTAAGAGGCTTGATTGAGGTACTTTCGGGTTCCTCATTCGCCATGTCACGTCTAGGCCCTAGGCTTGGATCGTGACAGAATGTCAATCAGCTCGTTGGTTCAGCTAGTCCCAATTAGTTGTTGTAGTTTATGGCTCCTTTTGTCGTAAAGTAAATATCGTTATCGTTATAGATCATTTCATGTTTATTAAAAATAATAATATAAGGTATATATAATTTACTAACTTATCCTATTTATTAAATGTTTTTTCAGAATCAAATACTATAGGAAGAACTAGTTCTTTTAATGTAGAAATATACTTGAAAATAATTATAATATTTGTCTTGAATTTTCAAAGAGATATTTATTTTGGAATAAAAAAAAATTTCAAGCAACACTTATTTTTGAGAATGACCATGGTCTGGACTGCATATATGGTCCAACTTTATTTTTACCCCTTTTAGACAGGATAATATTGCACTACTAAAAAACAATCAAAAAGCGAAGGACTGCATCGCTTTTTTAGTCAAAATCGATGGAAAAGTGATACAGTCACTTTCGTCGCTTTTTGCCTCGACGCTTTTCAAGAAGCGACTCCGTCGCTTTTGTATTTTATTTTTTAAAAAAATAATTTTCAAAATTGCGACGGACTGCGTCGCTTTGTTCTTCAGCATGATGAACATAGCGATGCAGTCCGTCGCAATTTTAAAAATTAAATTTTTCAGAAAAACGACGGACAGCGTTGCTATGTCCGTCGCTTTTTGTTCATTGTTCTTAATTACGAAGAACAAGGAGACGGACTAGGCAACCTTTTCCGGCGCAATTTCTAGAATTTGTTTTTTAAAATGCAGAAAAAGCGACGGATAATACGGACCTATTCGTCGCTTTTTCTGTATTTTTTTGACAGCAGAACCCTGCAATTTCTGCTGCCCAACCAACTCAATCAATTCAAATCAATAACAACCCAAACAACACAATCAACAGTAAGACCAAACAACACAACCAATTCAATATATCTTCCACAACTTAAAAAAATATTCAAAGATGTAAAATTAATAGACTAAACACTTGTAAAAGTCTTCCAAAGTTATTCAAATAGCCAAACTTAACAAAAACATTCAAAAAAATGATGGGAGTAATGCAGCTAAGGAGGAGTGGGGGCTATGTATTCTTCATCCTCTAATGAATCATCGCCAGAAGTGGACACTCTTGAAGAACGGGACGACCTACGAGCGAAGTTGAGCACTTGTTCTTTCATTTACTCGACGGTTTGATCTGTTCTTTTTTGTTCCTCACACGCTGCCAATGCACGTGTAAGTTTTGAGATTTTCCTCGACATCTCAGCTATCTGAACATTGTCAAGTGCCTCGGCTTGGCGTGACGACCCAATACCTTGTAGACCAGATTAGAGTCATCGAACGTCGTTTTGAGAGCCCATCCTGTAGATCTTGCCCTTATTCGTTCCTCCTACCGCTTTTTCAATCCAAATTCTAGTGGACTCTTCTGGCGTGAGCTGCATTGAATCTCACATCTCATCAATGCACCACTAGTACATTTCCTGCATTTAAAAATAAAAGTTATTATCATAAAATTTTAATTCATATATATGCACTATTTATTTTAAATAACTTACATAACTTTGTGAGGCCCTTTCCTCCACCCACTCATACGAATCTGACTCATTGATCTTCTTCTTGACATGAGTCTTCTTGAATACCTCACAACGAAGGAGAGGGCGCCCCAATTCTTTTTCCTATAATTAAGAATATGATTTTAGATGATATTAATTAGATAATATTTAAGGAACTAAATTTATATGAATTAAAATTTCAAATTTAGAAAACTTACCATCTCCCTTGTAATCTTCCCAACACTCTTTGCACCTCTGGTATGTAACGAGCCCCCTTTTAAACTTCCTCTAACTTTGTTTGCTTGCTCGGACATAACCTTGAATTCATCGGTCCCACCAATAATGATACAACTCCTCAAAAACATGTGGTAACATCCAACTAGGAGGTTTCATGGAATCCCATGCCACCTTAAGCCAGCTAGACATTCTAACAATTATTTTCCTCTCGAATATGATCGCAATGACCATATTATACTTCGGTTGAGTCTAAAAAAAGAATTAGTAGTGTTAGATAATTAATAAAGTATACTAAAACATAGATAAGCTAATTAACTAAAACATGTATAAGCAAACATATATATACCTTAAATTCATTAAACATGGCTTGTTGTATCCTATTTGGAATCACGCTCCAAGAGTGATAGGGCTCTGTATAGAGCCTGCAAACACTCTCTTGTAGAGCCCTGAAAGTTGGTTTAGAAGGATGCCACCTGTAAGACAAACATGTTAGTTCAAGTATTATAAATTAACAATAAAGAAATAAACAAAATAAAAAACTTACGATGATCCATCAGGCTCAATCATGACTCTCCCGAGTCTGTCCTTCTACCCAAGTGCTAGATCAAGCGACTCATCAAATGCAGCATCCGGAGGAGGTGGAGGTGAATTTGATACACCAGGAGGCTCATAATGCTGAGTCAATGGAGAAGTAGCAGCCATAGAATTTGACTCAGTACTCATGTCTCTAATTCCCATGACATATAGGTGATGAAATGCCAAATCTGAGGGTGATAGCTTCGCAAAGGATATACTTTTGATCGATAATGGTCATACTCGACGATAAGCCTCCTAGACACTACAAGAAATAAGACTTATTGTGGCGAGATTTAGTGGCGACCCTACTTGTTGCTACAAAAGCTTCATATTCAGTAGGGACATTTATGGTTGTTCCAAAATGTTTAGTTTCAGTGGCGACTTATTTTGTGTCGCTGCTAATAGTTGTCACTAATTCGCAAATTATAAAGTCCCGCTAAAATAAAATTTGGGCGCTAAATATTTAGTAGCAAATTTTCAAATGTCGCCTCAAATAAGATTTTATAGAGACCTAGTCGCCGCTAATGTTAATCCAACTAAATTAAATTTAAAAGAAAAATAAACTAAACAATCTGTAAAAATTTGGCAAGCTTTGAGATATTAAAAGATCATCTCTTAGCTGCTAAACTAAAGGCCATTCTCATCAGCTCTTGCACAAACCTAAACAAAAAAAAAATTATATAGATTTGGGAAAAAGGGATCGGAGGAAAGAAAAACAGAGACAACACTGCTAACAGAGGTTCCTCTTTGCTCGATTTATAGGAACAAGTAGTGTCGATCTGTTGGTGAAATATATATATGAATAAGGTTCCTTTTTGCTGAATATTCTTCAATTTTTGACTAATAGGGTTCTATAAAGTATGTATTTCATCAGGTATGTGCTCAAATCCGTTTCTAGGTTTATGTATTTTAAGATTTTACATGTAATTTCTATAACCCACTTGAATTTTGTAGGAATGGGGTTCTCTAAAGTCGATGGAGAAGGAAGAGAGTTCCTAGTTTGAAAATCACTGTGAGCGTAAGAAGTTCGAAGTTCTAAAGGATTGAACCAGTTCGCCCATTTGAAGTTTTGAAAATTAGTTCGAGGTAAGTTAAAAGCTTAAAGTTCTAAAGATGTTTTTGTATTTTGTATTCTCGATCTTGCGAGGTAAACTAGAAGCTGAAATTCTATATTCTCATTTGTATTTTGTATTTTGTATTCTCGATATCCTCTGTGTGGGTGTTTCTATGTCTGTTGATGGAAGTCCTACATTTGGATTGCACATTGGAAAATCTATCTTGAAATCGAGAGTCTCTTCGTTGTTTACGTCTTTATCTCTTCATGGATTTGTGGTTTTGACTAGTTAAAGAATTGACACCTTTGTTGGAGAAAGAAGTATTCACAATTTGTTTACAGAGATTTATTTTTTATACTTTGTGCAGTTCTGTCTAGTTAGCTGATCAATCGATTCTCTTTATTTGAAGTTTTATTTTCTGGAGATGTGTAGAGTCGATAAGACTCACTGTAAATAGCCGCAGAATGTATGGAGAATTCTAGTATTTGTCCTTATCTTTTGTGAGCTACAAAAAGATATGATAATACTTAAAAATTGTAGGAATAACAATAACCGTATAATTATATAATTTGGAGGCGAGATATGAGATTGACATTATTGTGCAGTAGATAGTTGATAAATTAAGAATTTGGTGCTATTAGAATGTGAAAAAGAGAAGATTATAAATTATCGATTGGTCTATTATGTGAAAAAAGCTTTTTACTAGTAGACAGTCCATTTGCGTTTTTGATTAAAACAACTACGTAAACTGTGAGTGCATCAGAAAAGTGCTACTAATACGAACAAATTCATTACCCGTTGCTTAGAAAAGGCCATGAGATCATCCAAGTTGAACTTTTTATTACCTGCATTGTACTGCTTCAGTTCTACAGGGTATTTCAAGTTGTTGTGTGACTTTGTTGTTGGATGTTGCAGCTCTGAATTGTACAAGGAGCTGCAATTCTATATTAATTGCTGCAGCATCCTCCAGGTTTGTGCTGCAGCTCTGCAGTGTTTCTGTAGTTGGTGATCTTATCCACAACATTTTCTCCTAGGTGGTTTAGTCACAACCTACAGCTTCTACAGATTTGCAATGTACCTGCACAGTAGTAGATAATAGAGAACAATGAATCCTAGGTAGCTAAGCATATATGAGAGGACTCCTCTCGATACAAAGTATCTAGGAAAACCATAAAATAAGGGAGACTCTCCCCTTTGCAATATAATCCTAAATAAGGATTCTTCAAAGAGGCTATAACTTCAAGGAAATACATAGCCTCAAAAAAGAAAAAAAGAAGAGAGAACACAAAAAAAGAAAGAAACAAAAGAAAATTAGAAGAAGAGCTCATGGTGCTTCCTCTTGAGATAGTCTGCAGCTCATTTAAGGGGGTTCCATGATCCTCTTCAGCTTTTGCCTTCTGAAACTTGACATTCCAGTTTGTCTAGTATGTAGTACCCCCTTGTCTCCTTAGGAAGTTGCTGAAAATTGTAGGCTTGATACAACTTGTCAACTATATGGCTGTGCTTGGAAAGAGTGTCTGTAGCACAGCACAGTAAGTGCCATTGTATATGAGGCTCAATAGCACAACTGAATATTTACTTGTACTTTGCAAGATAATCACTGCAAACACAGTAAGTTGTGCTAGTCACAATCATATGTGATCTACGCTCCCTTTTTATTATTAGCATTTGATTGTGAGAATTTCCAACTTCTAGTCACAACCTCATTATTGATATTTTCCTGTAAATTTATTTCTCAGTACTTCTCTGTCCAATATTTATCATTATGAATAATTGAATTAATTAACTTATTGATTTTTTTATTGAAATAGGAATGGATAAAAGTTGGTTGAATATTAGGAATAGAGTTGACCAAAAATATAGAGACGGAGTAGAAGGTTTTCTTAATTGGGCATTCAGTCAACCCAAGGTGAACACTATGATTCAATGTCCTTGTAAAGGATGTATGAACACTGTGTTTAAGCTAAGAATTGATATAAGAGTAGACTTATTGAAGAAGGGATTCTGGGATTCTTATAAGGTGTGGGACTTGCATGGAGAAGTGTTGGTTAGAGTTGAAAATTCTAATGTCGCACTTAATGATGAAGTAGAAGTTGATAGCGCTGAAGAGGATGACATTACTCAAATGATCCATGATGCTTGTGGATATATGAATCTGGATAATAATGCTACTTATTCGAAGGGAAATGAAGAGCCAAATATGCATGCTACAAAGTTCTACAAATTGTTAGAAGATGGTAAGACAAAACTTTATCCTGGTTGTACAAAAGTCTCAAAGTTGTCTTTTGTTGTTAAATTACTTCACTTGAAGTCACTTAACCATTGGAGCAACAAATCGATGGATGAGTTATTAAGGTTCTTTAAAGAAGTTCTTCCCGAGGGGTCATTTGTACCTAGTTCTTTCTATGAAGCAAAGAAAGTTCTTCGTGACCTAGGCTTGGGATATACCAAAATAGATGCATGCCAGAATGATTGTATTTTATATTGGAGCGATTATGTCAATGCTCAATCATGTCCTAAGTGTGGCAAGTCTAGATGGAAGTCAGTAAAACCCAAAGGCAAGAAAGTAGCTCATAAAGTGTTGCGATATTTTCCAATCAAACCAAGGCTTCAAAGATTATACATGGCAAAAGAGACATCAAAGAAGATGAGGTGGCACAAGGAGGAGAATATTGATGACGGTATCATGCGTCATCCATCTGACTCAATAGAATGGAAATCTTTCAATGAGCGCCATCCTACGTTTTTAGCTGAGTTAAGAAATGTACGATTAGGTTTAGCAAGTGATGGGTTTCAACCTTTTGGAAATATGAGTTCCAATCATAGTATATGGCCTGTCATTCTAGTTACATATAATTTGCCACCATGGGATTGCATGAAAGATCCATATTTCATGATGACACTTCTTATTCCAGGACCTAAGTCTCCATGGAATGATATTGATGTATATTTACAACCAATGATTGATGAGTTGAAGGAATTATGGGATGGGGTGGAGACTTATGATGCACACTCAAAATCTAATTTTCTTATGCGTGTGGCTCTGCTCTGGACGATTAATAACTTTCCAAAATATGGAAACCTTTTAGGATGGTCAACTAAAGGCAAGCTTGCATGTCCCTGTTGCCATAAAGACACACAATCAATTTCCTTATGCAACAAATTGTGTTATATGGGGCATCGTTTCTTCCTTCCCATGAACCATCCATTCTGTAAAAATAGGATGTTATTTGATGGGAAAGTGGAAATGGGGATCGCACCTAGCCCTTTAACAGGTGATGAAGCACTTATACAATTACATGAGTTGGGCAATGTGAGTTTTGGTAAAGTGCAAAAGTGAAAGCGTAATGTTTCTAACAATGCTTATAATTGGAAGAAGAAAAGTATATTTTTTCAATTACCTTATTGGAAGAGTCTTAAGTTAAGACATAACCTTGATTGATGCACATAGAAAGAAATGTATCCGACAATATTTTATCAACTGTGATGAGTATGGTTGGTAAGACAAAGGACACATTGAAAAGTAGATATGATTTGGTGGACCTTGGTATTAGGCAAGGGTTGCATCCAATTGAGGACGGGGATAATATTTTGTTGCCGGCAGCTTGCTATGCATTATCCCCTCAAGAGAAGTTGAAGTTATGCAATTTCTTAGCTAATTTCAAGGTTCCAGATGCCTTTTCATCAAATATTTCAAGGTGTGTTAATGTACTTGAAAAAAAATACATGGATTGAAGTGTCATGATCATCATGTATTATTGCAAGATATTTTACCCGTAGCTATACGTGGTTTGTTACTTAAGGAAGTGTGTGAACCAATTATAGCCTTAGGTAAATTTTTCAAGAATCTATATGCTAAGTGCCTAAAAATTGAAGATCTTGATATCCTAGAAGCTCAAATTCCTATCATATTATGCAAACTTCAAATGGTTTTTCCTCCGGCATTTTTTGATATCATGATTCATTTGCCAATACACTTGGCAAGAGAGGCAAAACTTGGTGGACCAGTTCAATACCGGGATATGTACCCTATTGAGAGGTAACATCTTATTCTATATATTGAAAACCAATATTTTTAAACTATCATATTCTATAACTCTATTGATGAGAAATCTATATGTAGGTATTTGCGAACACTTAAGGGAGATGTTCGCAACCCAGGTCATCTAGAAGGGTCAATTGCTGAAGGTCATATGGCAAGGGAAAACCTTACATTTTACTCACGATATTTAAAAAATATCTCAACCAAGTTCAATCAACCAACAAGAAATGATGATGGATTTGAATTACATGGTGGGATGTCTATATTTAAATTAAGTGGGCAAACAAAAGGGGCTTCAGTGCGAAAGAAACTACCTCATTATGAGTTCAACCAAGCATGTATGTATGTTCTTCAAAATTGCGAAGAGGTTTCAAAATTCATGGAGTAAGTATCTTATTAATTCAAATATAATTTCACATTAAGATAATTTAAGTAATCTTAACCAACACAAAATGTAGGGAATACATGAAAGAGATTGAAATACAAGGTTCAACGACATCTCATGGGATGCATAATAATGAGTTTATTGATTGGTTTCGTGCACGTGTAAGTGTTCACTAAAATAACACTTTACTATTAGTGTTGGCATATCGATATGAACAAATCTTATTTGTTTTTATAGATATTTGTACTATCTGCACAAGGACGCGCAACAGATGAGCTCATAAGCTTAGCCGTCGGTCCAGAACCATTGGTGCATCGATATTCAATATTTATGGTGAATGGATTTAGGTTTCAAACAAAAGAACTTGTGAGAAAAACACAGAATAGTGGAGTACTTGTTAGGAGAGATGATGCAGACTCTAATAAGGAGTATTATGGTGTATTGGAGGACATTTATGAGTTGCGTTATGTGGGAAATAGAAAAGTTTATCTATTCAAGTGTCATTGGTGGGATGTGGCTCGCCTAGGAAGAGGATATAAGATTGACAGTTATGGGTTTACAAGTGTGAATACTCATTGTGCTTTGAATACAAATGAGCCATTTGTGCTGGCATCTCAATCTGAGCAAGTTGTTTACTTGAATGACACGATTGATAAAGATTGGCTCGTTGTTGTAAAGACAAATCCCCGTGACCTTTTCAGTATGCCTGAAGTTAAAGAAGAATTAATAAATGAAGAAGTTTATCAACAAGAGGAAGTGGAATGTAATATCTTGAGTATCAATGACCAAGAAATTGATATTGCGGTGTCTTTACATAGGGATGATATTGAACCACAAACTGTTTTGCTTACTAATGATGAAGAAAATCAGGATGATGATTTTATTAATGACAATAATATAGATGTATCTGAGAATGAAGAAAGCGAAGAAGAGTTAATTGATGATAATGATGGAGATGACAGTGATACATCCTTTTGAAGATTGCTTAACAGAGACGACTGTATATCTGTCTACATCTTGTTTTGATAAGTTTTCTGTATTTTATTTTGATTAGGTTGACATAAAATTAATTCATAACGCTTGTATCTGCAACTTTGTAAATATAATCATCATTTTAAGTTTAATCAATGTGTTACATTTCCATCAATGAGGCTATAGTGGAGATGTTTGATTTGGTGGTTGTATCTTTGATGTCCTCTATGTAGTTGTTATTAGTGCATGTTGAAGAGCAGTGAGCTTCAAGAGTTTTGGGGTGCAATGGATCTGCTGCAGGTGTTGCAGTCAAGGAATTGGCATGGGTGGAGAGCTGATGTGTTGGTGAGGTCCTATCTTGGAAGGCTGCTGTCTCTATGTTGATGCCTTTTATTTGCCAAGGTGACCCATTAGCTGTTGTACCTATAAAAAAACCATCAAAGGAAAACAACCAGCCAACAAGACAGAAAAACCAGGATGGGCCTATAGCAGTCTTGGAGTTTCTATTTGATTTGGTGGTTGTATCTTTGATGTCCTCCATGTAGTTGTTGTTAATGCATGTTGATGTATCACTCCAGTAACCTGCAACAATACAACAAACAAACAAAAGCAAGAAAGAACTTGCACAAGCTAGCAAAATAGAAAGGACCTCTAAGAGTGTTTTGGAGCCTGTTTGCTTTTTCAAGGTCGCTCGCCTAACGTCTACAATTATCCGATTGAGCTGAAACTCCTTGAGACTTGCACAAACATGCTTTTATTTTTTCCTGCAAGATTTTGAGGCATTTTGCACAAGTTGGAGTTTCCAAATAGCAAATTGCTCCCTCTTTAGGCTTAAGGCAGCTGGCTTTTTCAAGGTCACTCGCCTAACGTCTCCAATTATCCGTTTGAGATGAGACTTCTTGGGCCTTGCCCCTATAGTATTTGCTGCAATCCTGCAAGCTTTGGAGGCCTTGGTGCAGGTCCACATGATCCCAATCACCCTACACATCATACCCTGTTGTGGCTTGGTCATAGGCTGCTGTAGGTCCTTGGGTAGCTCCATGTTACTTCCATAGTAGAGGGGGTTAAGATGTTTGTTGTTGCTAGCTACTCCCAAGAGGAGACCCTTCCTTGTGATCAGGATCATCTCTTCAGAGTACCTGCACAAGATAGACAAACTAAAGGAGAAATCCCATTGCTGATTCCTGTGCTGCATCTCTACAGCATTCTTATGTTGTTGTTGCTGCATCTCTGTAATATAGTTGCTGCTGCTGTAGCATCTACATGTGATGTTCTTGAGCTGTTACAGGTATAAAGGTAGTTGTTGGTGCAGGCAATCCAATCTCAGATGCTGCAATTCCAACACAAGGCTCAAAGTTGCAGGATACTTCCAAGAGTGCTGTACAGCAGAAACATTGGAAGTACAATTATTGTTGGTGTGTCTCCTCTTGTTGTTACTGTTGTTAAAGCATTCCAGGTTCTGTATTGTGGTGTATCTGCACAAACCAATAAACAAAAACAAGAAAGAACTTGCACAAGCTAACAAAAGGGAAAGGACCTCCAAGAGTGCTTTGAAGCCGGCTAACTTTTTCAAGGTCGCACGACTAACGTCTCCAATTGTCTGTTTGAGTTAAAACTTCTTGGGCTCTGCAAATACAGTATTTTCTGTAATCCTGCAACTTTTGGAGGCCTTTTCCACAAGCTGGAAGTTCCAATTTATGAAATGCTCCATCTTGAGACTTAAGTCGGCTAACTTTTTCAAGGTCGTTCGACTAACGTCTCTAATTATCCTTTTGAGCTGAAACTTCTTGGGTTCTGCAGGAGTTGTATTTGCTATAATCTTGCATAATCTGGAGTCATTTTGGTGTAGCATGGTGTATTTGTTGAAGGTTGCTGGTTGCTTCTAGTCTCTGTTGCTGTTGCTGAGTGGCTGTTGCTATTGATCAGTTGCAGTCACTGTTGCTGCTGTATTGTGGCATATGCAAGTGATAACTACTCTAGCTCTTACTTCTAGCAGTATGTTCTTAGTTCTACTGAAGCAGTAAACAAGGGAGACTCTCTCCTTACAATGGGAAATAACTAGATGGAATAAGAAGAAATAAAACAGAATACTCATAAAAAGTCTATTACACATTGAGAATAAGATCAGTCAAGAGGATAGTTTGATCCTTTTCAGAGTTTTCCTTCTGAAACTTGCCATTCCTAGCTTGTCCATCTTGATGTAGCCTTTTGTTTCCTGTGGTAGCTGCTGGAGATTGTAGAAGTGTTGTGTATTTGATGTTTTCTTTATCTGGTAGATATATGTTTTATCATTTTTAATTTCTGAATCTTATGCTTCTCCTTTTTAATCATGTTGCAGGAAATGAAAGGAACTGGACGAGGTAAAAGTGGAAGAGGTGGTATAAGAACTGGACGTGGAAATTTTCAAGGATGAGAAAGTCTTGCTGGAACTGCATCTCAGCCACAAATACCACCAAGGCAAGGACCTCTACAGACAGAACAATCATCTAACCCAAGGCAAGGACCTCAGCAGATAAGCCAAATATCAAATGACCCTATCCAAAGAACATCTCCAGAGACACAATCATCCAGAACTCTAGAAGAAAGTGTAAGCCCCTCCCCGGAGGTTGAAACTGGTGCAGGTTAGTCCACGTCCCTAGCTAGTGGTGCAGAATTGTCTGTGCTTGGTCTTGGTTCTGGAAATTTAAATTTACAAGGATCTAATAGACTAATGGGTGGTGTTCTGCAGCAAAGTAAATTAACTTAAAATGCTGGCAGTTTCTCTTCTTCTAGTTCTGCTAGTTCCCTTCATCTGCTAGTTTTCATACTTGACAGAGGCTTAACTAGTTTCGTTCTTTCTTGGGTGCAGATATAGACACTTATTTAATAATCTTCGTTTGATCTGTTTCTTAAAATATATAAGCTCAAATTTTTATGTATCTTTAAGTTGAAAAAAGAAGAGGATAATTGGTTAACAAAAGATGTTTTCGTGATAAGATGCCATGAATCTGCAAGCTTTTAGTGGAGATGATAAGATGCCATGATTGCATATAGTTCTCAAGATCACCATATTATTGCTTTGCAGTTTCTCGCATCAATAAAAAGAGAGGAAGAGGAAAATATAAATCTAAGACGGTTGATATTAAAACCAAGTACGGAGGAAAAATCAATATAATTATTCCAGATGACATTGATAGAGCTGTGGGTTCTGGTGCTAGAGATATTGTTAATTACTGTGGCTTGATCATGAGGAGCAGCATCTCATTTCGAGATGGAAATTGGCAAAAGATTGTTTTAAAACATGGAGAAGCAATGTGGTATAAGGTTAAGGTAATAAATTACTTTCCATTTTGTATTGTCTTTAAATTACTTAATTTATCAAATTTAATATTATAATATGTTCAGGACAAATTTGAATTTTGTGGTGGACTGCGAGAACATAAGTTACAAGGCTTTGTGATAAGCACTATGCAAAGACTTTTTAGGGCATGGAAAGCTCGATTGCATAATTCTTACTCTGCCTATAATACTGATGAAGAAAGATTGTCTCATCGACCTGAGGATGTTGAGTTGGAGGACTGGAAATACCTAGTTAAGTATTTTGGCAGTGAGAAATTCAAGGTAACTTTATTATAACCAAAACATTGTTGCCCACTCTATAATCTTAGACATATGCTTACATGGAAAACAAGACATATTTCAGTAGCTATCTAGACTAGCATAAATATTTTTTGATCTCTTGACTTATTACAGGTTGTTAGTGAGAGAAACAAAAAAAATAGAGAAAAATAGATAACTAAGCATTCTTGTGGGACGCGATCATTTGCAGAAGTAGAGGAAGCTACGATGAAAACACATTTGTTCTTCTATAATTACATATACTTCTTGTTATTTGTATGATTATTTGCTTATATATTTTTTTTGTTATTGAACTATATTGTAGAGAAATCCTGAATCGGGAGAAAAAGACACACCAGATAAAGTCTGGGAGATTCAGCATACACGTAAAAAAAGACAACGGAGAACGTGTATGGTTGGATCCGCAATCCCAACAGATTCATGTAATTCCCTAAAGACATTACCTTGTTATCTTTTTGATCTACTACAAGTTACTTTATTCTTTTTTTTTGGAGACAACTTCTTCTCAAGATAGTCATTAATTCACCTTGTCTACTTCAATATGTAATCTTTCTTCTTTGGATTTGTGGCTGTGTTTGGGCAAAACATCAGCTGTAAAGTTTCTTTGTCTATGTAAATAAACACCCTTGAAGACATGGAAATAAGAACACCATTGAGGACTTAACTGCAGCTGCAGTTTCTGCCCCATATTTCTGCAGGTTCTGAAGGTGAAGATGAGGATGACTATTGTAAGGTGTTGCAGGTTGTTGGATGCTAAAGGTTCCAAGTATGGTTGTATTGTAGATGTGTACATGGTTGTGTAGTTGAAGTATTTATTGTTGGATATTGTAGCTCTGCAGTAAACTTAGTTGTTGATGTAGTAATCCACTCCATTGCACCATGCTAAATCAACCTGCAGGTTCTAGATGTATGCTGCAATTCGACAACAAAGTCATAAAGTGCTGCAATACTTTATTTACCTGCACAATGGAAGCAAACAAGAGAGGAATTCCAAGTGCTGTATCAAGTGTTGCAGGTCTGTAATGTACCTGTACAGCAGAAACAGAGCAGAAATACCTACTCTAGTCCTTATCTCTAATGATAAGTTGTTTAGTCTAGGAAAGCTATAAATGAGGGACTCTCCCCTTTACAAAGGTCCTAACTATTAAATCTTCAAAGTCGATATAGCTATGAAATAGAGACATCCAAATTGAAGAAGAAGAAGTTAGAACACTAAAGCTGTAAGAAGAGTTCAAGGAGGTTGAGTTTTCTTCTTCTAAAACTTGCCATCCCTAGCTTGTCCAACTTGATGTAGCCCGTAGTTTATTGTGGTAGTTGCTGAAAATTATAGAAATATTGTGTATTTTCAAGCATATGACTGCATTTGGACAATGTATCTGCAGGGAAGTTTGCTTCTCGGAATACATGTTTGCATTGGAAGAAGTCCAAAAGCTGGACCAAAGAAAGTCCAAAGTTACTTTCAATATGTGCGTTATGTTTTGGTGAAATAATTAAATGTTATTGTAGGGTCAGCTTCAACAACTTGTTGTTGAACAACAATCTGAAGAGATCGAGCATCCCATGACTAGGGATGAGATTTTATCATCGGTTCTCAGTGAGAGATCAGGCTATGTTCGGGGAAAAGGATATGGAAAGAAGCCTCCTAAAAAGACTCAACTACATCAGTCAGACATAGAGGCAAGTGTATCTTCGGCAATGGAAAGTATTCGTCAAGAGATGCAAGCTGATATGGATCGAAAGTTACAAGAAGAACATGAACAAATGACTGCTGATTTAAAAAAGAATATGAAAGAAGATTTGCAGAAAAAATTAGAAGAGGAGCGTGAACACATGAAAGGCGAGGTAGACAAGATGTTCCTAGAACAAATGGCTGCTATTATGACTAGAATGCAACAGGTACTTTCTCTTGCTCTTTTGGAATATAATAAATTGTTATCTTCGTGTAGAAAATAGTTACATTAAAAGTTGGACTAGTTATTAGGAAAATCCAACAACTGAAATGTTTTCTGGAAAGCTTTCCATGGCTTTAGAGATGCCGAATCCAACAAAGCTATGGCCTATGGCCAACAAGAAGTACTTTAGTTATCAACAGTAAGTGGAAGATTGTTGGAAGTTTTTTGTGTTATCTATTTACTGAAAACTAGTGAAGGCTTCTGATAAGCTATCAACAACCTCATCATTATCTATAGGACACTTTTGGGAAAGCTTTTCTTGGTTTCAGCCGGCGAAACTCATTTAATAAGTCACTAAGGCATAATTTTTTGTTAAGGCTTCCAGATAAAGTGCTCAAGTCTTGTGTTATTGTAGGTTTTGGTTTTGTAAACTTTTTAGTTTCTGTGTTTCCATTTTTGGAGTCAAAATCTTGCTTCTTTTAGTTGTTATTTAAAAAATATTGTTGCTTTAGCTGCTACTTTATGTTGTGAAGTATAAGGAAAAGTTAAGATTTTAGGTTGGGATATGAAGAGTAACATCCCAAGAAACATGTTCTTGGCAAGGAAAAAAGTGGTAATTTTCCTTTTCTGTAGACTAAGTACTGTTTGATGTTAAATTAGGACTCAATAGAAGCTATATGAAAAGCTCATATCTTTAACATCCTCAGTCCTCTTTTGACTACTTTTTTACTGATTATAGGAGAAAAGGAATACTATGAAAGACAGTTTGAGACATTGAAGTCATTCGAGGAAGTTGATATTGTTTTTCTATTTTCAGGGACAAGGTTCTTATGCAATGGGGCCCAATCAAGAAGTAGTTTGAAGGCGTACAATGGGAGTTTTTGCTTTTTGTACTTGTATATGCAAACATGAAATGCTTTTGTTCTAATTTTGTGAGATACAATAATAACTCAAGTACTAGCTAATATGTACGTACTCGTAAATGCTTTTGTTCTAATTTTGTGAAATACTATATATTAGATGTTTTTAATATCTATATATATACTAATTTTAGAGAATTTGTTTTTAAAACACTAAATATTGGTCTATAGTAACGAGATGAATATTACCTTTTGCAATGACAAAAAAGTTGCCACTGATATTTAGTGGATTTTTGCGGCTGTTAATTAATGATGTGTAGCAGCGACATAAAAGTTGATGTTAATAGTTTATACTTTTTTGCAGCGATAGGAAATGCTACTAATTAATATCAACATTTATCAGCGACATAACAGTAGCCACAGTTAGCGTATAAGCTTTTGTGGCAATTATGTCGCCACTATAGGCCATATTTTAGGAGCGACATAACAGTAGCCACAGTTAGCGTGTAAGCTTTTGTGGCAACTATGTCGCCACTATAGGTCATATTTTAGGAGCAACATAACAGTTGCCACAGTTATCGTATACGATTTTGTGGCAACTATGTCGCCACTATAGGCCATATTTTAGGAGCGACATAACAGTAGCCACAGTTAGCATGTAAACTTTTGTGGCAACTATGTCGCCACTATAGGCCATATTTTAGGAGCGACATAAGAGTTGCCACAGTTATCGTATATGATTTTGTGGCAACTATGTCGCCACTATAGGTCATATTTTAGGAGCGATTTTCTAAATATTTGTGTTGTAAATTATTTATTTTTGTGGCATATTTATTTATATATTGTGACGAATAATGTCGCTACAGATGGAGTTTTATTATGGCGACATTGTTTAAGCGTCACAAATAACCTTTAGTTATGGAACTACTACGAACGGAGCAATTGTCGCTGCTATATACCATTAGCGGCGACTTTGGATCATTTTGTAGCGACGTTTGGCGCCATAATAAGTCTTATTTCTTGTAGTGGATAGAACGGTGTAGCGACGTGGAGGCAAGGACTGCTACGACAAAGAAGTACTCGCTGGTCTCCGATAATAAGGGTGATAATCTAAGGTATTTGTTGTCCCAAATGGAACATCATATATGTGTGTATCCGTGCTGCGCTGCTCTACATGCTCAGGCGCAGATAAAACAAAGCCTGATATATCATCAGCCTCTATAAGTCTCCTAGACTTCTTTTTCCTACTCGAACTAGGCTGGGTCATCTCAAGATGATCCTGAGATCTATCACCATCACCAGACATATGTATGAAAATTATATTACAATATATTAAAATATTAAGTAAAATTATAAGTATTAGAAAAATAAATTAACTTACATACTAGCTACAAGCTATCATTTTACCACTCTTTCTCATCGCTTGTTTCATTTTCATCAATATTCTCCCTCCTCAGTTGTTTCATTTTCATCGTCCCAGTCGCCCTCCTCGAATGGTTCATCGCATTCTTCATCCTCATTTATTTTTTCCTCGATAATTGCCATTATCTCATCATCAAAAACTTTTTTTAATATGTATTGAGGATGTTCTAGTGTGGTTTCCTGTTCAACATCAACTTGTTGTTGAACAAGTGCGACATCATTTTGGTATGCCATATCTAACACATTTTCAATTTCAATTCTTCCCACAGGCTTTGTCTTTATTATAATCTACCAATCAGCCTTGTCTCTACCAATGAATATGGAGCGTAATAGACTTGCTTTGCATTTTGTTCAATGATAAAATGATCATAACTTTTGTATTGTCTGGTGTGTTTAACTTCAATTATGTTATGTTGTTGGTCCACATTTGTGCCTCTATGTGATTGGTCAAACCACTTACACTGAAATAATACAATTTTTTTTTGGCCAGCCTGAATACCTTACTTTAATAATCTCATGAATAAAACTAAAATAGTTAATAATTTGGTCAGAAACATCAGCATCACCTTGTATATAGACACCACTATTATTAGTTTTCTTAAAACTAGAAACTTGTTCAATTTGAAACTTAAAACCATTCACACAATACTTATTCATTGTTTGAATTTGAGATTCAGGTTCAAGTGCAATTTCTCTTACTAATTACAAATGTCCGATATTTGAATATTCATCGTAAACCTGCATATTATTATTCAAAATAATACAATTTAGTATAAATGGAATACATTATTATACTTATAGATTCAATGTAAGCTTGCACACTTACATATTCTTTTAGCCATTTGAAAAATCTCGTATATATGGCTTCATTACCCCATGTGTTTATGAACAAGCTTATGATTGTACATTTAGATTTTTCGTTAGTTAATAAATAATTAGTATGTAATTTGATAACATACTTTATCACTTACTCGAGATATGGTTGAATCTCTGAATAATTAAGCAAAATATGTGTCACAGCTGATTACATTTTCATACTAGTAAAACCTCACTTTCCACTCTTTTTAGATCCCTGATCATGTTGATTAAAAAATAATATCGGGAGAAACAAAGGATCATTATCACCTTCATCATTGCGATTGGGCCTAGTTCTCTTACATGGCACTTCATTCCCAAAGTAGTAAGAATAAAAATCACCAGTTTCTCTCGCAATATGACCTTGAACAACTGGTCCTTTGATCTTTCTCCTTTACTAAATTGTTTGTTTGCTACTGCCAATTTTTCTGTATGTATATAGTTTCTATAGTTAGCTACTAATTGTAGTATATATAAGAAAAAATAACTTAACGAATATAAAGAATAACATTACCTCTCAAATGGATACATCCATCTTGTTTGAACTAGGCCTCTAAGGCGGGCCTCTTGTACAAGGTGAATTGGAAGATGCTCCATTACATCAAAGAAACCACATGGAAAGATCTTCTCCAACTTACTAGTAATAGCAAGAATATTTTCCTTCATCTTGTCTAAACTACTATGAAATAACTTTTCTGAACACAAATCTTTAAAGAAAAGACTAATCCCGATAATTGGTTTCCATATCCTATCAGCTAGATGTCTAAAAGCGATAGGAATTAAAGTTTCCATGAATACATGGCAATCATGAATTTTCATACCTATCAACTTTCCTTCATTCATATCTGCCCGATTTCCTAAATTCGAAGCATAGCCCTACGACATCCTCAAATTTTTAACCCACTCACAAATTTGACGTTTCTCATCTAATGTGAATGAAAAATTGGCTTTGTGCTTAACTATTTTATCATTTTGTAATTCTTGCAGCCACAACTCTTTTCTCCTAAAATATTTCTTTATGTCCATTCTAGCTTTTGCATTGTCTTTTGTTTTACCCTTAACATCCATCACTATGTTAAACAAATTGTTAAAATAATTTTTTTAAATGTGTATCACATCAAGATTATGTAGTAGGAGATTATCTTTCCAGTACGGAAACTCCCAAAATATGCACTGTTTGGTTCAATTATGTTCAACACCATATCCAGAAAGCCTAGAAGCTTCGGTAACTTTAGACAATTGAGAAACTCTCTCCCGAATTTGATGTCCTGTCAGTGATGGAGGTGGAGGGTCATTTTCAACTCTGTTTTTTCTGAATGCATATTTCATTTTCTAAACTCGTTGTCCATTGGCTAGAACTGACGATGACAATCAAATCATGTATTTTTTCTTTCATACTTTTAGGTGAAGGCTTTACTATTTTCCATGCAATGAGGAAAAGCAAGCTTTCCAGCAGTCATCCAACCAGACAACATTCTGTATGCAGAAAAATCATTAACAGTCCACATTAAGAAAGCACGCATAACAAAATTCTGCTTAATTGATATATCATAAGTCATGACGCCTTCAAACCACAATATTTAGATCATTTATGGCTGTAGATAGACATCAATCAAAATTTTAGGATTATGAGCACCCACGATAACACAGCTTAGAAAGATGTACAGACTTGTCATACACATTTCAGGAGAAAGATTGTACGGAGTAATAAATACAGGGCAGCAAGAATAAGGTGACGCAGCATTAAAGAATGGTGTGAAGCCATCTGCACGCAATCCCAATCTTACATTTCTTGGTTCACTAGCAAAATTCAGCTATATGTTATCAAAATGTTTTCATACTTCTCTATCAGATGGATGAGACAAGACACCCGGCGGCCTTTTATATTCACGATGCCATCTCATATGTAGGACAGACCTCATCGATTTATACAACCTCTTTAATCTAGGAATAAGAGGTAAATAATGCATCGCCTTAATTGAGACCATCTTTCCAACAGGAGTCCTCTTATAACGAGCATGTCCATAAAACTTATAATTTTCTAATTCACTATCAGTCTTGTAGAACAGCATGCAGCCATTAACACAACAATGAATTCTATCATACAACAATCCTAACTTGGAAATCAATCTCTTTGCCTGATAGAAGTTCTTAGGTATGTTAAACTCTAGATTAACCAGCTCGCCCAAAAGATCAACCATTGAGTCCATGGCCGCATGAGGAACACTCCAATCTGATTTAATATTCATTAACCTAACTACAGTTGACAAAGCAAAATGCAGACTTCCTTCACATAGTCGATGACTAGCCTCTTCTAATTGTTGATAGAAGTGTCTTGCTTCTTCATTAGAAGATTCATCAAAATGTTGTTCGAGTTCCATTCCACCTTGAACCTCGAAAGCATCATTGATCATTTCATGAACTCTATCATGTTGAAATGTATCTTGTTGAACTCTATCAAGTAGAACCCTATTATGTTCAACCCTAATTTGATCATGTGATGCAAGCATACTATATTCATCCACGAACAGTAAATTATAGATTATATTATTCAATTCATCTATTTCTCCATGATCAATCCATACAAAATATCTAGGCTTAAATTCATTACCATACAAATGAACCATAATTATATCTGGATTAAAAAATTTCAAGTAGCTACATTCATGACAAGGACACCTAACCAATCCATTTCTCTTAAAAATATCAAGTGTCATTACATGATCGATAAAACTTCATACACCGTCAATAAATTCAGGTTTCAAACTACCACCAACTTCATAATACATATTAAACATTCACAAATGATGATCCATCTACAAAATTATATATATTCAAGTTTAATTAGTTCATAAAGACTACAATTCATCAACACTACAAGTGTCATTAATTCAAGTTATAATTAATTAATTCATATAATAATTAAGTTTAAATGTATAATTAATTAATTCATATAATAATTAAGTTCAAGTTATAATTAATTCAAATTATAATTAAGTTCAAGTTATAATTAATTCAAATTATAATTAAGTTCAAGTTATAATTAATTCAAGTTATAATTAATACAAGTTATAATTAAGTTTAATTTATAATTAAGTTCAAATTTTAATTAATTCAAGTTCTAATTAATTCAAGTTATAATTAAGTTCATGTACTAATTAATTCAAGTTATAATTAAGTTCATGTACTAATTAATTCAAGTTATAATTAATTCAAGTAATAATTATGTTCAAAGCTCATGACATTCAAGTTGAAGTTCTAAATTCAAATATCCTAAAATTCAAGTATCTAAGTTATTCAAATTAGTTCTAAAGTCTAAAGAGTTCAAAAATTACAAACCTAAATTAAAGTTCAAAATTAGTATCTAAGTTTAACTTCAAAAGTCCTAAAGTTCAACATCAAGACTTTGAATATCTAACTCTAATTAGCTTAATTAGTTCAAAAGGAATACTAATTCAACAAGATTTGTAAAGTTAACAAAAAAATTCAAGTTCAAAATTCTAATTAAGTTCATGTTCGAAATTCTATTTCTAAATTTAAGTATCCTAACAAGTATCTAAATTATTCTAATTATAAGTTTTAATGTCCTAAAATTCAAGTATCTAAGTTCCTATATTTTTTTAAGTTTCAAACTTCAAAACTTCTTATATATATTCAAGTATCTAAGTTATTCTAATTAGTTCTAATGTCTAAAGATTTCAAAAATTATACAAACCTAAAGTTCAAAATTAGTATCTAAGTTATTCTAATTATAAGTTCTAAATTAAAGTCCTATAATTCAAGTATCCAATTTCTAATATTTTTCTAAGTTTCAAACTTCAAAACTTCCTATATTCAAGTATCTAAGTTATTCTAATTAGTTCTAAAGTCTAAAGAGTTCAAACATTATACAAACCTAAATTAAAGTTCAAAATTAGTATCTAAGTTTAACTTCAAAAGTCTTAAAGTTCAACTTCATGACTTTGAATATCTAACTCTAATTAACTTAATTAGTTCAAAAGGAGTACAATTCAACAACATTTCTAAATTAATAAAAAAACTCAAGTTCAAAGTTGCGTTCTAAGTTCAAGTTCGAAATTCAAGTTCTAAAGTTAAGTATCCTAAAATTCAAGTATCTAAATTATTCTAAGTATAAGTTCTAAAGTCCTAAAATTCAAGCATCTAAGTTCCTACATTTTTCTCTAAGTTTTAAACTTCAAAACTTCCTAAGTTACAATCCAATATACAAACAAACTAAATGGAATAAACTAATTAACTAACAAAACACAAATTACTATCCAATTTACAATCTAATTCAAAAATCCCAAATCTAACTTAAAGTCTAAAATCAAAACTATAACTACATTCACTAATTTTACAATCCAATATACAATAAACTACAACAAACTAAATGGAATAAACTAATTAACTAACTAACAAATCACAAATTACTATCCAATTTACAATCTAATTCAACAACCCCAAATCTAACTTAAGCCCTAAAATCAAAACTATAACTACATTCACTAATTTTACAATCCAATATATACAAATAAACTACAACAAACTAAAATACTCAATTCATAATCTAATTCAAAAAAAAACTCAATTCAAAGTAAAGCCCTAAAATCAAACTATAACTCCATTCACCAATTCACAATCAAATATATAAATTAACTATTTTAATAACATAAATTAAATAAACTAAATGAAATAAACTAACTAACAAATCAAAAAATTCATAAATTATAAAAAAATTACAAACCCTAACTAACCTTAACAATGAGAGAGGAAGAGAGAGTATGTCGGAGAAGAAGGACGGCGTCTGGGTGGGGATCTTGACGGCGATGTTGCACCGGCGTGAGGAACTTGGTCGGCGTCAGGGTGGTTGGAGTGGTCGGGGTCGGGGGTGGAGATCGATGAGAGAAGAGAGATAGAGAGAGAGAAAGAATTGGAGAAATGAGAAAATCCCGCTACTATATTCAGATATTTCAAAAGAAACGACGGATTGAACGATGCAGTCCGTCGCTTTTTAAAAAATATCTGACCAGACTTTGACCTAGTCCGTCGCTATTTAATATTTGTTGACCAGAAGTGACGGACTAAGCGATGCAGTCCGTCGCTCTTTTTTAAAAAAAAAATTAAAATTATTATTTTACGATGGATGGATTCGTAATATTTATTTTATAAATAATTATTTTTTATAAAAATATATAAAATAATTATATATAAATAAAATTTATTTTTGACGTAAAAATCCATCCAAATAAACAACAGACTAAGGGTCTCTGTCCATCGCTTTTAATTAAAAATATAAAAACGAAGGACAGCATCGTATTATCCATCGCATTTTTATAGCAATCACTTTTTGCCTTTTTTTTTAGTAGTGTTGTCCAATCCTATAATTCTTACCCTCAATACATACCGTTTCATCACGTCACCACCTTAATAAACAAAAACAAGATAAGTTTTTATTTTTCTATTCAGAATTCATTTATCCTACTAATTATTTAAAATTTATTTCGGGAGTAAGCTCAACTTTAATAAGATAAAGTGCTTCTAAAAGAACACTTCTTGTTAACACATGAAATGATTTAAATTATTTCACGATATATACTCTGGGGTGGTAACAAGATACATAATATTTTGACTTTCACATATTTAATTAATGAATTTAAGTAAGGTCCCTTTTTGTAGGTTTGGGGAGAATATATGGACCTTTGCAAATTGAATTAAGCTGCTGATTGGCTAGCTATTGCTCTTTTGACATACCCCGTTTACCCTCCTTTCTTTATCATGAAATGGAACTTTTTTCATTTTTTTCTGTCTTATTATTTTTTTTTATGTTGAAATAGAAAGAAAATATTCTCCTTCGATCTCTTTTTTGTTTGGACAAAATTTTTAATGGATTATTTAAATATTTTTCTACTATTTTTTTTGTTACTCCTTTTTGAGAGCTTTTTTTTATTTATTTATTTCACAATCTTAAAGTTAAAGGATTATTACTCCTCTCCTCCTCATCGATCTCTATATAAATTTTTTAAAAAGGAAAAAACGAGAAGAAAGTCGTAATCGATGGTGGGTGAGTGGAGGTGGCAGTTGCCCACACGCTCATGCTTGTTTTTCGCCACCTTTATTGGCGCCCAAAAGCTTTCCCAATAATTCTGCTATGTCAACCACAAAATGACATCATATATATATATTTATGATAAATTAAATTTTAAGCTCTACTATAGTATTACTTGTTCTATTTCATTTCTCCTCTCTTAATTTTATATGAAATGAAATTTTAAAACATGTGCATCGTTGAATTTGTAATCTTAGAACATGATGTTAATCAAAAAGTTACTTTTTTGTCTTATTTATATAGCATCATTTGAATTTTGAGAGTCAATTTTTTAATTTTAACCATAAATTTTGATGTAAAAACTATAAGCTTTTAGGAAATTTATATATTTAAAAACTAAATAGAAAAAAAATTAAATCGCAATAATTAATAACTCAAAATATTTAAAAGATGTAGAGAAAGATCGCAGTCAAAGAAAAACTCTATTCGGCTCCCAAAATCTGTAAGGTACCATACAAATTGGACAGATAGAGTATTAACTAAAAAACTAGTCCTTTTATTTTTTAAAATTCTTTAAATTTCATTTATGAAATATTTTTAAAAAATCATACCTCACCCCCTATCCAACACCTTCTCCGCTCTTAATTTATATTTATTTCATTTTATATTTTTCTCGTTTTGTGTTAGATATGGATATATATTTTTAGGAAAATATTTTTTTCTACTTGCGTTCTGAATATATAAAAAATAATAAGAGAAGTCTTGCGGCAAGTAATAAATATTTTTCTAAATTCATATATATATAACACAAAATGAGAAATAAAATTGAAAACAGAAAGTTAGGTAGGATTGGGTGGAATTTTTTTTATATAAATAAAATAAAAATATCTAAATTATTATTTGGGGGGGGGGGGAGGAGATGAAATAATTTTTTTTTAAAAAAAACTTTTATAAAAGAAATTTAATAAATAAAAATAAAATTAAAAAATTAGAGAGGGGGTTATGGTGAGAGAAAGTTATGGAATGAGCTAACAAAAATATTTTATATTTTATTTTATAATTTATTTTTGTAGAGGAGATAGTAATATTTTAATTTTTAATTTTAACTAATTCTAATAATTTATACAATTTTTGTTAAAAGGAATGTTTTGTTGATGTGATAATATTTTTAAATGAAAGAGAGAGTGTAGTCTATGATGAGAATGGAATAAAAGATAAAGATATATTTTTCAAACTAATAAATAATAATTTATATATGAAATTCATACTTCCAATAATTTAGATATGAAACTCAAAAAAATTAAAATAGTTAAGATTATATTTTTGATACTTACCTCTAAAACAAATCAAAAAGAAATAAAACACATAAATCGAAAGGAGTAATATTATATACTCCTATATATATATTTAATTATTATATTTATAGTTACTAATAGTACTCTATTACATTATCCTTCATCATTAGGGTTTTTCTCTCTTTATGTGTGTTTGGTGGGGTGACTTTATATAAGCATATTTGTTCGTCCTTCTTCCATTTTCTTAGCCCCTTTTTTCCACTTTCGTCATCTTCTCCTCGGGATCTGGTCCAAAAGACCAGCAGTTGATCCACTACAATTCCCAAGGGTTCAACTTTCAACTCTCTT
This sequence comes from Solanum dulcamara, assembly GCF_947179165.1. Lineage (NCBI taxonomy): Eukaryota > Viridiplantae > Streptophyta > Magnoliopsida > Solanales > Solanaceae > Solanum > Solanum dulcamara. The sequence goes on from NC_077243.1 coordinate 23,930,654, forward strand.
TCTTTGTTTTTTCTATTTCAAGTCTTCTTGTCTTGTCTTGTCTCTTGTCTTTTACCTTTTCTTGGAGATCCAATTACTTTTTTCCCACAAATCCTTATTCTTATTTGCTCAAATTCTACTTTATTCAGATCTGGTGCGCCTGCAAATTAAGGTTTGCTCCATTTGTGAGATCTTTCCCACTTTGCTCCTCTTTTTTTCTTAATAAGTTTTATCATTTAGGTTCACTTGTCGAAGCAAATTCAGAATTTAAAAATATCAATTTATATCGCGTAAGTTACATAGCATTTACGAGTAATAACTCTGAATTTCCTAATTGTGGGAGCAATCACTATAGTAGTAATTTTGTGTAATGAAAATCTCTCATTATTTGTGATTTCTTTGATAACCGTGATGATTGTTACTCCAACACTATCATATGAATTATTGATCCTACTATTTGTTAAGAGTATCCTTTAAAAATAACATTAATTAATCTCATTTGCTTAATTAGCATGAAACAAAGAATTCTTTTTTATTCTTTTGCTGACCTGTTGAATCTAAATTAAGTCAAAGGACAGTAATTAAAGGTGGACCTGAAATTTCCTAAATGAAATACTATTTCATTTAGTGGATTAGATTATAAATTAACTATGCTTAAGTGGCATGGACTCGATGTGAACTATCAAAAAATTGATCCATGAATATAATTTATTTCAATCATGCTCCTTGTGTCATGAAATTGCAAGAATTATATATAACTTAATTGCTTATAATTAACTATATATGATGTTCCGTCTTATCAATAACGTTTTTCTTCATCATCTTTCAAGCTTTTTTTAGTTGGTTGAAGATTGAAGTAAATGGCTAGCTTGTTCCCTAATTGTTTACCAAACTTTTATTCACCTCATGATTAAACACTTGCGGTCCTAAGAAATGTGTTGATGAAAATAGTACTATTATCTAACTTAGACCACTTCTTCTATAAACTCTAGTTGCTTTATATATTTGACCGCGAGCCTTATTGTGGAGGAAAACTAAAATGACATTAAAAAAACTTTGGCATTTACAGAGTTCACACAAAAAAGACATTTAGTGGCAGTACATTTTTTTTAGTATTGTCGCAAAAATATTAACGGTAATTGAGTTAATATATTATTGTATTCAGAGTGGCTAAAGTTTCTATACCGGCATTTATATAGATTTTTGCTTATAAATAATTATATTATATTATTGCCATTAAATATAATATAATGATAATTATATTATTGTTGCTACTATATAATTACTGTAAAATTCTTTATTTATAGTAGTGTCAGAAAGTTCATCGAGTCTAAATTTTCATTAGGGTAAATGTAACATATGTGGTTCACAAAGAAAGGGGAGATGAATGCTAAGTCTAATTGATTTTGCGTCTTTTGGTGATCTGTCCTTCTCGTAATGTCCTTTATATGATTCTTGAGTAAGTAAAAGAGACCTTTTAATTTAGTTTTTGTTACATACATATAGAGTGGATATATAAGAGTTGAAGGGGAATACCAGTTTTAATTTATTACTTAATCAATTATCAACCAACAACATCCTTTTCTTCCACATTAATTCTCTACTCCTACCTCTTCTTAGCAGGCCAAACATGATATAAATCATATCCACCTCGATTCATTTACTTAATTCCTATACTAGAAATAGATATTTCAATTTATTTGTACTATTTTAGCAAATTAAAAAAGTTCTATTATTTTTTCGCATACTATCTTTAATATTAAATAACTACACAAAATAGTAGTAATAATAGTCAATTTTGAAATTTTAAAACATTATAAATAATATTAGTTTAATAAAATATGTCTCTAATTAAAATTTTCTTAGGCCCATGTCAAGTAATATGAAATGGAGGGAGTAACAAAACAAATTAAGTTTAGAGTTAATTAATGAGGTAGCCTATACCATTTTGTGCGGCAAAAAAATAAGGTAGTAGCATAAAAAGTTTTTGTTAGTGGCAAGTCTTTATAATTGATCAATGGTTCGAATTAATAAGAAAAAATTTAAAGAAAAAAGGTAGATAGAAATTTTCATTCAGCTGAAATTCTTCTATTTCTTATGGATATATACAGGTCATATATAATATGATGAATTCGTTTTCACATGTTCCTCCTGGATTTCGGTTCCATCCGACTGATGAAGAACTTGTAGATTATTACCTCAGGAAGAAAATAACTTCAACAAGGATTGACCTACATGTTATCAAAGAGGTGGACCTCTACAAGATTGAACCATGGGATCTTCAAGGTACTATTAACATATACTCGCTCCATTCATTTTTACTTGACACATTCGTTTTAACAAAGTCAATTTGACTAATCTTTGGAGTTAATTGAATTAATTTTTTAAGTTTACAATTTAAATGTTTGAATCTGTATGAAAAATACTATAGGTCGCAATCTTTCTCATATTAATATAATAAAAATATACATTTTGAAATATTAATCAAAATTCATGTTGTTTGACTCTTGAGAAGCGAAATGTGACAAGAAAAAGTGAATTGAGGTAGGAATTAAATAAAATAAAATAGCAAGTACTCATCAAACTATATTTTTGAATAGAACTATGCAGAATAGGGACAGAGGAACAAAATGAATGGTACTTCTTCAGCCACAAAGATAAAAAATATCCAACTGGTACAAGAAGCAATAGAGCCACAACAGCAGGATTTTGGAAAGCAACTGGAAGAGACAAAGCTATTTATTCCAAACACGACTTGATTGGCATGAGGAAGACATTGGTTTTTTACAAAGGAAGGGCTCCTCGTGGTCTAAAATCTGACTGGATTATGCATGAATATCGACTTGAAACTGAACCAAGTGGTGCCTCTCAGGCAAGTTATTCACTAAACTGTCCTAATATATAGCTTGTTCGGCCGAGTTTTCAAATTCTGTTTATTTTGAAGAGCATCAGTTTGTGTTTGAATAACATTTTTACCGTTATTAGAACAGTACTTTGTGTTTGTCCAATATTTCAATGGTGCTTCCGAATAAAAGCTAGTTTTTTTTGCTTAATAGCCTTTGATACAAGCTACTACAAAGCACATATTTTCTCCCTAAAAGTCTAGTCAAACACTTCAACTTTCTAAAATAATCATTTTTTATTTTCTAGAAGTTACCTACCTTATTTTTCTATGTAGTTAATTCTATTTATTATGATCAGTTAACTTTTAGATGACCGACCTGATGATATAAGAAATACTAGTATTATTTTCGTTTAGACACTTGAACAAATTGAACTAGTTATTGATAGTTGATTTACTAAAACATAGGAAGAAGGATGGGTGGTGTGTAGAGTTTTCAAGAAGAAAATGGCAAGCACGAGGAAAGAACGTGGGAAGCAGGAGTCACCAAATTGGTATGATAATAGTGATCAAGTTTCATTTATGCCAGATATTGACTCCCCAAAGCAACAACAAAATTACCCTTGCAAGAAGGAATTACTGGATAACTTGAACTACCAAATCCCAATCCCACCTCATCACCAACAACAATTTCTTCAGCTTCCTCTTTTACAAAGTCCTAAATTTCCTGCATCCACCTCAATTTCAGTGTTTGGAGTTAACGTCGTTAACAATAATAATAGTCAGGGTAGCTCTAATTTGCAACAGTCCTCCGTGATCACACGAGAACAAGTTGCTGATGATCAAGTGACCGATTGGCGAGTGCTCGATAAATTTGTAGCTTCTCAACTTAGTCAAGATGAGGTGGTCTCAAAGGAAAATGATCACTCAAACACCTTACATGCTGCTATCGATGACTCGAATTTGATGGTTCAAGATTTGAACAAACAAGAAAATAAATCCACGGCATCCTCATGTTCTCAGATTGACCTGTACTGGAAGTGAAGTGAAGTGAAATTCCATATAAGCAAAGTAAATACTTATCATAGGAAAGTACAGTTACGCTCTTGTTGATTAAATAGCTAACTAATATAGTTTGTACATAATATATAATGCTACTAAGAAAAAAAAAAAAATATATATATATATATATATATATATACACTCTTGTGGTCAGGTTCTTCCCCGGATCCTGTGCATAGCGGGAGCTTTAGTGCACTGAACTGTCCTTTTATATATATGTGTAACCCTTCTAATTAATGTTAATTAAGAGAAGATGTATTATCTGTTTGATGATGGAAGCATAGGTGAATTATACATGCAGCAAGTTTTATATATCTGCTTGAGTTGTAATTGAAGCATTCTCATAATGTCAGGCAAGGCAGGACTATCGATAATGTTTATGGTATGATAGCTACTGCTTGGGTTATGTACAACAACAACAACCTAGTGAAATCCCATAACGTGGGGTCTGGGGAGGGTAAAGTGTACGCAGATCTTACTCCTACCAAGGTAGGACGGCTGTTTCCGAGAGACCCTCGGCTCAATAGAAGCATAAAAAGAGGCTAGATACTGCTAAGAAGTACAAGAAGTTCAAAGTGTTATGTGAAAGCAAACAACGAAAGCGACACAGATAAAATGGAGTAATCAAAGTACAGAGAATAGTATATAATAACAGAAATTAGAGCACAAGAAACTATAGTGCGCTAATGCGCCTACTAATAAGGAAGAATAACGAGACTTTGTACTAGCCTTCTATCCTAATGTGGGTCCTCCACACCCTCCTATCTAAGGTCATGTCCTTGGTAAGTTGTAACTGCGCCATGTCCAATCTAATCACCTCTTCCCAATATTTCTTCGGCCTACCACTACCTCTTCTGAAATCATCCATGGCCAACCTCTCACACCTCCGCACTGGGGCATCTATGTCTCTCCTCTTCACATGCCCAAACCATCTCAATCACACTTCCCGCATCTTGTCTTCTACCGAGGGTACTCCTACCTTGTACCGAATAGACTCATTTCTAATCATGTCGCTCCTAGTATGCCCACACATCCATCTCAATATTCTCATCTCGGCAACTTTCATCTTTTGAACGTGAGAGACCTTAACATAGCCGGTCTAACCACCACTTTGTAGAACTTGCCCTTAAGTTGTGGTTGTACCTTTTTGTCATATAGCACACCGGAAGTGAGCCTCCATTCCATCCACCCTTTCTCAATACGATGTGTGACATCATCGTCAATCTCCCCGCTGCCTTGCATGATAGACCCAAGGTACTTGACACTACTGTTCTTTTGGATGGCCTGGTCATCAAGCCTAACTTCCGCGCCAACCTCCTGAGGTATCTCACTGAACTTGCACTCTAAGTACTCTATCTTGGTCTTACTCAACTTAAACCCTTTAGACTCCAAGGTATGTCTCCAATCCTCCAGCTTCGCGTTAACTCCGCTACGAGTCTCATCGATCAGGACTATGTCATTCGCGAAAAGCATACACCATGAAACCTCACCTTGAATTTGTCGCGTCAATCCATCCCTCACCAAGGCAAATAAAAATGGACTAAGAGTTGATCCTTGATGCAACCCCATCACAACTGGAAAGTGATTTAAGTCCCCTCCTACTGTCCTTACCCTGGTTTTGGCACCCTCATACATGTCCTTGATCACCCTAATGTACATCACAGGTACACCTTTAGCCTCCAAACATCTCTATAGTATCTCTCGTGGAACTTTATCGTAAGCCTTTTCTAGGTCAATGAATTCCATATGCAAGTCCCTCTTCCTCTCCCTTTACTGCTCCACCAGTCTTCTCATAAGATAGATGGCTTCTGTAGTTAAGCGTCCCGGCATAAATCCGAATTAGTTCTCTGAAATAGACACGCCCGATCCTCACCCTCATCTCCACCACTCTTTTCCACACTTTCATAGTATGACTTAGAAGCTTAATACCTCTATAGTTATTGCAGCTCTGGATATCCCCCTTGTTTTTGTATAAAGGGATCATAACGCTCAACCTCCATTCTTCGTACATCGTTGCCATCTTAAAAATGATATTAAATAACCTAGTCAGCCACTCCAAACCTACCGAGCTCGCGATCTTCCAAAATCTCCCAAGAATCTCGTCAGGTACGGTCACTCTTCCCCAGCGCATCCTACATACAACACCCTTAACCTCTTCGACTGTAATACTCCTACAACACCCAAAATTATGACGCCTCTCTATATGTTCCAAATCTCCCAACATAATCTCTCTATCCCTTTCTTCATTCAAGAGTTTATGGAAGTATGACTACCATCTCTGTTTAATGAGGGTCTCCCCTACCAATACTTTTCCATGCTCGTCCTTAATGCAATTCACTTGATCCACATAGTGTTCCCTTCTCTCCCGAGCCCTGGCTATCCTGAACAATTTTCTATCACCTCCTTTCTCTTCTAGTTCAGCATAAAGACATTCAAAAGCTGTTATTTTTTCCATCGAAACCGCCGACATCGCCTCCTTCCTCGATATCTTATAAAGTTCCCTATTCGTCCACTACTCCACCTCATTCTTGCTTTCTATAAACTTCGAATACGCCATCTTCTTTGCTTCCACCTTCCCTTGCACTTCTCCATTCCACCCCCAGTCCCTTGATGCCAATTATGACTACCTATCGAGACTCCTAATACTTCCCTTGATACAACCCTAATACAACTAGTCGTCCTATCCTACATATTGTTCGCATCCCCACTACTATCCTAGGCCCTCATATCCTTCAATTTCTCTCCCATCTCTAGGGCACTAGTCGTGGTCAAACTCTCCTATCTGATCCTAGGTCGGTCATCCCCGTCCCTTTTTTTCCTCGTCATCTTGATCTCTAAATCCATCACCAAGAGCTTATGTCGGGTCGTAAGGTTGACGATCGGAATGACCTTACAGCCTTTGCACAGACCTTTATCATTGAGTCTTAGCCACCGAACTACGGAAGGTTACCAAGTGGTCCTCCTTCTTTGGGAAACTCGAATTGGCTATCACCAACCCAAAAACTCTTGCAAAATCCAAAAGTAAAACTCCTCCTCCATTTCTTTCCCCATAGCGAAAGCCTCCAAGTGCATCATCATACCCTCCCGAAATAGACCCGATGTGCCCATTGAATTCTCCTCCCACGAAAAGCTTCTCAGTAGGTGGTATACCTCCCACTAACTCACCTAAATCCTCCCAAAAATGCCTCTTATCCTCCTCGCCTAAGCTCGCTTGTGGCACATAAGCACTAATAATGTTCAATGTGATCCCTTCAACGACCACCTTAATCGACATCATCCTATCATTGACTCTCCTAAACTCCACCACCTAATCCCTTAAATCACTGTCTACTAAAATGCCTACCCCATTTCTATACTTCGATCTACCAGAGAACCAAAGCTTATATCTGTCTACCTCCTTAGCTTTAGAACCTACCCATTTGGTCTCTTGGACACAAGCTATATTAATCTTTCTCTTCTTTAGAAACTTAACTAGCTCTATGGATTTTTCTGTTAACGTCCCAATGTTCCAAGAACCTACTCTCAGTCTAGACGCTTCTTTAACTCACTTACCCCTCCTTATCCTCGTCCCCTTTCCCGTCCCTGAGCGAGAACATGACCCTAGTCTACCATCACTATCCAAAGCCACGAAAATGCGTATGAACTAATAAATTATTCAAAGGTCTAAAGTTAGCAAAATATAATAGCAAAATATAATTACAATTGTATGAGCAAGGAATAGATATTAAAATATATGGAAATCGGAGGTACCAACTCTAGTTGAAATGAACCTGGTTGCTGCCGAAAAACAAGCTGTTTTTCCTCTTAGGCAATTTATCGAACAGATGGGGTGAATTAAGTTCTCTTACTCTTCTTCAAAGCTAGCCAACGATATTACCCTCCCAGAAATTGTAGGAATTATTGGTCGCAGTTAAATATCAATAATTTTGAGAAATTTATGTGAAAAAGAAGAGAAAATGAAGAACTAAAAAAATGGAGAGAACACAGCAGCGTAGTGAAAGATTAAATATGAAGAGAAGAATGTTAAAAATATGTCGAAAACAATTACTATCTTACGTGATTACAGTCGATGCAGTTTATTTCTGATTCTCTTCCAACAGTTAGTATCAGGAACGAATCTATGTCGTCCAAAGCAGAATTCTCTATGAAAGCTTTCATAAAAAAATACTTGCTAATAATAATGAAATACAGCAACTGAAGTCTCACCTTCAATGTTGCGTAATACTGTATTTTAATTAAACCATTGGATATTTCAAATGTGTTTAAATGTTACATTATGTAGTGATATGTATCAGAATAATAGTACGTACTACTCCTATTTTAATTTATGTGACATGAACTTTTTTTTAGTATGTCTCAAAAAGAATGTCAACTTTTAAGATCTTATTTTTTACCGTCATGATCAGTCAAATAGTGCAAAATAAATTGAGAGGAAGGAAGTATATGTTTATTTTTTAAATTTATTCCTAATTGGTTCCTTTTATTAATGATGTATCTTATTCTCAAACTGCTACATCGTCACATCTGTATTTGTTTTCATTTTTCATTTTTTTGGAAAGATTATTTCAGCAAAAATTAAAATACAGTATTACGTAACATTGAAGGTGAGACTTCAGTTACTGTCTTTCATTAGTAGAGTATTACTCTTGGATAGCAATTGCTTTGCTTTAAGGCTTCTTGTACTTCATTCTTCACAGAAAAGAAAATAATCTAATACTCAGAAATGTTTACCAAAAATTAATAGCATCATCATGACTCAAAATTCTCCTTCAAAACTTACACAACTTTACATCAAATTGAACAAGAACAAAAGGCATTTACATTATATACCAACCGCAAAATCAGGAAATTCGGGTATTTGAAATTTAATATATATGTTTAAAAATAAATTTTTGAATATACCTCTTCTGTCCAAATTTATGTGGCACGGTTGGAATTTCGAGATTCAAACTTCTATATTTTGGTCGTGAATTCAAATATAAAAGCTTTTAAAAAATGGAATAAAATTGATATATTTGAAATCTACATTAAAAAATATTATAAATCACAGTAATTAACATTTTAAAATATTTAGAAGGCATATTAAAAAAATTCAATCAAAGGAAAAATTAGTTGACTCTTCCAACTATGTCACATAAATTGAAGCGGATGAAATAATTTTTTATATACAAAATATAGTTTCTCGATAAATGATGTTCAACAAACCACCCTTCACTCGATATTACTTGCCATTACATATTACGTGTAAAGCTTTTTTATAAGATCAGTAAATTTTAACCGTGATAGCGGATTACATAATAATTTAACTTTTACCAGATCATCTCTGTTAATATAAGTAGGTACATTGTTTATCATGGAAATATAGCAGTAATTAAATTATAAATGTATTTATTATGTAAAATTTTTAATATTTGTGAATTGTGATCATACAATTTAGAAGAAAAAAGGAGCAACATCAAGAACAGTAGAAAGTTTTCGTCTCAAACAAAAGGCATTTCTTTTTCTCCTTCTATATTTGCCTTTTTGAGAAACAACAAGCAAAAAGATGAACACATTTGAGATGATCTTTTTCCAACATGTAGACATGCAGATGTAAGCAAAATGAAACAGTGATATTAGATATATAATTCTTATAAACAGAATGTGTAGTAGAGCTTAATTAGTTTAGACTTAGTAACTAAATATTGACATAGCTTAAAATCAGTTACAATACTAAGATTGAAATTGTATATAAATGATACTTACAAAAACCTTTTGTCAACACTGCTTTAGCTAGAAATCCTCCAAAGTTGCTAAACCAAGAGAAAATTCGGAGGGAATTGAAGTCAGAATTGATTGTAGAATTTTATTTGATTAAATATCATGAAAAAGTAAAGTCGAATTGTCCTTGTCTACTGCCGATAATTTCGACCTTCCAATTCCTTTTCAAGCAAAGGTAAAAAAAAAAAAAAACATACTCATTATGTAATGTCTTCCCCACTCATTAACCTCAATCCTTGGAACAAACAAAGAAATAGATAAACAGACTTGTACAATAATTTAATTTTAATTTTTTTTATTTTATCCATGATAAGATAATTAATAATCACATCATTATATATGAGTTTAAACTTTTCACATTATCGGTTGTAAATTGTTTTTTTATAGCATCGGATCATTCAAAATAATATTTTAAGTCTTCTTAAAATAGGTGATTAAAAATTTTAAAAATAAGATATGTTATTTATTATCATAGATGAAAATGATTTTATAATATGAAAATTATTTACATTCACAATATTTATTATGCTTTATTTTCTTTTTTCAATCGAGTTGATAGGCATTATATAAATTCGGACGGACAGAATAATTTCTTTAATATACTAGAATGGTATCCTAGATCAATAAGTCTGAAAAGTGTGCCTAGGAGTAGTCAAAAACATAGGTGTAGGCATGACATGCAGATCATGAGCATCTGGGAATCATAATTAGGGTTATGTTTGTGTGTGAATGAAGGTAACATCATTAACAAACTTCCATGTGACTGCTATTATTATGCTCTTCTATACACTCTCCAAAATTGGAGTCTGGAATCTAGAGAAATTTTAGTAGCTTATCTAGTTAGTTATTTAAATTTTTATTTTATCGATGAGAGTTCAATTTTTTATTTTGTACTATATTTTTTATTATTATTTCCTTTCCTTGCTTTTAATTTTTAATAATAAAAAAAAGAATTTGAAATCTAAATGATAGGGGGCAAAGGCAATAGGATGACAGTAATGATCAAAATTAAATTAACAAACTTTATCTATAATGCACTAATTTAATATGCTATATAAAATTCTCTAACGTTTAAAGTTAAAGTCCGTCAATCGTTTATCAGTTGATTTTTTTGAACAAAAATTACAAAAGTTGGTAACGTAGGACATTTGTGTGTCATCATATTCTTTTGCTCAATTTGTAAGTTTTGAAGTCTTACCATGCTTATATCTGTAAGGATATTAGTAAGTTATTTTAATTTAAACATGAAATAAGTTCTTCCTCTCCTTTTCCATTTCATACTGCTAATAAAAAAATCCGCATAACAAATATTTGTGTATAATTATCTTTTAAGACAACAAAAGAATATAAGACTTTGTATTGAGATTATAGTTAGTTGTAGTTAGTTATTTTATCAATGCCAATATGCCAGTTGTATATATGCAGTACATGTTAGTTGGTTAGGAATGTGAGTTGGTTAGGAATTAGTTAAGATATTTTCTCTTTCAATTATATAAATAGGTAGCTTGTAATCCTTTTCTTATTCATCAAGTCATAATATGAAAAGCTGAGTTGTTCTTCCTCTTCTCCTAGTTTCTATTTCAGTTCCTCTTTCAATGATCACCATTAATGGTGATTGCAGAGCTCTTTCAAGTTCAAGTTGCTGAGTTTCACATGGTATCATAGCCATAAAGGCTTTCTTTCATCTCAACTTCATTTATTTTAAATTATTTTTCTTCATTGCATTTTTTTCTAGTGATTCTCTGATTCGTCTTAATTCAATTCTCTGATTACATTCAATTCTCGCATCTGTTGAACTATCACCATGATAGAAGTTGTAGCCCAAATTGTTGGTACATCTAATTCGACTCCCACAACTTATGATGTAGGAAATCCACTATACATCCATCCTTCTGATAGCTCAGGTGCAATGTTGGTTCCTATACCATTCGATGGAGTTGAATTTCATTCATGGAAGAGAGGTGTACTACGGCCACTCTCAGTGAAGAACAAATTGGGATTTATCAATAGAGATTGTAAGAAACCTCCTTCAACTTCTCCTAATTGCAGACAATGAGAACATTGTGATTATATGGTAACCTCCTGGATATTGAATTCTCTAAGCAAAAAGATTGCAGATAGTGTAGAATATGTGTTCGATTCACTGAAACTGTGGAGTGAGCTACAGGATCGTTATGATCAAATAAACGAAGCTAAATTGTATCAAATTCGAAAGAAGATCAATGATCTCAGTCAAGAAACTCTAGACATTACATCTAGTAATACACAAATGAAGAAACTCTAGGAGGAACTCACTACTTTGAGTGTGAAAAGTCATTGTAGTTGTAGTTGTACATGTGGTGCTAAGGACACCATGCATAAGGCAGAACAAGAGAGAAGGCTTATTCAATTTCTTATAGGGCTAAATGAAGTCTATACCATCATTCGAGGAAGCATACTCATGATAAATTCACTGCCCTCTATGGGTCAGGCTTTTGCTCTCCTTGTTCAGGAAGAAAAACAAAGAGAATTCAAGCCTACTAGTCAACACTTTGCAGAGGCCTTTTCTCTCAATGTTTTTATTAGGTGGATACTCAAGGGGATCTGAAGGTCCTTCAAGAGGACAAGGTTTCAAACCAACTACACACAGAATAGTGGGATGAGAGAAAGACCTTTCTATGATTACTGCAAGAAGTTGGGACACACTAAAGATAAGTGCTACAAGCTACATGGCTATCCCGATAAGCCAGTGGGTATGCTGCAACAATTCCAAGTTGAAAACATGGGAAGTAGTTTTGTTGAACCATTACCTACTGCTGGAGCTGTCAATTTTACAGGTATAATTGCTTGTAACTCTTCTATTGATTTTGATAAACTCTTATGTGGATGCTTCAAACCTAAAATTGACCTATGGATCCTAGACTCAGGAGCTACATGCCACATAACCTTTGAAAAGAATCATCCAACTAAACTCATAACCATACCATATCCCATACTTGTTAGACTACCAAATAGCTATAGAGTTAAGGTAACACAAATAGGAGAAGTGACATTGGCTCCTTAGATTACATTGTCTAATGTTCTCTTCATTCCTACCTTCAAATATAATTTGATTTCCATCAGTTCCTTGGCAAAATGTCTCAAATGTATTACCTCTTTTACTGAATCTTTTTGTCTACTGCAGGCTTCTTCACTGAAGAGGCCTTTGGAAATTGATAGTGTACATGATGGTTTATACTTTCTGTGGTCATAATGTCTGTAAAACACCAATTCCATGTCTCAGAAGAGGAGCGCAGTTTTCCATGTCTTTCTTCTCATGTACTCAATGTAAATAAAGTACACTGTCATTGTCATTTCCATTTCTGTTCCCCTCAGTCTGATGTACAAAGTCCAATTCCAGTTGTTGATAATAAAGATAGTGTTTCTATTCATGCACTTGTTATATCTCCTATGAATAATGTAGATTTGTTGTGGCATTATAGACTTGTCATGTTCCCTTTTTGAAGATGAAAGGCTTAACTTCTGTACCAGTGAAATTTTCCAACATGCAACCATTTTGTTTTTTTCCTATGGCCAGACAATCTAGACTACCTTTTCCTACCAACACAACCCTCTATACTGCATGCTTTGAACTATTACATATAGACCTATAGCGTCCTTATCACACCAAAACATATGAAAACTTTAGCTACTTCGTTACACTAGTTGATGATCATAGTAGAGCCACCTGGACACATTTACTGTGCTAAAAGTAATACTCTACATGTAATCCAAACTTTTATATCCATGGTTGAAAACCAATTCCACACCACAATAAAGATCATCAGATCAGACAATAGGTTAGAGTTCTCCAGTAGTGAAGCTAAATCTCTCTTCCAATCTAACGGTATCATCCATCAGAAAACTTGTCCTCACACACCACACAAAATGGTGTGGTGGAAAGAAAACACAAACACCTTCTTGAAATAGACAGAGCACTCATTTTTCAGTCCAAACTACCCATAATATATTGGGGTAAGTTTATCCTAACTGCAACCTATATCATCAATAGACTCCCCTCACATATCTTGAACAACAAGTGTTCAATTGAGGTTCTCTACCAACATAAACCATTTTACTCTCATATGAGAAGCTTTGGTTGTTTATGCTATCCCACCATACCTAAAGTCCATAGAACAAAATTTGATCCCAATACTAGTCCTCATGTATTCATAGGATATCCTCCTAACACAAAGAGTACAAGGTATTAAGTCTGGCTACTAGAAAGATTCATATTTCCAAGGATGTAATCTTCTATGAAATAATCTTCCTTTTTCCTTAACTCAGGATGCTACTTATTTTCCTACATTCCTTTTCTATTACTCTGACATTCCTCTTTTATCTTCCCTATATCCTGAGACTACAAATTCTACTTCTACCTTTGCTGATACAACAGCTCGTACTTCTACCTCTGAAAACTTCTCTGATAGATACTGTAATCAAAGGGAAAATGTTGTAACCTCATCATCCATGCCAGATAATTCTTCCAGGCCACTGAATCATTTCCTTATAAGTCTTACATATCAGTCACCTAATAATTCCATCACTACATCTCCCTCTAATACCACTTTCCTTCCTTCACACCCTCCTACACAGTCATTAGCACCTACACAATCTACTACTCCAAAACTTAGACAATCCACTAGGACACATAAAACACCCTCTTACCTCAAGGACTATGTTCATAATGTACCAAAACCTACCTCACTTTCCCTTAGTACTTCTTTCCAGCACAACAACTAAATTGATCCTAAGGATTTGATGTCTTCCAGTCAGTCTTTAGTAATGAATATTTCTCAGGATTGTGAACCATCATCTTATGAAGAAGTAGCTATAAATTCTGTCTGGCAGATTGCTATGACTCAAGAGTTCAAAGCTTTACATGACAATGATATAGGGGACCTGGTTCCTTTACCACCAGGTAAGAAACCTATTGGGAGCAAATGGGTGTACAAAATTAAACATAAAGTAGATGGCAGCATAGAAAGGATGAAGGCTAGATTAGTTGTCAAAGGATATACTCAACATTCTAGGATAGATTATACTAAGACATTTTATCTAGTTGTAATTTTGACAATTGTTAGAGCTTTGCTTGCTACAGTAGCTAAGAAACACCGGATATCTTCCAGTTGGATGTTAACAATGCATTTCTCCGTGGGGAATTGTATGAAGAAGTTTACATGAGTGTACCATAAGGATTGGATACTGGATCTTCTAGCCTTGTATGCAAGCTAAACAAGTCATTATATGGATTCAAACAGGCCAGTAGACAATGGTATGCAAGGTTGACTGATGCACTCAATTCCAGATGTTATACACACTCCCTTAATGACTACTATTTATCTTACAGAAAGTCAGGTCCTTTCATTGTATTTGTGGTAGTTTATGTGGATGGTGTATTTCTCACTAGGACTAATCCATTTAAGATTCAAAATCTGAAAAGCATTCTACATGAGACCTTCAAAATAAAGGACCTTGGGAAGTTGCATTACTTTCTTGGCTTATAGGTATTGTATAAGCAAGATGGCATCCTCATTTCCCAGAAAAAATTTGCTCTTGACTTATTAAAGGAGTACAAGGTAGTTAGTACACTTCATTATCTTCACCTCTTGATCCTTTGATCAAACGTAAAGCTGAGGAAGGTACTTCTCTCAGACCCTGGGTACTACAAAAAACTTGTTGTAAGCTTAAATTTCTTACAAACACTAGGTTTGATATTGCCTATGGTGTTCAACACTTAAGTCAGTTTATGAATGCACCTAGAGAGCCTCAACTACAAGCAACTTTTCACATATTGAGGTACCTCAAACAGGATCCTTCTATGGGCATTTTCATGTCCAACACTGATGACTACACAGTAAGATCTTTTTTGTGATTCAAATTGGGCTTCTTTTCCTAATTCTAGAAAATATGTAACTGGTTATATTGTCCTACTTGGTGAAATCCATCAGTTGGAAATCTAAGAAGGAAGAATCCCTTTCCTTATCCTCAGCTGAGGCAGAGTACACGTCCCTCCAAAAATTAGTTGGTGAGTTGGTATGGTTAGTTCTAGTTAATTATTTTATCAGTGTCAAGCTGTATGCCAGTTGTATATATGCAGCACATGTGAGTTGGTTAGGAATGTGAGTTGATTAGGAGTTAGTTAGGATATTTTCTCTTCTAATTGTATAAATAGGTAGCTTGTAATTCTTTTCTTATTCATCAAGTCATAGTATGAAAAGCTGAGTTGTTTTTCCTCTTCTCCTAGTTTATATTTCAGTTCCTCTTGCAATGATCACCATTAATGGTGATTGCAGAGCTCTAATTCAAGTTCAAGTTGCTGAGTTTCACAAAGCTTATGCTTGGAAAAAATAATAGCCCCTCCATTTTAATTTAATTTAATTAATTTCTTTTTTATTAGAAAATATTTTTAAATTTCTATGTTTGATAATTCTTTAATTGCAATATTGTACATGACCTTTTTAATACGATAAAATTCAATGGGTATTGTAGTACATTATGTGTGCACACACAATACACTACAGAAAAAATTGTTACATATCAGAATTTGTTTACCAAAAAAATAATATAATTGAATTTGAATGAGTCAAGGGCACATATCTTAGGCCTTATTTATTTGCATTTAATGAAAGTCTTATTAGGCCTCATTTGAAACTAACGCTTTTATTTATACCTAAGACCATTGAGTGCATTTATTTATTAAAAAATATATCTCTTAATAGGTCTAAATACATTTGAATGAATCAGATCTATGAAAATGTTTTAATATTATTCGGACTTTAAAACTAACGCTTTTATTTCTCTCTCTCAAACTCATGCTTTATTTTCTTTTTTTCTTTCGCAAAGCAACTTCCTTCATCCACATCTGTTTCAACTACCAATCAATCAACCTAATATTTTTCTCTTAAACCGATAAATTATCAAATCCTGTTTGGGTATTCTCTAATTCAATTTTCCATCTTTATTTCATATTTTTAATGCTAGTTTTCAGTTGTGAAATTAGAATTTAAGAAGATCAAGTTGTCCACTACTTAAGCCAAATAAAGAGGAAATAAAGCACCTAAATTTTTGTGAGAAAATAAAGAGAAAGAGTAGCATTCAAAGTAGATATTTATCATCGGCAAGTACTTTTTATTCTGAATCCTGTTGTTACAAAAGTCACCGGCCTCCTCTTTTTAAATATGCTTTGAGAAAAGATCAATGATTAATTAATTTCTTATTTAAATTATATACTTAGGATGTTTAAATATGGATAAATTATACATATTTTGATGTTGAAAAACAAGCAGTCTTGATCAATTAGTGTTTAGACCTAGAGACAAAATCTTAATCATACAAATGTGCATTCGGATTCAGATGTCTTAATCATAATAAAAATAAACGAGGCCTTAATCTTGATCATTCAAATCATAAAGATCATAATCGTTAAATCTGTTTGTTTTCAAGGTATGAATCTTAATCATTCAGATCTTAACCATTAAGTGTGTTTGTTTTTCTTATTTTATAACCATTTAATGGGTATGAATGATTAATACCTACAACAAAGTCTTAATATCATTAAGATGTCTATTTAAAATTTTTATAAAAATGACAATTCACTGCCCCTCATATCTACTTTCACCCACCACCCAAAACTTCCATCACCATCAATCACCACCACCTACCATCCACAAACATCATCCTCAGTCCAAGCATAACCATCACTGCTAACTATTGACAATCATTATCATCATTATCCATCACTACCAACCATCACTACCAACCATTATTACATCTACTAACCCTATCAATAATTACCATAATAGTCAATATGATATATCGGTAACCATCATCATCATTCTCCACCATTATTAGTTATTAATATTATACTACTACTAATTATCAACCTCTACCACCACCACCAAGGCTAATCACTACTTTCAACCACTATATCATAGATACTATCTGCAACCACCATCCCAAACTAACATACACAATCACCATCATTAGTCATCACCACCACAAATTGTCATATAAATTTTTTAAATATTTTATTACTATATATTAGATCAGTTTAGTATTTTATTTAAATTTTATATTTATTCTTTTTTAAACAAAGACAAAGTTTATACATTTAGATATTGAGAAAATAAACAATCTTAACTATTTAGTATTCAGATCTTAATGCAACATCTTAATATTCAAATGTCTATTTAGATTCAGGCCTCTAAATCATAATGCACATCTTAATATTTAGATGTGGATTCAGATTCAGGCGTTTTAATGTTAATAAAAATAAATGAGGCCTAAATTTACCTCACTGGATTCAATTATTAGCAATTAAATATGTTTGAAAATATAAAATAGAAGTGAAATAAAAATAATAAGCAAGTGAAATAAAGTCGTGAGAAAATTTAGAGCTTCAATGACGAGTATTAGTACAAGAGCCGGTGTTGTTCGAGTATTATGAGCTTTAAATTCGAGGATGGTATAGTGAATAAATTCTAGAATGTAAGGCACAACAAATATGAAAACTTTAGAGCACAAGAATATAGGTGTATTGTTATTGTATTGTTTATTCTCACATCTCTTATAGTTGTGAAAACTATTATTTATCGATTACAAAGTTAATACATTAACCAATAGAAAGCTCTATTCGAGCTCTAAAAGTGCTATAACCAATGGTATTTATCTACGCGAAAATATTTTTAGTGATTTCAACTAATATTTCTTTGTTGTGGCCAGGAAATTGTACAAACACATCTAGCATATTCATCCTTTTTGTCCTTTATTACCCATAATAGGGACACGGGTCCCTTTATATCCTTGGTCCACGAGCTCTCATCCTTTTCGTGGTGATTTCTAACCCAATTACTTTGGAGGCTCACCAAAGTTGACCTTTATCGATTACTTCTTCGAGACTGATGTATCTATTTAAATCTATTTCTTGACATTTCTTTGTCGATACCACGTGTCCAAGCTTCTTCTCACCCAAAATTTGACAGCTTTAGTCCTTAAACACTACACCAATCCAGACCAGACTTTTCATACTTAGTTCACCGTACCTGGAATCATCAAATACCGAATGCAATAGATGTACTATCGAACCAGTAGTAGGGTCATCCTGATGTAATGTTTCTCTTACATGACAAAAATGCAAACTGACACTTGGACAAGTCAAAAGGATTGCATAACTTTTGACTATGGAAAATCAAAAATGGCGTAAAGGGAACAGAAGACAATTTTGATTTTTCATTTGAAAAATCAAAGCTCACCTAACTCATTTCATTTGGCTATAAATAAACCATTATCTCTTCAATTATAATACATCACAACACAACAAAAAGAGTAAGTGAAGAATTCTTTGGTTAGAGAGATCGAAGACGTTCTTCGATAAAATAGAGTTATTTTGTATTTCTTTTGAGAGGTTCTTAAAAGAGTGGGTTAGTAATCAAAGAAGTTCTTTGATTAGAGTGAGTTGTTGTGGGGCTCTCTTTGTACGCCTACTATTTGTAATAGTGGAAGATTGTTTGGAGTTAGTTTGTGGACGTAGCCTAAACGTTTTGTGTGAACCACAACCACGTTAAATTTTGGTGTCTACTTTGCTCTATTTATTCCTCCTAATTTTTTATCGCTTATTCTGTTACGTGTCTCAATAAGTGGTATCACTGCCTAGTTTAGTTTCATAGAAATGGAGGTAAAGACGAGCACAATGATCAACCTGAACGATATAGACTACCGTATCTGGAGAAGCAAGATGAATGATCTTCTCATGGTTACAAAGGTGCACTTGTCGGTGTTTTCTATCATCAAACCGAAAGAGATGTCTGACGAAACATGAGAGTTTGAGCATGAACGGGTTTGTGTGTATTTCAAAAAATTGTCAATGACAATGTTTACAATCATATGAAACTCATGCTAGAACTCTATGGAACAAGCCGGAGCAGTTGTATACTTCAAACACCGGCAACAACAAACTATTTTACTTGAACCAGTTGATGGAAGTAAAATATCAAAAAAGCTTTATTGTAGCCGATCATCTAAACAACGTAGAAGGGATCATGGATCAGCTATCGACGATGGGCATAAAGTTTGATGATGAGATAATTGCTCTTATGGTTTTAGCTTCTTTACCAGAGTAATGGGAAACTCTGAAGGTGTCTCTGACAAATACTGCACCAAATGATGTAGTAAGCATAAAAGTTGTTAAGAGCAGTATATTAAATAAAGAGATGAGACATAGATTTCAAGGTTTAACCTCTTCCTCATAGTCAGAAGTTCTGATTACTGAAAAGAGGGGGAGAATCCAATTTAAGGGTTCAATCTCCAAAGATAGGAGTTGGGAAAATCGAATAGCTATACAAACATCATGTGCCATTACTGCAAGAAAAAAGGATACCTCAAGCGGTTTTGCCAAAAACTCAAAAATGACCGGCAAAATAACAAAGACAAGAAGGGAGAGGTGAGAAGTGATGACGAACGAGAAAATCTTATCGGAGATTTCAACATCAGCCGTGACAGTGAGATTCTTAGTGAATTAACCCAAGAGACAAGTTGGGTAATTGATAGTAGTGCAACCATCCACGCCACACCACACAAACAACTCTTCTCATCTTACACACGGAAACTATGGTTTTGTAAAGATGGGAAATGGAAACTTATCAAAAATCATTTGCAAAGGAGATGTTTGTTTGAAAACTAAGAACGACATGAAGTTTCTTTTGAATGATGTTAGGCACATCCCTGACATGTGCCTAAATTTAATCTCTACGGGAAAGTTGGACGATGAAGATTTCCAAAATAGTTTTGGAAATAGAAAATGGAAGCTCACCAAAGGCTCCCTTGTCATTGCGACAGAACAAAAACTCTCAAGACTGTATGTGATGCAAGAAAAGGTCACCGATGTATCTATAAACATGATGAAAAACAAAAATACCAAACGTTTATGGCATAAGAGACTTTGCCGTGTAGGTGAAAAAGTGATATCTAAGTTGGTGAAAGATAAGGTCCTACCTGATTTAAATTAGGTACTCTTGAAGAAATGCGAAGATTGTCTAGCTGAAAAACAAAATAGAGTTTCCTTTCATAATTCTCCACCTTCCAGAATGGAGAATCTTTTGGATTTGATTCATTCTGACGTATGTGGTCCACTGCCAAAGTCACTTGGTAGAGCCAGATACATTGTGACCTTCATCGATGTCCATTCTAGGAAGATGTGGGCTTATACCATTAAGTTCAAAGATCAAGTGTTAGAAATCTTCAAGCATTTTCATGCCTCAGTTGAGAGAGAATCCGAAAAGAAGATTAAATGTATCCGCATAGACAATAGTGGAGAGTTTACTGGACCATTTCATGCTTATTGTGAAAAGCTTAGTATTCGATATCAATGGACGCCTTCGACAACATCACAGTTAAATGATTTGGCAGAGAGAATGAACTGCACTTTGATAGAAAGAATAAAGTGTTTACTCTTTCATTCAAAGTTGGATAAATCTTTATGGGGTGAAGCTCTACTAACAGTAGTGTATGTGCTAAATTGCTCATCGTGTGTCCCTTTTCAATATGAAGTTTCGAAGAAGGTTTGGTCAGGTTAGAATGTTTCTTATACCCATTCACGAGTATTTGGGTGCAAAGCTTTTGTTCATGTTTCGAACGAAGAAAGGCAAAAGTTTGATGTCAAAACATGACAATGCGTGTTTATTGGCTATAGTTAAGATAAATTTGGCTATAGGTTCTATGATCCAGTGCACAAGAAGCTGATTAGGAGTCAAGATGCTATCTTTATTGAACATCAAAGCATCAAGGCTATAAATAAAGAAGACGAGGAAATTTCTACTCCTATAGATGATTCAACAAGCTTCAGGTTGAATCTTCTAATAGAAGTACAAACTTAAGTTGAAGATGAGGTTCATGATGACCATCAGTAAGATGCAAATGATGTAGGTATTCCCCAGGAAAATGAAACAAAAGAAGAGAATGTTGATGGTGGTCATACTCATCCACCAATGTTTGGAGAGTCTCAGGTACCCTTAAGAAGATCTAGTAGAAATGTTCAGCCTCCTAGTAAATATCCAGCTGATCAGTAGGTTACACTGACTGATGGGAGAGAACCAAAAAGCTTCAATGAAGCTATGGATGATGAAAATAGAGAAAAATAAATGCAATCCATACAAGATGAAATCAAATCCTTGCATGAGAATAAAACGTTTGATCTCGTGAAGTTGCCTAAAGGCAAAAGAGCATTGAAGAATTAATGGGTGTTCAAAATCAAGCACGAAGAACATGGAGTCCATCCATGTTTTAAAGCGATACTAGTTGTCAAAAGTTTCAATCAAAAGAAGGGCATCGACTATGATGAGATATTTTCACCTCTTGTGAAAATGACATCCATTCGTAGTGTGCTAGGGCTAGCAGCAAGGCTCAACCTGGAGATTGACAAAATTGATGTGAAGTCTGCCTTCCTACATGGAGATCTAGAAGAAGAAATTTACATGGAACAACTAGAGTATTTCAAAGTAAAGGGAAAAGAGGATTATGTCTGCAGATTGAAGAAAAGCTTATATGGATTAAAACAGGCACCGAGATAATGGTATAAGAATTTCGAGTCAGTTATACTAGAGCAAAGCTTCAAGAAAACTACTGTAGATCGATGCGTGTTTATCAAGAAATTCTCTGAAGATGATTTTGTTATCCTTCTACTCTATGTAGATGATATGCTGATCATTGGGAAAAATATTTCAAAAATCAACAGCCTTGAGGAGTAATTGAGTAAGTCTTTTGCGATGAAAGACTTGGGATCAGCAAAGCAGATTCTTGGTATGAGAATTAAAAAAGATGGAGGCATCAAGAAGTTATGGGTATCTCAAGAAAAATATATTGAAAAATACTTCAAAGATTTAATATAGACAAGGCTAAACCGGTTAGTTGTCCTCTTGCTAATCATTTTAGATTAAGTTTCAATATGTGCCCTTCTACTGATAATGAGAAGGAAGAAATGGTTAGAATACCTTATGCCTCAGCAGTTGGATGTTTGATGTATGCCATGGTATGTACACGACCATATATTGCTCACTCAGTCAGAGTAGTGAGTCGTTTCCTTTCAAATCCTGGAAAGGAACATTGGACAGCAGTCAGATGGATTCTCATGTATCTTTGAGGTACATCCAAAATATGTTTATGTTTTAGAGAACCGGAACCTGTGTTAGTTGGATACACAGATGCAGATTTAACTGGCGATGTTGACTCAAGGAAGTCTATATCGAGATACTTGATCACTTTTGCAGGGGGAGCTGTGTCATAGCAGTCAAGGTTGTAGAAATGTGTGGCACTTTCTACAACAGAGGTAAAATTTATCGCGGCAACAGAAGCTTGCAAGGAGTTTCTATGGATGAAGAAGTTCTTGAATGAACTTGGCTTCCAACAGGCAAAGTATGTGTTATACTAAGACAGTCAAAGTGTAATTCACCTCGGAAAGAATTCCTCCTTTCACTCAAGATCAAAACACATTGATGTGCGCTATTATTGGATTCGAAATGTATTGGAGATGAAGCAGTTGCAACTGGAGAAGATCCATAGGGATGAGAATGGATTAAATATGCTGACAAAGTCTCTTAAAGTTTGAATATTGTCGACAAGCAGCAAGAATGACTGAGCTTTCATGTAGTCAAAAGAAGGAGAATTGATGTAATGTTTTTCCTACATGACAAAATGTAAGCTGGCATTATGGACAAGTCAAAAGAATTGCATAACTTTCAACTATGGAAAATAAAAAACAGCGTGATGGGAAGAGAAGACAATTTTGATTTTTCATTTGAAAAATCAAAGCTCACCTAACTCATTTCATTTGGCTATAAATAAGCCATTCTCTCTTCAGCTATAATATATCACAACACAACAACAAGAGTAAGTGAAGCATACTTCACTTAGAGAGATCGAAGAAGTTCTTCGATAAAAGAGAGTTGTTTTGTATTCTTTTGAGAGGTTCTTAAGAGAGTGGCGTAGTAATCAAAAAAATTCTTTGATTAGAGTGAGTTCTTGTGGGGCTCTCTTTGTAGATTGTTCGGAGCTGGTTTGTGGACATAGTTCAAAAGTTTTGGGTGAACCACAACCACATTAAATTTTTGGTGTCTACTTTGCTCTATTTATTCCTCCTAATTTTTTATCGCTTATTCTGTTGTGTGTCCCCACACATCCATTTTCACAAAAGACTTGAGATTTGCTAAGGGAATTTGCGTCTGAGTTCTCTTCTCTTGGTATCTGCATAATTGTCCACTTCTTGATTCGAGAAAGGGACTCATGAACTTTGCTTAATTCCTTCATTATCACATCATCTTTTGCTTCATAAATTTTGTGAACTTGATTCATAACCAATTATAAATTGCAATTAATCTGAATGACATCGTAGTCTAATCTTAAGATAACCTTTTATTTTATATTAAATTTTCTCTTATTTATAGGGATGTTATATATCATAAGAATAAATACAAGGGAAGCTTGGTCTTACCTCAGAATACAACACAATGATTAAACATTTATCTTTTGCAAAAAAAAAAGCAAAGATATTAGTATCTAAAAATATCACACGCACAGATATTTGGAGACAAGTAAATTAGCTAACAAAAAGAATTTTAACCTTGTCATATTTGAATCTAATAGACAGGCAATTGTGTTTTGTCCAAATGAAAAGGACCCTTAGCCCAATTAGAAAGTTTTAGAAAGGAGTCAAACACAAAGAAAGTTTGACTAGTGTTAGCCATCTTTGTCAAGTGATCCGCAACCTTCTTGGCCTCTCTAACGCAATGTGAGACTTTGACATTAGCTTGTTTCATCATGTGTTGAATCTTCTCAATAGTGAAATTGCGTTTGTAGTCAAATTTCATATTTTCTTCAACCATTTGGAAAGTTTCCATTGAATCAATTTCTAACAAGAAGTGACTAATATTATTTCTCGCACATAAAACAAGCCCTTCAAGATCTGCTCGTGCTTCTGCTTCTATGAAACTTTTGCACTTCAAATGAGATGAAAATTCTATAATAAAGTCACCTTTATAATTTTTCAAAATGCCTCGCATTTATGAACAACCACTTGAGATACAAAACTCCCATTTGTTATAATTTCTATGCTCCAATAGTACAAAAAATCTAATAAATAGGGAGGCATCTTAATACTGGATTCTGTTTGAGAAGATGATCATAAAATGTGATCCAAGATAGTGTCAAAGTAATTTTGGATAAGCTTTGTTGATTGCACTCTGAATGTTCTAGCATATATGTTTAATAGGCATTTATTTGCTCTTGCCATAATATTTACAGTTACAACTTTGTTTTCATAGTTCCCAACAAATAAAAATGGGGGCAACTTGAAAAACCAAATGATGGACACTTTTCTTGAATTCTTTATTTCACCAATCATAAATCATATATTTACTGGCTCTTGTACTACATTTGATGCCCAAAGGTCTTCCAAAGTAATTCTATGCATGTTGGGTAGCTTCTTCATGTGCAAAAACATGTTGGACGAACTCTCTTTTTAGAATGATTCAACATTTTCAACTTATGTTTTCATGTGTTCCAAATCTCGATATTACTTCATTATAAGGAAGTTTTCCTGCCAAAGGTTTCAAACAAGAAACGATATTTTAAAAGGAATGTTTGGACTTGTGGAAGATTTTGATTGGTAGGTCGTTTGTCTCTGATCAGATTCCAGATTGATTAATTGGAGAAATTGCCTTCCTTTGTAAGGTTCCAAAATACTTCGTCCAATAGATCTTGCTTACAAAGTTCACTATTCTTGATTTGTTGAAGAGTAATGTTGGAGAAGATGTTTTGCAATTTGGAAATGTCTCAATGTACAGGACATTGATAATGAATTTCTTATGAGAGTTTTAGTGCTCTTTTTAGATCTAAGATACTAACCTGTGTCAATATAACAACTAACTACTAAAGAAGAGGAAATAAAGGAGAGGAAGAAATAGAGATCTTTCATTGATTTTTCTGAATGAATCCAATACACTCTACATGATCCTTTATATAGAGAATCATCACTTGCTTCACAAGAAAACTAATCAACTTTGTAACTGACTAGTTTGTTATTTCTTCTAACTAACTGAGCTGACTCAGGTAACTAACTATGACTCACCATCACTCAACACACTCCCTCAAGTTGGTATGTGGAAAGCATTGAACATACCGAGCTTAGAGATTAATAGCTTGTGCTGAGAATTCCCCAAACTTTTAGTCAGTACATCTGCTAGCTGAGAAGTTGTAGGAATGAACTGCGGCTAAACCAGACCACTTTTGATCTTGTCTCTCACAAAGTGACAATTAATTTCTATATGCTTAGTTCTCTCATGAAATGTGGGATTAGAGGCTATTTGTATGGATGCTTGATTGTCACAATATAAAGCAACAAGAGTAGGTACATGGCAATTTAGTTCTTTTAGGAGTCCATATACCTACGTTAGTTCAGCAACTGCCACTGACATGCTTCTATACTCAGCTTCTGTTAAGCTTCTACTAATTGTCTATTGCTTCTTGGATTTCCATGATAAGAGAGTACCACCTAACTTCACAACATACCCAGTGAATGACCTTCTAGTGTTAGTATAAGTTGCCCAATTAGAGTCATAATAGATGGCCAGTTCTTGTGTTGTACTTTATGGGAAAAACAAACCAAGACCTGGTGATCTTTTCAAGTATTTTACTACTCTTTTAGCTGCTTCCAAATGAGAATGTTTTGGCCTTTGCATAAATTAACTGAGTACTTGCATAACAAAACGTATATTTGACCTAGTGATGGTAAGGTAGATCAATTGCTAATCAATTTCTGATATCCAATAATGTCTTCTGTTTCAGGATCAGTTATGTCACCCACATGAATATCATAATCCACTATTGTGAGCTTGTAATTAGCCTCTAAAGGTGTAGGAGCTGGTCTGGCACCACTGAGTCCTACTTCTGAGATAAGTTCCAATCTGTATTTCCTTTGGTTCAAAAGGATTTCCTTCCCTGACCTCATGACTTCTACGCCATGGAAAAATCTCAAGTCTCCTAATTTCTTCACCTTGAAGTGATTATGTAGAGTTTTCTTCACCTCTTATATCATGGCAGGTATGCTGCCAGTGATTAGTAGATTATCTACATACACAAGTACAATAGCAATGGCCATCCTTTCCTTCTTTGTAAAAAAAGAATGATCATAAGCACTTTGAGAGTACCCTGCATTGACCAGTGCATCTATGAGCTTAATATTCCATTGTCTGGAGGCTTGCTTCAATCCATAGAGAGACTTGACAAGCTTGCATACCTTCTTCTCACCTTTCTTACAAAAACCTTGTGGCATATGCATGTACACATCTTCATATAAATCTCTCTGCAAAAAAATATTACTGACTTCCATTTGGAAAATAGACCATTCCTTGCATACAGCTAAACCAATAACAGTCCTGACAAACACCATCTTAGCTATTGGGGAAAAGGTATCATGGAAATCTAACCCTTTTTTTTGATATATCCTTTTGACACCAGTCTAGCTTTAAACCTTTCTACCTCACTAGTGGACTTGTACTTAATCTTATATACCTATTTAGACCCTATAGCCTGTTTATCAGCTGAGAGATCCACTATATCCTAAGTATGATTATTCTAATGCTTGTATTTTTTTTTCCATAGCCTCAATCCACCTCTGATCCTTAGATGCCTTTTGGAATGATTATGGTTCTAGTAAAGCTGAAAAAGCACTTAAATATGCTTGGTAGTTGGTTGACAAAGAGGAACATGAAATGTAATCAGAAATGGAAAATAATGAGGCCTGATTAGTTGTCTTCTTGGTCATTGTATAGTCTTTCATCTAGATTGGAGTCTTGGTTGGCCTACTACTGCTTCTTCTCACCTCTAATTCCCTTGGTGGAATTGAAATTGACTCTTGAAGAGATCCTTCTACTGCAGGAGTGATCTCTTCTACCACAGCTTATGTATTACTTATCTTATGTGGTGTACCTCCATTCATATCCTCTAGTACTTCTGATGAGTCAACATTCATCTGATCAGTTTTGAAATCATTAGCATTCTCCACATTAATAGGTTTATCTTCTGCAGATACAGGTGGTAAAGTGTTTTCAAGTACAAACTCTGATGGTGGTGAACAAAATATGTCATTAAGATCCCTTTTAGATCCTTTGAAAGGAAAAACTCTCTCTCTAAAGTTGACATCCCTACTCACTAGGAAGGTACCAACTTCCAAATCAAATAATCTACAACCTTTTTGTGTCTCTTCATACCTATGTAGGACAGTTTTTCTGACTCTAGAATCAAACTTTCCCCCTCTAGGTAACATGCTAGCAAAACAAAGACAACCAAATACCCTGAGATGATCAAATATAGCAGGTCTACCATGCAAAAGTTCAAATGGAGACTTTCCTTTCAACACACTAGATGGTAATTTGTTGATAAGATAAGCAGTTGTCCTTACACAATCACCCCAAAATCTATGTGGAACACCATTTTGAAACATCAAAGCTCTTGCAACCTCTAAAAGATTTCTGTATTTTCTTTCTACAATACCATTCTGTTGAAGAGTGTATGGACAACTACTCTAATGAACAATGCCCAAAGATGAAAATAATTCATGATAGCTAGAATTAAAGAATTCTTTGCCATTATCAGTTCTCAAAACCTTAACATTGACATCATATTGAGTTTTCACTTTATACAAAAACTATTTCAACATAACAATGACTTCACACTTAGATTGAATCAGGCAGACCCAAGTATATCTACTGAAGTCATATACTATTGTCACAAAATAGGACTTTCTATCATAAGTAGGAACCTTGAAAGGACCCCATACATCAACATGTATCAATTGAAAACAACTAGTACTTAAGGAAGAACTAAGTGGAAACTTAAGTCTAGTTTGCTTGGCCATTGGACATACTATACAAAGCTGTTGTTATGTCTTACACATCCTTTTTGCAATCCACCAATGTTATTAAGTACCTCCAAAGATGGATGACCAAGCATGTTATGTCACAATACTGAGTCTGATTGATCCTTTATTGTTGTTCCTGCTTTGACTGTTTCATCTTCCTGTAGCCAATATAATCCATCATGTTCTCTACCAATCCCTATCACCTTGACATTGTAGATTCCCTAAAATATACAAAATTTTGGATAGAAATTGACTGAACAACAAAGTCTTTGGTTATCTTGGATACTAATAACAAACTGAACTTGAAGTCAGACACATATAAGACATTTTTAGGTGTATGAATTTGTAAAATAACTATTTCTCCTGTGTGTGTAATATTGCACCTGTATCCTGTAGGTACTTGAACTCCATTACCTTGTTGTTTGACAATGGCTTTAAGATCATTTAACACTTTCCTAAGAGGTGTCATATGACGAGAATCTCCTGAATCTACAATCAGTCATATTGTTCTACTTTGGAAAATAGAGAGTATATACCTGCAAAATTGTAGTGGTAATCACCTGTATGATCCTGTGATAGTAACTCATATCCCTTCAAGCTTATGTAATTTTGATACTGCTCATTTGTAAGATAATTACCACCTGTGGATCTAGAAATGGACTCACCTCCCTCTACAGCAGCATGATGAGCATGTGGATAGTTCTTCCATGTAGAACCAGATCCAATATTCTTACCTCCTTGTGTTGTCAAGTGCTTTTTACTTTTTAAAATCAGGAGGATAACCAATTAATCTATAACAATTCTTATTTAGATGACCTTTGTATCCACAATGGTCACACACAGTGCCAGGAATGGTCCCTATAGTTCCACCACTCATTGATTTCTTAGATCTGAAATTACCTTCTCTATTAGAAGCTAGCAAACTTAATGAATCTCCTTTGAGATCAACAACTCCTAGTCTCCTTTGACTCTCTTCTAGGATTACTACAGAGTAAGCTTGATTCAAACTTCACACAAGAGTTCTAAGTAGAATGTCACTTCTCACATGACTATAAGTCTCATTCAATTCCATGAATAATTGTCGCAACCTCTAATTATTCAAATGTAAATTATATGTACCTGATTCTGCACACTCACACATAGGAGGATGAGGTGCTAACAAGTCTAACACATCCCAACAATCCTTTAACTTTGAGTAATATACTGTAATTTAAAACTGCATTGCAATCTCTCTACAAAACTGGAAGATTCTAGTAAAATTTGATTTATCAAATCTCTCTTTAAACTCATCACATACTCTTTTTGTAGTCGAAGCAAGCACTGTTATATCCCGTATTTTATACGGTTGGATATTTTAAAGTAGTCGTGGTAAAGTGAAGGGAATGACCATCTTCTAAAATTTATTTTAATATACAAAGTGGTTATGAATATTATTTATGAACATTAATAGTGTGGAAATTTGGGAAAGGCAAAGGGCAAAAAGGAAAATTCGCAAAGTGGCCTAAGGTAGTATTGTGGAAGGCTAGGGGTAAAATGGGAATTTCACAAAGTGTTCAAGAATGTTCTTGAAATACCAAAGTGTTCAAGAAAATTCATGTAGGGGTGCACTCTTTTATGGCCATGTGATAAATATATATGAACCAAAGTGTATATGGCAAGACAATTAAGTCATCTTTATTTGTTAAAGAAAGTTCTAGAAAAAAATGGAGAAGGGGTCATGTGTCTATATTCATATTTGAGGGACTTATTTTCAAATATGGATAAGTGATGGAAGATATTTATATATATATATATATATATATATATATATATATATATATATATATATATATATATATATATATATTATGTGTGTGTGTGTGTGTGTCTTATGTCTCATTAGGTTCATTCTTATCCCAAGAGAATTTTAGAAAATTCAAGACGAAGAAGAGAAGAGAAACTTGAAGCTAGAGAGAGAGAGCTCGGTTTTGGGAGAGAAAAAGAGGTAAGTCTCCAATTTCGCTTTGTAAATTAATTATATAGAGTATACCAAGATGTTATGAAGGTATTTTTAATGTAAATTTATGGTTTGGAGCAGCCCAAAAACGTTACCAAACAACCCCAAAATTTTAGCCGCACTACGAGAGCTTTCGAGGCAAGTTTTGGCGAGTTTTGGTGAATTTTGAGTAAGGTAAGGTTTTCTCTTTAGAAATGGAGTTTATGATGTTGTTATGAGGTTTAATAAATGTCTTAAATAAGGTTGGATGTGGAAAAATTGCATAAGGATGCTTGATGTTAGAAACAAACTAAATTGAAGTGGTTATAGCTAAATCGAAGTCGAGTAATGGGTTGTCGTTGTGGTGCTGCAGGTGCAGCTGGTTGAGTTGCGTGTTGCAGGGATTTAAAGTATTATAAAAAGGGTGTGGGAGCTTCGGGTTGCAGACACACGACCCCCCCCCCCCCATTTGGTATGGTTAAAGATTTTACGAAATAAGGGTTAAAAACTCTATTTTTGTATCGTAGTTTGGGACTAGTTATTTGGAGTTTGTATTGTGTAAGGTTGAAGTGATTTACTTATAACTATGTGCTGCTGGTTGTTGTTGTTAGTTGGTTGTTGATATTGTGGCCGAGTGAAATCTCGGGGATGGTGTATTTATAGGGGAAGTGATGCCAAAATTTCGATAGATAAAATGTTAGTTTAGGATGAGAATCTTGGATATCTACGGCTAATGTTTGCATTCGTTAACATTGTTATAGATTTTTGGGAAGGCCAAGATTTAAGTGGGACTGACTAAGGAAGCGTACAAGGTATGTAAGGCTTACCCTTTTCTTTCAAGGCATGATTCTGATGTTATGTTTCATAAGTGCTTCCATATTTTCTTTGTTTTCAAAAGCTAGGTGTCAATGGTCCCAAGGAAATGACTACTTTTCCTATAACCCGTTAATATTTTCCAAAATGTCTATAGTTTCCCAAAACAAAGGTTTACAGTATTATAAGCTTTTATGACAATAACGATGGATATATTTTACAACGACATTGATGATGTCGAGGATGAGAATATGTCTATGATGGCTATGATAAGAAAGGCTTCATGTATGTAAGGTTTACTCTTCTTTCTCTTGGCATGTTTTGACATAAGTATATAGACCTACACTTTCATTTGGCATGGGTTTTATGAAACAAGTATATGACATTTTATACAATTTCAAGGAAGTCCTATTCGTAGAGCCACTAGGATGGCCAATTTTCTTGAGTTTCCAAAGGATATTTTCTCTTGCTTAGATACGTGTATATGATTCCAAAAGTTTTATTTTGATATAATCCATGGTAATTTTTGAAAGGTACTTGACATGACTCTTGTCTTGATTTTTGAATCATAGCTCATTCCGATTATTCTACGAGTCTTAAAAATTGGTCCTATGTGCATATGTATACGATTTGGCGCCTTATGAGATTGTGACTTTATTCTACGTTCTCTTAAGATTATCCTTTGTTGATAGTCTCATCTTATAATAATTGTTCCTTCAAGGTGAGACAAAGCGACCATGGTTAGTCTATAATACAATCGGAGGTTACCGACCTTTCGTCACTCTGATAGATACATGAATTTCGTTGAGCTCTCCTGCATGTTGTCTATATATATATATATATATATATATATATATATATATATATATATATATGTATATAGGGGATATGGGGAAGGTTCATATGTGGTGCTATAGACGCATTGCCACCTGATCAGTTGGCGTAATTTTCATCCTGGACGCGGGACATATGTGGGCAATATGACATGTTCTATTTTCTATGTATACAACAGCAACAATAACAACAACAACCCAGTGAAATCCCACATCGTGGGGTCTGAGGAGGGTAAGTGTATGCAGACCTGACTCCTACCAATGTAGGACGGCTGTTTCCGAAAAACCCTCAGCTCAATAGAAACATAGGGAAAAAAGGTCAGACAAGAATATTAATAGTAGGAGAGTAAAAGGAAAAGACAAGCATGCATGGCATCCGGCCTAAAAGGCACTCATATGTACAGGTTACTCTCTTATCTCACTATATGTTCTATGATTCTATGATATGGTTGTTTATACCTTATGTTCTTTGTTATATTGATTTTCATGCCTTACATACTTGGTACATTACTCGTACTGACCCCCTTTTCTCCGGGGGCTGCATTTCATGTCGCGCGGGTACACCCAAACGAGTAGAAGCTATTATAGAAGATGTTCCAGCGGAGTTAGCAACTCCACTTGTTCCTGGAGTGCTGCTTAGTCAGAGTATATGCGCTATGGTGTTTCGTTCGAAGTTAGAGACTTTGCAGACAGAGTCGCGGGTATAGAGTGTCAGTTTTGTAAGCGGCGTCACCAGCCAATACGTTATTATGTCGTATGTCACGAGTTTTATGGGATGATAGATTTTGGAAAGCAAGATTCGCAAAGCTTAGCTATGTTTTTTTTCATTTCTTTTGATGTACAAGTCTAAATAGATTAAGTATGTAATATGAGGTAACGGGTTCGCTCGGCTCCGAGCATGGGATCGGGTTCCCATCACACCCTATTAAGATCGGAGTATGACAAAGTGGTATCAGAGCAGGTCGGTCTAAGGGTTGTCTGCAAAGTCGTGTCCAGTAGGGTCCTGTTTATGGATGTGAAGCCGGCCACATTTATAAACAGAAGGCTACAGGGTCTAGGGATTGTTGACCTTCTTTCTGTCCTAGATCGTGCAATAGAGCCAAGTCATAAAAAAAAGATTCCTTATATGAGCCTTATACGCGTCAAAAGGAGGTGAGTAACGATATGGCGAGTTATAGAGGTAAGTCTTGATATATTTGCTTTGCTACTTGAAACTGGAAATACTGGATGGCTGGAAGGTATCATATAGCTGTATGTTTTGTGAGGTACTGTTGATGTTTTCTATGCACAGATTTTGAATAGTAGGTGTGGTGAGGAGATTCTGCCAGACTGGTACGCCTAACAGGAATAAGCGTGAGAAGGAAATATTGTAAATAAATAATAAATGAGACGCGTTGTTTCAGAGGGGTTATGGATTTGGCATGGAGATGAAGATGTGATAACTACCCTCGGGAATCTGGGAGTCCAAGACGAAAGATAGTCATGCACAAAAGCAAAAGGTGGAGATTGAGGATCAAAAGGGAAAAATAGTAATTGTAAAAAAAGGACATGTTACGAAAGTTTCTCGGAACCTGTAAGACCTTCACTTGCTCCCGATAATGTAATAAAGGTCATGCGAGGAGGTGGACGCGATTATATCGGTATTAATGCCCCCGATTCCATCAAAGTTACAAGGTTAAGTATGTTTGGGCAAGAGTAGTACTAGGATAGGTGACCTCCTGGGAAGTATGCTAGAATTCTATATATTCAGACGTAAGAGACAAAGGAGAGGTTAGAGTAACCTAAGGGAAAACTAGAGTTATAGAATGACTGGAAACCTTAAGAGACCGCGTAAGATGAGGTAGAGTAGACTGGTGAACAGACAGAAAGTACATCACAGCTTTGGAATATGGATATGCTTAAACAGTGTTTGGAAGTATTTTGTAGGCTAGTCGATGATAAATATATACATGTACATATGACTGTGTAGGATGTCCCACGTACGATTGTATCGGTGAACATGTGAGTTCCAGCAACTGGTATCACGGTAAGGAAGGCATTAATCACGCAAGGGTACCGAAGATCGAGCGACAACAAGAATAAAGGGTACAATTGTTGCAACGTACGCTACTATTATTTGAATATAGGTTAAGATTGAAAATTCTAGTGGAACGATATTAGGAAACTAAAGAGAGTAAGCGGATAGAAAACAAGAAGGTAAAAAGTAAGGAAACCTCGGTAAATGAAACTCCCGAGAGAAATCATCGGCAAAGCGCGAGACCATATTATATTAGGCCAAAAAGGGATCACAATATTCTCAAGTACCAGAAAAGAAAATCCATAACATGGAATAAGGACTCGTGTAAGACCTAGGAGTTCAAGTATAAGGAGAATGGAGTGCGGGATAAGGAATGGGCATGAAAAAAAGGACAACAATAAGAGGAACCCTCCCGAAGTATTAAGACATCCCATGAGGTCAGTTGTACATTCGAGGAAGAATGTTCTAAAGGGGGGAATGATGTTATATCCCGTATTTTATACGGTTGGATATTTTAAAGTAGGCGTGGTAAAGTGAAGGGAATGACCATCTTCCAAAATTTATTTTAATATACAAGTTGGTTATTAATATTATTTATGAACATTAATAGTGTGGAAATTTGGAAAAGGCAAAGGGCAAAAAGGAAAATTCGCAAAGTGGCCTATGATAGTATTGTGGACTAGGGGTAAAACGGGAATTTCATAAAGTATTCAAGAATGTTCTTGAAATACCAAAGTGTTCAAGAAAATTCATGTAGGGGTGCACTCTTTTATGGCCATGTGATAAATATATATGAACCAAAGTGTATATGACAAGACAATTAAGTCATCTTTATTTGTTAAAGAAAGTTCTAGAAAAGAATGGAGAAGGGGTCATGTGTCTATATTCATATTTGAGGGACTTATTTTCAAATATGGATAAGTGATGGAAGATATTTATATATATGTGTGTGTCTTATGACTCATTAGGGTCATTCTTATCCCAAGAGAATTCTAGAAAATTCAAGAGGAAGAAGAGAAGAGAAACTTGAAGCTAGAGAGAAAGAGAGCTCGATTTTAGGGGAGAAAAAGAGGTAAGTCTCCGATTTAGCTTCGTAAATTAATTATATAGAGTATACCAAGATGTTATGAAGGTATTGTTCATGCAAATATATGGTTTGGAGCATCCCAAAAACGTTACCAAACAGCCCCAAAATTTTAGCCGCACTACGAGAGCTTCCGAGGCAAGTTTTGGCGAGTTTTGGTAAATTTTGAGCATGGTAAGGTTTTATCTTTTGAAATGGAGTTTATGATATTATTATGAGGTGTAATACATGTCGTAAATAAGGTTGGAAGTGGAAAATTTTCATAAGGATGCTTGACGTTAGAAACAAACTAAATTGAAGTGATTATAGCTAAATCGAAGTCGAGTAGTGGGTTGTCGTTGTGATGCTGCAGGTGCAGCTGGTTGGGTTGCGTGTTGCAGGGATTTAAAGTATTTTAAAAAGGATGTGGGTGCTTCTGGTTTCAGACACACGACCCTCCATTTGGTATGGTTAAAGATTTTACGAAATAAGAGTTAAAAACTCTATTTTTGTATCGTAGTTTGGGACTAGTTGTTTGGAGTTTGTATTGTGTAAGGTTGAAGTGATTTACTTGTAAATATGTCTTTTTGGTTGTTGTTGTTAGTTGTTTGTTGATATTGTGGCCGAGTGAAATCTCGGGGATGGTGTATTTACAGGGGAAGTGATGCCGAAATTTTGATAGATAAAATGTTAGTTTAGGATGAGAATTTTGGATATCTATGGCTAATGTTTGCATTCGTTAACATTGTTATAGATTTTTGGGAAGGCCAAGATTTAAGTGGGATTGACTAAGGAAGCGTACAAGGTATGTAAGGCTTACCTTTTTTCTTTCAAGGCATGATTCTGATGTTATGGTTTCATAAGTGCTTCCATATTTTCTTTGTTTTCAAAAGCTAGGTGTCAATGGTCCCAAGGAAATGACTACTTTTCCTACAACCTGTCAATGTTTTCCAAAATGTCTATAGTTTCCCAAAACAAAGGTTTACAGTATTACAAGCTTTTATGACAATAACGATTGATATGTTTTACAACGACATTGATGATTTCGAAGATGAGAATATGTCTATGATGGCTATGATAAGAAAGGCTTCATGTATGTAAGGTTTACTCTTCTTTCTCTTGGCATGTTTTGACATAAGTATATAGACCTACTCTTTCTTTTGGCATGGGTTTTATGAAACAAGTATATGACATTTTTTACAATTTCAAGGAAGTTCTATTCGTAGAGCCACTAGGATGGCCAATTTTCTTGAGTTTCCAAAGGATATTTTCTCTTGCTTAGATACGTGTATATGATTCCAAAAGTTTTATTTTGATATAATTCATGGTAATTTTCGAAAGGTACTTGACATGACTCTTGTCTTGATTTTTGAATCATAGCTCATTCTGATTATTCTACGAGTCTTAAAAATTGGTCCTATATGTATATGTATACGATTTGGCGCCTTATGAGATTGTGACTTTATTCTACGTTCTCTTAAGATTATCCTTTGTTGATAGTCTCATCTTATAATAATTGTTCCTTCAAGGTGAGACAAAGCGACCATGGTTAGTCTATAATACAATCGGAGGTTACCGACCTTTTGTCACTCCGATAGATACATGACTTTCGTTGAGCTCTCCTGCATGTTGTCTATATATATAAATATATGTATATGTATATAGTGGATATGGAAAAGATTCATATGTGGTGCTATAGACGCATTGCCACCTGATCAGTTGGCGTAATTTTCATCCTGGACGCGGGACATATGTGGGCAATATGACATGTTCTATTTTCTATGTATATGAAAAAGAAATGTTTTTAAAGGAAAAGACAAGCATGCATGGCATCCGGCCTAAAAGGCTCTCATATGTATAGGTTACTCTCTTATCTCACTATATGTTCTATGATTCTATGCTATGGTTGTTTATACCTTATGTTCTTTGTTATGCTGATTTTCATGCCTTACATACTCGGTACATTACTCGTACTAACCCCTTTTTCTCCAGGGGCTGCGTTTCATGTCGCGCAGGTACACCCAGACGAGTAGAAGCTATTATAGAAGATGTTCCAGTGGGGTTAGCAACTCCACTTGTTCCTGGAGTGCTGCTTAGTCAGAGTATATGCGCTATGGTATTTCGTTCGAAGTTAGAGACTTTGCAGACAGAGTCGTGGGTATAGAGTATCAGCTTTGTAAGCGGTATCACCAGCCAATATGTTATTATGTCATATGTCACGAGTTTTATGGGATGATAGATTTTG
The DNA here is from genome assembly GCF_947179165.1 of Solanum dulcamara. NCBI lineage: Eukaryota > Viridiplantae > Streptophyta > Magnoliopsida > Solanales > Solanaceae > Solanum > Solanum dulcamara. Next base: position 23,968,168 of record NC_077243.1, read on the forward strand.
GAAAGCAAGATTCGCAAAGCTTAGCTATGTTTTTTTTTATTTCTTTTGATGTACAAGTCTAAATAGATTAAGTATGTAATATAAGGTAACGGGTTCGCTCGGCTCCGAGCATGGGGTCGGGTTCCCATCACACTCTATTAAGATCGGGGTGTGACAAGCACTATACTAAAGATCAACTCTGGTGCAACCATTCCACTAGTCCATGAGAGCACCAGTGCATTACATCTATCCCACTACTTTGTGAAATCTCTTTTATACATGCTTTGATTGCAGCTACCATCTATGAGACCTAGTTTATTTTTCCCAAACAAAGCCAGTCCTATTGATCTACTCCACAATGTGATTTTTCTGGCCTTGTTGACTTCAGACAAATCAATGTAGCTCCTAGTGTGTATGAAGGTTGCAGAAACAATGGATGAGTGTAATCTAACTATGAAATTTGTGTGGTTTCTCCTTACGAAGCTTCTGAATTTACCATGGCTTTAATCCTTCTAAAGCTCTAACAATTGTGTTTGTGCCTCAATCAGAATCTAGCTATAGCGATCGCTGCTCTGATACCATGTCAATTTAACAACTAACTACTGAAGAAGAGGAAATTAAGGAGAGAAAGAAATAGAGATCTTTCATTGATTTTTCTTAATAAATCCAATACACTCTATATGATCCTTTATATAGAGAATCATCAACTTGCTTCACAAGAAAACTAATCAACTAACTTTCTAACTAAGTAGTTTGTTATTCCTTCTAACTAACTGAGATGACTCAGCTAACTAACTATGACTCAGCATCACTCAACAACCTGCAAAAATGACCTCATACTTGATCTCATTGTAAATAAGTAGTACACAACTTACAGATTGTCTTGGCCTTTTTCTGTTCAGGATTATCAAGACTATTTTCAGTTTGGTACCTTTCACATTCGAGCTCCACTTGTGTATAAAGTCTTTACACTCAAGCATATATTATGCCTTACTTGCGAGAATGTATTTGAAAAAAATGGTGTTAATATGGATTCAATGAAGTTGCATCTTTATGTTACTAATGAATATCTATTGAAGGAATCCAAAGATAGAGACTCTTATTTACAATCTCAAATATTAAAAAAAATACATTATTTGAATAAAAGTTATTGAGTTTAATCGAACTCACATTTAGGCATCTAGCTTTACCTACATAGAATAGTCTGTAGAAGTATAGCAAGCAGACAAAAAAAACCTGGCATGAGTTTCTTCAAAAAATCACACCTATTATTATTTAATTTTCTTGGAATTGTGGGTGTGCAAAGAAGTATGGACAGAGACATTAGGCTATTTTAATAAATGAAACCGGGTCAACGCTATTCTTAACAAATTAAAAATCAATAAAAATGTATTTTCTTCATATTAGATATCAATTGTTATTAACATTATTTTAAGATTAGAATCGCCCCTCGTGTAGCGGGACCATGACATGGCATAGGTGGATAAATAATACAATTCTCACTAGTTTAGAGTTTTATTATGTGTCTTCACTTAACTTTCTGAAATTACCTTATATACCATATTTCGTTTCTCATATACATGTATCTCAGATATATATGCAAATTAAAAATACATTTATTTATGTGTATCTAAAATTAAAATGTGATAAAACGCATTATCTAGGAGTAAATCATGCATCTAACGACTCTATCGTATTCCTAATCCAAAAAATATCAAAAATCTAAATTTGTTGTAATTATTTTGAACATTAGGTAGTTTTCACTGCTTCCCTATAATTCTTCTCCAATTACTAATTGTGTGTGTCGTTCTGAAAATTGAAATTTCATTATGTTCATTGTGTATCTGAAATTACAAAGTATCTAAATTAGATTGTAACTTTGATATGTATTGTCACGATCCAAATACCGAGTTCATGATGGCACACATTTCAAATCTCATCTCGATGTGTAAATTAAAAAGTAAAACCGTACAAGACTCCCAAAAAGGAGTCAAGCCACAAATAAACGAAATAAAAGGACAATAATGAAATTATCCCAAAATCTGATGTCATAAGTTTAAGAGCATCTATTACAAGTTTGAGTCTGAATAGCAATATAAGTATTCGAATATAGTAAAGACTGGAAATGAAAGATGAACTAGCAGTGATCCAGATCCCAAGATCTCACCACTGGTTCGATACTAGAATATCTGCTAGAACTTAACTGTCACGCTGGATACTGTTATATCCCGCATTTTGGTATTTTTGGATAATTCGAGAAAAAACATGAAAAATTTAAAACAAGGCCATATTTTATTTTGTTTAGCACACAAGTTGCTTATAAAAATTATGAATTGGAAATATCAAGAATGGCTAGGGGAAAAAAAGAAGGTAAATTCGCAATATGACTCATGAAAATATAGAGGAAGATAAGGGGCAAATTTGGAAATTGGAAAATAAAATTTTCATGAAGTGCAAAGCAAAAAAAAATGGGCTTGATCACTTGGGCCTAGGTGGCCATCCATAGTGATGGGCCAAAGCCCATATGGATAAAAAAAAAAAGAAGAAAAAAAGAAAAAGGCCCAAAAGAATGACTTATTAGTCATCTTGATTTTTTTTAATTTCTAGAAGCTTCAAGAAGCTTGGAGAGAAAGAAGAAAGGGAGAAAATAAAAAGGGCCATTTGGCCATGTTCTAATAGGCAAGAATTTTGGAAAAATTCTCACCAAAAATTATTCTTTCTTAGCCAAACAACTAATTGGAGGGTCCTTAACAAAGTGGAGTAGTTGTTGGAGCAAGAAAACCATTCATTCTTGCAAGGCACGATTCTAGCCAAGTTGAAGAACTAAGTGGAAAAGGTAAGGTTTCAATCTTCTTTATATGTTATGGATGGTTGGTATATGTTGCAGAGTGAAGAAATGGATAAAGTATATGAAAATAAGTGTGTGGGTGTTGGCCGTGTATGTGTGATGTTATGTAGAAAGAATGGATTAATTTTATGTAGTATGTGGTTGTTGTTGTAAGGTATAGAAATAGATGAAAATTCATGAAAATATGCATGTAGTGGTGTGGCCAAATATGGGGGTGGTTTGACAAGTTATGGTGAATTAATTCTATTTAGTGTTTTAGTTGTTGTTATGGATTCTATGTTGCTAATAAAAGCTTGAGGATCCTTATAAAGTTGTAGTAGTTGGAGACTTGTTTTAGAAGTTTGTAAAGTTAATATAATGTTCTTGTATATATGGAAGCTAATGTTGTTAGTATGATGTGGTTAGTGTGTAAATTATTAGGTGGTCGTAATTGAATTTGAAAGAAGGGATTAGATTGTTATTGTTCTTATTGGAGTTGGAAGGTCTTGGAGGAAGTATTATATTGATTTGGTATTGTTGTTGGTAATGTGAACGAGTTGAATTCTCGGATTGTTGTTAAAAAAATTGGCCGAGTTAGATTCTCGGGGATGGTGTATTTACAGGAGTAGTGTTGTCGAAATTTTGGTAGACAAAATGTTAGTTTAGGATGAGAATTTTGGATATCTATGGCTAATGTTTGCATTCGTTAACATTGTTATAGATTTTTGGGAAGGCCAAGATTTAAGTGGGATTGACTAAGGAAGCGTACAAGGTATGTAAGGCTTACCTTTTTTCTTTCAAGGCATGATTCTGATGTTATGGTTTCATAAGTGCTTCCATATTTTCTTTGTTTTCAAAAGCTAGGTGTCAATGGTCCCAAGGAAATGACTACTTTTCCTACAACCTGTCAATGTTTTCCAAAATGTCTATAGTTTCCCAAAACAAAGGTTTACAGTATTACAAGCTTTTATGACAATAACGATTGATATGTTTTACAACGACATTGATGATTTCGAAGATGAGAATATGTCTATGATGGCTATGATAAGAAAGGCTTCATGTATGTAAGGTTTACTCTTCTTTCTCTTGGCATGTTTTGACATAAGTATATAGACCTACTCTTTCTTTTGGCATGGGTTTTATGAAACAAGTATATGACATTTTTTACAATTTCAAGGAAGTTCTATTCGTAGAGCCACTAGGATGGCCAATTTTCTTGAGTTTCCAAAGGATATTTTCTCTTGCTTAGATACGTGTATATGATTCCAAAAGTTTTATTTTGATATAATTCATGGTAATTTTCGAAAGGTACTTGACATGACTCTTGTCTTGATTTTTGAATCATAGCTCATTCTGATTATTCTACGAGTCTTAAAAATTGGTCCTATGTGTATATGTATACGATTTGGCGCCTTATGAGATTGTGACTTTATTCTACGTTCTCTTAAGATTATCCTTTGTTGATAGTCTCATCTTATAATAATTGTTCCTTCAAGGTGAGACAAAGCGACCATGGTTAGTCTATAATACAATCGGAGGTTACCGACCTTTTGTCACTCCGATAGATACATGACTTTCGTTGAGCTCTCCTGCATGTTGTCTATATATATAAATATATGTATATGTATATAGTGGATATGGGGAAGATTCATATGTGGCGCTATAGACGCATTGCCACCTGATCAGTTGGCGTAATTTTCATCCTGGACGCGGGACATATGTGGGCAATATGACATGTTCTATTTTCTATGTATATGAAAAAGAAATGTTTTTAAAGGAAAAGACAAGCATGCATGGCATCCGGCCTAAAAGGCACTCATATGTACAGGTTACTCTCTTATCTCACTATATGTTCTATGATTCTATGCTATGGTTGTTTATACCTTATGTTCTTTGTTATGCTGATTTTCATGCCTTACATACTCGGTACATTACTCGTACTAACTCTTTTTTCTCCAGGGACTGCGTTTCATGTCGCGCAGGTACACCCAGACGAGTAGAAGCTATTATAGAAGATGTTCCAGTGGGGTTAGCAACTCCACTTGTTCCTGGAGTGCTGCTTAGTCAGAGTATATGCGCTATAGTATTTCGTTCGAAGTTAGAGACTTTGCAGACAGAGTCGTGGGTATAGAGTGTCAGCTTTGTATGCGGTATCACCAGCCAATATGTTATTATGTCGTATGTCACGAGTTTTATGGGATGATAGATTTTGGAAAGCAAGATTCACGATGGATATGTTTTACAACGACATTGATGATTTCGAGGATGAGAATATGTCTATGATGGCTATTGTAAGAAAGGCTTCATGTATGTAAGGTTTACTCTTCTTTCTCTTGGCATGTTTTGACATAAGTATATGGACCTACTCTTTCTTTTGGCATGGGTTTTATGAAACAAGTATATAACATTTTATACAATTTTAAGAAAGTCCTATTCGTAAAGTCACTAGGATGGCCAATTTTCTTGAGTTTCCAAAGGATATTTTATCTTGCTTAGATACGTTTATATGATTTCAAAAGTTTTATTTTGATATAATCCATGGTAATTTTCAAAAGGTACTTGACATGACTCTTGTCTTGCTTTTTTGAATAATAGCTCATTCCGATTATTCTACGAGTCTTGAAAATCGGTCCTATGTGCATATGTATATCATTTGGTGCCTTATGAGATTGTGACATTATTCTACGTTCTCTTAATATTATCCTTTGTGGATAGTCTCACCTTATAATAATTGTTCCTTCTAGATGAGCCAAAGCGACCATGGTTAGTTAATAATACAATCGGAGGTAACCGACCTTCCGTCACTCCGATAGATACATGACTTTCGTTGAGCTCTCCTGCATGTTGTCTCTATGTATATGCATATGTATATAGGGGATATGAGGAAGGTTCATATGTGGCGCTATAGATGCATTGCCACCTGGTCAGTTGGCGTAATTTTCATCCCGAACGCGGGATGCCCGGACGCGGGATATATATGGGTGATATGACATGTTCTATTTTCTATGTATATGAAAAAGAAATGTTTTTAACGGAAAACACAAGCATGCATGGCATTCGGCCTAAAAGGCACTCATATGTACAGGTTACTCTCTTATCTCACTATATGTTTTATGATTCTATGATATGGTTGTTCATACCTTATGTTCTTTGTTATGCTGATTTTCATGCCTTACATACTCGGTACATTACTCGTACTGACCCCTTTTCTCCGGGGGCTGCATTTCATGTCGCGCAGGTATATCCAGACGAGTAGAAGCTATTATAGAAGATGTTCCAGTAGGGTTAGCAACTCCACTTGTTCCTAGAGTGCTGCTTAGTAAGAGTATATGCGCTATGGTGTTTTGTTCAAAGTTAGAGACTTTGCAGACAGAGTCGTGGGTATAAAATGTCAGTTTCGTAAGCGGCGTCACCAGCCAATATGTTATTATATCGTATGTCACGAGTTTTATGGGATGATAGATTTTGGAAAGCAAGATTCGGAAAGCTTAGCTATGTTTTTTTTCATTTCTTTTGATGTACAAGTCTAAATAGATAAAGTATGTAATATGAGGTAACGGGTTCTCTCGGCTCCGAGCATAGGGTTGGGTGCCCATTACATCCTATTAAGATCGGGGTATGACAAAGTGGTATCAGAGCAGGTCGGTCAAAGGGTTGTCTGCAAAGTCGTGTCCAGTAGAGTCTTGTTTATGGAGAAGCCGGCCACATTTATAAATAGAAGGCTGCGGGGCATCTAGGGATTGTTGACCTTCTTTCCATCCTAGATCGTGCGATAGAGTCAAGTCATAAGAAAAGAGATTCCCTATATGAGCCTTATCCGCTACAGAATGAGGCGAGTAACGATATGGCGAGTTATAGAGGTAAGTGTGGATATATTTGCTTTGCTACCTGAAACTGGAAATACTGGATGGCTGGAAAGTGTCATATAGCTGTATGTTCTGTGAGGTACTGTTGATGTTTTCTACATACAGATTTTGAATAGTAGGCGTGGTGAGGAGATCCTGCCAGACTGGGTACACCTAACAGGAAGAAGCTTGAGAAGGAAATACTGTAAATAAACAATAAGTGAGATGTGTTATTTCAGAGAGGTTATGGATTATGGATTTGGCATGGCGATGAAGGTGCGATCACTATCCTCAGAAATTTGGGAGTCCAGAATGAAAGATAGTCATGTGCGAAAGCGAAAGGTGAAAATTGGGGATCAAAAAAGGCAAAACGGTAATGGTAAAAGAAGGACGTTTTATGAAAATGTCTCGGAACCTGTAAGACCTTGACTCGCTCTTGATAATGCAATAAAGGTCATGCGAGGAAATGGACGCGATTATATCGGCATTAATTCATCCAATTCCATCAAATTTATGAGGTTAAGCGTGCTCAGGTGGGAGCAATTTTAGGATGAGTGACCCCCCGAGAAGGATGCAAGAATTCTATTTATTTAGACATAAGAGACAAATGAGAGGTCAGAGTAACCTAAGGGAAAACTAGAGTTTATGGTATGGCCGAAAACCTTAAGAGGCCGCGTAAGACGAGGTAGACTAGACTAGTGAAATGGAAGGAAGCGCGACATGGCTTTCGGATTAAAGTAAGTTAGAATAGCGTCTGGAAATTTTTGTGAGTGAAATGGTATATATATATATATATATATATATATATATATATATATATATATATATATATATTTGTATACAACATCTCATTCGTGACTGATTGATTGACAAGTGAATCCCAGCAGTCAGTGTTACGATATACAGAAGGCATTAACCGAATGGAATTCAAGAGGCAAACTAAAAGACATAGGCTGAAAAGTGCTAACACAGTGATATTCGGGAACAGAAAGAAAATGGGTACGTAAAGAGTAAGGAGCTTTTAAAACGCATGTGTTAAATGGTCATATATAATAGCTATAAAGAAGACCTGCCAACCGTATTATACTACACCATAAAGCTGGTTCAACATTCGAGGACGAATGTTCTAAAGGGGGAGGATGTTATATCCCGCATTTTGGTATTTTTGGATAATTCGAGAAAAACCGCGAAAAATTTTAAACAGGGCCATATTTTATTTTATTTAGCACACAAGTTGCTTATGAAAATTATGAATTGGAAATATCAAGAATGGCTAGGGGCAAAAAAAAAAAGGAAATTCGCAATATGACTCATGAAAATATAGAGGAAGATAAGGGGCAAATTTGGAAATTGGAAAATAAAATTTTCATGAAGTGCAAAGCAAAAAAAAATGGGCTTGATCACTTGGGCCTAGGTGGCCATCCATAGTGATGGGCCAAAGCCCATATGGATTAAAAAAAAGAAGAAGAAAAAAAGAACAAGGCCCAAAAGAATGACTTATTAGTCATTTTGATTTTTTTTAATTCCTAGAAACTTCAAGAAGCTTGGAGAGAAAGAAGAAAGGGAGAAAAAAAAAGGGTCATTTGGCCATGTTCTAATAGGCAAGAATTTTGGAAAACTTCTCACCAAAAATTATTCTTTCTTAGCCAAACAACTAATTGGAGGGTCCTTAACAAAGTGGAGTAGTTGTTGGAGCAAGAAAACCATTCATTCTTGCAAGGCACGATTCTAGCCAAGTTGAAGAACTAAGTGGAAAAGGTAAGGTTTCAATCTTCTGTATATGTTATGGATGGTTGGTATATGTTGCAGAGTGAAGAAATGGATGAAGTATATGAAAATAAGTGTGTGGGTGTTGGCCGTGTATGTGTGATGTTGTGTAGAAAGAATGGATTAATTTTAGGTAGTATGTGGTTGTTGTTGTAAGGTATAGAAATAGATGAAAATTCATGAAAATATGCATGTAGTGGTGTGGCCAAATATGGGGGTGGTTTGACAAGTTATGGTGAATTAATTCTATTTAGTATTTTAGTTGTTGTTATGGATTCTATGTTGCTAATAAAAGCTTGAGGATCCTTATAAAGTTGTAGTAGTTGGAGACTTGTTTTAGAAGTTTCTAAAGTTAATATAATGTTCTTGTATATATGGAAGCTAATGTTGTTAGTATGATGTGGTTAGTGTGTAAATTATTAGGTGGTCATAATTGAATTTGAAAGAAGGAATTAGATTTTTATTGTTCTTATTGGAGTTGGAAGGTCTTGGAGGAAGTAGTATATTGATTTGGTATTGTTGTTGGTAATGTGAACGAGTTGAATTCTCGGATTGTTGTTAAAAAAATTGGCCGAGTTAGATTCTCGGGAATGGTGTATTTTCAGGGGTAGTGTTGTCGAAATTTTGGTAGACAAAATGTTAGTTTAGGATGAGGTTCTTGGATATCTACGGCTAATGTTTGCATTCGTTAACCTTGTTATAGATTTTGAGAAGGCCAAGAGTCAAGTGGGATTGACTAAGGAAGCGGACAAGGTATGTAAGGCTTATCCTTTTCTTTCAAGACATGATTCCAATGTTATGGTTTCAGAAGTGCTTCCATATTGTTCTTTATTTTCACAAGCTAGGTGTCAATGGTCCCAAGGAAATGACTACTTTTTCTATAACCCGTCAATGTTTACCAAAATGTCTATAGTTTCCCAAAACAAAGGTTTACAGTATTACAAGCTTTTATGACAATAACGATGGATATGTTTTACAACGACATTAATGATGTCGAGGATGAGAATATGTCTATGATGGCAATGATAAGAACGGCTTCATGTATGTAAGGTTTACTCTTCTTTCTCTTGGCATGTTTTGACATAAGTATATAGACCTACTCTTTCTTTTGGCATGAGTTTTATGAAATAAGTATATGACATTTTATACAATTTCAAGGAAGTCCTATTCGTAGAGTCACTAGGATGGCCAATTTTCTTGAGTTTCCAAAGGATATTTTCTCGTGCTTAGATACGTGTATATGATTCCAAAAATTTTATTTTGATATAATCCATGATAATTTTCGAAAGGTACTTGACATGACTCTTGTCTTGATTTTTTGAATAATAGCTCATTCTGATTATTCTACGAGTCTTGAAAATCGGTCCTATGTGCATATATATACGATTTGGCGCCTTACAAGATTGTGACCTTATTCTACATTCTCTTAATATTATCCTTCGTGGATATTCTCATCTTATAATAATTGTTCCTTCAAGGTGAGACAAAGCGACCATGGTTAGTTAATAATACAATCGGAGGTTACCGACCTTCCGTCACTCCGATAAATTCATGACTTTCGTTGAGCTCTCCTATATGCTGTCTATATGTATATGTATATGTATATAGGGGATATGGGGAAGTTTCATATGTGGCGCTATAGACGCATTGCCACCTGGTCAATTGGCGTAATTTTCATCCCGGACGAGGGATGCCCGGACGCGGGATATATGTGGGCGATATGACATGTTCTATTTTCTATGGGTATGAAAAAGAAATGTTTTTAAAGGAAAAGACAAGCATGCATGGCATTTGGCCTAAAAGGCACTCATATTACTCGTACTGACCCCTTTTTCTCCGGGGGCTGCGTTTTATGCCGCGTAGGTACACCTAGACGAGTAGAAGCTATTATAGAAGATGTTCCAACGGGGTTAGCAACTCCACTTGTTCCTAGAGTGCTACTTAGTTAGAGTATATGCGTTATGGTGTTTCATTCGAAGTTAGAGACTTTGCAGACAGAGTCGTGGGTATAGAGTGTCAGCTTTGTAAGCGGCGTCACCATCCAATATGTTATTATGTCTTATGTCACGAGTTTTATGGGATGATAGATTTTGGAAAGCAAGATTCGCAAAGCTTAGCTATGTTTTTTTCATTTCTTTTGATGTACAAGTCTAAATAGATTAAGTATGTAATATTAGGATAATGGGTTTGCTCGGCTCCGAGCATGGGGTCGGGTGCCCATCACACCCTATTAATATCAGGGTGTGACAAATACCCTAACAATAATCTGCATCAAAAGGAACATAAAAGTAGGAGTGAGTACAATTCACATGTAATCAATAGGCTTAACCGACTGAGTATAAGTAATTAATAAAACCTATGAAATAAACTAAGAAACACTTTCACCTGCACTCAAAAAAGTCTCACTCTAGCTATGTTGCCGTCAATTTATATAGAATGGCGTGATTAAAGTAAACACAGAGGTACAATTTAATATCACAGTAAATCAGATAGGTCAAATATCCTAGATATCAATGCGATGCAATGCAGTATAAGGATGCGATGTAATGATGAAATGGTGGGATCAAGGCTATCGCACAACCTATCGTATATACCTGCTGAGTTGTGTTGCCAAGCAAGACCTATGGGGTATCGCGGACCATATACCTCATCACTATCTCAATGTATCAACTACCTCACCACCCAGCTTGTGGCCAAGGACTCATGATACTAATATCTCATCCGCTTGCCACCTAACTCGTGGTCAAGGATATAAAAAGGTGTCATATTTTCTTTCTTAAAAAGAATTTTCACGATTCTCAATTTCCCAATGATCAATGAACATATGAATAATGATAAATGCATTGACAACATATAATACATGGAGGTAATATACAACTCAACATGTAATATAAGGTTCAAATTTCTCAAAACTTGACCTAAACATGATATTCACCTTCAATAGAAGTAATGGGAAGAAAATGCCTCAAATTAAGTGTTCACCCATTTCCCACAATATTTCAATACTCATGTATACTTAAAACCCCCAACTCAACCCCTCAGGCGGGCATTTCAAATCAAACAGGCTCATCATACCCCTCTCACAGGCAAGTCATGAATCACATATGCTCAAAAAAGACAAGTTAGCAAATAAGGCCCCCACATGGGCATCTCAAAGTGAATTATCAGTCCCAATTTACACTATGACCCAATCCCAAAGTCTATAACATAGAATTGACTAACCACCCCAATTCAACCTTAAGAAGGATAGCCAAACCTACCTCAATAGCCGAAACTACACTCAAATACCTCCATCGGACAATCAACCCTTGAATTCAACGCCCAAAATGACAACCTACGATCAAGAATGAAACATACATGTCATAAGGAGTCCACTGACACTACATTGATAGGTTATGGAACCGGGGGTAAAATAGTCAAAAAAAAATTAATTAATTCTGAAAAGGGTCAAATTTGGAAATTTCTTTCAAAAACACGCTACTCATTGAGGGGAATTTGTGGATGAAAATCCCATAAAAATAGGCTAAGAAACAAGGTAGAAATCAATGAAAACCGAATTAAAATTTAAGAACAAAAACCCCAACAATTCTCACTTAAAACTAGACTTTTTCCAAGGATTTAGGAAAGCAAATTCATAGATAAAAGATGTGAGATTGAGAGGAGAACTTATACACACAATATTCCTCAAGAAATCTACCCAAAGTTGCCTTCTCAAAGCTCCAGAATCTAGAGATTTGCCAAGTCTAAAAATGCTCTCGGTTGGACCCTCGGAAACTATTCGTGGTCCGATAAAAATAAACCAAATATGCGAATACATTGAATTCGACATTCTAAACTTAAAAAAATTATCAGAATTTCAAAAAGAAGTAATTTTGACTAAAATACCCTCCCGGACCCCTTATTGCACTAAAACTCAATTTTTGGCCTAAAACCTCAAAACGACAATTAAGGTCCTGAGGCCCTGAGTCAATGTTTACCTAGACCAAATTCAATGTTTAGGATGCAACGAAACTGACATAATTCTCATCCGACGCTCGGATCTCAAAATGTTGACCAAAGTCAAATCAACTCATTTAAAACCACACTTTTCAACTTAAGACTTCAATTTCATGTATCAACCCCAAATCTGACTCAAATGGCTCTCCTAGACTAATTCCCAATTTTGGAATTGTTAGAATCGACAGAATTCCATTTCGAGACTTGAGACTCTGAATGATATAAAAGCTCACTTTTAGGACTACTTAAGCCTTAAAACTCGAAAACTTGCACAATTCACAATCTTATAAGACACAAACAATACCAACTACACAAATTGGTCAAATAACACTCGAGGGCACTAAAGAGAGGGGTAAAATGGTAATTTCATAAAAAATTTGAAAATGACCCTCAAGTTCATTACAACATCCACCATTAAAAATGATGTTCGTCCTCGAACATAAGATAGAAGAAAGTACCTAGAGTCTCAAAAAGTTGAGAGTACCGTTCCCGCATATCATACTCTAACTCCCACGTTGCTTCTTCAACAGGCCGATCCCTCCACTGCACCTTAATCGAAGCATCTCCTAGGTCCTGAGTCTACGAAGTTGACTATCTAGGATAACTACTTGTTCCTCCTCATAAGCCAAATTCGGACCAAATTCTACCGCAACATGGGACTCATCCGGTATATACTTGCAAAGCATGGAGACATGAAACACCGGATGGACAACTGACAATCTAGGGGTAAGGCCAACTCATAAGTCACACCACCCACTCTCCTCAGAATCTCAAATAGACCAATAAACCTCGGGCTAAGCTTGCATTTCTTCCTGAATCTCATCACACCATTCATAGGCGATATTTTAAGCCACATACGACTGAGATGGTTTAAGCATGTAAAAAGGAGAGACACAGATGCCCTAGTGCGGAGGTGTGAGAGGTTGGTCATGGATGGTTTTAGAAGAAGTAGGGGTAGGCCAAAGAAATATTGGGGAGAGGTGATTAGACAGGACATGGCGCAGTTACAGCTTACCGAGGATATGACCTTAGATAAGAGGATGTGGAGAACCCACATTAGGGTAAAAGGCTAGTACATAGTCCCGTTATTCTTTCTTATTAGTAGGCACATTAGCGCACTATAATTTTTTGTGCTCTGATTTCTGTTATTAGCTATTACTCTCTGTACTTTGATTACTTTATTTTTTCTGTGTCGCTTTCGTTATTTGTTTTCCCATATTGCTTTGAACTTCTTAGCTTTATCTGACCTCTTTTTATATTTTTATATTTTTATTGAGCCAAGGGTCTTTCAGAAATAGTCGTCCTACCTTGGTAGGAGTAAGGTCTGCGTACACTTTACCCTCCCTAGACCCCATGTTGTGGGATTTTACTGGATTGTTGTTGTTGTTGTTACACGATCCCCCACCATGAACTCTAAGGGATGAACTCTTCTGTCAGCATAGCTCTTATGACGACTCTAGGCTATCAATAGTCGACTCTAAATCAAGCATACCCGCTCCATAGCATCCCTGAGTAAATCAGCATCAAATGCATCCACCTAGACTGAATCAAACCACCTAATAGATGACCGGCAACTATGACCATACAATGCCTCAAACGGTGCCATCTGAATGCTGGAGTGATAATTGTTATTATAGAAAAACTCCGCCAAGGGCAAGTGTTGATCCCATCAGGCACCAAACTCAATCACACAGGCCCTAAGCATATCCTCCAACACCTGAATAGTCCGCTTGGACTGGCCATAGGTATGGGGATGAAATGCGGAACTCATGTCTAGTCGCGTACCCAACCCACGCTGAAATGCCTCCCAAAAGTGAGTGGTGAACACTGAACCCCGATCTGACACAATAGAGATAGGAACCCCATGAAACCTAACAATCTCACGAAGGTAGGTCCTAGCTAACTACTCTGCATTGTAACTAGACTTCACTAGAAGAAAAGAGGTTGATTTGGTCAATTGATCCACAATCACCCAAATAGAGTCATACTTACCCAATGTCATGGGTAATCCAGACACAAAATCCATGGTGATACCCGCTCGGACCCCTTATTGGCGTAAAACTCAATTTTTGGCCTAAAAACTCAAAATAACAATTAAGGTTCCGGGGCCCTAAGTCAATGTTAAACTAGACCAAACTCAATGTTTCAAACGCAACAGAACTGACAGAATTCTCATCCGACTCTCGAATCTCAAAATGTTGACCAAAGTCAAACCAACTCATTTAAAACCACACTTTCCAACTTAAGACCTCAAATTCATGGATCAACGCCAAATGTGATTTCGACGGCTCTCCTAGACTAATTCCCACATTTTGAAACTGTTGGAATCGACAAAACTTTGTTCCGAGATTCGAGACTCCAAATGGTATAAAATCTCACTTTTAGAACCACTTAAGCGTAAAACTCAAAAACTTGCACAATTCATAATCTAATAAGGCTCACACAATATCAACTACACAAATTGATCAAATAACACTCGAAAGGGGTAAAATAGTAATTTTACAAAAAAATTCAAAAATGACCCTCAAGGCCAGTACATGTATCTACCATATATTTGCTATGTAGATAGAATTATTGTAATCGTGATATGTATATGCTATGTATTTAACATGTATATGAAATTATTGTAATCATGATATGTTTCTACTATGTAACTAATATGTATTTGTTGTGTACTTGGAATAGAGTGTTCTTGTGTGAAATTTCAATCAACATAAGGTCTAGTTTGGATAGCTTTTTGGTGATGTATTGTACATTTATTAACAATCCTCTTAGTTGAAGATTCTTTATCCATCAAAGTAGTTTAACAAAATTCTAAATTAATGAACTTTCAAGAAAAAAACTTGGTATCACTATTAAAAATTAGAGGAAAATGTCTATTGAAAACGATAGGAAATCAGATGCATGACTTAAATAATGAATGAAATCAGTTACAAACCTCAAAATTCGAATGTGTAGTGCTCTATTTTTATTCAAATAGTGGTGAGTAACTAAAGAAGAACGTGAGAGGGGGAAGGAGGAGAGAGGTTGGGCTGATGAACATGGGAGGGGGTGGAGGAGAGAGAATAAGTTGATTGGGAATTAAAGGCGTAATTTAGGGGTGCGAATATATTGGGGATTTTTTTTAGGCTATTTTTAAGGAGTGATGTATCTCAATGTATGTCATCCTAAATCTGGTATAAAATTATTAAATAGGGAGATAGTAAGTAATTATTTGACAATATAAATTAGATTAATATATATGGTATGAATGTTTGTGTAATTAGATAATTTTTTTCTTCAATTAAATAGATAAAAATTACCTATTTATAAATCCTTATTTACATATTTTCTATTATTTCCTAGCATTCCAAAATATTTCAAAAATCCCTCTTTTCCTTCAAAACCTCATTCATTTGGATACATTACTTCTCAACTCCCATACATGTTTCTCTCTTCCTATTTTCACTCCATCAATCTCTTTTTTACTCCCTCAATCAGAACAATTATTTCATTCATTATAATTTTGAATTTTGAATTTTTTTCTATCTCCATTCAATCGATTTCAACTTCCTCAATTGGTAGTTTTCGTCTTCTCCCACTTACCGTTCATCGTTTTGTATTTTTTTATTATTATTATTTTGCATATTCAAAGTCCTGATACATATGGATGATGCGCCTCCTTTTAGCATGGGGATTACCGATATGTTAATCGTGTGTTTACTTATGTATCATGTTTATGTTTCAACAATCAGATACATTACAACTTTATTTGTATATAATGTATCTGATATAAATATTATTGTTGATACATAACCCCAATTATTTCAAACCTAAATCAGTATGAATCATGTTTATCTTATGCATAACTATGCCAATTTTAATTATATTTTAGTACCTGATATATAAAGTACCCACAGTTATGTATCAATACATAACTAAACACACGTAATACAAAGCTGACACAATATATATGGTTATGCATCAAAATTCATGTATCAGATTTGTATTAGGTGTGTTTAGTCATGTATCCGAATTACCTTCTATGATATATTTGATGTCTATTTTTGTCCTCAATTCATCAATTTTTACCCGATACATAGAATACCCATTGTTATGTATCAGATACATAACTAAATACACCTAATACAAAGCTGACACAATACATATGGTTATGTATCAATTTTGTATTAGGTGGGTTTAGTCATGTATAATAATTACCTTCTACGATGTATCAGATCTCAATTTTTTTTCTCAGTTCTTCGATCTCCAATTCAGCTGCAATGGCTGATTTCAAATTCACAAACGAAATATTTTCTCCAACAATGATTCCATCACTTTTGTATCTTTCATACCTCACTTCAGATTTTCATATTCCTGAATGTCTCAGCAAATCGAGATATTCATGATGTATCTTCTCCAATTTTTCTTCAATTTTGAATCAAAATTGAAAGGCTTCTAGATGATCTGCTTGAACAATTCTGAAATTTGAATTTTTTAAAGTTGTTGCGCTTTGTGAGGGATTGATTAGTTGTGTAAAATATGTGACTGGATGGTTTATGGGAAATTGATTTGATTTTTAGCGTAACAAAAGGAAGGTAATGTATCAAGTTACTATGTGTCTGAAGTGGTAGTGATGTATCCGAAAGTGACAAAACTTAAGAAATTTTTGTAATTAGAAAAAAAATACGGATATGATGTAATTAGCTTTTAACACAGGATTTGCGTAAATTATACCACTTTCATTTGTGGGCCTAAATTATACAACTTTCATTTGTTGGCCCACACGGAATCTGACACAACACATAAACTCAACACATTCATGAAAATGAACCCAACACCAAAAATAACCCAGCTATTCTAAAGGCCCGGCTGCTCGTTTTACACGGCGAAACCATTTCTAATTTTTTTATCATCAAAATAATAAGATGTTTAAAATATAAAGGTTTGAACATTATTAATCTATTCTTAGTTTTGAACTTATAAAGATTTGAATTTCATGAATTTATCCTTAAATTTGGTCTTATAAAGGTTTGAATCTTTAGTTTTGACTTATAATAATAGTTTGAACCCGATAAATGTATCCATGATTCTGAACTTATAAAGGTCTAAACTCCATAAGTTACTTCTTGAATTTGAAACTCCCATCAAATTTTTAAACCTCGTGAAATCACTTGTTTTTGAGCTTATAATTTATAAAGGTTTGAACCCCATGAATCCTTGATTTTAAACCTCATGAGGTTTTCCTTGATTCTACTTGTTAATCCTTCGAATTCCAGTAGCATCTAGTGGAGTTGTTTTGTGTTTTCATTCAAAATATTTTCCAAATCAAGATAGTGACTAAATGGCTAATATTTGATAGCAAGTATTAAAAGTGGTTATTTACGTATTCCATAGAAATTTTGCTGATGAAAACTCTACATATAATTTGATGGTAGCAAATATACCACAAAATAACAGAAGAATGGGAGGGAACTCTATATCAACAGATGGAAGAAACTAAAACTGGAAAAATGAACATAGAACAAAAAGTAGAGGATAAACGAGAATGACCAGAAAGCTTGCGCATCATCAATATGCAGAATTGAGACAAAGAATGATGAATCCCCCTGGTGAAATACCGTCGGTAAGTTGGCTTCACATACTGCACAATTTTTCGGGAACAAATGAAATAGACGGGACACTGTGCAAACTAATGTTAATAAACTTTCTCATGGTTTTTAAAAAAAAAAAAGAATAAGAAACATGAATCCTATCAGCTCATCATCCTACAAGAAAGTGAATTCCCAGTTCCTGCTGTTTAAATATTTTCACCAACTGAAGTTGTGCTCTAGAATACAAGACTAATAACAGTAGAGAGTACCAACAGCAATGTAAAATATAGCTCTGAGTTTCCAAATATGGTTGTCGCTGAAGATATTTTCTGTTTCCTGAAATATATGTAAGATCAGTTTAGGGGTGCGTTACGAGTAAACCAAAATTATGTGTAACAGAGGCCAGAGATGATATCATACTTTTGCTTAGAAGCAAGGGCACCACAGTAGAGAGCATTTTCAGGCACTGGCATTTCTGTTTTGTTGCTATGATCTTCAGGATTGATAATTCTCATATATGTTTCCTGCCCTAAGTACCACCTGTCCAGGTTTTCTGCTCTGAGGTTCCACACCCCAACATTGTCGAGAGATACCAAAACTGCTGTCCATCCTCCAGGAAAAACCTAAACAAACAGGAACAGGTAAATATATCCTATCCTGTTACAAGGAGCTTTCGATTACTTCAAACTATATAAGAAAACACGGCTGTACAAGACAAACCTGAGTCGTAGACCGGGAAATTGCATCCCATCTATTATAAGATCCCCTGTTGTTCTCAGTCCATTCTCCAAAACCCATCCTGCAGCAAATATGCAAATAATTACATTAACATTCACTTGGTGGGAAGCTACATACAACTAGAATGACAATTTTTTAAGCAGGAGCTATACCCAACGACAAAAAATGAGTAACCATCCATGTGAAAGCTCTGGACTACAGTGTCATTGTTCTGCAATACGATTTCTATAAATCCCTTGTATGTGGCATTGATAATGGAAGTGTCGACCTTGGGTGGTCTGTTCATTGGCTTGGTTGGGAAATCAAGCTTGTAGTCCCCCTTCACATAGTATAGATCAGCAAGCCTAATTGGAGTACCAGGATTTTTGAATGAAATCCCATTAAAAGTAGCTCGAAGCTTTCCATTAATTGACACTGGTGGAACACTCTTTAGGAAATAAACATCTGTGACATTAATTTGACCATAATGGAAAGATCCTTGAGGATTCGGCCGAGCTCCACTTGCAGAAACATTTTGCCTGCAGATATTGCATCAGATTATTCAATGGCATAAAACAGCTAAATTATTCATCATAAGAAGTTTACCAATTTGTATTGCTTGAGATGCCTCAAGGAGTATTGCTAAATAAAAGACGTGTGACCCTAAAGAATTCAATGAAAACATATATGGTGTCCCAACTAAGTATAGCCCACAAATTCGGTTCTGTGATGCTGAAATAATTCCTTCTTTGTCATGGTTATCCATTTTTTAGTTTTGACAAGCCAGTTTCCATTGAATGAAATAGTGAAATGAATAGGTATAAAAAGGAACCAGTAAAAGAACCTGATGGACATGGCCTGATTCAGTGCATAAGATGTGTCATATACATCATTTGGAGGGTCTGGAAGGGGGCCACCTGCCTTCCCTTTGGAGTTGGAATAATGCAAAATACCAACACCAGTTACTTTTTGCCAAATTGTTTGATTTACAAACCTAGCACTCGCCACAATGTAGTAATCACTACTTGCATTCTGATCCATGGTAACCAGAAATGTGTAAGACTGCCCAACATGAATATCTACACTAGTGTAATTCTGCTGTGAAGTGTAATATCCCTCCGTCTCCACCAAGAGTAAATTATGATTTTGAATCCTAAAATTCAAACAAGTGGAGACTCCAACATTGTGCACCCGAACCCGATAGGTTTTGCCTGCAGTATAACATATTATCACATGCAAAGGGTTAAGATTTGTGTCAAACAGCAGAAACATTCATATTACTAGCTTTCAAATAAGATGATAATTTAAAAAACAAGGTCAAAATTTTTAACCAAACAGCTTTCGCAGATCTGATACTTTGCCATGTTTATAAACCATCAACCGCTCTTCAATTTTCTACAAGCTTGATAAAGCATGAACGCTGATATACAGTCTCAAAAGGACAACAACAACAACAACCCAGTGAAATCCCACATCGTGGGGTCTGAGGAGGGTAGAGTGTACGCAGACCTGACTCCTACCAATGTAGGACGGCTGTTTTCGAAAGACCCTCGGCTCAATAAAAACATAGAAAAAGGTCAGACAGGAATATTAGAGTAAATCAGTAGATGACGAAAACGGTCCAAACAGTAGTATAATCAAAGCACAAAAAACAGTAGATATTATTATTAGATAATAACATAAATACCATAAATAACATACGTCAGAATACAGAAAATCATAGTGCGTTAATACGCCTACGAGTAAGGGAGAATAAAACCACTATGTACTAGCCTTCTACCCTAATGTGTGTCCTCCACACCCTCCTATCTAGGGTCATGTGCTCGTTAAGCCGTAAATGCGCCATGTCCTGTCTGATCACCTCTCCCCTAATGTGAAATCTTTTGTGTTTTACTCAAGAATCCATAGGCTAAAGAGAAATTCCAAGCGGACAGATCAATTTGATGATCAAATAAGCAGGCAATTTACTGTCAAATCGCACGGAGAAGGACAACCAATCAATTATATCAAATTGAGACTTAGTTAGCAAGTTTTGAAGAGCTTGACCTGGATCAACATTTATTGTATCGTAATCAATCCCATCAGGTACAAGTGTTGTGTTGTATCTGTATGGGCCTTTTCCATTAATAAGTACTCCATCTGGCATCCCCAATTGCTTCCCATCATCAAGGTCCTTTCTCAAAGCCTGCAATTTGAAAGTAAACCAGAGTTGGCACTAGAAAATTCATACACCATACTGCTTGAAAGAGAGAACAAAAACTGGAAGAGACTAACCTTATGGCTCCGGATGTACCAATCACCAATAATTATCACTATATCCCCATCAGGAGGACTAAAGGGAATAGGGATAATATTACGGTTCGTGACAATAAAAGAACCAAAACCACCAGCTGCCCTCTGCAGGTTGATGGAAGGAGAATAGAAAAAGCTACCAATCTGATCCTTTACTTGAAACTGGTAAGTGAAGTTCCATCCACCAGAAGGGATGGGGCAATTTGTACCTTGAACACCATCTTGCCAGGAAGTACGTCGCATCTGAATTCCAGACCTGCCAAAATTCAAAGAAAAATCAAAAACTGAAGTGGAGAGCACTTAATATCACACAATTCATCATTCACTCTTCCAATTAAGTGTATCAACTAAGCTTAAGATTATAACTTGCAACTTACCAAGTGATAAGAAGATTTTCATCCAATTTGTTCTTCACGTCGACCACAACATTATAATTGGTTGTAACATTAAGGATAGGACCTGGAAATTTCCCGTTCACAGCTATAACCTGCAATTACATATCAAATCACGGCTTATTAACCAACATTAAAAGTCCGGGGCAGAATGGGAGTCCACATCCAATTCATATTCACATAACTAATGTAGAAACTATGCAAGAAAAATTGTATAAAGCCTTGCAGCAATTTTACTATGAATCCTGGATAAGAAAGTAATCTAAACAAATCAAAATAACTCTAGACCTCAATTTACCAAAACAAGGATTATCATAACTTCAGGCAAAGGACTCCCAAAAAAGACCAAAATAGTGACCCTAAGTGGTTCCTTCTAACTTTTACCCAGAAAATGATACTACTGTATAAAGAACAAAATCTTAAAAAGTATCAGGAAAAAATGAAATTGACATGTTTATCGAATAAGACCATAAACATTTTCATCAACATAACATTAAAATTAGGAATAGCTCCAGAAAACCCCACATTTGAATTAGATTCAAAATTAAAACCCAGCCCAACTGTTGTTTTAATCCTAAACAGGAAAAGGGAAAAAGAAAAAGAACTCCATAGTAACATACCAAATAAGTAACCTAACAGTCCAAGATTTGAAAAAAAAAAACGACTGGGTTGCTGAAATTGGGAACCTTCTGGGGACGGGGAAAATGATTCTTTCGTAAAAATCTTTGTTGCAACGCCAAAAAAGAAAAGGGGGTTGGTTGATTGAAATGAAAGAGGGGTTAACCTGTTGGGGAACGCCAAGAGGAGAAGCGGTGATATAGGAGTACTCCAATTCAAAATTAGCAAAAGGGTCAGCGGCGAAACAGAGTGTGAAAAACAGAGCAATGCAGCACACACGATGCACAAGCATAAAAGAAGAAGCCATTGAAGACTCAATCGAAAAAGAAAATGGGGCGTAAAACTAACGTTTTTATACAGAGCGATTTTTTGGTAACAGATTTCTTGCGTGTGTGAAAACAGCCTTTTACATGAGAGTGAAGGTGTGTACTATGGTGTGATAATAGTGTGAAGAGAGTCGCAGAGAAGAGAGAAGCAGAGAGTCTTTTAAAATCTCTTTTTGTCTTTTTGTTTTTCTGGTTGGGGTATGTTTGTAGGGTTTTTCCTTTTTCTTTTCAAATGTTTGTATAGTTTTTTGAAATGAGTAATTTTAGCTTTTTGGCCAAAATTTTAGGAGATCAAAAATATTTATTTTTCAAAAGTGAGGTATTTAATCAAATTATTTGGTGAAAATATGTATTTTTGAGGGTAGAAGAAAATGTTTTTCGGAAGTTAAAAAAATGTGGGTTTTCTTTTGAAACACTTTTGAAAAAAATAAATGTAAATGAACTTTTAAAAATATTGATCAAACACTGATTGTTATCTAAAAGTGTTTTTAAATTTATTGTCAAATACAATTGTTTCTGGTAAATGTACTTCTTCTCTGCAATTTTAGAAACAAAACTTTTCAAAATAATCAAATTTTAAAAATGTGATCAAACAAATTAAGTTAAAAAAAAAAACAAGAGAGAACAGAATGGGTGACAAAATAGTTTATATATTTCGATTTAAATTATATAAATGCATATCCCTTATTTTGAGCTATAGAAATATGTGGCAAAATGTGTGTTCATAAAGATACGGTCAAGCTGATTTTACATGAAAATTTTCAATGTATTATTTTTTTTGTGATAAATTATTAATTTGTATACGATCAAGTCATGTTTATTTATTATAATATATAATTTTATATTATTAGATCATATTTATCTATTATAATAAATATTTTTTATTATTATTATAAATTTAACATTTTAAGGATTCTTTAGGTAATATAATAGTTTTCAAATTATATTAACGATGTATGCTCAGTTAAATAGTTAAAAATATCTTTGTGAAGAAGATTTTAACCTATAAAAATACCATTCAAATTAAGTGATTCTTTGCCTGATTAAAGTTTGTTTTTATTTTCTTCTTCTCACATAACTAATGTAACACAATTAGTGAACTAAAATTATTTATTATATTTATTAAACAATTTTCAGGGATTCAACTTGCATTAAGTCACAATGATTCTTTGATGGATTTCGGGTGTTCACGATTTAGGGAGAAGAAATCAAATCCTAAAATGGAAACAAATTGAGTAAAGAAATTAATTTTATTTGGTGTGATGTGTCTCATACTCAAGATTCAAGGTTATTGTCACGCCACGAGTTTACACTCTAGGTATGGTTAGCACTCAAAAATCATTGTTGGTTCTCAAGCGAATTCTTGATCTGGCTGACTCACTAAGCGAAAGACTTAACTCATAAAATAGAATTTAGATAGGCATAAATAAGTATAAGAACTTACTAATAAGTCTAGTTTAAAACTCAAAGCTCAAATATATATATAAAAGAGACATAACTCAATTTTTTCAAAACATACTCATATGAATAACTAAATACTGTCTGACTAGTTTATGAAACCTGTAACTACTGACCCTGAAATAGGTACAGGGACAGGCCCACAGCTATCTCAAAATGAATAATAAGGACCGAAAATTAATGACTCAAGAGCTCATCTGAATGCAAAGAGGTCTCACCAAGGAGCTGGAAGGAACTGATCTTCAACGATTCGCCTATTGAGGATCTCTAATACATGTGTCTATATTATAAAACAATGCAGGTTGAATGATGTCAATACATTAAATATACGGTTATGTAATATAGCTGCAATATATAGAATGTACTCAACTGGGTGTAAAGAAATAAAAAATTAAAATCATTTATCTTTACAAAATACTTACTCATCTCTGAATTCAACAATATAAAGTAATATGGTAAAAATATTCTTTAACTTTATTTGAGAATTCTCTAACTGACAATCATCACTATGAGCTAAATGATGATACAATGTCTCGTCTACGCTACCAGAACAGTCCTACAACTTGTCGATGTATAAAACGTGTTAACTAAGTGAATCCACTAAGCTTTGCCTGAAGGCACTAGGGAAATCATCTAAAAAATATGAATCATTTACCCATGTTGGTTACATGGTTTATGAGGACTATGAGTTGATTGAACTCGTCCCCATATCGATAGTCAATACTACTCTCAGTAATTATATACTCATGCTCAATGTATAAAAACATTCTCGTTGTCAATTGAGGTAATTACTCAAAAGATCCTCTTAAAAGAGGTATAGCTCTGAAGTATCTCTAAACTCATAAACTATTTAGAAATCAAAATTTCTCTTTTTTCAATGTAAAAAGTAATACATTTGGGAATACCTAGTTCCCTTATACTCTTGCTCAATTCATATTTAAAACTTCTTTCTCAAAACTTATCTTTTGCACTCATTATAAATCAATTCAAGACAACATTTGCTTTTAAAAAGACTTCTCAATTATAATTCAATGAATACTCAAAAAACAGGGTTCATACTAAAAGATAGCCATGAACAATAAAATCAAGAATCTCAAATGCACAATATACAACATCTTCAATAATTAGGGATAGAAATTCAAAACTCAACGAATACTATTCATCTCACTCAAAACTAAGGACAACATCCTAGATTACTCTTTTAGTGAATTTGGATAGATGTAGGGCATGAGGATGAACTCAATTCTTACATATCTGGAACGAAGATTATCTTAAGCGAAATTCGAAGACTTTGCTGGAAACTCTTGAACCCTAGTATTTCTTCTTCTCTCCAATTCTTGCTCTCAAAAGATTGTACGTGTTAATGAGAGAAAAATCCCGTTGGATACTGATAAAGAACTAATTTTAGTCCCAAAACGTCTTGAGTTAAGTTTGAAAAAAGTGAGAAAAGAGCAGAATTCCTCTCATCAAAACTCGGTGAGGCATTTCACAAGGGCCCCTTCACGGGCTGTGTAACTCTTCACTGACTATGAAGGCGCCCCTGAAGAGGTGCTGGAAAAAGTCTCTGAAGGGCGTGGTTCCACGGAATATTTCCACGGCTCGTGGAGACTTCCATGGCTCATAGAGACTTCCACGGCTCGTGGAGGGTTCTGTGAAGGTAGGGGAACTAGCTTGTGAAAGGGTTGGGTTCACGGACCCCTTCCATGGCTAGTGGAAGCTTCCACGATTTATGGAGGGGTTCGTGGAGGTGAATGGGGAAGGGAGGGTTTCACAGCTCCCTTCCACGGCTCGTGGTGGCTACCACGGCTCGTGGAGGGGCTCATGAATGTGACTGTCAGCCCGCTGCTCAACTTTTCTCTTGGTCTTCGAGATCAATCTAAGTTAGAATAGTACGGGGTGTTACTATTATTTATTTGATTTTAAAAATAGAAGCAATAATTAAACCGACAAATTATATACATAATTTTTATAATATATATACACAATATATTATTTTTATAAATAAATTTTTATGTGAAAAATAACACTCTAATTTAATAGAGTAAGGTATGATGTGTCTTTTATTTGTACTATAATATCAGTCGTTTATGCATTATTCAGTAAATTTATGTTGTATAATACATTTGATTAGCTAACAATATAAGCTTAAAGTTAAACATAATTGGAGTTTTAGTATAAGAATTATAAAATACGAAATGACACGAAATAATTCCTTTTCTTTTTTACTAAACTTTTGTTTTTTTATCTGTTTTGAATGAATCATTTCTTTTATGTTCGTGTATGATTAATAATCAAAAAAAAATTAAACCAAACTAAATCGAAATCGATAACAACCAAATTGATATGTTATATTTGATTTGATTTGATTTGTTTAAAAATTTAAAAATTGATTGAATTAGTTTGATTTTTATTTTGACCAATAACCAACTCAAACTGATCCCTAAATAATCCTTAGCTACACCACCACAAATTCTTGTTATTTTATTTTCTTGGATATATACTCCTTTGTGTAGGTATGGGGGAAATATATAAGAATAACGAGGGTTTAATTAATTTATTTATTTTCCAACTTAGGTAGGAATTGTAATTATTATGTACCAAAAATAACCTCAAACGCAATTTACCTTCTCCAAATTTAGAAAACATGGAGTGCATTATTTTTATTTATTTTTGGTAAACTAGAAAGATAAACATAGAAAAGATTCAATACAAGATTTTGATGGAGTGATCATTCAAATAAATTAGGAGTAGGACAAAAGAATCCACTTAATTATTGATATGCCTAGGTGGCAATGATCACAAAAGCAACCGGGGATTGCCGGTTAGACGAATTTTTATTTTTCTCATTTAATATTTGTATTAAAGTCCAATTAATTCAAATTCACTTTAAATAAATTCCATAAAAAAAATACTTTCAATTCAAACTCAACATCTTTAATTAATATTAAAATAATCTTATCCACTACATTATTAAACGTGTATTTCGATGAAACCAAGTTAAGCAGAAGCAAATGGAAGAAGAAGAAAAACTCTCCTTCCAACGTTCATATTATTATTATTATTTTTTGCGCCAAATGGTTTAAAGGCCCCACTTTGATGTGGTCCCACGCGAAAACCGAAACACACGCTCGTTTTGCGCTTTTCTTGTGAACTTCAATTTCCCCTCCCTCTCACACTTTGGTCAAATTTTGCATGATTTTATTGCTTACTTGCGTTTGCTTCTTTTCTCTTAAAAACTATTTTCAAAAACTAATTTTCAGGAAAAGTTGCCTATATTTGGATAAAAAAAGGAAATGGTCAAACTCGTCGTTTAACTATACGAAATACTTTTACTGTGTTCACACTTCATTCGTCCTAAAATTAACTCATTTCATATGTATTAATAAAAATAATACTCACTTCGTTTAATTTTTAATTATTCATTATTTGAAAAATAAATTTTAATTTTTTACTTTTAATGTATCAAGAAAAATATATTTTTAAAAAAAATTTAATCCTCAACATTAATTATTTATTTTCTAAATTATTTTCAAGATTTAAAATTATTAATTAATATAGGTGTTGTGATAATATACACAGATTAATCATTATTTATTAAGAAATATGCAAAGTTCAAAGATGAACAAGTAAAAGTAAATAGAGAGAGTAAAATAAAAGATATAATTTACTAAGTTATTCATATTTATTAGATATTTCGTGATAGTTGAGCACTATTAAGAAAAAAAATATCTTTAATACAAGGGTAAAATTGAAAAAACATATCAATATTTGTCTTGGATTCTTAAGATTACACTTATTTTGAAACAATGTTATTGTTTTCGAAAGTACTAATACTTTTTGATTTCCAATTTGGTGTCTGAAATCCATGGAGTCCCGACTAGATTCAGATCGCGCACTGCAGGAGAGTGACGCTCCCAACAAAATTCTTATTTTGTCTTTTTATTTTGTTTCAAAATAAGTGGTGGTTCACACCCTTTTACTTTTCATTTTTTTTTCACAAAGTTCAAACATTGCAACAAGTATACTGAAACATCAAAAAAATAATTTTAATATCAAGTTATTATTTTTTGTTGAATCAAATTCTATTCTCGTGTTTTGTTGCCATTATTGAGTTTGGAACCTTGAACAGACTATCGGTGATAAGTCGGAGGAAGGTGAGATGACGTCAAGTCATCATGCCTTTTATGGCCTGGGCGACACACGTCCTATAATGGCCGGGACAAAGGGTCGCGATTCCGCGAGGGTGAGCTAACCCCAAAAACCCATCCTCAGTTCGCATTGAAGGCTACAACTCGCCTGCACGAAGCAGTAATCGCCGATTAGCCATACGACGATGTAGGACTAGTGACTAGAGTGAAGTCGCAACAAGATAGCCGTACTAGAAGGTGTGACTGGATCACCTACATGCCGCTCAACCAAAGAAAGATGATGGAGAGTTGACCGAAATGTGCACTAAATACTTTTCGCTAGATCTCCTCACCCACAATCGGCCCAAAAGGGAAGTACCTTTCCCTCTAGTGGTAGGAAAATCATGATCGGAATAGCGAATCAAAAGCTATGGAACTTGGGTGGGGTCTTTTGTTGAAATGGAATGGTTTTTCTTTTTATCTTTTTATTTATTGTGAATGGGGAATCATTACACATAGTATGGCTTATCAGTGCATTTTTTTGTATTACGCCCCTTGGCGGAATTGCCACATATGAAATTGAGCATAGTTTTGCAAAGAAATCAAGAATATTAACTATTCAATTAAAATGAAATATTACAACTATAAACAGATATTTTGGTTTTCAAATCCAAATTCGTTGGAACAAAAGAGGCCCGGCTGGGGGAAAATGACGTGAATAAGTTAGCATATACTAGTTAGTTAGTTAACATAGATATATTTTAGCTAATTTATAATACGCCACTAACATTTAGCGTTAATTACAGTTCGAGTTTGTATAACTCACTCATTTGTATAATTCAAAATTTGTATAATATAATTTATATAAATTTTGTATAATATAATCTGTATAACCGTTTAAAATTCAGATGTTTGTATTTATATAAATTCGTTATTTTGAGTTTACACAAAAACATCTCAATTATACAAACTCACCCTCAAATTATACAAATCCGCAAATTCTACAAATATGCGAATTATACAAACGAGACATCTTAAATTATAGCTACAGTCCGTAAATATGCAAACTATAGTTAAGAAACATAATTAAGATACTTATAGTATTTATTTGTGAATTTCCCCAATTCTATTACCTAAGATCAACAATGTCTCAAAAACCAATTTTATATCTCAAAAAAACTAAAAAAGATACTTAATAGAATATATAGTATGTTTTTTTAAAAAAAAGAAAAAGAAATAAGGTCTACGTTAAAGGTTGGTGTTATATCACTAATCTTATTGGATCGCCCCTACTTTTTACCTCTCAGCTTTTACCAATTCCAACGATCTTATTAATCCTTTTTAACCAAAAATACAAAAACAGTGCAACATTTGTTCCGCTACAGCACGTAAATCATCTTCGGTCAAAACAGAGTAAAATGAGAGCGCAACTATCAACAAACAGGGTCTAACGCTACATCAAAGCAAATCACTCATAACTATATATGTTAATTTGTCTAGAGGGTTGGGATTTGACGATAATGAAGTTAATATTTTTCAAATACAAACGATAATAAGGTTTATATTTTTCATAAATATATGATTTATAAAGTATCACTCTACACTTTGTTTGGATGGTTGTTACTTATTGTTTCATAATATTTCGTATTGAACTGTATTGTGTTGTATTGTGTTGTTTGAATGAATACAACGTCTAGATTGATTGTATCGTTCTCCGTCGTTACATAATGTGACATATTCATAATTTGAATGATAAGCGTATAAGAAACTATATCATACGAGGTAGAATTACTATGAAAAGATAAAGTAAATGATAAAATATAATTATTTAATAATAAGTGAAACGAAAATGAGAAGAAAAGATTAAGAAAACGACGCGATCACACCAAATCGGTCATTACACAAAATGGACCTTTTTGTCGTTACCTAACGATAAATTTAAATAATAAGATACGATATAATTTAAATAGCAATCAAAACAAATATTATATTTAGACTTACAATACAATACAACAAAACACTAACTAACGGATAACAACCACCACACAACCAGACCCCTCTCAGGTTGATGCATGTTTTCTTGTCGACTTATCCACTGTCCCTAGTGTCATATTTATATTAGTTTTTTGATTAATCACTCATCTTCACACAACAAAAAAGAAAAAAGAGAAAAGAGAAAAGAGAGGATGTTGCAAAAAGTCCAAAGACTTAATGAGTAATTTGAAGTTGAAATGGCGTGATAGGTGGGCATATGACGGGAATGAGTATAAATAAAACATAGAAGAGAATAATTTAAGATGGTTGGTTATACATGAATTTAGGCATATTTATTATTTCCTAAAATAAAAGTTAGGGGGCCTAGCTGTTTGCCAGTTAATGATAATAAACCAAATTCTATTATATTGAAAATGGAGAATACTCAATATTCAATATTTTACCTGTTTTGTCCAAATTTGATCGACTTGTTGGCTTACGCTACGCATTTCTTTTTAATTTACAAAAAAGAAATAAAAATGACAGGTCATTTGTTTGAACATAAACCTTTTTTATTTAATCATAATTAATTAACATGTACTTTTTTACTTCATTGAATCACTAAACTATGGTTGATAATTAATATAAGACAAATTTAGGGTTTAAATCAGAATTATGAGATTTCAAATAAGAAATTAACAGTTGATGATGCTTCCACTAAAGCTTTACCATTGATGAATTAATTCTTTTTCATTATTTGTCGATCGTCTCCACTTCTTATTTCTAGTAGTTTTCTTTTTTTATATTTTATAATAATAGTATATGTTTGGTTGAAGGAAATGGTCGCACTCATAGATATAAAGTTTTTCATCCATATGTTTATGGTTAAGAATCATTATTTGAATCTTAAAATCAAGATCAGAAATTATGAGGAGCTAGGCTATCATAGTTACATTTAACGTGAT
Organism: Solanum dulcamara; assembly: GCF_947179165.1. Lineage (NCBI taxonomy): Eukaryota > Viridiplantae > Streptophyta > Magnoliopsida > Solanales > Solanaceae > Solanum > Solanum dulcamara. The sequence continues at coordinate 23,999,024 of NC_077243.1, forward strand.
TTGAGCCGGATTTTATTATCTTGATTGAGACTCCCAAAACAAATGGATTATTATAATAAGTAGTAATTAGAATATTGAGTGGTCCAGTACTTAATTATGTTTTGTATGCTGTGTTTCCTCCTCTTAATCTTGTTATAGGAGATTTGGGCCACTTATAAGGTCAGTGTCATCTTAAACTTAATCAAAGTATTAAGCTGTCGTCAATGGCACGTTTGTTGCAGTAGGTAAAGTTGGGCATTACCGGGGAATCGATGATTTATATCGCCATTTAATTTGTTCAATGTAATAATAGTTATTTTTAGAAATATATTTTTATTTTAATTTCTTTATATAAAATTATTTTTTCATGTTTGGTTGACGGACTTTTTTATATATATCAAAATAGAGAAAATGATTAGCATACTTATGGGCAGAAGTTAATTTCATATATGTATTCTGACCTTTAATAAAGTATTATTATCATATTTTGAAAAGTCGTAAATCTTTTTTTTAATTTGATTTATTTATTGCCTTTTAGCTAAGTATTATTGTCGTCGTTTTAATTTGTTTGACTTATTTCGCCATAAAATTTAAGAAAATAAAAAAAACTTTTGAATCTTGTGATCGGTCTTAAATAAAAAATATATCGTAAAATGTAGTAATCTGCTCAAATTATACCTTATAATTAGTGCAACATGATCATGGTCAAATATAGTAACTCAATAAGTTGGGGTCAAATCCCATAGACAATATGGCTAGAAAAGTTTTACTCAAGGTGTATGATTTACTCTACTTTATGTCGAATCATATTTCTAAAAAATTTGCAAGAGATTGATTTTACTAGAGTCTTGATGTAAAGGTTAACTGTTTTTAATAATGGATGTAAAGACCAAAATTGTTTCCCCTTTTGGTAGTTAGTCTCGCATCAATATAGGTCTTAACATGTTGTTTTTGGTGTGCAATGATCTATACCCCATCGTTCAATAGTTTTCAATAGTTGAGCGATTTTTCCATCAACAAATATACCAAGGTGATGAATATTGATGATCATATTTAGCCAAGTAAATTTATAATATTCCTATGTGAAATTTTTAAGCAAGAGTTAACACCTTCAGTTGTTGATAAATAATTCTTCCAACCCTAATTAACCTTTTTAAGTAAATATAAAATTTGTGGCCTGACTAACGTTTGTAACCGTTAATCTTCGTCAAAAGATAGGAAGCAAACATTCATCAACACCCCGTTAATAGTATATTGAAATTTTACATATTCTTAAGAACTTTTTGTTATTCCTGTATCAAAATTAGCAAATCAGAAACAATAAAGATGAAAAATAAAAAAAAGTATTCGAGTCCACAGAATTCACTGTGTCCTTTATTTCCTCCCAAGATAAAATGGATAAACTATTATAAAAGTAGCAATATCTCAAACTTCAATAATTTTAGCGAACTCAAAAGCCAGCAACAAAATTCACACAAAGACTCAACTTTATTTGTAAGAAAATATATGCAGAAAAGGGAAAAATTTGATTTTCAAAAATGAGAGAAAAATCATCTATTTATAGACAACAAAAGGTAGTGTGAACAAGTGCTTATTGTGGCTTATCGGAAAAGTTACAACCCTTTGCAAAAGTCATAATCTTTCAGAAAAGTCGCAACTCTTCAAAAAAGTCACAACTTTTTGGAAAAGTCACAACCTTTCGGAATGATCACAACCCTTTCATAAAGGCACAACCTTTTATTTCCCATTCACACCTTTAAAACCCAACAATCCCCCACATGAATGGGAAAATGTCTATTGTTAAAACATATGCATGAAAAACTGTGTGATTCGTAAGTAAGGAATAATTGCATCTGGATAAGTAGGTTTCCTTTTGAACTTTTTGTAGTGAACATATATCAGAGCTTTGGTGTATACCTAGACAACATAAGTCACATAATCAACTTTTTAACTGTTTTTGGTTCTCATTATTTTGTTCGTTTCAGCCATGAACGCTTCTTGGTTCATAAGTGCGTAGAAAACTGACCTTACCAGATTCTACTTAAAGCCATTTACACTTCACACTTACATAGGTGATTTTTAAATGTGTTATCCCATAGATACACCATTTGATATACCCTGTGTCAAACTTAGAAATCATTAAAAGGTCTTAATACCTTTATCCTTGTTACAGAACAGTCACTGAACATTGTCTCATCATGAGAATGAACCATTAGAAATTATTTTGACAATGTTGAACCATAATGAATGACTTGGTTTGATCTCCTTGAACCTAGATCTTGAAATTTCTAGTCTTCTAGGTAGAGTTACCACCGCGATGATTTTGTCTCGACCATAGTCCTATTTCCGTTGATGATCTCTCAACTCCTTCTCTAGTTAGACCTTTTGTAAGTGGATCCGACACATTATCATTTGACTTTGCATAGTCAATTGTGATAATTCCACTAGAGAGTAGTTGTCTAACGGTATATGATGAGACTTTCCATTATATATCATGCTCCCTGCCCTATATAATGCAATTTGACTATCACAGTGCATGCATACTGGTTCCAAAGACTTGGGCCAAAAAAGAATATCTTTCAAGAAATTTTGGAGCCATTGAGCTTCTTCACCGGCCTTATTTAGAGCGATAAGCTCAGATTTCATTGTAGAGCGAGCGATACATGTTTGTTTGGAAGATTTTCAAGAGACTACTTCTCCATGAAGAGTAAATACATATCCACTCATGGATTTTACTTCATTTGATGCGGTGATTGTTTTAACTACTCCAAAAATCTTTTCATTGTCATCCAATGAGTTTATTGGAATAACTCGTGAACCAACTCAGTTTACTACTAGCACACACTATATCTAATTGCTTACAATTCGTGATATACATCATACTTCTAAATACTCTTGCATGATCTAATTGTGAATCATTTTCACCTTCATTCTTTTAAAGTGTAAAACTCACATCTATTGGAGTCTTAGAAGTACTAAAAATTCAAATTCTTGTACTTGTGTAAGCACCTTTTAGATATAATGAGACTGTAACAATTCTAAACCTTATGGAGTTCTAAGGATTCTTATACCTAAGATCACATCAGCAACTCCAAGCTCTTTCATATCGAAGTCACTTTCTATCATACGTTTAGTAGCATTTATGTCATAAGTGTCTCTATGATGATCAACATACAAACAAATAATGATTTTGTGATTAGGAGTGTCTATAATGTGAACACATTTATCACACTTATCATTCTTGAATCCATTTGCGAACATAATTTGGTCAAACTTTACATGTCATTGTTTGGGTGCTTGTTTTAGTCCATAAAATGACTTAACAAATTTTCACACTTTCTTTCATTTACCAGGAACCACAGAGCCATTGGGCTATTCCGTGTAAATTTTTTCCTTCAATTTTTTATTTAAGAAAGTTATTTTCACATTCATTTGATGAATTTAAAGGTTATATACTGCAGCTAATGCAATTAACATCCGAATGGATGTAATCCTAATTATTGTCAGGTATATGTTAAAAATATCAAGACCTTCTTTTTGTCTAAAGCCTTTGACAACAAGTCTTGCTTTCTAATTATCAATAGTTTCATCAACTTTTATTTTCCTTTTGAAGATCCATTTTGAACACAATTTTATTTTCTAGAGGTAAATCAACCAACTTCCTAGTATGATTGCTCAATATTGAACAAATCTCACTATTGATAACTTCTTTCCAAAAGGATGAGTCTGCAAAGGACATAACTTCTTTGAATGTTTAAGGCTCATGTTCAAGAAGAAATGTTACAAAATCAGATCCAAAGGAAGTAGATGTCCTTTGACGTTTACTACGCCTTGGAATCTCTTTATTAGGTACATTTTTCTTTGGTTCTTCTTGAGGTCGTTTAGATCGTTCACTAGACAATTCAAATTTAGTTTTATATGGATAGATATGTTCAAAGAATTCAGCGTTATCTGATTTAATTACTGTATTGTCATGAATTTCCGGATGTTCAGACTTATGAACGAAAAATCAACATACTTTATTGTTTGTAGCATATCCAATGAATACACAATCCATAGTCTTAGGTCCTATTGTGACCCTCTTAGTTTTAGGAACTTGGACTTTGGCTAGACACCCCACACTTTGAAATATTTCAAGTTGGGCTTTCTTCCTTTCCATTTCTCATATTGAACAGACTGTGTTTTGCTATGGGGCACTCTATTGAGTATATTTGATTTGTTGTAAGGATGACTTTCCCCCACAAGTTTTGTAGTAAATCTGAACTAATAAGTAATGTATTCATCATTTCCTTTAAAGTTTGATTTTTTCCTTTCTGCAATTTCATTAGATTGAGGTGAGTAAGGGGCAGTAGTTTGATGGATGATTCCATTTTCCAAACATATTTCTGCAAAATGATTCATACTCTCTACCTCTATCACTTCTTATCATTTTTATTTTTTACCCAACTGATTTTCAACTTCAGTTTTGTATTTCCTAAAGATTTCTATTGGTTCATCATTACCATTCAACAAATAGACATAACAATAGTGCAATCGTCAATAAAAGTTATGAAATACTTTTTCCCACCACGATATGATGTTGATATCACAAATGTCAGGTGAATCAACTCTAAGGGATTGTAATTCCTTTCAATAGATTTATAAGGATGCTTAGCATACTTAAATTCAACATAAACTTGATATTTTGATTTATTGCACTCAAAATTAGGTAAAACTTTTAAGTTGATCAGTTTTCACAAGGTTTTGTAATTGACATGTCCCAAACGTTCATGTCATAAGCAATTTGACTCAAGCAAGTAAGAATGACTAGAAATATTGAGTTTGAAAAGACCCTCCGTGAGGTTAATCTTTTCCTATAAATATTTTGTTCATACTTATTATAACTTTGTCAACTACAAATATTATTTAAAGTCAACACCATGTTAGATTTCTTTTCCAAGAGGACCTTTCCATAACCTTCAATTTTGATTGTTGCAAAATTACCAGGAACATAGTCTCATCGGGTTGCTTCTTTATAACACAAAGAATGACATATGATTTTTTAAAACTAATATTCATGCCTATACAAATAATTGTATTTTAGTAGACATGTATTTTCATGAAAGATCACAATATTTTAAGTGACACTTTTTTCATAAGAGAACACAACTCTTTTGAACAAGTATATATATTTAATTTGGTAGTTTCATACTAGTCATATCATATCATATACTAGTAAAAGAGAAACTCAACGACCAAAATATACTAGAAGAATCTTGTAGGTCTAAAGTAATACAAGAATGTCATTCAATTTCATATCTTGTGCTTCCACGTTTAAATTAGACATCAAGTCTAATTTTGTCTTTATCACAAGCAAATAACCCCCACATTTTAAAATGTTCTCAAAAATATTTTTCAAGTATTTGAAAATAATTTTCCACATATTTATTTTCTCAACCTTTCAAATGTATACTGTCAAAATAAATATTAGCAGCATAAAACCTCTTTTAAAGATAATTTCTACCAAAGAATTATAGTGCTTCCGTTTTCTTTGACAATCTTTACATATTGTCAAAGTTTAATTCATAGAGGTATCCATTGCAGGCACAAAATCATAAATTTTATGTCACTAGTATATTTTTTTCATTCTGTCACATTTAGACAGACCACTTAGTATTTAAAATACTAACACTAAAGACTGCATCTTTGTACAACTCGTTTCTACTTAACAATGAAGTTTTTATATTTTTCAAATCGTCAATTGAATGAACTTTGAATGCTAATGAAGTTTTTATGGCTTCAAATCAATTTCAATTTTAGATAGAGCAGAAAACCAAGAGGTTTTAATCTTCAGAAACCAAAAATAAAACACTGTTTCTAGTTAATGATGAAGTTTTATATTCTTCAAATCGTTTAACCTTTATATTCTTGACGAAGTTTTTATACTCTTCAAATCGAAATATTCATTCAAACAGAGTGTTTAGTAAATTGGTGAAGTTTTTATATTCTTCAAACCAAATGCGCAATCTGATTTATTCGGTGAAGTTTTTTTATATTTTTCAAATCAAAAAAAGAAGAAAATCAAAAGATTTTAGTCTCCAAACAACAGACACAATCAAATTTCACGCGGAGTAGAAAACTACACAAGTTTTAGTCTCTAAAATAGAATTAGAAAATCACAAGGATATGATTTTCTTTTAAAAAAGCTTTCCATCTTTACCAAGTTTGTTGGCCTGACTTCAAATCTCTGAATGTTAAATTCTGTAGAGCTTCCACGTAGTCAGACCAAATAATATTTTCTTTTCTGAAACAAATTTAATATTCAATGAAGTTTTTATATTCTTCGAATCAAATATTAAACTTTTTTTTCTTCTTCTTTTCTGAAAAAAAAGTGTCTTTCCATCTACGTTCTTAGATCAATATCCTTGAAAGATGCCTCTAATATTGGATGTAATACACACAAAAATATTTCTCTACACAATTTTATCACAACAGATAATAAATCTTTGAAAATAGTTTGTGAAAACTTTTAAGCCAATAACACATTATTTAACTTAACCATCTTTGACTAAGGTTATGGTAAGGAAAAAAAGAATATACTACTTTGTAGTATCAAGTCTAAGATTCCTTCATAATGTACTTACTTAGACATAGCAAAATCATATAAATACCATGACAATGGCTTCTAAGATCTGTCGTGCCCCAATTCAAAAATCTCAAACTTCAATACTTTCAAATACAGGGAAAAATAGTAAATTCCTTAAGCTTGTTATTTCTGTATCAATGTTAGCAAACCAGAAGCAATAAAGATGAAAAATAAAAAATAGTATCCGCGTCCACAAAATTCATTATGTATACTTAAAGAATTTAATACCCTCAATGTACTCGAGGTTATGGATTATTTTCTCCCAAGATAAAATGGATAAACTATTAAAGAAGTAGCGGTACCTCAAATTTCAATAATTTCAGCAAACTCAAAAGCCAACAACAATATCACACAGACTCAACTTTGTTTGTAAGAAAATATATACATAAGAGGGAGAAATTCGATTTTCAAAAATGAGAGAAAAATCTTCTATTTATAGACAACAAAGGGTAGTGTGAACAGGTGCTTATTGTGGCTTATTAGAAAAGTTACAACCCTTCGCAAATGTCACAACTTTTCAGAAAAGTCGCAACTCTTCAAAAAAGTCACAACTTTTTAGAAAAGCCACAACCTTTCGGAAAGTCACAACCTTTCGTAACGGTCACAACCCTTTGAAAAAGTCACAATCTTTCGAAAAGTCACAACCTTTCGGAACGGTCACAACCCTTTAGAAAAGACACAATCTTTTGTAAAGATCACAATATTTTATTTCTCATTCACACCTTTAAAACCCAACGCTTTTCACCATTGATTCAACAATTCCTAGAAGAAATTTAGTTACTCATGACAATAATAAAGCAAAATACAAATATTGAGTGCATAGTACTTGCGTACATCGAATTACAAACCAAAGTTATTGAGTTCTTGAATTCAAAAATCATAACAAAGTATCAAAATAACGAGACAAAAATTGTACGCCGGGTTTCCTGCTAATATATGACAACCTTGCATAAAAAATATATGAAAATTATTTATCAACACTTTACAAATGAGTCCTAATCAAACTAAAACGGATCCATTGTTGCTCTTATGGTTCATGCGAGGCTTTTACGGTCCATCCTCCTCGCCATGGACGGGTCTTCCTCCTTTGCATCTATTCTCTTTTAGAGTCACGATAACTTCTACAGCCCATAAAAGTGTTTTGCGGCTCTTCAAAATTATCTGATCAAGTAGGTATAGATGTTAATTTTAAAGACATTTTATAAGAATAAAAGGGGAATAATGAAGAAAAATTAGATGAGAGCGACTTTTATTTTGATAGCTCAGATTCAGATAGTAAGAATAAGATTAATAAAGATGGGAAGAGTTTGTTGAGAAAAAAGATGTTGTACCACTATCCAATAATGCAAGTTCCAAAATCTACTTTAACTCAACTATAAAAAGAATATTATTCCAATTGTATATTTGTGAATCATATTGAGTTAAAGTAGACAATGCAAATTTACCTTATTTAGAAGTGTGTGAACCTTAAGTTGAAACCTAATGAAAAGAAAAGGATCATAACAAAGTGTAAGAACGGTTATTTCGTGCATATTCTTAGAAGTACATATGGTAACACTGAGAACTATAGTATGAAGATATACTTTCATGTTCATGGTGTACGTATCGATCGGTTCGGTTCGATTTTAAGTATTATAACGTTCTTGTTGTGAATACTTACAATTCACAACTCTAGCCATCTCCTAACCTTTGCCATTGTCGTTGCAAACCATAGCCGTCGCCGTTCTTAGTTCTTTAGATTTTGACATTGTGAACCTAAAGTAACACTAACTCTTAAAGGGTAAATATAGTGTGAATTGTAAAGTAGTGTGAACTGTGAATTGTGTAGGGTACTGATAATCTGAAATAGTAATTATATTAATATATTTTGTTTGATACTTTGATATTTATGTATGAGTAAAAATTAAAATAGTAAATTGTTATAGTCTTAATGAGTTATCGGTTTACCCAATAACCCAATATTAAAAAACCAATACCGAACCGATAACTCAATATTTTTTTTATAAAATTATTAAAATACCGTTAACCCAATAACAAACACTTTTTTTGACTCAATTTATAGGTCAGTTCGATTTTTGCACACCACTATTCATAAATATTGCAAAGGACCAAAAAAAATTATATAACCCACCATAAATTGCTAAAAATTTAGGAACAAAATTATCAGTGATTCTTAAATCAAGCTCCATCAAATTTAAGCATGGATAAAAAAAAGTCACATGAAATATATGTTAGTAAAATTATTTGTAGAAGCGCAAAACTTGTAGCTATGAATGATCATATGGGAGATTTTAGAGAAGAATTTGTAGGTTGTACAATTATATTGAGTTAAAGTCTACTAATCTTGCAATTATTATAGTGATAATGACATCTAACAATACAATTTCTAAGAAAAAGGTGTTTATGTATGTTTGTCTTGAAACACTAAAAAGTGGATGTCTAGAAGGGTGCAGAAGTATAATTGATTTTGACGGTACAGTCCTGTCACGATCCAATCCACCAGGCTGTGCGTGCATCTACTATATATTCTAAGTAGGAGAACCTTTAACCCCTTATATAAGAACAGTTGCAGAATTTAAAATAATTTGAATAAATTAAACAAAAATTCTAAAGAAAACTATATTAAAGACCAGCTTATACGATTATACAAAATCCCCCAAGAATACTAGTCTAGACAGATACAAGAGCTACTAAAAGTAAAAATAAAATAAAAGACCAATGACCTAACTTCCACCAAGATAAGGGACAAATAGAAGCTCTTGGAGGATCGTCTTTGTCTTCACCTAAGAGACATAACTAATCCTGCAACCAGACTACGCCAAGTGGCATAGAAAGAGTAGTATCAGTACAAACAACACGTGCTGGTAGGCATCATTACTCAATCTGATACCCACCACATACTATATGAACAGAGAAATAAGAGATATCATAATACTTAAAATTCCTCAATTTAGTCACCCCAGCCCAATAAGTGCACTCCTTATTCCCACCCTTAGGGTATTCACCATCCTAAACAACACGGTTCCTCTACCATCCTAGTTACAACATAAAAGCCTGTGGGTTAGGAACCTACCTTACTATTATTCCATCATCCCAATAGTCCTCACCTAACAACCTTAACCATTTAATGATTTCGTCCAACACTTACTAGTTGGTCTAATTGTCTCACCACATAAAGCATATCCGTCTAACAACCACACTCTTCAACTCACTTGAGTTCTAGATAGCCACTATCCCTAGTTTAGTTATTCATGGAAATCACAATGGTAACACCCTCCGGCAACTAGAAACTTCAACTTCTAAGTGTATAAATATAGAACACGATTATACCATATAAATCACATCCAGACATAACAAGGCCCATCCTTTTACCCACCAATAAGTGCATTGATGATCATAATTCTCTATTTCTAGCACACCTCAATACAAGAGTTCAATTATAATTCTTAGTCCATAACTCATCTACCACTAACCTTACTACAACAACATCATGCCTAGTGAAATCCCATAAGTGGGGTTTGGGAAGGGTAGAGTGTACGCAAACCTTACCACTAACCTTACTATTACATGAAAATACATATATTATCTGGTCCTCTCATAAGACCATCCACACACACATACTTGGCCCTCTCAGGGGACCCAATTCAGTCATATTTGTGTCGGAATATGACAATCGATCCAAAAATGTATCGGAATGTGACACTCAATCCAAATACATATCGAAACATGACACCCAATTCATATGTGTATCAAAATATGACACCCGATCCAGACATACCACATTCACAATTACATTCAGTATTTAAAGCATTTATATCACCAAGAACAAGTTCATCACAAAAATAGGCCAGCAAATGCTTATTTATATAAGGACTAACATGTTACCCTTATATGTACACATTTAAGCATATTATAAGTAACTCAATTCACATTTAAGAAAATTCCGAGAACAATCAACGTCCACACTACCAAACCTTACAGGTCTAACCTCAAAATCTACTAGTTTTACTTTTCTATACGAGATTCTATGCCCGATATAAATTAACTAGATGCACACAAAAATATCACAATCGATAACCTCTCAATTCACTATAGCACCTTTCTACCCAGGTCACATTCAAATTTGACCCTATTACAACCTGATATTTGCCCGTAACCCATGACCCACAACTTAGTATATGAGTTCTCATTACTTTTTCTTCTATATTACACAGTAGGTATAAATTTACTACTCAGAAAAGAGAAGCCTAGCAGGCGCCAAGAAATCCGTGGAGAGATAGTGTTGTTGACACCATGATCCTCCACATCCTACGATAAGACCGGATTGAATTCCACTGGTGAAAGCTTTTCGAATGTAGAGATTCCCTTTCCTCATCTCCCTAGGTCAAGAGAAGCCTTTTTGGAGGGTTTTGCAGAAACCATCGCCTCTAACATCCACTTGGGAGAAGTGGGAAAAATAAGCAAATTTGCGACTTAAGTTCTGTCCCACGACTTCCCGCTCTGACGGCCTTATTTCCGCTCTGGAGGCGCCGCCTTGGCGGGACCATCCCGCTCTGGCGGGGTGGTGGGACCCAGTCATGTCAAATTCTTGTGATTTTTTTTAAATCAAAATTAACGACGGTTCGGATTGTTACAATTCGTTAATAATGTATGCAAAAATGAACTTGTTATCTTGCATTTTTTAAGATGAAAATAATCAAATATGTCCTGTAACTTGTACAATAATTGATAAAGAATTCAAATATATATGGTCTTAGTTTATTTGGTGCATCAAGCACAGTTTATTTGGTGCATCAAGCATAATTTTGAGTTGGTATTAACTAAAGATAAAGGACTAACAATAATTTCTGAAATGACAAAGGTATTGTATTTAATTTTCACTTTACTATAACTCTTACCATGTAATAATAATATTTCCCTGCTACTTTTTATTTGGTAGGGTCTTCACTTGACATTTACTGATATACTGCTAAATGTTGAGTGTAGGTGGTGTAATAGATATAGATGGAGCAATTGGAAGAAGGAATTGACGAGTGAAGAAAATTCTGACACATAACAAAACAATATATTAAGTTCATTTATCAGCAAAACTTAATGAGAAGAGCCTATTAGAAAATGATATTGTGAAAGCTTTATTAGAGTATAATAAAAAAAATATGGTGTCGGACATTCTTTAAGGAACCTTTCAAGTGCAACATAGTTGAAAACAACATGTGTGAGAGAACGGGCAACCCCTTATGGGTTGTATCCGAAGATCTGGACTCGATGGATGGAGGGAGAGCCCTCCAACTCAAGCACGAAATCAATGTTGAGTCAATAATCATCAAGACGGGTACCACCAAGCGAGATCGAGCTTCTCCTCCTCCTTCCCTTTCTTTCTTCGAGGAGGATATATAATAGTAACAGAAGGAGATCTCCCGAACCGTTACTTTATTATAATTCGAACTTATTTACAAGGAAGACCTTCCTCAACAAATTCAGGTTTTTTCTCTAAAAAAAAAGCTTGTAATATAGCTAGACCAAATTCCATAAATGGACCAAGTTCTTATAAAACAACGTATTTTTCGATCTACGTCTCGTGCAAGATGCTGGGTGGCATGGAACTACTGGTAATTAATCCATCTGAGGAACGAGCCCAGACACCTTCCCCTCTTTTTGGGGGCGCTGGAAAAGCAACCGTACTTTGGCTATCTTACGTGGAGCTGAATTAGGTTTTTTCGGTGTTCTCGTTGAAAGACATTCAATAGTTGAATTTCAACAGTTCAATTCAAAATTATTATTATGTAGAGAAAATTAGAGTCATAGTCATGAAGAAGATGATTCAAAAAAAGAGTTTTTTGAAAAATTGATAAGTAATGCATCTTTCATGACTACAAAGTTCTCAAAGAGAATGATGAACATACCTCATATGTGAGGTAAAATTTAATGGTGATATTGACTATAAAATTCATGATCCACCATATAAGAATGTTCTCAATCACAAAAAGATATGTAGTTTTAGGGCATAATAACTTTTAAAAAGTTTGTATACACAATGAATTATGCAATGCATTACAAAAACTTTTATGTTGACTCATTTGTTGATCATTGGTACAAAAAGGAGACATACATGAAAGACTACAATAAATTTATTCAACTAATGAAAAACATGAAAAAAATGGCCAAAGAGCATAAGATCACTCATTGTAATGATTTGAACCATCGTTATTAGGAAAGGCACCTCGTATGGAATTTTGAAAGTTTTTGAATTATGTTGCCAATTTAAAATTGTGATGGCTCAACGAAAATATCAAAATTTAAAATTTAGCGGGGCTGACATCATTCCGCTATAGTGAAAATATTTTTGCTATGGTGGCGGCGCTATAATCGGATCAGCGGGACGAAATATCAAAAAATGTGAGTCTTTTATTTTTCTTCTCTCCTTCAGTGGTAAAATAGAATGGGGTTGCTCTTAAAACTCTCAAAAAGCTACTCTAAGTTTGGGAACAAGGTAAAGGAGAAATTCTAGCGCAAAGGGGACTACAATCCATGAATTTCAGATATGGTTCCGTTGATTCACCTCCATGGAGCCAAAAACTCGTGAATCAGATTGTTCAGCAGTTGTTTGGCATACATATAGGCTAGAGTTTCATAACTAAGTAGTTAAACTTGTCCTTGCTTATATAATATATTGTAGATTTTCAGAAGATTTCATGCCTAGACCTTCGAATACGGACTCTGGATGATTGAACATGTGGTTAGTTGTGGTTTAGGTCGATGATGGACTTGACTAGTTATTGTTGACCACATGATGTTTGTTTGGATGTTATCCCGAGGAAGGTAATTGTGGTAATTGGATGATGATCAGGAAATATTTGGAAAAGAATCCTTCATGTAGGTGATGATTATTTATTTTCTCGTTTATGTTATATGTTCTTGTCAACTGCTTCGTTAGTATTGCATGCATGATATATGATTAGGAAAAAGGAAACAGCATGACATAAAATGATAAATGTTGTCAATTACATGCAATGAATGTGTTTACTTGGGTGTACAAGTGTGATTGCTAGTCACTGCGGTTGTGATTGTGATGTGCATTTGATAGTTGGATCAAATACCACGCCAGTACATATTAATGGTTGAATCGAATACCACGCCGCACATTAACTAATGATTAGATCGAATACCATGCCGGTACACTAACTAATAATTGACTCGGGTGCCACGTCGATATGCTAATACTTTGTGTGTGGGTTCCATAAGAGAATCAAATTTATCTCTTCATGATGTGATTGTTATATGTTGGTTCATGAGTCGCTGGAATTTGTGTTTAGATGATGGAATGATTCTTGAGTAGATTGAGATTGCATGTTAAACACTGTAGAAGATGTATGAAGGACCAATGGTGGTCCGGATTATTTGAAGGTGTGGCGAATCAAGTATGACTTGTTGTAATAGTATGGATCGTGTGATTTATGAATGTTAAGTCCGAGTTATGTTTCTGCCATATTTACTATAATTGGAGCATTGTTAAGTTAGGATGTTGACTGGGAGTTTTTTTTATTCGCTAGCTTGCACTGTATTGTCAGTTTGGTTAGTCTAGGACATATCTAATAAAGGGGATTAGAGTTTTGTAGATGGTTTACTAAATTGGTCAAGGGTTAGGTTGTTGTCATAAGGGCTTGAGGGAGAGTATAGACCAATTAACAGAGCTAGAGATATTTGAATTGACTTTTTAAAGTGGCTTATAAGTTAAATGCTAAAAGCCATAAGTTGGGAACATCCAACTTTTGACTTTTGTTTTTTTGGGTAAATTTTCTCCTAAAAAATGCTTAAAGGCACTTTTTGAGTTACCCAAATATTTCCAGAACTAAAAAAAAAAGTTTGCAATTCAAAAATCACTAAAAATAAGTCAATCCAAACACCCCGTTAGTTGTGGACTTGTATTCATGAATGAGAATAGCAGAGGAATTCGGATGTCTGTAGAGTGAGTGGTTTGAGAAATATCTGTGTGATAAAAGGATTAGGTTATGTTATGATATGATATGGAAGTGAAATGTCCTAGATGGTAGAGTTGCTAGCGGAAAGAGGTAGGGTGACTTGTGATAGAGCGTATATCTTTTAAGGTGATACCGTTTGCAGTAAGAGTGGTAACCGAGTTATTGGGGTCCTAATTTTATCTCTAAGTTTTATGTGTTTTTGATTATTTGCATGATAGTATGTGGTGGATTTGGGTCGACAGATGATTTCTATCATTACGTATTTTTTTTACTAATACTACTCTTGATATTTCACTTTCCATAGTCTAGTTGCAGGATTCAGTGATGTTTCATAGGTGAAGACAATAATTATCTCCAACAACTTTTACTCTTTTTTCTGTATGGTGGGAGCAGTATTGGAAGTTCCTAAACCAAGGAACAAAGGATGAATTTTCAGAAAGTGCAGAAAATTGGCACTAAGAGCTGGCCATGGAAGCCTTCATAGGCCTTGGTAATCATTACAGACTGTGATGAGCAACCGTGGTAGAAATTTAGAGACTTAGATCTGTAGGGGACAAACCATGATGGAGGACCACTAACTTTGATGAGCACCACGGGCCGTGAAGCCCTTCGTGGTGACCCTTTCCCAAGACCCTCAGGAAATTTCCCAAGGCAATCTTTACTGACAACCCCACAACCTGTGCATCTTTTCACGGACCGTGAAGATGATCCATCCAGGGATCTATTCATTTTATCTTAGGGGTTTTAAGTCCAATTCTTTAGCATAAGAATATATTTGAAGATGTTTTAAGGTCACAAGAATCCTTAAGCACAAAGTTAAGTTAAAAGCTTTCTTACCGATTGAGTTTTGATGTAAGATTCTACATAGGTCAACTTTAAGTGATCATACCTCCTTGAATATTTAGAGTCAGGTGTCCCATGAACTATCAAATCAGAGGTCTCTGAATCCTCTTTTCTGCGCCATCGAGTTTGCCTCATATGGAGTTTAGAGTAAAATGTTATGGCTATTTTAGTGAAGCTGCTCAGACAGGTAAGGACTACGACCCGTGGATGTCTTCCGTGAACCTCAATATGGTCCGTAATGGCCGTCCATGAAGAAGGTTCAGAGACTTCTCTGCAACACTTTCTGAAATAATATTTTTGAATCTTTTATCATGGGACCCCATCATGGTCCGTGGTGGGCATCACGGACCGTAAAGGTCCCCCGTGAAGCCAGTTACGGCCAAATTTTTAAAGGGGTATTTTAGTCTTTTCCTACATTTTAATCCAAAGTGGGGTCATTTTGAATGTATATTTCACCTATCTAAAACACTCCAAAGTCTTCCTGCACTCATTCACTCTCACTCTCATCCTAAGTACTCAAACCCTAACCTCCCAAGTGCTCTCAAGTCTTCCTCCATCTTCAAGAAAGGTTCTAGGGTTTCACTCCAAGAAGATCAAGCCTCTATTTCTTTTTAAGTTTTGAATTAAGGGTTTCATCTCCCCAAGGTATGTGGGTCTTCATCCATGGGTTCTTCCACCCATGGAGCCCAAATATTTTCTTAAATTAATACTTCAATCTTTGATGATGAAATCTTATGGGATTTTACTTGATTACTCTAAATGCATAGATTTTGATATATTTTAAGTTTATTTACATATATTGATTATTGACTCTTGATTTCATTAAGTTATGATGTTATTAAAGGTACTTATATGAAGGTATGAAAGTATTTTTAAAGTATATTAGTGGGTTGTTTTGAGATGTTTAAATGATGTATTCCTTTACTCTCATGCATGCTAGCATTGATTTAAAGGACTTGAAGGTTGATTAATTTGAACCCACCTAGTTTTGGCTCTATTTTCACTAAAGCATGACTTGAAGTTTATGGATTCCAATGAAATATTTAAGAAAGATAATGACTATGGTCATGGAAGTCTTTTCAATGAAAGAATAAATAGTTGCGAAAAGTATCTATCACAACCCACCTCCGTAGGCCGTGACTGGGGTCCGACCTCAACCCCCGTATACATAAATCTCAACTATAAGAACTATACATAAGAATCTAGAGGGTGATAGCACATTCGTCTCCATATTGCCTCTTTCATTTGCAGCATGTCATGCAAGGGCCGACAAGGCTGCCTTAACATAATAACATTTAAAATATGTCATATAGGCACAACTGAATCAAACTTGTAAACAACCCACCTACATATGTCTACAGACCTCTAAAAATATTAACAGTGACATAAGGTGGAACAAGGCCCCCGCCATATCCCTGAATAAACAACTATATATATTATACGATCAGCACCAAAAGCTAGGCTCTGGAATAGTGGAGCGCTTCCGATATAGCTGAGTGGGAGTCCTAAGCTGGCAGATCTCCAAAGTAAGTACCTATACCTGCGGGCATAAAACACAGCCCCCCCTCCCCGAAGAACGAGAGGTCAGTACGATATATATACTGAGTATGTAAAATATAACACATCATAACTGAGACCATAAATGAAACAAGGATGTAGGGGACAAGTATAACAATTAACAAATTAATGTACCTGCACCTTAGGACACATAGTCATATACATCATCATACACTGTGCCCGGCTTGCTAAGAAACTTGGTATCATAACTATTTCATCATATTACCCTATCACCATATCATCATCCCCTCTCATCATGTATATTATTTCATCAGGTCATCGTATACGACATCATATCATCGTATATGGCATAATCTTATTGTATATGTCATCATAGTACATCTGGTCCACTATGGGGCTCGGGGTCACAAGTGTATCCCTATATTTTCATATGCATGCCTACGTAAGTATCCGGCCCTTTAGTGAGGGACTCAGTAAAAAAGTAGTGTAAATAACATACCGCATTCGGCCTCTTTATGGGAATCGATGCCATTATCACATAGTAAAATATACCGAGGAACGTTTGGCCTGATCCATATTTTAAAACAATGCCGAGGAATGTACAGCTCGATCCATATTTTTATCATGTCATCATGTATATTTATATATATATCCGGCTCGGGACTCGGTGAATAACTTCATCACATACGGCGTCATTATATGCTTCAACTTCATTGTATATGGCATTTCATCATCGTATACTTCATACATATATATACATACCCAGTTCGGAATTTAGTGAAAGAGTAATAAAGTTGTGCACGATAATATTTCCGGCCCATCATGGGACTCGGTGAAAGAAGGGTTACCGTATGCACGAGTAGAATAGTGAGAAACCATATGCAACTAAGTCATCTCCTGAGACTCAATGAACCAGTCAAGTGAACCGTCACTTGTAGACCAGGGAAGTAATTCTCCGAGGTACCCTTTAGATGTTATTAGGGATTACATCAATTAGGGCCTCAGGAACTATAGGCGTGTACCAAGATTAGACCACACAGTTTATGCAATCAAAGACACACATTATGCAATCAGACACATAGCTTATGCAATCAGAGTTGTTTGATTCTTACAACTCTATTCCCAATCTTCTCTATCATAAGGTGTCACATTCTCCCTTCCTTAGAGTTGTTTGATAGCGTTATGGACTATCCGGCTCCCATGGTAACTTCTAAGAAGCTTGAGAAGCTTTAAGAGGCTTTAAGAAACTTAAGAATCCTTCCAAAAACTTGAGAACCTTTCAAGAAGCTTAAGAAGCTTAAGAACCTTCCAAGGTACAAAAGTACGGGGTGTAACATCCTTCCCCCCTTTAGAAAATTCGTCCTCGAATGTGAACTAAAACCCTCCTCAAGATCTTATACCGACTATATATATAGTTTCTTTGTTCCATCGCAATAACATATACTTTCACCAAGCAATCCATATCAGAGTTCCAAAGGTTGGGATTACCTATAGATGTAGAGAATAGGTACGGATACTTGTGCTTCATTTCCCTTTCAGCTTCCCATGTCATTTCTTCGCGCTCTCATTTTGCCATAACACCTTGATGGAAGCTACGTCCTTAATTCACCACCTCCTACTCCATCGATCCAGGATGGAGACCGGTTGATTCTCATAGGATAACTCCTCTATGACCTGGATATCCTCTGCGGAATATACTCGGGACATATCACGAACACACTTGCGAAGCATCGATACTTGGAAGATTGGATGTACTACTTTCAGATCCATTGGTAAGTCCAACTCGCAGGCAATCTTGCCTGTTCGGTGGAAGGTCTGATTAGAGACAATACATCTCAGACTAAGGTCTTCTTTCTTGGTGGCTCTCATTACTTTCTCTATGGGTGATACTTTTGAAAGTGCTTAATTATAACTTGAAACTCTAGAGATCGACGTCGATTATCTGCGTATGACCTTTGTCGACTCAGAGCTGCTAATAATCTCTCCCAGATAAGCTTCACCTTATATATCGCTTATTGAACCACGTCTGGGCATATTAGTCATGTTTTACTACCATCAAACCAATCAATTGGTGACCTACATTGTCCTCCATACCAAGTCTCATACGGGGCCATCTGGATACTAGAAGGATAGTTAATATTGTAAGTACTTTTGACAGGTGGTAGGCAATTGTCCGAGCTACCTTTGGAGTCAACCGTATAGGCCCGCAATATATCATCTAATGTTTAGCTAGTAAGATTAGTATGTCCATCAGTCTGAGGGTAAAATGGTGTACGAAGACCTATCTATCTTCCCAATCTCTTTGTAGACTAATCTTCTGTAGTTGACTGTAACTTGGGCTCCTACATCTAGGACAATACCTATGGAAATTCTGTAAGGTCCTATCACCCTCTTGACCTATAACTTCACACCATTTCGGTTGAGCAGGTAGTCTTTAATTGAAGGAACATGGGCTGATATTGTTAATTTACGGATAACATTCCATAGAGAATTATCTATCCAGGGAGTGTAAAGTGAGTCTTATATCCAAGGTCGTGTTGTGGAATCTTCGACCTCGTATATTACTTCTTGCCTTCTTTAGATGACATCAACTGGTAGCCTCGTCTTTTTGGGTTTTGCTTTTTGCCCATCAAAGTCGGCTACCAAGTTGTGCTGAAGTCCCCTCACACAATGACCTGTATAGCCGTTCTATGATTTGCCTATCATTAACTAGTATTATGTTGAAGAACCGTGAAATACAAGTGCACCATCTGTTAGTAATCAGCTAATCTTGCTTGTTTTGCGTAAGCCCTTTTATAATTCCCTTACGTAACTTATAACACTCTAGGTACATAATATCGTGTCGTTGCTTCGCCGCTAGTTCAGATTCCTTCATCTCGTGCGAGCATAGCAGCACTAACGCACTTGATACCACTAGAATTTTAAAGTTAAATGTGCTTGGGCGATAGTAGTACTAGGATGGGTGACCCCCCTAGAAAGTCCTCGTGTCACGTTCCATTGTAATCCTTGCAATAATGTGCGAAGGCACTCAACCTAGCCCAAAATTTACCTTAGCGTCTTTTCGCTAGTCGTCATGCTTCACCTTGCCCTCTCCGCCCCTATCTTACACTCGACGTCGGGATAGATCATTGGTTCAACCACTGCTAGGTCCTATTTTTCCCTTAGTACTCACCCCATCTCGGTAGTTTGGTCTAACCCATCTTGACATCTCTCTATAACGTATCCAAAACATCCTAGCTCCTTTTCTCGTGTACTTCTCACTTGCCCCTATACTCAACATATACATATCCATAGATTGCATAACCATTCTGATACAACCTGTATAAGATAGACATAATTTTTTCATTTTCTGGCCCATCTTGCTTTACATATCAACTTCACACTAGAACTTGCTCGCGCTAACGCTATTTTGTCCTACTCCTTTCTTTTGTTCCTTTATGTACTCTTTGGTCTCCTCATTTCCTACCATAAGAGATTTTCTATTCTTTCTCCTTGCTACTTGTATGTCACCATATCAACGGCCAATGACGTTGTTGACATATCTTAATCTTTACCCAAAGATGGCCCTACTACCCTTTACACGGTCCTTAGTTTGCTCAGTCCTACTCTCTTATTATATTCACCCCTTATGGTAGAAATCTATCCCTTAGGGTTCTACTAATGATTCTTTACACGGTCTCAGATACCGCGGCTCCTATCTATTTATTGTTAGCCTCGAGCTCCTGCTAACTCGTGCCAGTATAGGATCTCGCTTGAAATTTAAGCGTTCTTATCAACATGCGATAGTGTCAGTTGATTTTATCTCACGCGTGTATTTCTCTCGTCCACTTCCCCCCTTTAGGGTGTACCCATGTTATTCTCTATTTATTTTCAACTGTTCATATACATATGATTCTGTTCCAACACATTTGACATACTGCACCATATCTACACCTTCTGTTAACTCATCTATACTTTAGGTTGCCCCTGTAAGAAACCTTAATACAACCATGGGGTGCTTAGAATTCTCGATAAATAGTACATAATCTAGTCCAAGTACTGGTACTCGAGTCATATAACTAATGTAGTAGCTTAGTCGAAGCCGCATTTCTTTCATCCTAATCAGTACGTCACTAGTGCTTATAATCGTGTCCGATTCTCCATTCGGGGGCACTTATTCTCTGATGACACGTGTTTCTAGCTTTGCTATAACACTATCTTCATCCTAGTGAATATCATTTGTTCCTCTTAATAGACTCGCAGTGCATCAATGGTCTTGCAGAGCTACCTCCCTCATCCTTGAGGGTCTTACTATTTTCCACGGTAGAGGTACATATACACAATACCCTTTCTGCTTTATGCGCTTTCATTCTTATCGTGTACTCGATATTGACTCCTAATCTTACTCACAATCACATTCTTTAGTTACTTCGTTACTAGGCCCTACGTACTTCCATGATGATCCTCATTATATTCACACTATATTCTGCTCATGGTCAATCCCGAAGGGTAATATTTCTTAACCTTTATTCACAATCCTTACTCTGGACTAATTCCACATGTTGGAGCAAGCGTACTTAACCCCTTATCCTTCCTCGTCATTCTCTTCCTTAATACCTCATAGGCAGTCTTAAGACGTTCATATCCATCACCATTCTTTTCACCATGTCAGTATTGACCTTCTAATTACCACCCATACCGCAATTTACTTATTTTCCAAAGTCAGTTGTACTCCTAGTTTAGTCGGATCTTATCGTTACCGTGGATACAATCTCTCAAGATATACTACAACCTTATATCTTATTCTCTTTTTATTTCAAAAAAAAATTCTGCAGAGTTTTCTGTATATTCCTTACTATCCCAAATCTGCACTCAGGAAATACCAATAATGCCTCACAGGGACAACATATATATATTCATATCACCGCCACACAGGATGACTAATATAAACAACAGTATAAAATAATGGACTTACCTCATATGTCCAACTCGAACTGCATCCATTACACTTTCCTGTCTACTTTTCCCTTCAATCTTTGAATTTACATTTCAATCATATTTCAATCTTCTTACCTTATCCAGCATGCCTCCTTCACACCATTACTTACCTGTATACTAGGTAGCTTCTAATATCATCCGTTATTTTGTTCTGTCGATGTCGTTCTTCAACTGAAACCAAAGGTTAAAAAAAGAAATTTCATGTCCTATGGCTTGGCTCTATCGCACGATCTTAGATATGAAAGAAAGGTGACATCCTAAATGCCCTGTCGCCTCTTATTTATAGATTT
Organism: Solanum dulcamara; assembly: GCF_947179165.1. NCBI lineage: Eukaryota > Viridiplantae > Streptophyta > Magnoliopsida > Solanales > Solanaceae > Solanum > Solanum dulcamara. The sequence continues at coordinate 24,021,235 of NC_077243.1, forward strand.
GGCGTGCAACACACCGATCAATAAGACTCTACTAGACACAGTCTGTGGACATTCTGAGGAAGGATAGCTCTGATACCACTTCTAGCATGACTCACCTCCGTAGGCCGTGACTGGGGTCCGACCTCAACCCCCGTATACATAAATCTCAACTATAAGAACTATACACAAGAATCCAGAGGGTGATAGCACATTCGTCTGCATATAGCCTCTTTTATTTGCACCATGTCATGCAAGAGCCGACAAGACTGCCTTAACATAATAACATTTAAAATATGCCATATAGGCACAACTGAATCAAACTTGTAAACAACCCACCTACATATGTCTACAGACCTCTAAGAATATTAACAGTGACATAAGGTGGGATAGGGCCCCCACCGTACCCCTGAATAAACAATTATATATATTATACGATCAGCACCAAAAGCTAGGCTTCGGAATAATAGAGTGCTTTCGACATAGCTGAGTGGGAGTTATAAGCTGGCAGATCTCCAAAGTAAGTACCTATACCTGCGGGCATAAAACACAGCCCCCCCTCTCCGAAGAACGGGAGGTCAGTACGATATATATACTGAGTATGTAAAATATAACACATCATAACTGAGACCATAAATGAAACAAGGATGTAGGGGACAAGTATAATAATTAACAAATTATTGTACCTGCACCTTAGGACACATAGTCATATACATCATCATACACTGTGCCCGGCTTGCTAAGAAACTTGGTATCATAACTATTTCATCATATTACCCTATCACCATATCATCATCCCCTCTCATTATGTATATTATTTCATCAGGTCATCGTATACGACATCATATCATCGTATATGGCATAATCTTATTGTATATGTCATCATAGTACATTCGGTCCACTATAGGGCTCGGAGTTACAAGTGTATCCCTATATTTTCATATGCATGCCTATGTAAGTATTCGACCCTTTAGTGAGGGACTTAGTGAAATAGTAGTGTACATAACATATCGCACTTAGCCTCTTTATGGGACTCGATGCCATTATCACATAGTAAAATATATCGAGGAACATTTGGCCCGATCTATAATTTAAAACAATACCAAGAAATATATGGCTCGATCCATATTTTCATCATGTCATCATATATATACATATATATATATCTGGCCCGGGACTCGGTGAATAACTTCATCACATATGGTGTCATCGTATGCTTCAACTTCATCGTATATTGTATTTCATCATCATATACTTCATACATATATATATATATATACCCGACCCAAGACTTGGTGAAAGAGTAATAAAGCTGTGTATGATAACGTTTCTGGCCTATCATGGGACTCGGTGAAAGAAGGTTTACCGTATGCACGAGTACAGTAGTGAGAAATCATATGCAACTAAGTCATCTCCTGAGACTCAATGAAACAGTCAAGTGAACCATCACTTATAGACCAGGGAAGTAATTCTCCGGGGTACCCTTTAGATGTTATTAGGGATTACATCAATTAGGGCCTCAGGAACCATAGGCATGTACCAAGATTATGCCACACACTTTATGCAATCAAAGACAGACATTATGCAATCAGACACATAGCTTATGCAATCAGAGATATTTATCCTCTCAGAGCCTTTTTGAATAAGAGCTTATATCTCCACTTACTATTCAACATATAGATGGCTCAGGAGTAGTAAACTAAATACTTTAGGACCCTTAGTATTTAGAGGTGACTAGAGTTACAAATTACGTCCGGAACCTCTAAATGGAATTATCTCTAAACTCATATCAGACATCATTTCCCTTACCTTAAGCCTCTCTCAAAGAGAGAAATAGGCAAGCCTTATATGTACTACTTATCATCCTACAGAAGACTTGAAAGGCGATAACTCCACTTATTACAAGGGTTCTAACATCCAGAAGTGAACAAAGGTCTTGAATCATACTCAGAGCTTTATAAATGGAATGACTCCCAAGTTTCGTATATAAATAACTTAAGGCTAAGACATGCCAAAAGAAAAAAAAGGGTAAGCTTCACATACCTCTTACGGATTACTCTTAACCACATTCGTCTCATCGTCTCTCAAACCTATTTAACATGAAAATAATACTAAGGTTAATAACCTTTCACTTTCAAATTTCCAACTCCACCACCAAGTATCCATAGGAATTGTTTCCTTATCCATTTTCCTTGACTAGTTTATTACTATTTCTGAAGTTACCAAAAATCGGGCAGCATTTCCCCTATAACTTTAACATCCTCGAGATTTCAACTCGGCCACCATGTAAACAACCATACCAACAACAACAACCAGAAGCATATATATAAGTAAATCACTTCAACATTACACAGTACAAGCTCCAAACAACTAGCTCCAAACTATGATACCAAAATAGAGTTTTTAACTTTTTATTTTGCAAAATATTTAATCATACCAAACGGAGGGCCAGGTGGATGAAACCAGAAGCACCCACACCCTTTTTAAAATACTTTACATACCTGCAACACACAACCCAACCAACTGCAATTGCAGCACCACAATGACAACACACTACGCGACTTCGATTTAGCTACTACGACTTTAATTAGTTTGTTTCTGGCGTCTAGCATCCTTATGTAATTTTTGCACTTTCAACCTTATTTAAGACATGTAATATACCTAAAAAAACATCATAAATTCCAATTTGAAATAGAAACCCTTACCTTGCCTGAAACTCGTCAAACTCATCGAAAGTTGACTCAAAAGTTCCTTTAGCGTGCCTAAAACTTTGTGGTATTACCGTAGTATGAAAAGAAATACACTCACAATGTCTTTGTCTCTAGAATAGGAGTAAAAATAATAAAAGAGTAAGAGGTGTCTGCTAGATGGATGTAACAGCTACCTCAACACTCAAAATGATAGCCTCATATGTGGTGGAAAAATACTAGGAGATCAAGCAGGTCTGGGCTCACAACCTACACAAGTGTAAAAGCAAGGAGTGAGTACCAAACAACACGGTACTCAGCAAGTGGATAAGTAAAACTAAGATACCTTCATACCACCATGGTGTACCCTATATAATTAATTTACGGAATGAAATCAGAGAACTTATCTTTTTTTTGGCTCCAAATACGTGGCTTTTTCTCTCAAGTTTAAGGTTTCCCCTCTCTCTTGTTCTAGATTTCTCTTCTCTTCTTTTTGTATCTAGAAGTCTCTTGATAAGAATGAATAGAGGATAAGTATGAACTAAAGTCATAAAATATATATATAGAGGCCACTTTTAGGGGTGACACGTGTCATTCCCTAAGTGGTGACATGTGTCAAGCCCTTATAGGGCCAATGCACCACACCTCCAACCATGGTCTGCCACATGGAATGTGGGGGGACACCACCCTTTCTCCAGATTCTTCCATATGGCGCTTTCTCGTGATGCCATGTGTCACTCTCTTATGCTGCCACGTGGCACTCTTTCCCCTCTTGTGGGTTTATAATCTCGTCTTATTTTACGAACTTATGTAATCCTTACTACGTAAGCTTGGTATGTACTCAAGTAGCTTAAGTATGTAAGATTTTTAAGTTGGTAGCTTACGTAAGTAATCCGAGTCTTATGACTCATTATTTAGTCCCCAACTTCTTCCGGATTCTTACAACTCTATTCCCAATCTTCTCTATCATGAGGTGTCACATTCTCCCTTTTTTAGAGTTGTTTGATAGCGTTATGGACTATCCGGCTCCCATGGTAACTTCTAAGAAGCTTGAGAAGCTTTAAGAGGCTTTAAGAAACTTAAGAATCCTTCCAAAAACTTAAGAACCTTTCAATAAACTTAAAAAGCTTAAGAACCTTCCAAGGTACAAAAGTATGGGGTGTAACAGTATCCTCACCTAGTTTTACTATGTTTGAATGAAGTTTGAAATGAAATCTTTGACTCCAAAATAAATGATATGAAGCAAGTATTTGTTAAATGGGAGTCTTATGATTGATTGAATTTTGAAAGGACTTCTTAGCCAAAGTAATGTTTCAATGTGAAAGGAAAATTCTCGCAATGAATCAAATAAAAGGTTTTAATGAGAAAATCCATCGAATGATGATTTTATGTTAAAGTTATATAAATGCTCATGTTATTATGATATTTAAATGTTATTATATTGAGAACTTACCTAGCACCAAGCTGGACTAGGGAAAAATACCCATGTTACAGAACTACATGCCACCGTATATATAAAGGATATAGAGGCAAATACCCAAATCTTTAAGAGGTGAGTATCCGAAATATCAAGGCTTGGAGGTGAGTAACCGAGTCTAAGAACTAGAGGTGAGTACCCAGTTCACAAAATAGCTTAGTAGATCCACTTAGGCATGACAGAGTCTACTTTGGCAAGTAGTCTCCCCTTTCTCCCTCTGATGTAGGGGTAACATCGGGACTCCACATTACAGCTCACATGGTTTATGTCAGTTAATGGTCGCTCTCACAAAGGTACAAGGTCCATCTTCCAATGTTTAAGATATATCATATGATGTGTACTATATCTATCACAAAATAAAGTATGTGCTCGCACAAAGTTAAAGATTTCTTTCAAAAGGTTTATGATATACTTATATGCGATTCATGGTACTTTTCAAGTATATGGTTTCTTATAATAAATCATGATTACCTCTATATTTTTTAAGTTTTCTTTATGATTCATGATGGTTTCTATATTTCATTGACTAAGCTTCATAACTCCAAATGATATTTTAAATGATCGCAAGGTTCTATCATGGTCCATTGCATCACCTTATTGTATAATGATATATTGCATTGCATTTTCACATACTTAGTACATTCAAAGTACTAACACATAATTTTGAGTACATGATATCACCATATAGGGACTGACGTTGCTCCACATTCTTCTACACGTGGCTAGGTTGATCGTTGAAGGCTACTTAGTTGGTGAGTTCCCATATTTTGGGAACAACATTCTATTTCCTTTTCTTGATATTTACATGTATTGACTTTCGATTATCTTGTGGTACTTTTGGATACTTATCATGAGGGTGAACTAGGGACATGTCTTAGTCCCTTTTAAGTCTAAAAAAAGTAAAGGTATTGTTGGACAAATAGAAGATGTTTGTTGTTACCTATGATTCCTATTCTATGTTATCTCCCTTAGTCCCATTACTCATTTTACTTCCACAATTTATTGTATGTCATTACCTATGAAAAGCTTAATGAATGCTAATAGGCTTGGGTGAGGTACCTTCGAGTGTCTCATTCGCCATGTTACATCTAAGCCTAGGCTTGAGTCGTGACAAACTTGGTATCCGAGCTCGAAGTTTTGAAATGGTCCTCGAAGTCTAACATACCACATCGAATAGATTCTTGTTCATTGGTGTAAAGTGCGCCATAAATATGAATAGGACACTATGAGACATTTAGGAAAGTCTTCACTCTTTTCAATTCATGTCTTGCTCTAAAGTGTCCTAAGTTTTCCTCTAACTAATAACCGATTTATGTTCTCTAGATAATGCCTTATAGAAGAGTACCTCCAAGAGCAAGGGCTGACGATGAGTACCAAGCTCCTTCGGTTCTGTATATCCCACATCATGAAAAAGGGGTAACTCATGCCGAGTTCCATAATATCTCGCATTATTGGATCAAGTTGTAGCCAACCAAGTGAATCAAGGTATACCTCCTCCTCAAGTGTAAAATTTAGCCTCTCAGATTTGGGATTTCCAAAGGATGAATGCATCTGAGTTCGATGGTTCTAAGCTAGGTGAGGACCCTATGGAGTTTATCAATAAGGGGTATCAAATTGTGGCCATCATGGGTGTGCCACCAAATAAGAAGGTTGAGCTAGTGGCATATCAACTCAAAAGTGTAGCTCGAGTGTGGTATGAGCAATGGGTTATAGAGAGGGATAAAGGGATAGGGCTGATAGGATGGGAAGAGTTCAAAGGTGCTTTCCTAGACCGCTTCTTTCCATTGGAGTTAAAGAAAGACAAAATCCAAGAGTTCATCAACCTCCGTCAAGGAAGTATGAGTGTGAGGGAGTATGCCCTCAAATTAATAAAATTGTCAAAGTATGCTCCCTTCATAGGCTTCAACCCCCATGCTAGAATGAGCAAGTTTATTTTTAGTGTCTCAATCTTAGTGTCCAAGGAGTGAAAGATGGCTATGTTGTTAAAGGAAATAGACATCTCCCAATTAATGACTCATGCCGATCAAATTGAAGAGAAAAAGCTTGTGAAGGTTGCTAGGATAACCAAGAAGACCCTGATTAAGGATGGATCATCTTTTGATAGTGCTTCAGTCCCTAAGTATCACAAGGATAGGGTGCCTAACCCTAGGTATCAAGGTGACAATGTTAGTGGTCAAACTTTTCTCGTATGCCAAAAGTGTGAAAACTACCATCCGGGAGGTTGTTTAACCGATTCGGGTGTATGTTTAGGTTGTGGTGCGAAGGATCATAAGTTGAGGCATTTTCCATGGGTTTCTAAGAATGATAAGGATAGTCGTCGATGATCTCAGCCCTACCTCTCTGTGGGACCCCAAACTTAGCGTGGTACTTCACCGGTAAATGTGAATTTCCTTTTTGAAATGGTAATGATTGGTATGAATTGGTTGCATGCACCTTATGCTTCTATAGATTATTGAACTCATTAAGTCAAGTTTTAATTCCCAAATGAGTCTATTTTATAATAGAAGGGTCATGATTCAGCAGTTAAGGATATGTTCATTTCTTATCGTAAAGTCTGGGAAATTGATTACTAAGGATTGCATTTATGATATGGTGATAGTTAGGGATGCCAACTCTGAAAGTACTTTTTAGAGTGGTTCCAATGATGGTGGTGCAAGATGGGTCCAAATCGTCTTTGGTGGTGGATGTTAAGTCGAAACAAGACCTTGATCCATCATTAGTTAAATTAAAGGAATTAGTGGTTGATAAGGAAATTGAAGTTCTCTCACAAGGAGGAGATAGAATACTCATTTACAAAGGTCGATGGTGTGTTCCAATGTTAATAATAGTAGACGAGTCATGATAGATAAAGAGAGAGTGACTATTCCGTATTGAGATAATTGTGGCATACTTATTCCATTTAAGGTTTTTGACATAGAGGAAGAGCTAGATGGGATCTTGTAGGCTGCAAAGATAGGTCGGAGTATATTGATGTGTCCTTTAGTACGAATTACTGCAAATGTAGATGTAAAGATATTAATATAGACATGAAAACTCTTATGTGATGATGACTTCAAGAGAGACATAAAGTGGTTAGAATGGTAGGCTTGAATAAGTGGTTGTAGGTATATGAGTGATGGTAGTAGGCTACTAATGACTCCTCGTTAAGGGTTTCAAATGAGTGTATTATAATGATTACAGAACTAGGCTAGAATGTGGTATTAATGGCGTGTGGGTGAATGTATGATGTATTGGATATTTCGTTATTAGGTCTCGAGGTTTGTGGAATATGGTAGTAAGGGGTAGTACTCTTGGGATAGATTTTCCTATAGAGGTATAGGGTCATAAGGCTTGTTGGTAAGGTGGCCTATGAATGTGATTTGTCATTGGAGTTAGCCTCTATTCATATGGTGTTTCATGTGTCTATGTTGAGAAAATGTGTGGGAGATCTTAGTTTCATGTGCCTTTGGAGATAGTGAATGTTGAAGAGAATTTGACATATGAAGAGGTTCCGGTTGAAATTCTAGACTGGCGAGTCAAGAGATTAAGGAACAAGGAAGTTGCATCCATTTAAATCCTTAGGAGAAATCAATGAGTTGAGAGTGATACATGGGAAGCGGAAACGGATATGATGAAATGTTACCCTCATCTCTTCCATTCTACTCAAGCCAAAAGTACTAAGTCATTCATGCGCAAGTACTTAAGACTATTATGTTTCAGTTTTCCTAAGTCTTCATATGCATTCACCTACATGAAGTTGAAATTTAAAGTTGTGTTTTATGTTTAAGTTTAGAGATCTCATGTTTGATGTATTTCAAGTGTCATTGTATTAATGCTGGGTTGCTAGTCCTCGTAGAATGTCCCTCTTCTAAGCTAATGATTCTCATTCGAGGATGAATGTTCCCAAGGGGGAGATATTGTAATACCTCGAAAATGTGGAAGGTCCTAAACCAAGGAACAAATGATGAATTTTCAGAAAGTGCAGAAACTGGCACCAGAAACTAGTCACGGAAGCCTTCACTGGTTGTGGTAATCATCACGGACCGTGATAAGAAATTGTGGTAGAGATTTAAAGACTCAGATCTGCAAGGGATGAACCACGATGGAGGACCATGAATCGTGGTGAGCACCACGGGTCGTGAAGTCCTCCGTGGTGACCCCTTCCCAAGACCCTCAGGAAATTTCCCAAGGCAATCTTCACGAATAACCCCACGGCCCGTGGATCTTTTCACAGACCGTGAAGATGGTCCGTCCAAGGATTCATTTATTTTATCTTAGGAGTTTTAAGTCTAATTCTTTAGCGTGAGAATAGATTTAAAGATGTTTTAAGGTCACAAGAATCCTTAAGCACAAAGTTAAGTTAAAAGCTTCCTTACCGATTGAGTTTTGATGTAAGATTCTACATAGGTCAACTTTAAGTGATCATACCTCCTTTAATATTTAGAATCAGGTATCACATGACCTATCAAATCAAATATCTCTGAATCTTCTTTTCAACTCCACCGAGTTTGCCTTATTTGGAATTTGGAGTAAAACGTTATAGTTATTTTAGTGAAGCTGCTCAGACAGGTGAGGACTACGACACATGGAGGTCTTCCGTGAACCTCAATACGGTTCGTAATGGCCGCCTATGAAAAAGATTCAGAGACTTCTCAACAGCACTTTCTGAAATATTTTTTTAAGTCATTTATCATGGGACCCCACCACGGTCCGTGGTGGGCATAATGGACCATGAAGGTCCCACGTGAAGCCAGTTCCGGCCAGATCATTAAAAGGTTATTTTAGTCTTTTCCTGTATTTTAACCCAAAGTGAGGTCGTTTTGAAGGTATATTTCAACTATATAAAAGACCCCAAAGTCTTCCTGCACTCATTCACTCTCACTCTCATCCTTAGAACTCAAATCCTAACCTCCCAAGTGCTCTCAAGTCTTCCCCCATCTTCAAGAAAGGTTCTAAGGTTTTACTCCAAGAAGATCAAGCCTCCATTTCTTTTTAAGTTTTGAATTAAAGGTTTCATCCCCCCAAGGTATGTGGGTCATCGTCCATGGGTTCTTCCACCCATGGAGCTCAAATATTTTCTTAAATTAATATTTCAATCTTTGATGATGAAATCTTATGGGCTTTTACTTGATTACTCTTAATGCATAGAGTTTTATATATTTTAACTTTATTTAAATATATTGATGAATATTGACTCTTGATTTCATTAAGTTATGATGTTATTAAAGGTCCTTATATGAAGGTATGAAAGTAGTTTTAAAGTATATTGATGAGTTGTTTTAAGATGTTTAAATGATGTATTCTTTTACTCTCATGCATGCTAGCGTTGATTTAAATGACTTGAACGTTGATTAATTTGAAGCCACCTAGTTTTAACTCTATTTTCACTAAATCATGACTTAAAATTTATAGACTCCAATTAAATATTTAAGAAATATAATAAATATGGTCATGGAGTCTTTTCAATGAAAGAATGAATGGTTTTGAAAAGTGTCCTCACCTAGTTTTACTATGTTTGAATGAAGTTTGAAATAAAATCTTTGACTCCAAAATAAATGATATGAAGCAAGTATTTATGAAATGGGAGTCTTATAATTGATTGAATGATGAAAGGACTTATTAGACAAAGTAAGGTTTCAATGTGAAAGAACAATTTTTGCATTGAATCAAATGAAAGGTTTTAATGAGCAAAATTCCATTGAATGATGATTTTATGTTAAAGTTATATAAATGCTCATGTTATTATGATATTTAAATTTTATTCTGTTGAGAGCTTACCTAGCACCGAGCTGGACTAGGGGCGAATACCCATGTCTCATAACTACGTGCCACCGTAGTTATAAAGAGATAGAGGCGAATACTCAAATCTCTAAGAGGTGAGTACCTGAAATATCAAGGCTTGGAGGTGAGTACCCGAGTCTAAGAACTAGGGGTGAGTACAAGGTCCCTCTTCCAATGTTTAAGATATATCATATGATGTGTACTATATCTATCATAAAATAAAGTATGTGCTCGTACAAAGTTAAAGATTTCTTTCAAAAGGTTTATGGTATACTTATTTGTGATTCATGGTACTTTACAAATATATGATTTCTTATAATAACTCATGATTACCTCTATAATGTTTAAGTTTTCTTTATGATTCATGATGGTTTCTATATTTCATTGACTAAGCTTCATAACTCCAAGTGATATTTCAAATGATCGCAAGGTTCTAGCATGGTCCATTGCATCACCTTATTGTATAATGATATATTGCATTGCATGCTCACATACTTAGTACATTCAAAGTGCTTTTGCGTACATGATATCACCATGTAGGGACCGACGTTGGTCCACATTCTCCTACACGTGGCTAGGTTGATTGTTGAAGGCTACTTAGTTGGTGAGTTCCCATATTTCGGGAACAACATTCCATTTCCTTTTCTTGCTATTTACATGTATTGACTTTCGGTTATCTTGTGGTACTTTTGGATACTTATCATGAGGGTGAACTAGGGACATGTCTTAGTCCCTATTAAGTCTAAAGAAAGTAAAGGTATTGTTGGACAAATAATCCATGTTATTTTCCTTGAACCGCTACAAAATCAACAATTTCATAAGCTTGGGCTTCTGTGAAGATGTTTGATGTTACCTATGATTTCTATTCTATGTTATCTCCCTTAGTCCCATTACCCTTTTTTCTTCCGCGATTTATTATATGTCATTACCTATGAAAAGCTTAATGAATGCTAAGAGACTTGGGTGAGGTACCTCCCGGTGTCTCATTTGCCGTGTCACGTCTAAGCCTAGGCTTGGGTCGTGACAAGTGTCTTATTTCTTTCATAAATTGTACTGTTAGAAACTCTTGTACCTATTTAAACTTGTTCCTTGGGAGGGTTGTATTAGTGTTTTAAAAAGAATATTCACGGAACTTGTAAGAGAATTTTATTTTTAATCAAGGATGAAATTTATTTATTATTGTTAAAATAGTAAAGTTTTTTGTTTTGTTTATTCTACATTGTCCATTTTTAAATTGGATGGTAAGAATTCTTCTATATAGGTGTTACAGTATGTACCCGCATGGCCCAATGAATTGAATCATAACAATTTGGTATCTGAGCTCAGGTTACCAGTCTTCCCGTGCTAGACCAATTGTCGAGTCAAGTGCTGCGGATTAGTTTGTTGACATCCACATCTAATCTTCATGGAGCTATGAAACATTCATGGAAATCATTTCACTTCTTTCTCTCTTTTTGTCCGATCTATTGCTAGTGGTATAGGTTGAGTCTAATTGATATCTCTGAATTTTAATTGGTATCTCAACAAAGTACATTAGATGTCATTGTCGCGATTGAAGGAACACAAGCAAGGAAAATTGGTAGAACCGAAAAAGTTTCAATTGGTATCTGGCCTTAGAGACTGTGTAAATATATGGATGATTAGCGAATGGTCATCCATGAGGTAAAATAAGTTGATAATTTTCACTTGTTGGTGTGATGTAGCTTGAAATTGTAATATGTTTATTGTGTTGACTAAATAATATGATGGGATTATGTGTATAATGTTGTCTAAATAATATGATGTGATTATGTGAAATGGATTAGTGATAAACTACAATGTAATTAATGAATAATTTTTTGATGTGTTACATAATGTATGTTATGTTGGGAGGATATGAACCTTTTTGATTGTATGCTGGGTTGGTCTTGAGAATTTATTTCAGATGTTTATGTGATTTTAAGGGATGATTTTGGATAACAGGAACTGGGAATAAAGGAGCCTTGCAAAATATTGTAATTTTTGAGATTGCCCTCGTCTGGGTCGTCATAGTGGGACTAACTCGCTAAATCGCTCCCGCTATAGCTGAAAGTTTTTTGCTAAGGCAACATGCCAGCCACTATAGCGGACAGGATGGGACATAATCCCTGCCCTATTTCCCCCTATTTCGCTTTCCATTCTCGGGATGATAAAATCGCTAATTCAAGTTCGATACCAATGCAGAAATAGTAGAAATTATTTTAAAACAACCTTAGCATTTATATACGGAGGTTAATGTTATGAAAACAAGTATTCATATGCGAAGGAAAGAAAAAAAGTTCATTGTTTGTTACATTCCCAAATAGGGCAAACTCAAAAATAAATTTTAACATATCCTTGTGGAGGGGGGACGGGGAAAGTCTCTTAGTCAGAGTCCTCGAGAAAACCAAGGGACCAACCTGTCCTCGTTCAAGAAAAGAAACTCCTTATTGTCTTCCACATCAAGCCTGGGGAGGTTCCGCTTAGAGGTGATGCAGGAAAATATGACCTTGATGGTCTTGCACATCCTAGTTAGTAGGCGGTGTCATATGATGTTCTTCTTCCTTTCCCAAGCTATCCCCATATGGATCATTTCATTTTCCCAGTTAGGGGGAGGCGGGGATATAGCTCTAGTTATGGTGTTTCTTAGGGATCTCCGGGCGTTAGCTAATCCTCCTCCACATGGCTACTAGAGAATGGGAGAGAGGGGTATCATCACTCTCGTCGTCTTCCTCCTCATCGTCCGCACCTGCTGTTGCCCAGCTACTCCCAGCCTTGCCCACCTTTCTTTTCTTCTTTCCTTTGGAAGAGGCCTGCTAATCAACAAAGGTTTGAAGGGGGGCCCATGTGTAGTTCCTCGTTAGTGTCCATCAAGGACATTCCCACCCACCTGCATAGTGCTGTCACAAGCCTTGGAAAGAAGAATGCCTTGTTATTGCCGTGATAAAAATCCTTCAATTTGAATACTATTTGCTCCCCCAAGTTTAATCTGATTCTTTTAATGGCACGGGCCACCAATATAACTCGAGGGTAAGTTTCATCGATAAGGTTACCTGATGGACGAATCCTCTAGGCCATCAAAGTCAGTCATCTCCGAGTAATAACTGTGAAGTATAGGCTGGTGATGTCCTCTGTGATAGGTTAGTAGACTTGATTATAGAACTCTCATCTCATGTCCATCCCCCTCATTCTATCATCAAACTCTGCATTTGAGACCTCCGATATCTCCAGCACAATATTTATTGTCTCGACATCCACTGGGATGTCCACCCTTCGTATGTAAATCATGGGGCTAGGATCATCCTAATAAAAAATAGGCAGGATGATGTAAAACTCCCTTACCTATTATGAGCATGCAGTAGAGAGAGCCTTCAGTAGTGAACTCCAACCGAACTCCTCCAGCTGTGTGTAGAAAATGATGGCCTTCTCCGCCACTCCCTGCATATTAAAGTCCCACTTAAAATATAACTTTATCCTCCGATAGTTGTAATACATTTCCCAACTAGCATTATCAAAAAATCTCACAAAGGTAGACCTTCCTCATTTATGTCAGTCATTGTCTGTAAAAAATCTACAATTGCATAATTAGATTGTATTAGAGCTCATCGGAGGTAAAGAAAACTGTTCAGGTAAAAAAACTTTTAGCCTTGGCTGGCTGGAAGGCTATTGTTACCAGCTTATTCCACTACACCAACCTCCTCTATGGCGTGAGTAAGCAGTTTATTCCATTACACCAGCCTCCTCTATGGCGGGAGTAAGGCCATCATCATCCTCAACTTTCAAGGGGTACCTAATGGCGCCCCTTGGCTCAAAAACCCTGTTTTTATCATTTTTACTCCAGATCAGTGTCCCTAAAGTGCTCTACAACCTTTATGTGCAATGATCAGGATATTATAACTCCTAAAATTTGTTTAAATCTAAGTTTTCAATCAAGAACAACTGTTCATCTTCTCCCACAAATTTGAAATCATTTTCGGCTTTATTCCCTGTAATCCTTACGATCAAAATATTGTAGTGACGTTGTAAAGGTAAAGGAAGTGTCCATGCTACAAATTTTCTATCAAATCAAGCAATAGTTTCAAAATTCTAAAAACTAATCCAAAAGTCTATTCTACTCAACTTATTCTTTCCATGTGATAATCATTATGCGTAGAATAAAGTAAAGAGAGTAGAAAATATGATCATTACCTTAGATTCAATGTTCTGAGCGGAGTAAATAAGAGAAAATATGTGAGTTTTAAAGTGAAAAAGGGAGAGAATGGAAAAGAGAAACCCATTTCTCTCTCATCTATGAGATTCTAAATCTCGTCACCTCGTCATAGAGACAGGATTGTCACTAACGGGAATATACCCACTACAATGGGGTCCAGATTCATGGGTGGAGATAAAATTTTGTTCTTCCATTTTATTGGGGCGATACCTTTAAAAAGAAAAATTGTCAATCTTTTTTCTTATTAATCAACCTTGCACGGTTTATCAGCGAGGCCCTAATATACCCAAGCATCTGGAAGGTGGGAATTTTCCTAAGTAACATATGACAATAGTATCTCACTGCCAATTTTGCATAGTTTCCCATTGATTTTTCCTTTCTTCTATTATTGACATTCGGGAATAAATCATGAAAAAATTGATATCTATTATAACGACATGAACCGTCGTTATCAAGAAAGGCACCTCATACGGAATTTCAAAAAAAATTAAATTACGTTGACAATTTAAAATTAGGATGGCTCAACGAAACTCTCAAAATTTGAAATTTAGCTAGGATGACATCATTCTACCATAACGGGAATATTTCTACTATGGTGGCACTACTATAACCAGGTCAACAGGGTTGAATCTCAAAAAACGTAGAGTCTTTTATTTTTCTTCTCCCCTTCAGTGGTAAAATAGACAATGGTTGCTCATACAATCCTCAAAAAGCTGCTCTAAGCTTGGCTAGGTTTTCGTAACTGAATAGTTAGACTGAGTAGGCTAGGTTTTTCAACAGTAGCTTGGTGTTCAGTTAGGCTAGATTTTCGAGAATCGAATTATTCAGCAGTTGCAAGCATTAGTTATACACGGATTAAAAAAGTGTATCAAATAAAATATTACTAATACACAATACACTCTACCAAATGATCCCTTAAAGGTTAGGGGTTAGCGTCAGAAAGGCCCTCAACATTTTAGGCAAACAACTCTTTGGGCAAAGAGGCCTTATAATTAAGTACGATGATCCATGAGACAAAAAGTCATTTGGTTAAGGGAAATTTACATAAATATACTATATTAAGAAAATATTTATCATTTATAGCAATAATATTTTTTTCACTGGACACTTATAATACATTTATAATACAATTTTAATACATATTAGCAAGAATATTTTATAAAACTCATATAATACAAATTTTATTCATAGATAATATATTTATCACACTTTAATACATTGTGTCAATTTTTTACCAAACAAGTATAATATAATTTAAAACGCTTATAATACATTTATGTTGCAGGCATAATTCACTCTTAATACATGGCATATAAATCATAATATGGCTATGTATTGCTATAAATGATAATAAATAAAAAATATCGCTAAAATCAATAATTATTTATTAAAAAGTGTTCTCTCTAATAATTTTTCCGTCGGTTAATTGGTTCAACCCATGACCATTAAACTGGTAGTTGTACCAAAATAGGAAATGTGGTTAAGTTTAGGTTTAAAACCAAAGCTATCACTTTTTAAGATATATTAAGGACTACATTTGTCAAGAGGATATATTGGGGATCAAAATGTTTTAATTCTCATACATTAAGGACCACTTTGGCCACTTTCTCAAAGCCCTTATGTATCCCAAAGGTAAATAAGACCCATAAAAGTGACCTGATTTTGATTTCTCCCTTCTTTTTTTATCAGTTTCTTATTCGGTATTTGATTTTGGGTGCACAATTTATTGGAATTTGTGATGAGAAGTTTACTTTGAAAGGTAAAATACTACCTACATATTAAAAAAAATCCATTAAATAATTAAAGACATATTTATCTCTCCACCTTGGTGGTGGAGAATAAATTTCTCTTGAATTGTGAGAAAAAAACTGATATAGAGGGGTAATTAATTAAGACAGAAAAACCTTTTCTTATTAATGAAGCAGAAGTAGTTCTACACTTTTACTTTAGATCAATTAATATTATAATCTTTATAAATCTATTTTTAGTTTTATGTTTTTTTAATAAAAAAAATATTTTATAAAAAATAAAAATCTAAAAATATATTCAATTATAATATATATATATATATATATATATACATATTAATTATAAAAGATTATGTTCACTCATTTACTCCCGTGCTTCTTCCTTAATGGTAAGCTTTTTTTGTAGTGAACAAAACAAAATAACATAATGATTTCAAGGTATAAAGGGGTTGTTTGTAGGAGGTATTAGAAAAAATAAGGTATGTATTAATTTTGATATTATTAATTTTGGTATAATCCTAATACGCATGCACAAGATGGTTATTAAAGATACAATATTGCCTTTAAAAGTGTATAAAGCTAAAGAATGTAGAGGATATTTTTATAAATAAATAATATTTTTTTTAAAAAAAAATTATGTAATGCATGTTATTTTTAATATACAAAATTGAATAGTAAATAAAAGATAATTTCAGCAAAAATAATTTTTTTATATTACTAATTTTAACATTACTAATATACGCTACTAACATCGTTCTTATACGTCCTATGAAACGACCAAAATGGTTCCCATTTTATCAGCTTAGTGAGCACTGAAAAGAACAAGTCTGGGCGTCTCAAGTGCAACTAATACAGGAGTAATAACAAACTGAAATGGACAAGAGAAAGTCAATGAAATTACGATGTAAAAGATTACGTAAAGCAAACAGGTCCTGCCAATTTATTCATTCAATAAGGATCCTTTTTATGATACCATAAACCCGTTTTCTAATTTAAATGGAAAAAGGAAAATAAGTATTGCAAAGAAGAATATTAAATAATATTAGCAGAATTTTATATAAAGTCGAGCCCAATTATATATATTAGTAATATTATAATGAGGAGAAGAATGGTCCAAACGATTCTGTCAATTCTATATATTTTATTATTTAATATGAGCGCTTTTCCTTTTTGTCTCTAATATAATATTATATAAAATAAATAAATAAAAAGGGGACCTTAGATCCGTTTAAAACTTTTGAGTGTTTGACTACTTTGGGTTTAGCGGGAAAATATATATATTTATGTAATACAAAAGTTATAAATCTTTTCTTTTTCAAAAATGAGAAATGATCAATCAATTCGATGTAGTATTAGATATTTTCCAAGTCCACAAGATAGGCCCAAATTCACATCCGAATAAACTGGGCCTAAACTTTGCTATTAATGTCTACGGACAACGATATAAATGGCTTTCCGGGTGAAGCCAGATAGTCCAAGAAGCTTAAAAGACATTTTACTTTTGTTCTTTAAGAATAATTTCATTTTGTAACCTTCTTCAATTGATTTCAACATGTGTATAGAAATTGTATCATTATTGCATAAAAATATATCAATATGGTATATGTATAAAGAATGTATCATATGTATAGACAATGGTGGATTTACGATTTGCATTAAGGAGGTTCAAAAAATAAAAATATAATACCTGATATTTGAGCTTGGAACATCATCGTGAACTTTGAACCTCCTAAACCACTAGGTCAACCTCTAGTCTGTGTTCAAAGAATTTAAAATCAAGAAATATACACTAAATTTTTATAAATGTCTTATATGTACATTATAATTTTTTGCCAATTGATTCATGTGAACACCGTCGCGCCCTCCTAAATCCAACCTTGCATATAGAAATTATACCATTATTATATATTTTGTGTATAATAAATACATCTCACCTCCAACCTTAAGGTTATCGGTTTGAGACACAAATGAAACAAAAAGGGTAGGAGCTACTAAGGATAAGTAAAAAAAAAAAAAAAAATTCTAAATCAATGTATATGTATACACACTAATGATACACATATTATACCATTCTTATACACTAAAAAGGGCAGCCCGGTGCACTAAAGCTCCCGCTATGCGCGGGGTCCGGGGAAGGGCCTGACCACAAGGGTCTATTGTACGCAGCCTTGCCTTGCATTTCTGCCAGAGGCTGTTTCCAAGGCTTGAACCCGTGACCTGCTGGTCACATGGCAGCAACTTTACCAGTTACTCCAAGGCTCCCCTTCACCATTCTTATACACTATTTATACATATTCAAGGACTATTAGAGAAGAACGAAGACCGTCAAAAAGATTTATCAAGCTAGATCTGTACCAAACAATTGTGGATTTAATGATTTCACAGTGTTTATATAAACTCCGGCGAAAGCACATGCTCCAAGCATCTACTTAAACTGCATTCACAACCTCATTGTCTCCACGGCTTCGCCACCACCAACACCATTGTTGTTCGAACTACGAGTTAAAGTACAAAAAAGAAGAAGAGAAGGAATGAATGAAGGTTCAAAAACATCACTGAAGAAAGTTCATATGAGAAAAATTGAGAAAAAGCAAAAAGAATAATGGATTCATATTTGAATTGGATGTGTTCAGCTCTATGGATTAACTTTTCCCTCTACTCACTCTCAAGTCTCACAACGCTCTCAATCGCTTCGCTCTGATTGTCAAATTTAAGGTAATGATCTCACCCCTTACTCTAATTTCTTAATTATTTACCAAACAACGATGGCATAAAGTGAATCGGTCGGGTTGAATGGAATTTGGGTAACTTTTTCGAAACTCAAATGGGTTGCTTCATTTGATGTAATAACGTAACATGGTTACTTTCTTTATGTTTCCAATGTCCCCACAACGTTCAGAGCGTAAGGATTACGAAAAAAGGGGGCCAAAATGATTCTGAAATGAGAGAGAAAGTTTGGAGGGTGTTTTGTATTGAAACTTAGATTTGGGCATGATTTAGGAGTTGAAATGCTAGAATTTTTTAATATTTAGTTAAAATGATACATTAGAAATATTGATTTGATAAAATTTTGGTAAAAAGAAAGTTTTTGGGCGAAGAGGTGCCATGGACGCACCCCTGAAGCTCGAACCAGATGAAGGTAGCCATGGCGGCCTTACTCCCGCTATGGCGGGAGGCCGAAAAATAGTGGCCTCTTAGGCCAGGCCCATTCCTTTCTTTTACCCACATTCACTTATCTACACCATTTTTGTAATGACCCTTACGGTCATGTTCTACATTTTTAATAAAATTACCATTTTATCCCTCACATTAGTCTCTCCAAGTCATTTTAGACTGGGTCTAAAAGTTAGTTTCTCAAAATCTTGTGAAAAGTTGAAGTTTTGCTAAAGAAATGAGTTTTGAAAGCTTTAGTTGTCAATTTTGAGTTTCAAAGTCATTTGGAGTTTCAAGTCTATGAATGAAATTCTGTCTATTTCATCAATTCTAAAATGTAAAAATTGGTCTAGGAGATTTGTTGGAAGCAAATTTGAAGTTGAAACGTGGATTTTAGGTCCGAAGTTAAAAATTGAGTTAAAGTTTGATCCAAATATGACTTTGGTCAACATTTGGTGTTTGGATGCTCGAATTGAATTTCTGATGGTTCCAATGATTTTGGAAAGTTATTATAATTCTAGAAATGACTTCGTTATAATTTTTAGAGGTCCCGAGGATATTTTGAATATTTCAAGTTCGGAACTAGTTTAATTGCGACTTATCAGATTTCGGATCAAGGAAGCCTCAAATTTGTATTTTGATGATTCCATTGAGTCCGGAACATCAAATTTAGTAAGGTTGCATATATGGTTTGTGTATATGAAATTTTGAACGAATCCCGAGGATCATTTCGGAGGTTTTTAAGACTTGATGAAATTAAGTTGCTGTGTTCTGGTGCCCTCTCTTAAGCGAAGGGGGTGTCACTTTAGTAACTTCCGCTTTAGCGGAGACCCTTCTCAAAATCGAAGGGAAGGACTTTGTGCGGGCTTCGCTGAAGCGAAGGGTGTGTCACGAAAGCGACCTTCTTTTAAGCTAACAACCTATCGCTAAAGCGAAGGCTGAGTTTTTATGGGCTGCAGTTAGGCGAACCTAGTGTCACTTAAGCAAAAAGTGAGAGGATTTAGATGAGGTTTAAGGTGTTTTCACCATTTTTGAATTTTTCAAGCTCGGTTAGGCGATTTTTCAAAGAGAATTTTCGTGGAAAACCATTAGGTAGTCATTTTCAACTCATATCTTTGATTTTCATTGATTAAAGGATGATTTTAACTACAAAATTTAGATTTCAATTGGAGATTTGTTTTCTTTTTGCCTAATTCAAATTTTTATTAAAAATGGGGATTGTGAACTCAGTTTAACCTCATTTTTTGAAATAATTTTCACCATTAGATTCCTGACTACTTGAAGAATATTTTCATCTAAAAATATTCAAATTTCAAGTTCATTTTTCGATGTGGAATTTTTCACCATATTACTCGTTTTCACCCGAATTAATTGATTTTAGTATCATTGATTTTGAAATGTGATTGTGACTCTATATTCAATTAGATTTGGTGATTTGGAATATCTTCAGAGAGAAAAAGCTTTGGATTTGAGTTGACCTTGACCTTTACATGAGGCAAGTAAATTTCTAAACCTATTCTTAAGCTTGTTGGATCATGTATTCGTGTCTTATGTGTTGAGGATTGATAGAAATTGGTTTTAAGAACTATTGATATTTAAATGGACTTTTTGATAAAGAGTGAGGTAAATACATAGAAAATTGAGATGAGATAACATGTTGTGTTCGATATGATAGAACCTTGGGCTTGTTGTCGATATTTGAATATATTTATATGTTGTTGTTATGATATTGATTAATTGGGTGATTATGGACTATACGATATCATAAGTGAATATTCATTGTGTTTTCACTTATTACTTATGCATATATCTATTTGTGATGGCTGAGAAAGTGGTATGAGTGAGATATTGTATATTGGGATCGAGGTTTCTACCGATCGAGATGATTAGTCGAATTTTTTTTACGGCCGAGGTCTCTTCTGGCAGATATTATGGCCGAGGTCTTTTCCGATGGTTATTATAGCCGAGGTCTTTTTTGGCAACTGAGGTCTTTTTCGACGAATGTTATAGTTGAGGTCTCTTTCAGCACATACATGATCCATTTGAGGCCCTCATAGGTTCCGGTCTGAGGTGATCAATGAATGTGTGTCATTTAGGGCAGATATGCATCACGATATATGGTAATTTATTGCATTCAATTGCATCATACATCTTTTGCCAATATGGACTGTTTTACACCTGATATTTCCTTGGTCTGTATTACTGATTTTGCTGATTCGCTTGCGAATTGAATTATACTGTTGTTGAGGTATATGAATAATGTGCTATTAGAACTGTCATACTGGGCTGATTTTTGTGTAAGTCGAAGTCTAGGGGTTGGGTGGTGTGACAAGAGTACGTGTATTTTACTAGCTTTGCTTAGTTTTAGTTGTTTACTTGCTAGGTACCGCGTTGTTGGTACTCACTCCTTACTAACTACACTTGTGTATGTTCTGAACCCGGATAATAACTTGGTTTTTCTTATTTTCATCTGAGGCTTTCTGAGGCGATTTATGAGGTATCTATCGATGTCGCCCGTCTTCCTTAGTCCTCTTTATGTATTACTTTATTATATTTGAAAGACAAAGATTGAGACTTGTATTTATTTCGTATCTTGTAATTAGAAGGCTTGTACATGTGGCAACCAGTCTGTGGGGGATTTTTATAGTTGAATAAGTTTTCGTTTTATTATATTTATCTATTTAAACTATTTTTCACTTTTATCTTCTGCATTTAGTGGGTATAAGCCAATTTGTCTGGTGGTAAAGGATAAGTGTCATCACGCTCAGATTTCAGGTCATGACAAGTTTGTGACCTATACTTTTATGAATTGCAGTGTTTTTAAACATCAATGGATGAACTTAACGAGACTAACCTTTCCTTCGTTGTATTCCCGACCATGCTAGTTGAGAAAGGTATTGGGAATGGCGACGAAACAAATTTCTCTACAAGTGTCCTTCCACATGTTAGGCTTGGAGGAAAAAGCTTTGATTGTTTGTGCACGATTGGCGGAGTTTAGTTGAGGGAGTTGTATGCCCTCCTCCCCACCGTGCATTAGGATGATCCCAACCCCTCCATCTGCATTCGCGGGGTGGACATCCCGATGAGCACATAGTTCATCAATATTGTGCTTAAGGTACTAGAGGTCTCAAATATTGATTATGAGGTCAAGCTGAGGGAGATGGATTTTCTATGGTTATAGGACATATTAGTGGAGGATGAGTACCAGGATCGAGTCTATTGGGCTACCACCGAGGGAATTACTAGCACACGCTGGTCAATAGAGGCTAAGAGGTGGATGAACCTAGTGGCCAAGTAGATATTCCCTTTGGGAAACTAGACTGATGTGACATACCCTCGGGCCTTAGTGGTGACTTGTGACATGAGTCGTATCAGACTGAACATGGAGGCACAGATAGTGTATGAATGGAAGATGTTCTATTAGCACAACAAAACAACATTCTTCCTACCAGGACTCGTGGCTGCGATGTGCAAGCAGGATGGGGTACCACTCATGGGTGCTAGTGAGGTACTCCCTATAGATCCCCCTTTCCACCCCTTTTTGATCAGATAGGGCTCCACCGCAAGCAAGAATAAGAAGAGGACGGGTAGGGCTGAGAGTAGTCGGGCAGTAGTAGAGGAAAAGAATGATGAGGAGGAGGAGGAGGATGAGGGCACCCTTCCTTCCCAGTTACAACACCCAATCTCCGACGACTGCGTGAAGAAAGACTTAGCCACTATTTGGAGGGCCATGGGATGTACCACTGCTAGGTCCTTGTCCTCAGTTCCACCCTCCACGGCTCTTGATATCGAAATGCTCCACCGCTAGTTGAGGCACGAGAGGAAAAAGAATCTGGTAAGGGACCACTAGATAGCCAAGATGTGGAAGACCATCAAGATGATCTTCTCTTGCATCACCCCTTAGAGGGAGATTTTGATACTTGACCCAAAGGACTTTGCAAGGTTTCCTTATATAAGCGAGGCTTGGATAGGTGAACTTGCCTTGGAGGACCTGTGTTCTGAAGTTGACACTCTTCCTGCCTCTAGTTAGAAATTTTTTTTCTACTGATTTGGGTTTGCCCCATTTGGACATGTAACATATAATCTTCTACTTCTTGCTTTTACTTAATTTTTGTAAGCACTTAGATAATTAAACTCCTACTTTCCCTAAGCCGTAATGAATACTAGTCTATTTTTTACTAATTTCTCTGTTATTTTACACTGCTCTGAAAGCTGGACTAGCCATTACAAGCTTTGAAATCAGATTGCAAACCAGGGCGAAACAGGGGAAACAGGGATGAGGTTTTTCCTCACCCCGTTCTGCCATGGCAGGAGAATTTCTGCTATGGCGGGGCCAACCTGCTATGGCGGCCTTGGCGAAGATTAGTTTCAAAGGAAAATTTCCTGAAGGTTTTCCCCTCCTTCTCCGTTCCTTGGGATCACTTATCAGCTTCTAGGTTAAACTTAAGTCAAAAAGTTACCTCTCTTAACTAGACTTGGCAGAGTTCACCCCAAGATTGAACCCAACAGTGCACACACAAGAATTTTCCCCATTATCCCGGCACACACAACATGCACACCTCAAGAATTTATTTATTACAGATTAGCACTAGACTATTATTGTCACGAGTCCAACTCTTTTTCTATTCACAAGTTCATAGAGGCTCAAGGAATTCTGCCTCCTTGAGAATTTTAACATTCACGCAAGTACCTTTCACACATAGACATTTATTTCAGGAAACATAAGATCATAACACACTATATTATCCATGCAAGCACACTACACACAACATATTATTCATATGAGTACACTCTATAAATTGTCAATCAGGCAGAAAACACTATGTACATAGCCACAAAATTTGAACTACTTCACACAAGCAAGTCAAATCATGTACTTAGTTCTCTTCATGGATGACTATTATTTGATCATTCATGCACTTACACACCCTGTAAGGCTAGATACCAATTGGAACCTTATCGGTTCGAATTTTCCCTGCTTATGTCCCTTCAGCCGTGACAACGCCATTGAGTTTTACCTTGTTGAGATACCAATTAGAATCCAGAAATACCAATTAGATTCAGCCCATACCACAAGTGACAGACCCCACGAAAAGAGAGAAGAAGTGGAATGAATTCTTAGAATGCTTCATAGCTTCTCGAAGATTAGGTGTGGACGTCAACACACCAATCCGCGAGAGTCTATTCTACATTTGTCTTGTACTAGGAGACTAGTAATCTGGGTTCTGATATCAATTTTTCATGACCCAACTCACCGGACCGTGCTGGCACCTACTCTAATACTTAAGTAGGAGAACCTTTAATCCTCTAAGTGAAGCTTTTGTTAATTGATTCCAGACAGGAAAAAAACATAACCAAAAAGGGAATGAAAACACCATCTTTATTAAATTAAACTCCAAGGTTGTTTACAAGTAACATTTTAACACCCTCGAGGATACTAGCCTAAATAGGCACAAGAGCCTCTAAATAAACAATATATAAATAGAACAATGACACAGCTCCCACCATAAGAAAGG
The DNA here is from genome assembly GCF_947179165.1 of Solanum dulcamara. Lineage (NCBI taxonomy): Eukaryota > Viridiplantae > Streptophyta > Magnoliopsida > Solanales > Solanaceae > Solanum > Solanum dulcamara. The sequence goes on from NC_077243.1 coordinate 24,045,759, forward strand.
AAGGATAGAAGTTATTGAAGAATCATCTTCATATTTACCTAAGAATATCACTAACCCTGCAACTAGGCTATGCCAAATGGTATAACAAGAGTAGTATCAGTACAAGCAACATGTACTGATCTGCATCATCGGTCAACCCGATACCCACTGCATAATATATAATAATTAATAAGAAGAAACGTGCACTTAAGAAAATACACCATCCAACCTTTATGCACATAATTCTAACATCCCAATTACTAAACCGTAACTAGTACACTTGTTTCTAGCCTCCTTAAGCCATTAAGCCTAGTACTCATTCTTTCTAATTAGTCTGCTACCAACTCTAATACAGTTTGAGACCTAGCTCCTCTATCACATTTGGAGGAGTTTTCAATTGCACATCAAGTCTCCACTATACAAATCGGCCCTTGGCCACATAGTATACCATATCAAAACTTACTAACCACCCAGACTAAAATCCTTCACAAGGTTTTTCCTAGCTATTCCGCCCTCAAGTCAACCACCCTGGTTCTTACTTGCACACTCTCCCATACCTGGGATACTAGAAGACATATAACTACCACAACATGATAAATAGGCATATGCAGCGACACATTATTAACTAACATTCCAGGGCAGTATACAGTTTCACAAATGACTTTACCACAGTCTAATAACACAGATAACATTCAAAATTTCGGTCTTCTCACACTAATTATTGCATAGGAAGGGTCTAATCAATTATAGTTGTGCCAATTTCAAATAGAACAATTTTTGCACATAAATTCATATTCAATCACAAGTATTCTGGCAACAATTGTTCTCTCATGAAACACATGCCCAAACTATTAGTTTATACCAGCATGATACTCGATCCATTATCTATCGATATGTTAAACTCGATCTAATATATGTGTCAGAACGTGACACCCGATCTAGTAAATATGTCGAAATGTGCACACCTAATCTAATATCACAATCACAATGAATAGTTTACATATTTTCACAATCAAGTAACAGGTTCAATGCATGCAATTATTCACGAATAGTCATTTCATCAAGTTCATTACATCTTTTCCTAGTCTCATGCTTGCAGGCAATACTATTAATTTCAGTTAATAGGTACACATAACATAGACAGAAAATAAATTATCCCCTACAATTATACATATTGACTTATCCCTAGATTTACATCACTAACTAATACACAACTTCCCCCTTAACGGGTATTATCAAGGATTACATTTAAACACGGGTCCAACTTCCCCCTTAACGGGTATTATCAAGGATTACATTTAAACACGGGTCCACTACTACTAGTCACAGGCTTCTCATGACCCGTATACACATACAATCCTGTCCTACATAGTAATAACAACTTTTAGCAATCTAAACTCCGTGCCCAAAGGCCTATTATGTAATCACCCATCAATTACAGTATAATATATGTGGGAACAGATTTACAATTACTCAAATTATAGAAAACCTACCCTACCTAGCACCAAGGGACTGTAGAAGGACTATCGCACTATCCCTGACTTCTAAAAGGAGAAACAATGGAGATGGGCTTAAAATTCGTGGGTTGTAGCCTTTCTTGCACTACTATTCTCTTCCACCCTTCTCTCTAGGCCTAGAGCAGCTTTTCTGAGGGTTTCTAGGTGACCCTCGCGTATTTTGACACTTAAGGAAAGGAGAAAAAAAGAATTCGCATCTTTTAATTCATCCCCTCACTGTCCCACTATGGCGGGATCGATGCCGCCATGGCAGCACCACTGTGGCGGGAATAATCCTGCTATGGCGGAATGCTACAGATCCGATCAACTTAGTTCACTAAATTTTTTATCCCACTTAAATAACGACGATTCGGTTCGTTACATGTTTATGATGTAAGTTCTGGCATTCTAGGTTTTTAATCCATTAGTAGATGATAAGAAATTATGCAATGAGTAAATCACAGAAGTCAAATGACCCAAACCACCTGAAAACTTTATTAAGCTCAACAGTGCTAGACGTTACGTTAGAGAAAGATGAGGTGGAGGAGGCCTAATCAGAGACAACCAAGGCAACATGATGTTTGCTTACGCTTTGGGTCAAGGCCAGGGCACTAGCAACATGGCTGAAGCTCAAGCACTACTCTATGGTCTTAAATGGAGTTTTAGTAGAGGTTACACTAGGATCTGGGGAAATTGACTCCTTACTCTTGGCTAAATGCATAACCGGGGAATGGAAAACGCCTTGGAGATTAGCTAAATTGATTCAACAAGCACAACAATTAGTTAAAGCTCATGGATTTATTATCAGTCATTGCTTCAGAGAAGCTAACAAACTTGTTGATAAATTAGAATCTATATCAATGATCATTGGAGGCAGTTTTTTTTTTTTAAAAAAAAAAGCAATCAACCATCAGATTTCAAAGAGGATTAACCAAATCCATCAAAACCCAATTCCAAAGTAAAGTTTTAGCATTTGAAGTTTATGGGTTTATACAAACCTCCGATAAATGTACAATAACAACCGAGTATTGATATTCAAATATAGTTAAAAGTACAAACCACTTAATTAAACACAACATATAAGTATAAACGTTATCATTTTAATTATACTAGAAGACTTAGCTTGTTATATTTTTAAAATGATCAGTGATAAATAAACATGAAGTCCTTTCCTGTATGCTTAGGATTAATTTGCCCCAAATGCTAACAACCATTTACAGTAAAACCTCGATAAAGTAATATTCTATAAAGTAATAATTTCGCTAAATGAATTAGATAATAATTAAAAATAAAATATTAAATGCCCAAAAAAATATAAAGTAATAATTATTAGAATACATCAAGAATTTATATATATTTAATCAGTCAATATTACTGGACATATAACTATTTCTTTTTAAAATATGATTTTATAGTTGATTATTTTTTCTTCCCACCAAAATCAAAATCAATCTCATCCTTAACTTTTTGAAGAGTGAACACAATTTTCAGACTATTTTGTTCGTGTTGTACCATATAGTTTGACAATATAGTAATTGCTTGGAATACCTCCTTTGACGATACATGTGGGACAATGCTACTATCATCTTGTTCAGGATCATTCTCATCATCATTATTCATTACAGATTGAATAATCTCTTCCTCTATAGGTGATTCCATAAATGTATCATTCTTGTTAGGATAGTTCAAAAGATGTTCAACATTCATCACATTTATGTACGCTAAATTAGAGATGACATCATTTAATTCTTTGATACCTTCATCTAATTCACCAACTTCTTGGATACCTTCATCTAATTCACCAACTTGTGGTTCGGGAACATTGTTTTCTTTCGATCGGATCTTGCAATGTCGAAAACAATTTGCAATTGTTATTTCTTTCACATCAAAATTCCAAGCCAAATTAGCAGAATTAATAGCATTCAAAATATTCATTTTTTCAGTATTTGGTGCTTCAACCTCAGGCCTTGTAGGATGCTGAAATAAAGACGACGACGATAATAAGCTTTGAATGCTCAAATAATCCTAGCATCACATGGTTGAATCTTAGACGTTGTGTTAGGAGGTATGAAAAACAACTCTACCTTTCTTAGGCCTTCAACTATCTTTGAATGAGCTGGGCAATTGTCTACTATTAACAAAACATTTCTACCATTCATTCTCTTATCAAACCAACCAACATATTCTTGAAAAAACAACTCATTCATCCAAACTTTCTTGGATTTAAATAATAAATATACAAAGACTACACTTCTTAGTTTCCTAGATTTAAACTTTTGAAATTCTTAATTCAAATATTTTTTTTCTTTCTTATGATACATACTGCAAAATACTCTCTAAAATAATAAATATTTATTTATCGATAAATAAATATTTTATGCATTTATCGATAAACTTATAATCTCGATAAATAAATATTTTTTTTTGGGTCCCAAACATATACATTTATAGAGATTTTACTGTATTTCGTTTAGGTCTTCTTGGAGTGGTTTAAATAATTACTTTGTTTTATATTTTGTAAAACTAAAAAAATTAAAAGAATCAAGTGTGCCAATATGCTCGAGTCAGTTTTGTAAGATCCAAGGGAATCGAACCCTCGTCATCAATAAGAAACCAATAAATTATTTGCACATACTTGCTAAATTTTCTTTGTTTACATAAAATCCAGAGGAAACCTATTCGGTTTCTGGAAAACATACATTATACTGTAGATCCGCCCCTGACACTACTCGACAACAACTAAACCTAAGGTACAGAGAATAGCAGAAGTCTAGTAGAAAAATAACTAAAATGGCGAATAAGTAGTCTTAACACTACATATTCTCCGTCTCTTTGTTGTCTTTCTTCCCTTTCTTGATGGGTCGGTGAAATAACCTTCAAACGAAAAAAAGAATCAAGAAGATATGGTTCAATGAATTATAATTTTTACAAGGGGAAAGATCGAATATCCGCTGACGTAAGTGACCAAATCTTGACGGAGGCAGTCACGCTAGCCCCTGTGGCATTGTTGAAAATGAAGACTCGTGCTGCTCCATTCACTGCCTTCGTTGGGTAGATTCGCGATGTTATGACTGTTCTTCCTCCTTGAGCAAAGCTCTCCACAGTTGAATGGTCCACCTAAATTCAGTTTATAAAACTTTTACTCAAATGCAACTGCCAAATACTTTGTAGCATACATTATTGTGAACCAACTAGACTAGAAAAATTGAATATAAGCTTGATATAAACAAAGGTAAAACAAGGGAATCATTCTTACCAATAATCTCATCGAATGTTTTTCACCATCCAACACGGGTACTGAACTACCATAAACTTGTTTACCAACTCCAGGAGCCTCTGAGGATCTGCATCAGATCACAGCGAGCTACTTTATTCGTTCCCATTTGACAAGGACTATTAAGACAAATTAATTATGCCAGATAGAGAAAGTATAGAAGCAAACCTAGTTTGATCAGCACAGAAGTGAGTCTCTGCTCGACCATCAGCTCCTTTAGAAATGTAGAAGTAAACTGGCGTTAGCTCAGATAGCGTTTGATCAGCAATTACAACGACACCAAACGGTCCCAAAATGCCTCTGCTAGCAGCACCTCCACTAGTAGAGCAGCTGAAACCTACATTATCTACTTCAATTATTCCCTTGAGCGCGACTTCATCCACTTCAAATGAGGCTTCTATATCCAACTGCACCATTGCCAAACAAGTTTTAGGACTGCAGATTAAGCGCGTATAAGTAAAAAGTTTGGAATCTTAGAGAAAGTCACAACAAACCTGTGCAGCTGAGTCAACATGGAGTAGCTCAATTGAGCCTGGTTGAAGATTGGCCTGTTTTACTATAGGATCACCTGCTCTTAAGCTTTCAATTTCTTCAACTGGCCACTGAAGTAGATGTGTCCCTGTCTTCTTGTCATAAAGCACTGTCCTTGGAATACTCTGTTATTATTTGTATTACCAAACTATTAAAGACATATCATAATTGACAATTTACTTCAACGAAAATTCCAATTTACTTCACCTAACAATACATTGATTATACAACTTTCTCTAATGCGCGATTAGTGTGATACAACTAGACGATGTGGATGGTGCATAGTAAAACAACAAAACAATGTGTTAATCGAAGTCCATACCTGTACAGATGCCCATCCCTTCTGCAGGTCAGCAGATTCAGTGTCAGTTTCCCCAATCCATCCCCACAGTACTCTTCTTTGTTTCTTCGGGTCATAAAATGTCTTTGATGCATAATATTTCCCATAATCCAGCCTCAACCCAATTCCACAATCCAATTCCGGGTTATCGGGTGTCCATTTGTTCTTTACCAGGTCATACGTCCCAATAGCATAGTGATCTTGCTTATTGTCATCTAAACTTGCTTTTAATACATGCTTTACACCCGGCCCATTATATGATGTGTCCAACCCGTTTGTCTTTACCGTCGATATCGGGTAAAGGTCCACACACTCCCACATACCCGTACCCGGAACCGCATGCAGAAGTCCATCTAATAGCTTAAAGCTTGTGAAGTTGGAAGTTTCGTAAACAAGTGCAATACCCGTCTTACCAATCTTAGACCCAATGGTTAGCAGCCATTGCCCATTTTGGGATCCGGTCCAAGCAGTGGTTGGGTCTCTAAAATCCTTGACACCAATGCCGGGTGGGGGAACCAGGACCGGGTTGCCTTTGTACTTGACCCAGTCTAGAAGGAGAGGATCCGACAAGTTGGTGGGGTATGCAAGATTTTGCACTTGCACAAAATCATCCGTATCACCAGTATAAAGCATCATGATTTGACCGTCGGGTAGGATAGTAGCGGAACCAGTCCAGACACCATTGATGTCGTACCATTGGTCAGGAACCATGGCAAAAGGCAAATAGAGCCAGTGAATCAAGTCTGTGGACACGGCATGGCCCCATGTAATATTTCCCCAAATAGCTGAATCTGGATTGTATTGATAAAAAAGATGGTACCATCCCTTGTAATACAATGGACCTGTTAACCAATTTATTCACGTTAGTTGAAATTTCAAAGTAATTACTATATATTTCATACATGTTATACTTGTCAAGGTAAAAGTTCTCTATGCAATTTGAATTATAAAATACTAAATCTCAGTATGTTCCGTATCAAAATTGCTATGCTTTTTGCGGCAAAAAGGTAACGTTCTTTTACTTAAAATTTCGCCACGTTTTTTTTTCCTGACTTTTGGATAAGATTATCTCCAACAAGTAAGCAAATTTAACTAGTGGCATGTCCTCCTCCCCCAAAAATTTAATCTAGGTGTTGATTTTTTTTTTAACACCTTTCATATATTTTAGCTAATTTTGACGAGGCTAACTAATGCTATTCTTGCAGAGCGGCCAGGATAACCTACTCCATTTTTAAAAAAAAAAAAGAAAAAGAAATGACAAGTGGAAAGATTGATAAATAATTTGGGCGGCCCCCAACTACAAAAAGGTGTGACCCACATAACGTGATTGGTCTCCAAACTTTGTAAAAACTGATCAATCATGTGTTTTTTTTTCGTATCGGAGATATTGCCCGAAAGCCGAAAGAATTACTGCCACGCGATGTCATGTTAATCCCAATTATATTGGAACCACCTATTATATTGCCACGCGATGTCGTGTTTATTAAAAATTTGTTCAGCCATTTATTAATCTCTAGAAAGGTTGGAATATTATTCCATCTCTCCGTTTAACTTGTCGTGTTTGGTATCCCCAACACACAATTTCATCCTTAGTCTAATAAATGTAGTGAAAATATACAGGGGTAATAAATTTAGATTAAAATAAAATTGATTTAATTAAATGTTACTCTATCTGTTTTTTTTATTTGTTAAATTTTAATTTCACATATCTATTAAGAAAATAATGATTGGTATATTGAGTTTATTATTTTACCCTTATTAATTGATAGAGTTTAAACATATTTACTCACAATATTTTTCAAATATATTAACTCAATATTAATAAATTGAGGGTATAATAGAAATAAAAAATTATCATTTCTTGATATGTCAAAATTGACAAGTATAAAGAAAAATTAAATTAAAAAATATTTGACAAGTAAATAAAAACGGATGGTGTATTCCTAATTAGTACTCCGATCCAAAATTATTAATATTTTAACATGAATTAAGTGTGGCTAGAATATCTGTAATTATGATTTTCTTTTCATTTTTTGGATTGACATAATCATTACGACTTATGGGGACTAGGAATGTATTTTATGGACAAATATTTTTAAAAAAATAATTAAATGTCATCTTGATTTTATGAAACATCAATTATTTGGATGGAGTAATATAAGCACCCAAATAATGAAATTGGGAGTTTCTTAATTAGCCTAACGAATTGCTCATTCATGGATTGGCTGGGAATTACCGGCTTAGTAAATAAAACCATAATTATCTCATGAGAGAATTAACTAAGCTGAGGTTGTTACGGTAACTATGACTACTATTTTGTTGCTCTTTGAAATCTTTAACCAGTAGCTTAATGTTTCAATCATGGTTTAGGAATATAATTAATTAAATACTAACAAAAAAATAGTAATGATAATCAACTTTGAACTCACCATTAGGATCTGCAGCATAGCATCCAATCAGAATCCAAAACATACCCCAACAGATCAATAGCCATAAGAATAGTTTTTTTAAAAAAAAAAAAACTGGAATAAGTATCAGGAATTTGTTTCAATTTTGAGATCAAATTAAAGGAAATTACAGAAAAGTCAAAATAAGAAATTTAATTACCGTTCATCCAATTTTTTTGAGGTTGAAAATGATAAGCAGTTCTTTGCCACGTAAGCATAGCATTGGACCACGGGTACGAAACGTGACTAGCGCCGATGACATCTCGAAAAGCCTTTTCGGAGACTCCCTGATAAACACCTCTTGACGGCAGCGCTGCCGGCGGAGATTGGTTATTGAAGATCACAAAGGCGGCTAATAAAAGCAAAAAGAAAGAGGAGAGGAAAATGCCGGAGACGATTTTAAGGGACTTCCGGTGGCCGGAATCAGGTTGATCCGAAAGGAATGTGTAATGGATGGCGGAGTTTTCCGGGTCATAATTGGAATGGTACTGGGTTGCCATAATGAAGAATAAAGGAATGGGGGAAGCTACAACTCTACTGCTCTATATATAGGTGGATGAGCTGGGAAAGAACTAATGAGTTGGGACAACTGAATTGAGTAGGAAAAAGGCTTGTATAGTTGGGGTAAATTTTTATTAAAGCGTTTAAGATATGTATGTAAAAGTAAATATTTAAAAAAAAATGATGAGTGAATTTAATGTTTATTATATATATATTTTTCAAGAGCCTTACTAGCACCTCCCCGAGAGGGATTTACAGGCTGACTTGGCTTCCTTAATAAATGCTTAGCTGGAACATTGAATATAATATCAAATAGACAAGTTCCTATTTATAAAGATAGAAATTTAAAACGTTCAAATCCTCTATATGTGTAAGAAAATATTTATTAAAAAACCAATTACTTATAATATAGTTATTTTATAGGATGGTGTTTAATTATTAGAATGAAGTTTAGAAAGAAAAAAATAAATAAAATGTAGTGCGCTAAAACAAGTGACGATGTGTTTTGGTTATAAATAATTTTATTGATAGCAATATGAAAAGTTAAATAGAGAAAGATATCATTTTTTTGAGATAGATTAAAAATGAAAAAGTATCACAAACGAAAAGATTAATTACTAACTTAGTAATATTGATAATCGATTATTTGTTGTCACATATTAAAATTAATTTATTTGATAGCCCGATAAAAGTTATATAGGTACGATCAGACCTTTTTAAAACGGTCATTTGTTATAAAAAATTTCAATCTCTATAACGATCATTTGCACAAACTTCTCTATAACAGATATTCGTTATAAAACTTGTATAACCTTTCTATAATGGTAATTGTTATAAAATTCTTCAATATCTTTAACTTCTCTATAACGGTTATTTGTTATAACATTCTTCCACCTCTATAACCTTTCTATAACGGTCATTAATTATAACACTTTTCAACTTTTATAACCTCTCTATAACGTTCGTTCGTTATTACACTGCAACCTCTATAATGGTCATTTGTTATAAAACATTTCAACCTTTAAAATTATTTTATAATGGCCATTCGTACAAAACTTTTCAACCTTCAAAACTAATTTTTAATACGTATATTTTATTTTTACTAGCGTCTATGAATGTGCTTTTCACGTTACTCCCTATCAATTATCATGCAAAAAAATTGATGACTAATCTGGAGTCCCATCCTGAAACTTGACTCGGGATCCGACCCCGACATCTAAATCGGGACTAAATTTTTAAACCAAGACTCGATCTTGACTCCCGACCCAGGATCCGATCCAACATTCGTCCCAGGACTCGACCTAAGATCCAACTTCTGAACCGAGATCTAATTCCGACATTCGATCCTGGATCTGACTCAAAACTCGACATCGACATCTGACACCCGACACTGATTCAGGACCCAACTTCTGACACCAACTCCCGATCTGAATCTCAGATCGGGATCCAACTTTCTACCCTAGATTCGGCCTGCATCTAACTTCCAAATTGAAAATTGACCTCACCTGATCCTGACATAAGACCCGACCCCGACTTTCGACTCTTGATCTAGCCTGACTTTCGATTCGAGACCCAACTCCGACATCATCCGATCTCGAATTAGGACACCTAGCTAAGTTTTTTTTATTTTGAACTTCAAACCTCTAGCTAGCCCACTTTGGGGATTGTTGTTTAGTTAAGTATTTAAATTTTTCTTGCTATTGTTGGTCTAATGATGATGAAAACAATAAGTGATTATATATTATTATATTGTATGCACATATTCTAAACCTAAACGAAAATAAGTCATAATTAGTGGCAAAACTTTTTATAAGTTTTAACGTTAATCTGTAGCTTTTATCGAGCGTTAAAAAAAAATCGGTTATCTTAGTGTATATGGGGCATATTGCACATAGAAGTATTATAAAATGTGTAGAAATTTTCTATTCATAATTTGCTTGAAATAGATTTAATATTTAACTTCTAATATTAATAGGAAAATTGTATCCTGCAATAAATTTAGTCCTAATAAAAGTATGTTTTGTTTAGTTCTAGTACAAAATTATATTTAAATCCATTAATAATTTCTTAGATAAAAATTTTTTTAACTTAAAAGAACAAATAAGTAAATCAACTTTTAAAGGATATTTTGGTCAACTAATATTTATATTCATATTTTTATAATAATATAAATATAACAATATTTTACCTATAACAGTAATGATATTTACTATAGTAGTATACTCTTTTTAAAATCAATCCTTTATAACACATTAATTGTCATACTCAGAGATATTGTATGAAAATATTTTGTAAGATATAAATTATGTATAAAATATAATATTAAACTATTTATCATAATCATTATTAATGTCAGGTACGAACTTTTTTTTTCCTTGTTACGACTTTTCATATTCCTTTTTTTTTGGTACAGTTAAAATATTAAATAATGCATTTCCCCATTCTAGCAAATATTCTTTATATTTGTGGTCCTCATTTACCAAAAAAAATTATCTGAGCATTATTTGCCTCCTCTAAATTGAAAGTGTCATGTATACAATAATTGCTTCTTGTCTTTTAATAATTATTTGGAATCTTCTTCAATAATAGTTAAGAGAATGACGATGCATGCCTTTTTATTTCAATATTTTATTTTATTTTTGTATTTGGTAGTAGTTTAACTAATTAGATTTTTTCAATAGTTATTGTCATTGAAAATAATTATTCGTGAAGAAAAATAGTAATTTTTACTTTTCATATATTCAAATTACGCACTCTGTTATTGTGCATGGTATACAACTGAGGTGACTTTGAAGCGTCAAAATTCCACAAAGGTGCCTTGATTTATTTAATTTTTTTATTTTTTTTTTGACTAATATATGCCAACTTTTTACTTTTCAGCAACTTCGTTCTAACTTAGCCCAATTCATTATTCTTAATCCACATGAAAATCATGAAATTAGATTCATATTTATGAAATGTAGCAGGGGATTTTTATATATCAAATACCACAAGAATTTGCTTTCAAAAATATACGAAAAATCCACTCAAAATTTCGTGTATGAAAACGGTACAAAATTCTTCAACTTAATTAGCTTCCTTGTTTCTATTTTTATAGTTAATTAATGTAATAAAATAATAATATTTTCACTGTTTGCTTTTAGAGATCTACGTGTTGACACCTCATATTGTATTATCCAAATTGGAACAGACCACTCAACACGTAAATCCAAACACAAGCAGTCATTCTCATAAATTCAAAATGAACATTTTATAAGAAATTAAATTAAGCGATAAACTATGGTACATTGCAGCATTTTGAACTTTTGAAGAAAATAATAATTTTTTTTCTTTTTCTCCCAATTTTCAAGAGAATCAAAAACCTTTAAATTCAATAATAAATCAACTTGACAATGAGTTAATTTCTTCAATGGTAATTAAATCAATAATTATTATTATCAAAAAATACTTTTAATATAACTATTAATTGAACAATCATATGAGAAATCAATCCAATTAACAATGCAAACTTTTGAGGAATTTGCCTTATTGAAACTAGCGTGAATTAACTAGTTACTTGTCTTTCAAGAACAAGTCATGGTATGACTTTTAAGTACTTTTTGATTGATCTGTTTTTTTTAATAAAAAAGTTAATCGTTCATCCAAGGTGGATTGTGTGGTTTAGACAAGACCTCCATTTGTACATTTATCAAAAAAATTAAAAGGCGTGTAAAACTTATCTCACCTGATGTATATACCAATTCAATATACGCATGTTATTGTGTTTGAATTTAAAATTTATTTTATTTAATTTTAATTAATTAACATGTATTTTATATTATTAAATTTTTTTACCCATAAAAATTTATATTACTTAAATATAAACACTAGATGTGGGTAACTTTTCGCGGACGAGGATATAAATCTCTGCATATCGAACAACATTGAAGAGTGTACATTCTCATGGAAAATAGTCAGGAGAGATGAGTTTTATGAGACTCTACTTCCCACAATTTATAAGCATGCACATCTATACAAAAAAGTACTATACAAGTAGTACAAATTACTATATTTTGCACATGGTTATCTAGAGATGCCATCAGTAATATGAAAATGATTCTTTTATTATAAAATAAAAGTGAGTATAACACTAAAATAACGAGGAACGAGTAAGAAAAATTATAAAAATGCTCTCTGGCTGTCAATATTTTGATCCAAAAATATTTTTACTGTTGATTATTTGATTCAAAATACCTCTATTGTTACTAAATGAGTCAAAAATATTATTTTTTTCTTTTTAAACATATTTTATTCCTAATAAATATATTACTTTTAAAGAATAGCACCCCTTTAGTCTACCAACGGTTTACACATGGATTAGGAAAATTAGATAGTAGATTACTTCAGCTTATAAGTTATTTGTTTTTAATTTTTGTGTAGCAGTTGTTTGCAGTAGATTACTACAACTTTTAAGTTATTTATTTTTCCAATTTCTGTGTAGTACTTGTTGTAGTAAGGAGGCTATTCCTCCACTTTCTCATTTCAATTGTATTAGAAAGTTCATTTCCTCATTTTTAGACGGTGGTTAATCTATCAGTGTTGTATTTGGTGTTATTTGAATTCAGTGAAATGATAAGCAGTAAATTATTCATGTTTTTGAATATTTCAAACTCAAGAAATTGAAGTTTCTCTCCTAACGAACCAACATCATTGGTCGTAGGAAGAAAACATCTTAATTTATATTACAGTGTCCCATAACTAGATCCATATCGAGGGAATGTAACCGAACTTTTGTCACGACCCGGACCCATCATGATTGACACCCACACTAATCCTCCGGTGGGAGAACCACTATTACAGCCCAAACTAATAAAATCCGCAAAAGATAAGCAATTTAAAGGTGCAAAAGTAAGTTAATAACGAAAAACAAGGCTGGTTCCCATAAACTCAGGATGATCTAGTCGACAACCCCACATGCGGAAATAACACCTAGAAATTGAAAGTCGATGTACCAAAACTCTGAATAAACAATAAGTCTAGGAAAGGGGATGCAACCCCCAAAAGCCATACACAATAACAGTGTCTGAAGTCTAAGTCCTGGAAGAAGGACTAGGAAAAGGAGAGCCCATGGTAGTCTGAAAGAATTGGCTCACCCTTGAACTCTGGCGGCTAAAGATCTTCTATTTCAGGTCTCTCACTAGCCGTCTGAATATTCCATGTACTCAACAAAGAAAGAACAAGTGCAGTATCGGTACACAAACCAACACTGTACAGGTAGGATCACGTGGCTAGCCAGTAAGCGAGACATAAGCCAATAATTACAGAACCGAAACACATATATATATAATAGACTTAACCATTAACATCTCATAACCAGTACTCAACATGATCATAGTTCAACAGTTCGAATTACCATGCAATTTCACATAAGGGTCCTCTCATGGGACCTACAAACACCCAATTGTGTGTTGAAATGTGACACCCGGTCCAAGATTTTTGTCGGACATGACACCCGATCCAAATGTGTATCAAAACGTGACATCCGATCCAAGCATACAAAGTCAATCACAATCACAGTGAATAGTCTAACTATCATATCTATCAAGAACAGGTTCATTGCAGGCCATGGCCAGTAGATAGTCATTTCACATAATTCATTTCATTCTTCCCTATTCATATACACATATGCAGACAATGGAGTAATATAACTAGTACATGTGTCACATACGGGAAGACAAACCATCACCTACCTCGAAATCAAGTTTTGACAACTCTAAAATACATGAGCTTTCCCTTTTCGAGTTCGTTCATCTTGTTCTTTGTCTAAAAATTGTAAATACATACAAAGAATCAATAAATTGGCCTAATTTACATGAATTATAACAAATTCCCTCCCCCCTAACTGCTGTGGAGTACCTAAAAAACTATTCGTAGAAGCGAGCATCGCTAACTAAATTTTTTGTGTTGCAATGGCCGGCTTGCCTGACCCTCTAGAATAGGATCCCCAGAAGTTACATGTGTTTTTGGGCTTCTTAGCCAAAGCTTTGACCTGCCCATTCTGTCGCACACCCTCTACTTTCTTTACGAAGTCTATGACTTCATTGAAATTCTTGCCTGATAAAGTCATATGAACAGACAAAACCTGCAACTCAAGGTTCAACCCCTTCACAAATAACTAAATTCTCTCCTCATCTGTGATTACTAGTTGAGTAACATACGTGGACAATGCATGAAATTTGGTACGTGACACATATTTTTCTAGAAACAAGGCATGAAACTTGACTCAGGTAAGTGGGGGCAACAATGGCGAGGGAAATTTTACATAAGCCCTCCACCACTACTTGGCCTCACCTTACAGCTAGAAGGTCACAAACTCCATTCTGTGCTGGTGTACTATCCTCAGCTTGTGCAACCTCTCATAACAATTAAGAATGAACTCAAAGGCATCCTCACTCTCTGAAACTTGGAAGACTGGAGGCTTAAGCTTCAGAAATTGGTGAGCATGTCATGCTCAGTGCCGGTCATCAATGGACGCATAAATGGTCTAAAGAAGGCATCAGTGCCTTCCACCTCATCTACCTGAGGAGATGCAACAGCAAATGGCGAGCAATTGGAGCTGGTGTTGCGAGCATGGTGGGATGACTCCAGTGCTAGCCAAACCACTCAGAAATGCCATGATATGCTGTGCTAGTATGGGATCCAGATGGGGAAGACCGGAAGCCCCATCTTGGGTATCCTCCACCTGTTTAGAAGTCTCATCTTCTCCAACCTCTTTGTTCTCCTCTATCTCATCCTGGGGCACGAGAGGAGTCTCCTCTCTTGCTATCTCTCCAACCAGAGCCTCACCCCTGGCGGGTGCTGGTCTTCCCTGATATCTGTCGCGTCCCCTTCTCCTACCCCTTCTTTAGCCACGTCCTCTCGCAACTGGCTCCTCTTATGGTTCAATAGAAGTCATAGGTCGGACACCGTTATAACGTATGTTCACCATCTTTGAAAAAAAGAATGAAAGAGGTTAGATATTAATTTGGATCACCAGATATCAGTTGAAATCAAGTTATAGCACTAGAGAAAAAGAAAATAGAGAAACTTTTCCTAAAGTCCTATAGCCCCTCAAAGAAAAGTACAGACGTCTTCATACCGTTCCGCAAGGCTCTATTAGACTCATTTTGGTACAACGAGATAACCAACCTAGTACTCTGATACTTACTTTATCATGATCTGAACCCACCATGATTAGCATTCACACTAACCCTCCAATGGGAGAATCATTATTACAGCTCAAACTAATAATATTCGCAAGAGATAAGCAATTTAAAGGTACAGAAGTAAGTTAATAAAGAAAAACAAGGTTGAGTTCCTATAAACTTAGGATGATCTAGTCAACAACCCCACATGCGAAAATAACACTTAGGAACTGAAAATTGATGTACCAAAACTTTGAATAAACAATAAGTCTAGGAAAGGGGATACAACCCCCAAAAGTCATAAATAATAACAGATTTCCTTTTATTACTTTATGCATATTAGTTTCTATTTTGAGTCGGATGATGATACCTCAGTACATACCTTGTACTAATCCCTACTTGTATTTTTCTTTGTCTTCCTTTGGTGGAGTGCAATGACTTCGACTCGCCCTCTACTCTAGCCAGTGTCCAGCACATCAAATTTCAGGGTGAGATATTTCTTCTATCTCGTATTGGATTCTCTTAGCCATGGCATGATGCCCTTAGCTCTCGGATACAAACTATGTTATTTATATTTGTTCTGGTGTTTGATACTCTCAAACTTATTACTTTGGGATTAGATGTCCTTGATGTGATGACTTTCAGATTTTGGGAAACGTTATGTAGTAGACTCTAGTATGTTTTTATTTCGTACTTTAGTAAAATTTGGGATTCCGCATTATTATCGTGTTTTATTAGTTGAATAACTAATATAAGATGGGGTATGCATTTGTTGTTTCACCCACCTAGAAGGTTATGTGTGAGTTCCACTCATGATCCGTTTTGGGTCGTGACAACTACTCTTGCTATGCCACTTGGCATGGTCTGGTTGAAGGGTCAGTGATGTTTCATAGGTGAAGACAGTGATAATCTCTGACAACTTCTACTCTTCTTTCCTTATGGTGGGAGTTGTCTCTACTTATGGTCTAAGTTTATTCTTAGAAGCTCTTGTACTTGTTTAGACTAGTTCCTTTGGGGTGACAATATGTTTTCTTATAAATTGACTTGTATCTTAAAATCAATTATGATAATTTCAAAACTCTTCCGACTATTATTTTATGGCTGTTATTTTATGATTCATTAGTTTCCGCATGTTATAACTGTTTTGGGGGTTAAGAATTCTCTTATCTAGATGTTTGAGTAGGTGCCTGCACGATCCGATAGATTAAATTGTGACAGACACAAATAGATAAATAAAGTAAAATATAAGAAAAAAATATTTTTAAAAAAAGACAATGAAAAGGCCTGAGAAAACAAATATACAATTAATGCAAAGCATAAAGCAAATACAAAAGAAAAGAAAAACTATAATGGAAGAGGAAAAGGGAGAGCGTTCTAATTTTAATTATCGTAAGACAAAACCATACGTATCGTATATATTTGGATTGTATTAGTTAACAAATAAAAATAAACTGAATCACGTGGCATCACCTATTATCAAACTGATAATGATTGTAATATTTTATATAACTGAACTGCGTGGCATCACCAGTATCATAAATTATTTTATAAGGTGACCTCTCGATTGACAACATGAGCAAGTACAATATAATTGATAATTCCACCCAAAAGTTTCATGTGGTATAATACAGTTTTCTATAACGATATGATTATTTTTTTTTGGAGTTATCTGATTGATTATTATCTATTTATAATAATATTTAAATAATGTTTCACTGTTAAAGGAAAAAAAATGCACAGAATAATTTTTTTTGATCTTTAATGTTTTGAATATAGAAACTTTAATGCCAAATCATAAGTTTAATCATACTTTATATAAGCTTAATGATGAAAATTTATATTCATATAATATTTTATTATCATATATTTTATTAAAGTATCAAAATATTTAATAGATATTATTTCTCTAAAGATAGTTAATTTTTATATTATAAAAAATGATATCTATTATAAATGGGTAAGTTGACAAAGAGCGCATTGATTTTAAGAAATTATTATTATTATTATTATTATTATTATTATTATTATTATTATAAATAAAAAAATGATTATAGAAAGATAAAGTATAAAATATAAATTTGATTTCGAAGAAAACTTGATTATCATAATGAGATGTTGTATAAATTAGAAAAGTTTGACTGTACCACTGTTCGTTTATAACATATATAAAATTTTACAATATTAACTTAATTCTCAAGTTTACAATATTAATTTAGTTCTTTGCGTGTTTTGTTCGACAGTCCTTTTTTCTAAAAGTATTGGCCATAACTATACCCAATAAACTTTTGTCTAGAAAAAACAGCACCATAAATAGTGAAGTTTGAATTAGTCTAATCATATTACAATCATGTTTTTTAATACAATAATTATGTGGTAACTAGTTAGAATTATACAAATATTAGTAATATAAAAATTAATTATCAGTGAATTTATGCATTATTTGATGAAAAAATTATCTAATTATACTTCTTTATTTATGTCAGCATTTGATTATTTATTTATTTATTAATTATTCTATTCTCTATCCTACCTAAAATAATGTATAGATTTTTTTTCATAATTTATATAAGTATATATTAATATTATGCAATTTTCTAAATTGTAAACAAAATACTATTTTAATTTTATTAAGCAAAAAAAAATATTACCTAACATAATATTAATATTTAGAAAATTTAATACACGAATAATTTACGTTCTAACTGGTCAGCAAACGACCCCTAAATTAATAGCTAGCGTAATGGGATTTGCCTGGTTGAAAATGGTCAACTCAATTATTTAGGTTAAAATTAAAGAATTGTGGACACTACAAAGAAATAACCTTAATATAAAAATAAATGATTGAGCACTTAAATTCAAAAGGAAATCATGACTTCTCATCTATTTTCTACTATTTTCAATATAAACAAGACATTATTAGGTGTTAAACTAATCTGTCAATGGATCACACAATGTTAACCATTCATTTTATGTTTCCAGGTTAATAAACTTTTGTATTGCCTAACTAATTAGTAGGAATCAATAAGTTCGTTAGTGGAGTCAAAATTTTTATTAAGAGATGTCAAAAAATAAAGAAAGAAATTCACAAAGAAGCCAAAAAGTATCAATATATAATATTTAAATATAAATAATATATTTTTATCTAGATACATGATGTGTCCAAACACACACACAAGTGTACGCGGTCTCACAAGTAGTAAAGTAGCTCTTTTGAGCCGGATATCGAACCCACATTGACTTTAATAAGACTACTTATTCCTTTTCAACGAACTTCACCAATTGTGTGTGTTGTAAGAGATTGAGATAATTATACTACTAACTTTAGATATAAGAAAAATTACTACTATTAAAAATAATGCAATAGTTATGCAGGTTAATCAAATGACTAGAAATTCCAGGGTTGTAGCATCAGGGGAAGTCAAGCATAATATTCTCCGCTTTTAGTCTCCAATGCGTTATATAATTACTGATTTATAGGGTTGTTAATACAGTCATGGTCTTCCAACCTCTAATTGCCTATCTTTATTGATGATCTAACTACATCGTTGAGCGGGGATATGCATGACTCAATAAAAATGCATTAAGCTATCTTCCTATTTTTTAACTAAACGCGGTATACAAGTATGTGTCACCGGCATCCTGTATACGAATCACCCTAAGTTACCCTAGCATGAACACTTTTTCTATATTCTTTGTTCTATCTCTTTGTCATCTTCTTAATTCAAGGTAGACAATGTATGTATTCTAATGCTAGCCAAAAATTAAAATAGTAAAAATAAAAATGCAGGAGTAATTAGGAACAACAACCCATCATTAATCAAACTCAGCTAATATTAAACCATAACTTTATAACTACAGCCCCAGAACAAGGGCACTTAACTACTCATGTTCAATAACAACACCAAGTACATAGCTTCAAACACTTTAATATTCAAGAGAAAGAAGAAGAAAAAGAAACCTAAGGTGTGTGTGCTCTCCTCTCTAATCTCTTTCCAAAGCGTGCTTAACCCCTTCTCAAAATCCTTAGGGGTCTATTTATAGGGTTTGGGAAATAACTCTTTTTTTCTAGTTGGACCCGGACATAGTAAAAAATCAAAAAAAATTGGGGATTTGGTGGCGCGGCGCTCTAAGATGGCGCCAGGTAGAGGATTTAGTAGTTTCACCTCTAGCGCGGCGCGCCAACAGTGCGCCCAGCCAAACCTTCAACTGTTCAGGCTCTAGTGCGGCGCGCCAACAGGGTGCTCATGTCTATCCTCTGTAGTTTCGGAGTTGGGGCGGCGTGCCAGGGACGTCACCCAACCTAAATTGTCCAATTTTGCTTTATTCTTCTCCCATTCAGCTTGTACTAATGTCTATTTTTTTCTTTCGAGAACTGGCCTTTCTCCAAAATCCCTCCATTCACTAAACACATGCCTTAGTACACACTTATTCTTCATTCCATCTAAAACACACAATTATGCTTCCAAAATATTCTCAAAACAACTACTAAATATGGCAAAACATGGCACACCAAGAACACCACCTCACACTTAGACTTTTGTTCGTCCTCAAATAAACACCTGACTCATGCATGGACACTGACACAACATGTATATAAGGCACTCTAACTTGTCTACATAATTAGCATTTCATTGTTCATTTACGCTCAAGCATGTTCACATTTCCTACACAAGAATGACTAGTTCAATACCTCTTAACCTCAAGTATTGACTCTATAACGCTGTGAACTCATATGCATCATTCGATTATCAATCAAATAAGTTACTCATTCTTTCAATTAAACATGTTCCTCTCACCACAAATGAATCACCCACAAGCACTCGCACATAACACTTTTAGTATAAGTGGGTATACAAACAAACTCGCTCATTCTATCAAACGATTTTGTGTGTCACATAAGATTTGTCATAGGCTTTTTCTTAGTGTTTTTCTCCACTAATACAAGAATGCAGTAGTTTAGGATAAGGATGGCGATGGAACCGACACTTACCGTTATCAGTACCGTTCTGGCTTCGATTTTGGTCTGATCCGATATGTGCCGGTAGAGGTACGGGGTAGAGGGGTCTGGGATAGGTAACGGGACGGAGGGGTTAGGGGTTATCGGTCCGTCCCGGTCCAATTTGGTTACGTCAGTTTTTTTAAAAAAAATAAATTAATAATTAAGCCATTGGATGGGCCCACCCCAATGCTAGAACAACCTCTAACCCTTCAAATCACCCCTACCCCCCTTATTTATTTTTATACCCTAAAGTTTAATAAAAAAGCATTTAGGTCCTATTTTTTAATTATAAAATCCCTCCATCCCTTCTCAATTTTTACACACTCATTTCTACTCTCTCAACTCTTTCAAAGTTCTAAAATACTCTCTTTAGTGTTATTACTTATTAAATTCTATTAGTTGTAGAATTTTGGTGGATTAAAATTTTGGAGCATATTTAAGCTTCAAGATTCATTCCAACTTATAATTTTCGGCTTTTACGTCTTATTTTACGTAAACATTCGGTGCATTCGTTCTAACTTACAATTTTCATCTATTTAGTCTTTATTAATTTACTTATTTATTTATTTGTGTTTAATTTACGTAATATATTTAATTTGCATATTTATAAAATTTTAATAGTTCACTAATTTAGTCTTCACTAGTTTACTTATTTATTTGTTTGTGTTTAATTTTTGTATTATATTTAATTTGCATATTTATAAAATTTTAATATGGATTTCGGATCTAAAAATATTTCAAGAAAAAGTAAAAAAATCAAATTTGGATAGTGTTGCTAATGTTTTAACCAGAAAAACTAAATTTGGTGGTAGTTCTTCTAAATCTAAAACTAGACAACCACCATTACGTATTAATACAAATGATTATACGCCTGTAAATGATACTTATTTTGATATTAATAGTAATACTCAATTAGACCATGGATATTTAGATCGAAGATATGGTGATTTTGATGAATCACTAGATGATGATGATAATGTATATAATGATGATATTGATACTTTTGATGATGATGAAATTGAGTCACCTACGGCTACTAGTCATTTTCGTGCTCCCGCTCCCTCTCCCACTCTCCCTATACATCCTAGTAGAGCTAAGTGTGATGACCCGCCACATCATCACGCCACATAAGCGCCACATAAGTGCCCCATGTCACAAAGTTGCCCATGTGGAAGCCTTACACAGGAAAAATGCTAGTCCATAGTGGAAGGTTCTAGAGACATGTGGAGAATTTCCTTGGAAGACTTTAGAATTCCATGGATTTGCATGGAAAGTCCTTAAAATTTTCTAGTTGTGTAGAGAAATCTAGAAGAGGGATTAGTTTGTAAATATGGAAGGACTTGTGTAGTAATTTTTATTTACACTTAAGCCTCTTAGGAGTAGTATAAATA
The DNA here is from genome assembly GCF_947179165.1 of Solanum dulcamara. NCBI lineage: Eukaryota > Viridiplantae > Streptophyta > Magnoliopsida > Solanales > Solanaceae > Solanum > Solanum dulcamara. The sequence goes on from NC_077243.1 coordinate 24,067,880, forward strand.
GAAGGGGCCATTCATTTCTAAACCATCAAGCAATCAAGCATTCTTCCAAAGCAATACAAAAGCCTTCTTCATAAAAGCTCTCTTGTCTTTCTTACAATCTAGCATTCCCTTAGCGATCTAGTCTTAAAGGTTTACTTGAACTTGCAAGATCGTGAAAGATTCGTGAGTAAGTTGTCAAGTGCCGCATGAAGGTCTTAGTTGAAGTCTAAGTCCGTGACATCGTGGTTTCAGAGCGAGGTTCTACTAAGGGATATGGCAAGTGAGGGATACATCAACGCCACAACCGCCACCAACGTCAAGCAAGATGTTGGAACGAAGCACCGCTAGGGAAAGAAGAACTCTAAGAGAAATGAGGAGGTGCAGCTTGAGCCTACACCAAGCGGGGCTCTAACATCCTACTCACCCTCGGCCACTGAGGTGAGTGACGATGAGTGAGGCGAGGAACCTATAGACGTCATGCCCGACATGGAGTGGATCGCAAGGGTGGATGCTACCCGACAGGCCGTAGAGAAATTAGGCAAGCGCTTAAACAAGTTCGATGGCAAGTTCAAGTCTCTAGAGGAGTTCACCCTTGAGGAAAGACAACATCCGGAAAGAGTTGGAGGTGCACAAGGCTGCCGAGTATGAGATGAAGGAGGTGATTACTTCCTTGGAGTGTCGGCTCATGGACGCGCTAAGAACGATGGAGACCATGAAGGCCGAGATGGAAGCACTCAAATGAGACATAGATGCTGGAAGATGCGTGATGTCCAGCGTAGACATGGAGGGCAAGATTGAGGTTCCCAAGCCACCTATGTTCAAAGGTATCCGTGATGCACAAGAGGTGGAGAACTTCCTTTGGCACTTGGATAATTACTTCAATTGTAACAAAGTGAAGAATGACTAGACGAGGATCAACACAGACGTGTTATATCTCTCGGAGATGGCCATGTTGTGGTGGAAGCGCAAGGAGTCTGAGATCGGAAAGGGTCTATGCACAATCAACACCTGGGAGCAGTTCCGGGACGAGTTTAAGAAGGCCTTTCCCCCAACAATGTCATCTATTAGGCCAAACACAAGTTTCGAGAATTGAAGCAAATGGGTAGCATATGGGCCTATGTGAAGGAGTTCACTACTCTCACGCTTCAAATTCCAAACCTCACGGATGACGACATGTTGTTCCACTTCATGGATGGGCTACAAAATTGGGCTAAGACGGAGTTGGAATGCCGACAAGTCAGGACTATTGATGAAGCCATCACACAAGCCAAAGCTTTGACAGACTTCAAGCATGATAAGCATGATCAAAGAGGAGGAGAGGAGACGATAGGTAGTCATGAACAAGGTGGGGGAGGTTTTGAAGAGAAACAACCATATCCCAAAAACCATGAAAACCTTAAGTCCGATGGTAAGAAGGCTGGACGACAAAGCGATGCCGACAGAAAGGCACAGACTGCGAAGGGGAATAGATGCTATATATGCAGAGGGCCGCATGGCTATGCAAAGTATCCTGAACTAAAGAACCTTGGTGCCATCCTACGGGAATGGAAGGAGAAAGATGTGCAAGGGCAAGAGCTAGGTTCAGATACGACGCAATTAGGTTTGATTGGACTATGCGAAGCTATCACAAAGCAATCAGGAAAGCCAAAGGAGTACGGCGCATAATATGTAGACATCATGATCAATGGATGACCAGCTCGTGCAATGGTTGACACAGGTGCAGAGGCCAACATAATGACCAAGTCAGCAGCTATGAAGTTGGGGCTAAGTTACAGTCCAAGTGACGCCTGCCTCAGGATGGTTAATTCACCCCTGACACTGGTGTGCGAAGTTTCTCAAGGAGTAGACATCACATTGGGCAAGTGGCGAGGTAAGACTAACTTTACCGTCGCTCCCTTAGATATCTTTGATATTATTCTTGGGCAGGAGTTCTTCCAACGATGCCATACGGTGATCGACCCCTACCTCTAATAACTCGTGGTTATGGAGCAAGAGGGATCGTGTATGGTGCCTCTAGTCAAGGTGTCGAAGACAGAAGGACCAACCCAACTTTCGGCCATGCAGCTTGAGAAAAGACTAGAGGAGGGAGTACCGACGTTCATAGACACCATTGCGAGTTTGAGCGAAGACAATGGTGTTGGAGAGGCATTGCCACCTTGCATGAAGAAGGGCGTGATATCGAAGAAGTTAAGACACTTGCCTCTAAGGTGCCAAGAAGGATGGAGGCCAGTGTTGACTAAACCGGGCAAAAATCGGGACAACAGGCCACTGCCATGTTCCTCATCCATGAGGAGAGACAATTTCCGAAGGAGGCCACATAAGAACAATATGAAGACTTGTGGCAGCTTAAAGATAAAATTCGGGAGCTTTTGTAGCAGCAGTGCGTCGAGGTCATCGCAACATCAGGTGGAGGAGAGTGTGATGACCCGCCATATCATCACCCCATATAAGCGCCATGTAAGTACCACATGTCACAAAGTTTCCCATGTGAAAGCCTTACATAGGAAAAATATTAGTCCATAGTGGAAGGTTCTAGAGACATATGGAGAATTTCCTGTCACGACCCAACCCCGTAGGCCGTGACTAGTGCCCAATTTTGAGCACCCAAACGTACCCTTATTCCAAATTAGTCCATTTTTTTTCTGAATAAACAAATGTAGTGATTAGTAGAAATTGCTAAATATATCATAGAAGTAGATATACGCACGAGAGTTGAAAGGTTGTCACAAAACACAAAAAAATCCAAACCATACATACAAAACCCACAACATAACTCTGTCTACAGACCTCTACAGATGATAGCATAGTCATATGATGGGACAGGGCCCCGTCGTACCCCTGACCAAAATATCCAAATATACAGAGATAAAGTCAGTACCAAAATACAAGCTCCGAACAAGAGAGCATTGTCAACGACACAGCAAATATCCTAAACAGATGGATCAGCAAATCGAACTTCGGTACCTGCGGGCATGTAACGCAGCCCCCCCGAAGAAAGGGGGTCAGTACGGAAAATGTACCGAATATGTAAAACATGCACTGTAATATATAAAATCATAATCTGAATAGTATATGCAAAACATGAAATCAACGTTTAGAATTTCAAAATGCTTATCAAAATCTCAAACCATATATGCACAGACATATACCATATCCGACCCCATTATGGACTCGGTGAACAAAGTGTGGTTGCCCTCCCATCATCGGCACCACGGCACAGCATAACACCAGAGTAGGGAATATCTCCATAACAAATCATATCATATCAGATGGCCATATCAAATTATATCATATCACAAACATATATGTACATGGCACAGCATAACTCCGTGGCATAAAATTTACCACCCCATGTACATGTCATACCTGCCCCCTCACGTCGGGACACGGCGAACAATGCAGAGAAATACGCACGAAAACATATCCTGGCCCAGGCTCAGTGAAAGAAGCATTGAGGCATCCACGAGTGGAGTAGTGAGAAACTAAATACAATTTAAAATTACAAAACATTTATACAGACTCGATGGCATAATTTCGATAACAAATCATAAAAGGAAACTTGAATAATAATAATAGTACAAGTACTTCCAATATCACAATAGTCTATGTAAAAATAGTATTTTCCGAATCATCTCCATACTTCCAAATATATTATGGGAATTAACGGAATAATTATTCATATAATATTAGGAAGCATAGCCAAGATTTTTTTTTTCAAATTCTACCTACCGTAATTCAAATGGAATAACGAAGAAAAATTCAGAATAATGGGGCCCACCTCGGTCAAATGAAGTGGCGTATACAAATCACGTGCGTTAGACTTCATAATATTATTTAGAAGAGTTTCAAGGCATTCGAAATTCATTTGTGCAAAATCTAGAAGTTTAGACAATTTTTCCAAAATTATTCATAATTACCTAATTCAATTCTATTGAATAGAAAAGGGAAATTTTCAAGCGTCGATTTCGAAGAGTAGAGTGATCCCCGAGGTTCGTATTCACTCCTATTACATCTAGGACATGCCAAGAGAAGAAAATGTAAAACTTTACATACCTTTTTGACGTTTTACGGTTGTCCAAATTCAATTCCCGTTTCCTCCAAAATTTACAATTGGTCACATTTACCAATTACTATTCATAAGACTTTAAGAATTCAATTTTTCCAATACTTGTCTACAAAAATTTCGGCAGCATCTCCCCTATATATATGACAACCCCGAGATTACAACTCGGCCACAATATCAACAACCAAGCCAACATCAACACCAATTCCATCAATAATCAACTTAAACACACCATAACATAAATTGATGTAATTTTCCAATTAGTGCAACAACTTTCAACCAAACTTTGCATTTCCAAATAAATATGAATATTTCATGTTCATAATTAATTTCAACTCATTCCAACATAAGTGAAAAGTATTCCAAGTAAGCTATCCAATATTCATCAACTCCATATTTCACCCAAAAATTCCATAAATGCAACAAAACTATTATAATTCATTTTCTTCCTCCAACTTCATAATCAAATTCATTTCCTTCTTTCAACTTCACAACCAACAACAACACTCCATACTTTTAATAATTTACCTCCATATTCTTATAATATCATACTCAAATTATATAATTCCTACAAACTAGTTTAATACCATCTTACACCATTTAAACTTCATTTATATCCCCAAAATCATAACCACAACTAACAAATTATACAAACTTAATTTTTTTCCAGTTACATCACCTAACCCATATTTCCAACTTCAATAAATTTCATCCAACTTCCATTTTCAACATCAAATAACTATCATAACTACTATACAAATACTACACAAAAATACTACACAAAAATTTAATTCATCTTCCCCCACAATCTTCATATACATGGATTTATACATATGTAAAACCCACCATGAAAACTTCCATATTTTCATAAATTCTACACATCTCCACATACTACAACATAAACAACCTTCGTAACATAATAAAAAGAAATTAATTCTTACCTTTTTTTTCTTCTAACTTCTTCACTTAATCAAAGCCCCAAATCAACCAAACAAGCCTTCTATCTTCCAAAATAAATTTACCATGTTATAGAGGACCCTTGATTTAGTAGGAATACTAGAAAATTATAATTTTTGGGGATGAAATTTGAAGGGTTAATTTTTCTCCCTCTTAGCCGATTTTCTCTCCATTTTTTTTTGGCTTAAGCTCTCTTCTTCTAACTCTCTCAAAATGTCTAGAAATCTCTAGGATTTTATGACTAAGAGGCTCCCATGTGAAATTACCATTTTGCCCCTCACCTTTTCTAATATTTCCAAGTTGAAATTCCACCTTTGCCCTTAACCTTTTATAGTATTTCCATATGTAAAATTCCAATTTTATCCCTAACCTTTTATGGTATTTCCACATGAGTAATTCCAATTTTGCCCTTAATCTTTTATGGTATTTTCACATGAGAAATTTCAATTTTTACCCTTAACAAATTTCCAATATTTCCACATCTCAATTTAGTCATAAGAATTTTGTATCCAACAAGGTCAAACATAGCCTTGCCCCTGACTTATTACCATTATCCCCAAATTGTCCTAATGTGAAAAGTACGGGTCATAACATTTTCTTGGAAGACTTTAGAATTCCATGGATTTGCATGGAAGTCCTTAAAATTTTCTAGTTGTGTAGAGAAATCTAGAAGAGGGATTAGTTTGTAAATATGGAAGAACTTGTGTAATAATTTTTATTTATACTTAAGCCCCTTAGGAGTAGTATAAATAGAAGGGGTCATTCATTTGTAAACCATCAAGCAATCAAGCATTCTTCCAAAGCAATACAAAAGCAATCTTCATAAAAGCTCTCTTGTGTTTCTTACAATCTAAGATTCCCTTAGCGATGTAGTCTTAAAGGCTTATGAGCTTGCAAGATCATGAAAAATTCATGAGTAAGTTGTCAAGTGTCGCACGAAGGTCTTAGTTGAAGTCTAAATCTATGACATAAGCCTAAGTCTAAACGTAAAAAAATGTAAACTAAAGCAATTTGTAATAAATGTAAACATGTCATGAACCATAAAACTGCGTGAAAGTCTAGTGGTACAGGGCATTTACGAAATCATTTGATGGGTTGTTGTAAAATAGAATTTTTGGAAGCTAACGCGTTAGCGGATGCAATAAAAAATGGTACGCCCCTTCCTAATTCATTTGTGGAGTAGGGGGCTCTAACATGGTACAATCGACATTAAACCCTTGTAGTGTTTCTGGCCCTAGTACACATCGATCATATAGTAGAGAAAGAGATCTAGAAGAACTAGCTAAAATAATTATTGTTATTGGATTACCTTTTAGTTTTGTTGAAAATTCTAGTTTTATTCATTATATTAGATTAGTGTATAATCCATCGTTTAATGATTTTTCAAGAAACACTAATAAAAATGACATTTTTGATTATCAAGGTCAACATTTTCATTAGTTTCATTGTTTATTTAATTATAATACTTGTAGAGTAGCTATAACTTCTGATATGGGTTATAGTATAAATGGTAATGATTATTTTATAATTACCGATCATTAAATTGATAAAAATTTAAATTTACAAAAATATATTTTGGGTTACAAAAGTTGTGAAGTTTCAAAAACCGGTGCTTATATTGCTCAAATTGTTTTAGGAGTTACAGAATTTTTTGGAATAATAATAAAATAATGAGTGTTACTTTAGACAATGCTTCTAATAATACATTGCTAGTGATATTTTAAAAGGTGTACTTAGCCCTATTTATGATGATGATTTTCATAGTAGATGTGTTGCGCATATATAAAATTTTATTGTTAGAGATGGTATAATAATGTATAATAATAATTGCATTAAATGTGAAATTGCATGTCATTTTATTTTTAAATGTCAAGTAAAATCTAGACGTAGAGAATTTAAAATAGGTGTCATGAATTTAATCTCCATATAGAAAAATTCCAAAAACTGTTGCTACTAGGTGAAATTCTCTATATGAAATTCTTAAGGTAGCTTATGAATATAGAAAACTTTTGCAAATAGTTTGGAATGCTCATAACGTAGATATGGATTATAAACTTTCAGAAACAGACTAGGATGACGTAAAAGAACTTGTGGAGTTTTTTAAAACTTTTTTTTCTTAGCTACAAAATAAATTTCTGGACTTTATTACCCTACTACTTGTTCCGTTTTATCAAATATTTGTAAAATTTTGAATAAATTTTATGATTATCAAAATAAATAAAAATTTAAAGATTTTATTGCTAAGATGATTGAAAAAATTTTAAATTATTGTTTTCCTATTCCTCAAATTTATTTGACTGCTTGTTTATTAAATCCATCATACAAAGAGGTTGGTGCATCACTAATGGTTGAAAAAAATTATTTGAATTTAGGTATTAATGATGCTGAAGAACCTAATTTATCCATGATTAAATATAGTATTAAAAATGAAGCTAAAAAATTATATGACTTTTATAATTCTACTATTTTAAATAAAGTAGTGCGTCAAGAAGAACCCCAAACATCCAAGTGTAAATATTCTGAAGATAATATTGATAATATGTTGGAAAGTTATCTAGGACTTACTTTTAACGAAAAAATAATTTTAATGAATTTCTTAATTAGGGAACGGAAAGCATTAAGGATGCAGAAGGCAAACTCGATCTTTTGAATTGGTGGAGGAACCTCGGCAAGGCATTTCCAAAGCTTCAACGGGTTGCTCAAGATTTGTTTGCTATTCAGGCATCTTCAGTAGCTTCAGAGGGAGCTTTTAGTGCAGCCAAATTTCAAATTGGAGAGCATAGGCATTTGTTAGCATCTGATAGCTTAGAGATATCAGTATTATTTAGGAATTGGATTAATGCGGAGCATAGAAATTTTGGGTCTTCGGCACTACCTGCCCAATTTGAATATGATGTTGACAATATTTTGGCAGATTCAAGTGAAGACGGAATGGATGCATTAGATAAAAAAGCTATACAACCACTTTCGGAACAAGTAACTAGAGAAATGTTAGCAGAATTAAGACGAGAGTATTTTGGAGAGTATAAATATTAGATAATTTGAAGACTAATTAAAATTGAACCCTCCATAAAGGTGGCTGCATCGATTAGGTACTTTTCTAATATTTGTAAATTATAATATAAATTGTACTAATTACTTTTTTATAAATAAAATGATAGGCTATTCGCCTTAATTTTTTTTAATTATTGTTTTCAATTTAATTCAAGTATTTTTTATGTATTTTAATTTTCAAATATTAAAAACTTTAAAACTTTAAAAGTTGAAAAAATTTAAAAGTTTAAACTTCTATTTTCAAGTTTGAAATTTAAACTTTAAAAATTCAAACTTTAAAAGTGTGAAAATTGAATTTTAAACTTTTAAAATTTAAAATTTTCATAGTTTAAATTTCAAATTTAAACTTTAAATTTTATTAAATTTTCAAAGTTTAAAAGTTGAAATTAAAACTTTAAAAGTTTAAACTTCAAAATTTAAACTTTAAAAATGTATTTTGGAAGAAATATTAAATTAATAATGTATTTTAGAAATTTTTTTAATCATTAATTAAGTTAATTTAACTAATTAAAAAAATGTTAAATTCTGGAATACTGGTCCGGTCCGTCCTGGTATGTATCGGGACGACCATTATAAGAATTACCAGTTAGTACCTGTACTGATCCGATTTGGCTCCGAACGGAATCATAATTTTCATGGCCGATTCCGGTAGATACTGGTCTAGTTGTCCCGATTCTGGTACCGCTGACACGTTTAGTTTAGTATCATTAGGACTTCATAGGTTGTAATGTAAGCTAAAGGACGGGTAGGGACTATTATTTGGCTATAAATAATGACTAACTTTTCGAAGCACTTTAATACATTAGATTTCTCATTTAGCTCAACTTCAACCACTAAGTTAAACTCACCCCTTCTTCTTGTTTACCCCTTCTCTTTAAGCTACTTACCCATTTTATGATTGAGAGTTACTGTTATCTTCTTTTACTCTTTTTTTAAAAAATTCCTATCACAAGATATAAATCTATTTCACACCTTCATACTTTCTCTTCACACGGCTTCATACTCACTTACTTCTTTTTCGTCGTTTTTACTTTCTTTCACCTAAAGCGCTTAGGATTTTGGATCAAATTAATGGGTTACAGAAGAAATAAGGATAGGCTACATATAAGACTGCCAAAGGAAATTCTTAAGGCTCAAAGGGGTTGACTAGGGATTATGCATTAAGGTTAGACACCTAACATGGGGAAAACAAAAGAAGATTGTCAAAGAAATGCCTACATCATTTTCTAAACTCCACGCTCTTCATTTCGTTTTACATGCACATCAGACAAGTTCTAGCTCATAACATGTACTTACCAAACACAGCAAAGCCTCACACACATGTTCAACTAGGGGTGTTCAAAACCAAACCATAACCGATAAGCCACCCGCAAAATTGACTTATTGGCTTATTGGTATTAGATTATCGAATAAACAGTTGAAGAACGAATTAAAATATTATAATTAACGGCTTATTGGTGTGAGGAGGATTATTAAATTATCTTATTGGATAAACCGTTAACCTGTTAAAAATTACCATACTTACACTTCTTTTTCAATCTGTAGGCAATTGACACGAGTCTTTTGCTATGGTTGTGCACAATTCTATAAAAATATGAGTCACCAATTTGAAGTCAATGTATCCTTGACTTTTTCTTATATGTATATCTCCACCTTTTCAATGTCAACTTAAGTTCTTTCTCGTTGTCAAATAATCTACCAACTTTTTATAGGTTATACACCGCCTGATAATCGTCCGTTAATTGGTAATCCATTACCAAATCAACCGATATCTTATAGGTTGTCAAGAGGATTAGTAAATTTAAAAACCGATATCCGATAGACCAAATCGTTAAGTGAAATTATCTGTCTCATTTGCCCGATAAACAACCTTATGTTCAACTGAAGAATGTCAACTTCAGATTACCAGTCACACAACCATATGAATTCAACATTAAGCATGCATCATTTGAAATTATGTGTCTTAAACTAGTCATTTCATTTCCTCTCATGCTTTTCATACAATCATGCAGCCCAGTCAAACACCTTATATACATTCATACTCAATGACGATGAATGCCCTTTAGACAGTCCCCATCCATCTATCATAGGGCAACGTCACTCAACTAGGACTCACTTACATCTACGAAACTTTATTTTTATTGTTCAAAAGGGACTATTATTGGTTAAAGAACCAAAAACAACTACCGAGGAACCCAAAATAAAAATGCATTAAAACAAAATTTATACAATAATATAGTATAAGAATTCCAACTCTCACCCCACACTTAAACCAAGCACTGCCTTCGGTGCATAAATTCAATACACAGTACAAGAGTGAAAAAAGGAACTCCCTAATCCGCTCAGTCATTATCTCCACCATAAGTCGCGGCAGTCCATAAGATCAGTGGTAGCATCATCCTCCGACTCGTCATCATCATCATCATCGCCCATCTTATCAATCATGGGCTCATCATCTAGAGGTTCTTGAAAGGTCAGGCCCATCCGACACATGTACATTGCACTATCCGTAAGAGAATAGCGGTCAGCCAAAGTAGTCATCTCTTCATCCATTTTCGGACGGCAACCAATCCGCAACTATAACTCTGTCATACCAAACATACGTCCAATCCAACTATCATCACGAGTTTGTCAGTCAGAGACAGATAATACCGGCCTGTGAGCTCTATCTTGGACCTTTGTCTTAGTCACATCAACCAAATTACACACCAAGTATGGGACCCTCAGCGCACACAAATCATGAACCTCTTCTTCAACCCTCTATGCCCGCATAAAACGGGTTACCAGACTATCATAGCAGAAATACCACCTTTTGTTGTTCTAGAATTTTATCATATTGTGGCGCAACATAGATCCAACATTCACCTGCAAACCCTTCATCAAGCAGTTTACCAAAATACCCTTCCCGAGTAACATCAGACATGTGCTTACCCGGTAAGAATACACTACAAACGATTTTCAACCACGCCCTAGCCTCACTATTGAGATGCGCATATTGCAGCGTAGAGTGCCTCCCGATATCCTTGGCCCTATTCCAAAGTGCAGCAGAATTAACATTGCACAAGGTATGACGAATGTCTCTATAAGTGTGTTGCTCTTTCATATCCAAATATTCAAAATAGTCAGAATGAGGAGTCCCCAAAATTTTATTCAATTATTGTATAGCAAAACAGATAGTCTTACCCCTAACCTCCACCTTATTACTACTAGACTGCTCAATATTCCAATTCGCATAAAATTTATGCACAAGACTAATATTACACTCACCTTGTTCCTCGAAGATGTACTGAAGAGCCAAGTTGTAAACCATCTCATGAATTTGGGGGAACTCGGCCTATAATCGGCCCTCATTGATGTATTCATCTCCCATATACTTGAACTGCTTATGGGAATCAAACCAATCCAGTCCATACCTCTCTACCGCCAGCTTGTCGAAATAACACGGTGATAGTCTCGAGCTTGTTGGTTTCGCAAAAGAGGATGCCTCACCTTTTTAAAGCCTTTTTCTACCCGCTCCTCTTTCTACTTGCTTAACCTTAGGTGTCATTGGAAAAGAGGAAGGAGGAATTACAAGAGAGAGGGTCGATGAAGAGGAATTATTTTGGGAATTGGAGAATTGGGTGGGAGTGGAGGAATTTGGGGGATTGGGATGGGTTTTTGAGGTGTGGGTTCTTTTAACTTGAGATTTTTTTTTTATTTGGGCCCAAACCCATACATGGTGCATTAGTGGCGCGGCGCACTAGTATCGCGCCCACCTGGAATTTTCCCAATTAAGGCTTGGCGCGGCGTACCAGTAGTGCACCAGCCTGCAGTTCTCCAATTTTTCATTCCTCATATAGCGTCTCTACTTCCTCTTGCTTCGAATTGTCTCTTGTCACTCTGCCCATCCACCACACAAAGTCAGACAAACAAACACAATGGGTTGTCTCCTACCCAGTGCCTTATTTTTGGTCGCGACACAACACCTTTTTATATATATATACAAAAATCATCCTAAGCCTAAAAATTTCAAGAAAATAACAAAAATACTAAAGTCTGCCTTACCAAAAAAAATCAAAATTACAAAATTTAAGGCCTACATGGTAATACAAATTATGGGTTGCCTCCCATGTAGTTCCTGATTTAACATCATGACATGACCTAGTTCTTTTATCATTCATCTTCTAGCTCTATAACTTCCTCCTCATGGTCAACATCATTACCAAAGTAGTGCTTGACCCTTTTCCCCAAAACCAAAAATGTCAATATCTGTATTGCATTCCACAGTTCCACAGCTCCATGAGGTGTCATTTGCACTACTTCAAAAGGGCCACTCAACTTGGATCGTAACTTTCCTAGAAAAAAGTTTAAGTTTAGAGTTAAAAAGGAGTACCTTTTGCCCTCGTTTGAAGTTATGAGTAACGATATGCTTGTTATGCCATCACTTTGTTTTCTCTTTTTAGAGCTTGACATTTTCATAGGCGTGAAGCCTAAACTCTTCTAACTCATGCAATTAGTCCAGTCATTTTCATCATACCAACTCTAAGTCGAGATTTAGCTTTTTGATTGCCCAATAGGCTTGATGTTCCAACTCAACTGGTAGGTGACACATTTTACCAAATATCATCTAATATGGAGAGGTCCCAATGGGTGTTTTTTATGCAGTTCTGTATGCCCATAGTACCATTTTTCTTTTGTGCATTCACAATTTTTTGCAACATCTGCTTTGCCTCTCTGTTAGATACCACAACCTGCCTACTGGTTTGTAGATGATAAGTCATAGCCATCTTATGCCTCACTCCATACTTAGCCAAGAGATTCTTCACTATTTGATTTATGAAATGTGTTCCTCCATCACTAATAATGGCTCTAGGAGTACCAAACTGGGTGAAAATGTGTTTTTTCAAGAACTTACTCACTACTTTTGAGTCACTAGTGAGAAGAGCCATGGCTTCAACCTATTTGGACACATAATCTACTTCTACTCATATATATTTTCCCTATAAGACGATGGAAATAGAACCATGAATTCCATACCACATACATCAAAGATTTCAACATCCATAATGTTGTTCAAAGACATTTCATGTCTTCTTGATATTGTGGCTATCCTTTGACATTGATCACAGTTCTTCACATACCCTGCAAATTTTTAAATAATGTAGGCAAAAGGAAATTAGATTGAAGTACCTTATGGGCAGTGTGCTCCCCTCCATGATGGATACCATATGGTGACTAGTGGCAACTATCCAATACTTGGCGCACCTCGATTTCTTGCCACTTCCTTACCATATGTTCAACACCCTACTTGAATAAGTAAAGCTCATCCCATATGTAGAGCATGGACTCATATATCAACATTTTCTTCTTCTGTGAGGTTGCATCTGGTGAGAATACTCCACTAACCAAGTAATTGAGGATATCGGTGTACTACCCAATTCAATCACCTCTAGAGCTAACAACTGATCATTTGGAAATTCCTCTTTGATCTGCATCTATTCCCCAACATGTGTCGAACTCTTTAACTTAGAATGATGATCGTCAACTTGATTCTCACAGCCCTTGCGATCCTTAATTTCAATATCGAACTCTTGTAGCAATAAGATCCATCTTATGAGTCGTGGCTTTGCATCTTGTTTATTAAATAGATACCTAAGAGCTACATGGTCAATAAAAATAATCACTTTAGTACCTACCAGATAGGATCGAAACTTGTCAAATATATATGTCAGCACCAACATCTCCTTTCTGTGACCATGTAGTTAGCCTAAGCTGAATCAAGAGTCTTACTTGCTTAATAAATAGAGTGGAAGATCTTCTCTTTTCTCTGACCCGAGACTGCCCTTACTTCTACATCACCAGTGTCGCACATAAGCTTAAAAGGTAGTTCCATATTGGTATCAATCAAGATTGGAGCTTCCGTGAGCCTCTTTTTCAACAGCTCGAAGCCCCCCCACATTTCTCATCGAATGTGAACTTTACTTCTTTCTTCAACAGACTGCACATGGGCCTAGCTATTTTTGAAAAAACCTAAATGAAACTTCTATAGAACCCAGCATGACCTAAGAAGCTGCAGACTCTTTTTACTAAAATCAAGGGAGGTAGCATCTCTATCACCTCTATCTTGGATTTGTCTACTTCCAGCCCATATTTTAACACTTTGTGACCCAAGACTATCCCCTCACTTACTATAAAATGGCATTTTTCCTAGTTTAGGACAAGATTTATCTTTTTGCATCTTGCTAACACCCTGTCCAAATTTCGCAAGCACAAATCAAAAGACTCCCCAAAGACTGAGAAGTCATCCATAAAAATCTTCACAAAATCCTCGACCATGTCCTGAAAGATGTGCATCATACACCTTTGAAAAGTTGCAGGAGCATTGCACTATCTGAATGGCATACACTTAAAGGTATATGTTCCATAGGGACAAGTGGACGTAGTCTTTTCCTGATCCTCAGGTGCAATTGAGATCTTATTATACCCTGAATACCCATCCAGGAAACAATAGTACTCCTACCCAACGAACCTACCTAGCATTTGATCAATGAAAGGAAAATGCTAATGATCCTTCCTTATCGCCTCATTTAGTCTACGATAATCCATGCAAATTCCCCATCCAGTGATTGTTCTAGTGGGGATTAGCTCATTTTTCTCATTTGTAATCACAGTCACCCCCCTTTTTAGGCACACAGTGGACTGGACTCACCCATTTGCAGTCTCACATGGGATATATGATGCCTGAATCTAACCACTTAATGATCTCTTTTCTCACCACATCCTTTATCACCAGATTCAGTCTATGTTAAGGTCATGCGACTAGTTTGTGCCCTTCCTCCATGAAGATCTTGTACATGCACAAGGCTAGATTAATCCCATGTAGATCAACCATTTTCCAGCCCGTAGCTTTCTTTCTCCATCTAAGCACATCCAGAGCTGCTGTAACCTACATTTTAGGGAAAAAAAGATGAAAGGATTATCAATAAAGTATCATTGGGACCAAAAAATGCATACCTGAGATGCAATGGAAGTGGTTTCAACTCTAATTTAGGAGTTTCCTCAGTTGAGGGTTTGGGTGAAGGACCCAATACTTTATTCAATGGTTCCACCTATTTTTTTCACATGCTCATATTGTGAGCATCTAACACACCAATAATTTCTTGTACTATCACATCACCCTCTATGTCTTGACCCATTAATACTTTCTCTATAGGATTCCTTGATTCCATGTATTACTCTGTCATTACTTCATCAATCACTGTTATCGTAGATATTTCTTCGTATACAGTAGTCAATTTCAATGCATTATACACATCAAATACTTTCACCTTGTGATGAGCTCTCATTATGAACTATCTAACCGCTACATCTATTAATGCCCCTCCTTTGTCAAAAATGGATATCCCAAAATAAAAAGGACCTCCGGATCCTACTCAAAGTCTAAGATGACAAAGTCCATAGGGAAAATAAGAGATCGCACCTAGACTAAGACATCTTCAATGATTCTATTTGGCCTAGCCACTGAATGATCTACCAGTTACAATAAGATGGTGGTAGGCTTCAAATTCTCCAAGCCCAATTTCTTGAACATAGAGGTGGGCATCAACTTGATACTTACACCCAAGTCACATAGCCATCTTGCATTCATGTACCTGCCAATAGTAACCTATACCGTGAAACTCCCCAGATCTTTTTGCTTGGTTGGGAGCTTAACTTTATTCAGAATTCTTGAACTGCACTCCTCAATAAGTGCCACTATTTCATATTCATCCAACTTGCTCTTGTTGACTATAATATCCTTGACATAATTGGCATACTTAGGAATACCCTGCAAAATATTAATCAAAGGTAAGTTAATTTGTACCTGCTTTAATAAGTCGATAAACTTTTCAAAACACTCCTCGTCTTTCTTCTTTAAATTTTGTGGGAATGGAGGAGAAGATTTTGTTTTTAGTTCTTCATCTGCGCTTGGCCAGATGGATTCACCTACTTCCCCAACTTGTCCTTTACCTTTCACCTTGATCGACTTAGTTTGGGGAGAGAATTCAGTTAGTAGGTGACCACTACAAGTACTCATGGCATTCACTTATTTGGGCTTGAGGTCAGTGTTACCTAGCAAACCACCTTGTTGGTGAGAGTTTTGTGTACTTGCTAATTGCCCAAGTTATTTTTCTAAATTCTGAGTGGCGAAATGATTTTGATGAACATCCACCACTAACTTAGCTTGGTCAGTCATGATCTATTTCAACATGACCTCAACACTCATGTTTTAGGATTTTCTCGAACTCTGATTACTTTGGCCTTAATCATTATACTATTGCCTACTTTCTTATGGTCTGAATTGGGTCTACCCCGGATGTTAATTTTGTTGATTTCCACCCCATGAGAAGTTTGGGTGGTTTCTCCAATTTAGATTGTAAGTATTTTCATAATTTTGGTTACCCCCACCCCTTGGTGCATTACACACAAAGTTCACATACTCAGGATTAGCTCCATAATATTCTACCACATGTTCATATTCACTACTTCCACATACCTCACACCACATTGGTTGCTGCTGAAGCATATTTACTGAAGCCTTCTGTTGTCCCAATGCTAATTTGTTAAATGTGTAGATATCATATTCTGCATTAATGCAATCTGTGCAGTCAAGACTATTATAGAATCAACTTTGAACATTCCTTCTTGTTTCTGTACAACAGGCCTGGAGTTCCTTTTGTTTTACTCAGAATTTTGCTGAGATATGCGATCAAGCATTATGTACAGCTCATCATAGGTTTTATCCAGTGCTTGTCTACTTGAGGCAGAGTCAAGAATAATTTTGGTGTTGAATTTCAATCCCTCAATGAAGGTATGGACCAACACCTCATTAGTTTGATGATGGTGAGGACAACTAATGATTAAAGATTTAAACCTGTCCCAAGCTTGGTATAAATTCTCTCCAGAATTTTTGTTTGAAGCTCAAGATTTCACTTCTCAATTTTGTTATCTTCCCCAAAGAAAAGAACCTAATTAGAAATTTGCGAACCAAATCATTCCACATAGTAATGGAATTTGGTGGTTCCGATATTAACCACCACTTTGTTTCCCCCAACAACAGGGAAATAATGTTATTTTCACATAATCAGGAGATACCTCAGTTGGCATGTAAGTATTGTTGATTTTCAAAAAGTTCTAGATGTGTACTTGAGGATCTTCATGGGGCAAACTAATAAACTGCCCGTTAGTGTGCAAAAGTTGCAACATATTTTGTTTCAGCTCAAATCTACCTTCAGCCGGCGGTTTCTAAATGCTGAAAGTGACATTTGCTAGGAGTGGGACTGTCACATCACGCACTGTCCTTGCTACCATCGCTATAGGTACACCTTGGGCACTTTTTGATTATCCTCCAGATTGTGTTTTTGTACGGATATTGAGAAGCCGCTCTTCGCCTTTCTCGATGGAAGAATCGTTCAGGCTCAGATAGTGGCTCTACAAGCTTCTTGCTTCTACCCAGTGTACTGCTTGAGTTACCTGCATGAATTCAGAGCTAAGATCAAGTTGTCAACACTAGCACAATCAATACAGAAACTTCAAAAAGAACAAATTTCTGAATTTAAAGTCTTCGATGACGGCGCCAAAAACTTATTGTGTCCAAACGCATATGCAAGTGTATGCGTACTCACAAGTAGTAAAGTGTCTCTTTCAATCCGGATATCGAACCCACAGGGACTTTAACAAAATTACTTATTCCTTTTCAACAAACTGCCCCAATTGTGTGTGTTGTAAGAGATTGAGATAATTATACTAATAACTTTATATATAAGAAAAATTACTACTATTAAAAACAATGCAATGGTTATGTAGGTTAATCAGATTGCTAGAAATTCCAGGGCTGTAGCATCAGGGGAAGTCAAGCATAATATTCTCCGCTTTAAGTCTCCAGTGGGTTATTTAATTACTAATTTAGAAGGTTGCCAATACAATCATGATCTTCCGACCTCTAATTGTCTATCTTTATTGACAGCCTAAATACATCGTTGAGCAGGGATAGGCATGACTCAATAAAAACACATTAAACTATCTTCTTATTTCTTAACCAAATGCGGTATACAAGTATGTGTCACTGGCATCTTGTATAAGAACCACCATAAGTTACCCTAGCATGAACACGTTCCCTACATTCTTTGTTCTATCTCCTTGTCATCTTCCAAATTCAAGGTAAACAATGTATGTATTCTAATACTGGTCAAACATTAAAATAGTAAAAATAAAAAATGCAGGAGTAATTAGGAACAACAACCCATCATTAACAAAATTCACATAATATTAAGTTGTAACTTCATAGCTACAGCCCAAGAACAAGGGCGCTTAGCTACTCATGTTCAATAACAACACCAAGTACATAGTTTCAAACACTGTAATATTCAAGAGAAAGAAGAAGAAAAGAAAACCCAAGGTGCGTGCGTTCTCCTCTCTAAACTCTTTTCAAAGCATGTGTAACCCCTTCTCAAAAACCTTAGGGGTTTTTTTATAGGGTTTGGGAAATAACCCTATTTTCCTAGTTGGACACAGACTTAATAAAAAGTGAGAAAAACTCTGGGGATTTGGTGGCGCCAGCAAAAAACTTCAGTAGTTTCACTCTAGCGCTGCGCGCCAGCAGTTCGCCCGGCCAGACCTTCAGTTGTTCAGGCTTTGGCGCGGCGCGCCTGCAGGACGGCCATGTTTGTACTCTGTAGTTCCAGCGATGGGGCAACGCGCCAGGGATGCGTCCCAGCCTAGATTATCCAATTTTGCTTTCTTCTTCTCCTGTTCAGCTTGTACTACTATCCATTGTTTTCTTTCGAGCACTGGCTTTTCTCCAAATTCCCTGCATTCACTAAACATACTCCTTAGTGCACACTTATTCTTCATTCCATTTAAAACACACAATTATGCTTTCAAAATATTCTCAAAACAACTATTAAATATGGGCAAAATAAGGCACATGAACACATAAATGTGCCCAAGATCAATACACAATATAATTTTTCAATGAATGAATGTCGATTGACAACATTCAAATAGATATGTGGCTCCGCCACTGATTACAAGCTGAAATATGAGTTATCTGGAATAGAGTTGGAAAATCAGGGAGGAGAGGACAATCAAATAATTCAAATTCTGTTTTGAAGAAAAGTGGAGTATATAATTTTCACCAACTTGACTTACAGAAAACTACGATTGTGCGTAGGTACTCATAATAACTCTTCTAACACATACTTATTACATGTACATGCATATATCATAATTAATTTAACTCTACGCCTTTTACTATTCCTTAGTTAATAAACAAAAAAAATACATGCCTTTTAGCATTAATTTTCTAATATATGAACTAGATAAATTCATGTATCATAAATAACCTCAATTTTTGCCGTCACAAGGTTCAGTTTTCAACAAATTGAGTGTCAATATCTTAGATGATCATTCAATTATGAACTTTTCTCGTAGTGAGCGTTTGGTCCTAAATAATTTTTAGGAAAAATTTAAAAAATATTTGAGAACTTGTGTTTGTCCATATAATTTGTCGTTACTTGGCAAATATATTTGGCAAAATCCCTAACTTTTCAAGTTCTAAAAAATACTAGAACTTGGAAACTTGGAAAGTTTTAAAATTTAAAACTAGCCCCAAACTTTTATATTTTATAAAAACACCAATCATTTATTAATTCCAACTAAATATTTATCTACCAACTTACTCCATTAATATGATCAATCAATACCATTAATCCCTTTCATATAAAATTTATATATAAAAATGTTCACCGACCCTTTTTAATGAAACTTCTCTCAATGAGCCAACAACCATATTTCTATTAAAGAGTGTGATATCATTTGCAAGACTACAGGGGAAGTGAAAGAGAGCCGAAGAATGGCAAAGAGTTATTTAACTATAGACATGCCTCTTTGCGTAATGTAATTGAAAGAACATTTGGTGTGTGGAAAAGTAGATTCAGAATACTAAGACAAGGCATGAACAACTATGACTTAGACATGAAGGTGAAAATAGTAGTTGCTTGTGTCGTATTACATAATTTTTTTGCGTGAAAATCAAAGCAGTGGAGGAATATTCACTGAATATGAAAGTGATGATATGATCGTTGATAAAAATGATGAGCAATCGACTCAGAGTCATAATATTGCTTCGCCTTCTCGGTCATCTGATCTAGAAATGAAAGCTTGTCGGAAAGAGATTGTTCGTAGAATGTGGAAAGATTTTATAAAAGAATAGTTTGTTATTACCTCCTCTAAAAAATAATAATTTGAGTGACAAGATTAGGAAAAAAGAATAATTTATTTTTAATTTGATTAATGTATTGCTCTTGCCTATATTGTTATTTTGTTGTTTTTGATTATTATCAATTATGTCATAAGGTTTTTTTTAACGGAACATGTTGATTATAAAATGATAACACAAACTTATGAGTATTTTTAATAATTTTTAGAACTTACAGGTACAAAATAATATTTTTTAAAATTTCACCAAAACTTGAAACAATTTGTGGTCAAACGTATTGTGAAACTCGTCAAAATTTCTCCCAAAAATAACTTGCAAAGAATATTTAGGAACTTGGGTCAAAAGACACCTTAGAAAGTCATTCAATTTTTATTTTTAGGGTTTTTCTCTCGGAAAGTCACTCAATTTTATTTTTTAATCTAAAGATTACTCAACTATGAAAGTTTTACTTACAAACTCGCTCCTATTAAATAGATTTTTTCATTAAAATTTGTTAATATGAAATTTTTATTTAAAACCCAAAATTTTAAAAAATAAAAAAATATTCATTTAAACCATTTTCTCACTAAAAATATAATATTAATTTATTGTCACTCAAATATTTATAACTTGTTTGAAACTCAAAAGTCATTCTTCGTTTTATGCTAGACACATTACATAAATTGAGAGTACAAGTTATACAATCAGGTCACCAAATTAAAGGTAATTGTAGTCTCCATTTACCTAATTAAAATAAGTATAATATGCTATAACATATTAAATTATATTGATTGTGTAAGTCATTGCATACAAAAATTATCTTAAAATACCGTTAATTAGTTTCATAAAAATAGGCTTGAACTTGGAATGAGTATTTTTTAAGGACTGGTCAACAATTGAATTTTCTCGCAAATTTATTGCTTTAATTGCGACTTGTGACTTGTGAAAATAGAACAAAATAAAAAGATGCTAATAAATGAATTGACTTTTTCTCCTAAATTATAGGCAAAGAAGAAGCTCTTTTGAAAGAAAGAAAAATGCGTACACGTGCAACCAATTGAAATAAAAGGATCAATATTAAATTTGTAGTGGATCGGTTCATTCAAATGGTTTAAATATCTTAAAATTTAATTTAGTATCAATAAATTTTAATGAAAAAATCAATTAAATATATTGAATGTCTTTGTAATAAAAATTTTCATAATTAAGTGATTTTTGAGTTATAAATTAAGATTGAGTTAATTTCAGATAGTTATAATACAATAATTCAATAAGCATATGAGACAGATATTCCTTTAATGTCGGCCAATTGCTGCTTTAAATGTTTCTTCATTTTTTGAATTTAAACTTATATGCACCAAAGGGCATTAAATGTTTATAAGAGGACCTGTTAACGTAACAATTCTTTTACACTTCAACGTCTAAGAGTTGAGTTTTCCCCCCCTTTTATATAAAAGTTATTACCTCAAAAATCCTTAAACTATAACATTTCTTACTCAAAACCTCTTGTAGTGTGTGTGATAGCTAAAGCCTAAAAAAATAGGTTAAAAAAAATTATTTACCAGGCATGTTATATTCATTTTAAAGTGATTTTTTTCCCTCTGGTAGACTCAACTAAAAACGGCACAACTCATATCACGCACAACATTTATTTTGAGTATGTTTTAATATTCAAACTTTTCACTTAGGTTTTTTATTATTGAGTAAATTTTATTCTAATTTGCAATTAGTTTTACTGTCATTATTTTTAGAAATACAAGTTTTCAATTGAATTTAGAAAAAAAAATGGATTTTGAAGCAGAAGAAAAAGAAATCGACAAATTTAGATAAACTAAGAAGAAATAACAAATAATAAAAAAATAATGCTTTAATGTACAATTGTTTTGTTAATTTCTTATTATTACTGTTATTTTAGAGTAAACTTTTTAAATTGAATTTACTGTTATGATAAAATTTGCTCATGACTTTTTAACCAAGTTTTATCTTTTTGATTTTTTTATGTTACTATGTTTTTAAGGTTATGAATTTCAATTAGTTGTTATTAGAAAAGATTTGGATATTTGAAGAATAATAAATGAATAAGAAAAAAAGAAAATAATGTAAATGACACATTTGTTTGTTTATTTGCCTATTTTCCACATACTACAAAGAGAGTGAAGTCACTCTTCAAATCATTTGGCATTGTAAGGAGGTTAGGTTTTAAAAAAAATTGTTAAACTGTAGAGGATATTAATAACATTTCATAATTTAAGTGTGAAACGGAAAAAACGTGAATTATTTTTATCGTGACACATTTGTTTGTTTATTTGCCTATTTTCCACATACTTTTTGATTATTATCAAGGTCTTTTGTTACCTTTACTCCTATTGTGTCGAAGATCCAAAAAGTTTTCTTCTTTGCAAATATGAGCAACTTTTCTCTTTTGAGTTTTTTTTAGGCTTATCCTTGATGTCTTTTTTATTTTACGTTTAATTTTTTTCCTATTCTTTTGTTGTTAGTTTAAATTAGTCTATTAACAAGATGAAGATCCTTTAAACTTTTAAGATGAACTTTTTCCTCATCATATTAAAGTTTTGAATTCGTCTATATATATATATATATATATATATATATATATATATATATATATATATATATATATATATATATATATATATACACGTCATTATGGATTAATTTTTTTTGTGTATGTGAAGAAAAATTTATGTGGAACATGTGAATGAAACTTCGTGCCAAGAATTTGGAGACTTTTTTTTTGAATTTTATTTCTAATTAGGGTTGTTTATCGGCAAAGGCAGTTCTATGCCTTACAAAATAAGGCACTTGCCTTAGGCCCCTAAATTTGAGGGCCTCATTTTTTAGCAATAATAAAATTATTATAGATATTTTAAAAATAAAATAAAATTATATTGTCCATTTTAATTTTTAGTTTAATATTCAAAAGTCTCTTCTTCTTTTTTTAACTTCAAACTCCAAATAAAATTAAAATCAGACAGAAAAATTGAACCGGACGTAGTATTATTTATTAAAAAGTATATTTTTTCCTATAAAAAGAAAGAAACAACTTTGCATCTCAAAATTATTTTTTCTGAAATATATTAATAACTTTGCATCTTAAAAATATCCAGAAGAATACTTTCAATAAAAAGATATTATTCAAAAGTTTGAGGCCTTCGATTTATTTTTAGCTTTAGGCCACTAAAATACTTGAGCCGCCCCTATGTATCGGTTGGTTCGATTCAGTTTTGAAGTTTATCGGTTTGACTTATCAGTTATCGGTTTATAGGCATCCTAAATTGTTATATAACCATTACGATATTAGTTTATCGGTTATCGATTTATTAATCATTAGTCATTATCTGTTCATTTATCGATTTATCAGTTATTAATCATTATCGGTTCAGTTTTTTATTTAACCGTTAATATTTGACACAAAAAAATTATTGAAAATCACTTTAAAAACAATGTGACAAACCAAATGAACCATGCACATGAGTTGAAAGATTGCATCTTTCTCAAAAACAAACACTAGCACATTGTAGAATAACCAAGAGTTTGAGATAACAAAAAATATAACTATGAACTAAACCATAAGGCAAGGACTTTATATACCAAATGATATAAATATAATTTATTAATTTACTATCGAATTATCGGTTAATCCGTTAAGAAAAACCTCAAACCATTAAAAATAGATAATCCGATAATAAAAAAAAATAAAATTGTTACCGAAACCGTTGAAAAAACCTATTACCTATAACCAATAGCTTATTTTCGATTTTAGGTTATCGATTTTGATTCAATTTTGAACAACCTTATTTCTAATTCATATTGGTACTATTTACTTTGTTAAGGTGTTTATTACATATTAGTACACATAATATATTCTAAGTTAATATTTTTTTTTATCTGAATCATACTTATATATGTTTATAAAAAAAAACTATTGTAAGAAAGTGAAAAATATTTTCTTATCATAATGTAGAAGAATATTCATTCATTCAAATATATTGAACAACTTTTGTATCCATCATAAACTAAATTTTCTTCAAATAAATGAATAGCATGTTGGATAAAATTATACTATTTATTTTTTTATAAGAAAAAGACGTTGAGCTCAACTAAAATAGAATCCTATAAGTTGAACTTTTCATACATATGTCTTCTTGATTTTTATAATTTTGGTTTGTTTTATAGTTATGTGATAGTGCATACATATATTTTAGCATCTATAGCTTAATTAAGCTATTTATTAGGCTCTTTTTTTTTTCATTTTTGTAAAAATTTCATTGGGATTATGGATTTTATTTAAATGGCTATTAGTTGTTTGTTAATTGAACCATGTACTAACTCCTAATATTTAAAAATTTATTGAGTAAGAACTTAAATTAGAAGAACTCACATTTTTGTCACTAACAATAATTTTTCTTTATCAAAAAAATACATCTATGAAAAAATACATCTATTCGAGGCTCAATTCTCGAGTCCCGAATCAGCTCAAAATTGAATCTTAATTTCGGTGTCAGGTCCTATATAAGCTTTAAGGTCGAATCATGAGTTGGGTGTCGGGGTCAAAACTTGAGTCAGGTGTCAAAATGGTGTTTTGAGTCGGGTGCCAAAGTGGAGTTTCGAATCGAGAGTCGAGGTCGGGTCATATGTCTACTGCCAGATTCGTGTCCCAATTCGATCGTCGGGTTCAGGTATCGAGGTCAGATCTCGATTCAAAAATTGAGTCATGGGTCAACTGTTAAGGTCGGTTCCCAATCAGGTGTCGGGATCGGATCTTGCTTTGAAAGTCGAATCCCGAATCGAATGTCAGAATTGGATCTTAGTTCGACAGTCGAATCTCGAGGCCGGGTCCTAAATCAGTCATTAGTGTAACTCCCCTAATTATTTAAGCTAATTTTTGCATTAAAGTGGTTATTTCTTGATGATATGATCAACTGCTACTGACTCGAATTTTGTTACGGGAAAAAAAATGTTTTTGTTTAGCTACATTTTCGGGTAATCAGACTTAGGGAGGCCATAAACCAATTAGAATTTGGAAATTTGGGAAAACTCATAAAATGAAAGTTATAGATAATTGAAATATCATTCCAACCATAGGTCGTGGGCTTATAGGTGACATCGATATAAAAAGTTATGGATGTTTTAACATAGAAGGGTCAAGCAGGGTGATGATTTTGGGCCCAACCCGAATCCAAGTCGGGTCAGGCCCATTTTCTTTGACTTTTAAAGGATAAGTTCAGCTTATCTCTTCCATTTTTAGACCATAAGTTTCTAGAACATCATAGAGAAAGAGAGAAAGAAAGATCTTCTAGGCTAAGAAGCCATTTTTGACCCAAATCCGAGTCCCGAATTCCGAAACTCGTGAAGAAAAAGTCGTTGCACGTTACGTTGTCTTCACTTTGAGCTAAAAATCAGCTAGTAAGGAGTGTGTTGTCGTATTTGCTGCACACCTAAGGTAAGATTGACGTTCTTTTTCTTGTTAACAAGCTTGTTTAGAGATTTAACGGTTTAAAACGGAGGAAGTAAGCGTTGTAAACTTGTTGTTTGCTTTGTTGAGACTTATGGATTTGGGGCTGTTTTGGTTGGATTAAATGGGTGAAATTAGTTAAGTTATGATGTAGAATGATTGTTGATAATGTTGTTGATGTTGTTGATAAGTTGTTATTGTCGAAATTGAGGAACTAAACTTTGTTTGCAAACCCATTTTTGAGATGATACTGCTGTTAGTGCGTTGATGATATCTTTTTGTACAAAATGTGTTTTGTGTTGATTTCTTTTGGATTGGAAACTTAAGACATATATCTAAATGTTTTGTGAGGAAATAAAGTTCAGTTTTGCCATTTTCAGGTTGCAAACTTAGATACAATCGGATTAGTGTGGCTGTCCGGATCCTCTTTTTTAAGTAGTTGTTAGTATTTGGATGATATCTTTTTGTACAAAATGAATTTTGAGTTGATTTCTTTTGGGTTGCAAACTTAAGAAGTATATCTAAAAGTTTCATGAAGGGGATAAAGTCCAGTTTTGCTGTTTTGAGTTTCAAAATTTAGATTCAAGCTGTGGTACTTGACTTTCCGAATTTACTGTTTTAGTAACATAATTCGGGTCGAAACATTCTAGGCTTATTTGCAATAATAAATCTTATTTTATGTCAATATTATGGATATTCTGGAAAGTTAAATAAGTCATTTAATGATATTTTCATGGTTGTTTATATCATGTGCAAGTTGAGGAACTTGAGACATTTGATGGCCTACGGTTTGAACTTTTGAAGTCGTGTTGGATTGTTGTATGCTAAAAGGCGGAGGTTTGTGTATAAACTCTTGTTTCCTACTAGTATATTGAAAGCCTATCTTGGTATGGTTGCTATTGTCTTGAAATTTATCTTGTCATGTTGGTATCTTTGGAAATTTGCAAGACACTTGCTTAACTCGCCCACTTGTACGGATTGCTCGATCACTTGACATTCTTGTGGACCTTGTCCTTCTTGTGGCTGTGACTTTGTCACTATTGGTATGCCTCTTGTTTCGGACCCTTTTCCATCTTGATTATGGATTTTTAGTTCGTCTTAAGTATGGAAGTTGTCCATTTTAAGTACGAATTAGAAAGCCATTTTTAATATGGTTCTTGGTTCTCTTGATTATTGGGTCTTTACCCTTCTTGATAGAGGGCTTCGGTCCTTCTTGATACTTGAATCATGTTTGGTGTGACGGCATGACGTACATATTGGGAGAAACTTGATGTTAAATCTTGTAAATATGCTTTCATCAATTATTGACACTTACCTTTTTATACATCAAACTTGATAGTCATGATATATTTTTTGTCTTTATTTATTTACGATGTGTACATTTGTGTTGCCCACGACTTGAGAAAATAAGTTGAAGATCCCAAAGGCTTCAAACTTATAGTTTT
Organism: Solanum dulcamara; assembly: GCF_947179165.1. Classification (NCBI taxonomy): domain Eukaryota; kingdom Viridiplantae; phylum Streptophyta; class Magnoliopsida; order Solanales; family Solanaceae; genus Solanum; species Solanum dulcamara. The sequence continues at coordinate 24,095,071 of NC_077243.1, forward strand.
ACACCACTAAGCTTTATGCTTAGCGATAGTTATTTCTATCGTAGGAAATGTCTGAGAAGAGGCTTGAGGTTGGCCATTGGAGATGAAGTTTTGGGAGCTTAAATGAAGATCACATTTGCATATAGACATCTATATTTTACAGTATTTTGGGACGTGTATATAATTTATGGGTTACTTGTATATTTGTATTTATGTACGTATTTCTTAGGGTTGTAACTTAAGGATGGTTGCTTGTTTTGTAAATTTTGGGGTATGTACATTTCTAAGTTTTATGAAGCACTAAATTTTTTCTTTGGAGTTGGAATATTTGAATGAAGCATAAATTATCATAATACATGAATGTCTCGAAAGCTATTTTTTTAAAACTATTTTGAGAGGTCGCGTGTCCTAAATTGGAATTCTTATTTGATTTAATTGAGATGAAAAAAAAATTTTAGTTGGCGAACAACTTACACCTTTCACTATTTTTTTGGATTATATAAATGGGCCTTACAGAAAGTTATTTGTTTTTGTGTCACGAATTTAATATACATTTTTTTTGTAGTAGCATTCTCCTTGGAGGGTCGCTACAAGTGTTGGTATCAGAGCCTAGATTGGTGATTCTAGAAATTTTGCTGTGATTTACTTACACACTTGTTTTTTTAAAGGTTTGGGCTATATTATGTGATCACTATAGGGTAAATAACATATTTAATGCATGCAAGTTGCAAATGCATCATATTCATGTCCCTAATGCAATGTGATCTTCACTTTTAAAGGAGTTACGTTATGACATCTTCTTCTCATAGACCTATGGAAGCAGCTCGTGAAGATACAGGTGACTCTTATGCCTAACCTCATATAGTAGAAGGGGTTGGCGAACAGTCCTCAGATCAATATATTCCCCATACTAGTGGGTCTGGTGTGGGAAGTCAATAAGGAGTAAGAGCTGGTTCGCATTCTCACATGAGCCCTGGTATTCAAGTTATGAATCCTCCTTTTCAACAGATGGCTGAATTCTTTCACCGTATGGCTGAAACAATTCATGATCCCAGTGGGTCGAACTTCAAAAAAATGAGAAAAATGGGTGTTGTTGAGTTTGAAGGCACGGTTGATCCCACCAATGCTGAACAATGGCTTGAGCGCATAGAGAGGGTGTTTGAGCAGTTAAAGTGTTCAGATATTGCCAAATTCAGGTATGCCATCTCGTTATTGCAGAAGGATGCTTATGATTGGTGGGTAAGTGTGCCAAATGCAAAAGCAAAACCTCCAGTTCTTACTTGGGATGATTTTGTTAAAGAATTTCATATGAAGTATGTCCCACCTGCTTATTGTGATGCTAAGAAAAAGGAGTTTCTGAATCTAAGGCAGCGAGGTATGTCTATCGCTGAGTATCAACAAAAATTTCTTAGACTCTCTCGTTATGCTGGAGGCATTATTACCGATGAAAAAGATAAATGCAGGAGGTTTGAAGATGGCCTAAATGATTCCATCAGAAAGAATGCGACAATTCTGCAACATGAGAACTTTTGTAAATTAGTTTCTGCTGCTTTCACTTGGGAAAGACTTGATAAGGAAGAAGCTAGTAGATATGAGAATAGATTCCGGAAGCCTAGGTCAGATTTTGGAGGTCCATCCAAAAAGGGAAGGTTTGATGATTCTAAGGCTGGTAGTGTCAACAGGTCAGATCAACAGAAGCAAAATAGACTAAATTTTTCTACAGCTAGTACCCCGAGTTATAGCCAAGGCAAGACTCGTGTTCCTACTTGTGCAGAATGTGGAAAGAATCACTATAGTGTTTGCAGGAGAGCTTCTGGTGCATGTTTTAATTGTGACAGCTTTGATCATAAAGTGAGGAACTGTTCTAAGCCTAATAATGTCCCTTCCTTGCATACTGAGGGCTCGGTTCAGAAGTCTTCTAATAATCCTCCTCAAACCAATAGAGGTGCAAGGCCTAGAAACAACCAAGCAGCAGGGACAAGTGGAGCAACTCAAGCTAGCGGGTCCAGAGCTACTGCACGAGCTTATGCTATGAGGCAGAGAGATGATCAAGAGGGACAGGACATGGTTGTTGGTAAATTTCACTTATATGGATTATCTGTGTTTACACTATTTGATCATGGCTCTACACATTCCTATATTTGTTCATCGCTTATTCTTCCTAAAAATGTGAAATCTGTGAGACTTAACTTTGACGTTCTAGTTGAAAGTCCTTTGGGTTACCAAGTTGTTTGTAATCGAGTTTACCAAGTTTGTCCCTTTATGATTCAAAACCTGGTCTTTCCTGCTGATTTGATTAAAATGCCTTTCCACAATTTTGATATTATTATCAGTATGGATTGGCTTTATAAATATCATGTAGTAGTGGATTGTAGGTCCAAGCATGTGACTTTTAAGGACCCTGCGTTTTCATACATTATTGTACAAGGTGAAAGATCATTGTCATCTAATATTATTTCTGCGGCCTTAGCAAGAAAGATAATTCGTCAAGGTTGCAATGCATATCTTGCTCACATAATTGATAGACGTGTGGAGAGTCCTAGTCTTAAAGATATACCTACTGTGTGTGACTTTCTGGAAGTGTTTCCAGAAAATCTTCCTGGGTTACCACCGGAAAGAGAAGTTGAATTTTCGATCGAGCTCATTCCTGGATCTACTCCTATTTCTATCACTCCTTATAGAATGGCACCAGTAGAATTAAGGGAATTGAAAACTGAATTGCAAGAACTTCTTGAGAAAGGTTTTATTCGTCCAAGTGTTTCTTCTTGGGGAGCCCCTGTGCTATTTGTGAAGAAGAAAAATGGTACTCTTAGACTATGTATTGACTATAGATAATTAAACAAAATAACAATCAAGAACAGATATCCACTACCAAGGATTGATGATTTGTTTGACCAGCTGAAGGGTGCCAATTTGTTCTCAAAGATTGATTTAAGGTCTGGGTATCACCAACTACGTGTTAGAAAGGAAGATGTTCCTAAAACTACTTTTAGAACTCGATACGGTCATTATGAATTCTTAGTGATGCCATTCGGATTGACTAATGCTCCTGCAATATTCATGGATTTAATGAATCGAATATTTAGGCCTTACCTTGATCAATTTGTGGTAGTCTTTGTAGATGATATTTTAATATATTCCAAGAGTAAAGAAGAGCATGATAAACATCTTCGGATTGATTTGCAAGCTTTGAAGGGGAAGGAACTTTATGCTATGCTTTCAAAGTGTGAATTTTGGCTTAATTAAGTGGCTTTTTTGGGACATGTTGTGTCAGCCGAAGGTGTGAAGGTGGATCCTACTAAAATTAAAGTAGTTGTTGAATGAAAAACTCCTAAAAGTCCTACTGAGGTAAGAAGTTTCTTGGATTTAGTAGGATACTATAGAAGGTTTGTGAAAGGCTTCTCCCTTATAGCATCTCCTTTGACTAGACTTTTGAAGAAGGAAGTGAAGTTTACTTGGGATGACAAGTGCCAAGAGAGCTTTGAAACACTCAAATCCTTGTTGACACAAGCGCCTATACTTACTCTACCAATGGAGGGGAAAGAGTATGTGATATATAGTGACGCTTCTCATCGTGGTTTGGGATGTGTGTTGATGCAAGAAGGGAAAGTTATTTCATATGCCTCTCGGAAATTAAAACCACATGAGTTGAATTATCCTACTCATGATCTAGAACTTGCTGCTATAGTGTTCGCCTTAAAGATATGGCGGCATTATTTGTATGGAGAAAAGTGTCATATATTCACTGATCACAAGAGCTTAAAATACTTGGGTACGCAGAAAGAGCTGAACTTAAGACAACGCAGATGGCTTGAACTCATCAAAGATTATGACTGCACGATTGACTATCACCCAGGTAAAGCTAATGTGGTTGCAGACGCCTTGAGTCGTAAATTCTTTGCAAGCTTGCATTTGAATCCTTTGCCTTTGCTTCTGGAGTTAAGAGCCATGAATGTCTATTTTACACTTGATTCGTATGGTTCGGTGGTTGCTAATTTGCAAGTCAAGCCAACATTGCGTGAACAGGTGAAAGAAGCGCAAAAGTTAGATGAGAAACTCATAAAATTGATCAAAGAAGTTCAAAAGGGGGAAAAGAAAGATTTTACATTAAAGGAGGACGGTGTCTTGTTATACCAAAATAGGTTATGCATTCCTAATGATGGCAAATTGAGAAGAGAAATCTTGAATGAAGCACATACTTCACCATATGCAATGCATTCGGGAGGTACCAAAATGTATCAAACCATCAAAAAATATTACTGGTGGAATGGTATGAAGAAGGACATTGCAGAATATATTTCTAAATGCTTAGCTTGTCAACAGATAAAGGCCGAGCATCAAGTCCCAACAAGTTTACTACAACCCTTATCGATACCTGAGTGGAAATGGGAAAGGATAACCATGGACTTTGTTTCTAGGCTTCCACGCACTCAAAGAAATCATGATGCAATTTGGGTTATAGTGGATAGGCTAACCAAAAGTGCTCATTTCTTGGCCATCAAAATGGACTACTCACTTGAACATTTAGTAGAATTGTATGTTAATGAGATTGTGAGGCTACATGGAGTTCCTATTTCTATTGTATCTGACCGAGACCCAAGGTTTACATCTAGATTCTGGACTAGCTTGCAAGAAGCTTTGGGCACTAGGTTGAACTTTAGTACGTCTTTCTACCCTCAGACAGACGGCCAATTCGAGAGGGTGATTCAAATCTTGAAAGATATGCTTCGAGCTTGCATTATGGAATTTGAAGGTAGTTGGGACAGACACCTAGCCTTGGTAGAATTTGTTTATAATAATAGCTACCAATCAAGTATTGGCATGCCTCCCTACGAAGCCTTATATGGGAGAAAGTGTAGAACTCCTCTTTGCTGGAGTGAAGTTGGTGAATGAAAACTGATTGGTCCTGATATTGTGCAACAAACTGAAGATAAGGTAAAAGTCATAAAGGACCATCTAAAAATTGCTTCAGATAGACAAAAATCTTATGCTGATCTTAAGAGGCGTGAAATTGAGTACTAAGTGGGAGATAAGGTATTTTTAAAGGTTTCTCCATGGAAGAAGATTATGAGATTTGGCAAAAAAGGAAAATTTAGTCCTCGATTTATTGGACCATATGAAGTACTTGAGAGAGTTGGTCCAGTTGCTTATAAACTAGCTCTTCCACCATAGTTAGATAGAATCCACAATGTCTTCCATGTTTCTATGCTTAGAAGATATCGCTCAGATCCATCTCATGTTCTTCATGTTGAATCGATTGAGATAAGCCCTGATGTGACATATAATGAGGAACCTATCCAAATCTTGGCCCATGAGACAAAAGAGCTTAGAAACAAGAAAGTTCCTTTAGTAAAAGTCCTTTGGAGAAATCATTCTGGCAATGAAGCAACTTGGGAGCGAGAGGAGGACATGCGTATTCAATATCCCTATTTGTTTTGGAACTAGCATAAGGTGAATTTCGAGATGAAATTTCTTAAGGGGGAGAGAGTTGTAATGCCCCTAATTATTTAAGCTAATTTTTGCATTAAAGTGGTTATTTCTTGATGATATGATCAACTGCTACTGACTCGAATTTTGTTACGGGAAAAAAATGTTTTTGTTTAGCTACATTTTTGGGTGATCAGACTTAGGGAGGCCATAAACCCATTAGAATTTGGAAATTTGGGAAAACTCATAAAATGAAAGTTGTCGATAATTGAAATACCTTTCCAACCATAGGTCGTGGTCTTATAGGCGACTTCGAGATAAAAAGGTATGGATATTTTAACGCAGAAGGGTCAAGCAGGGTGATGATTTTGGGCCCAACCCGAATCCAAGTCGGGTCAGGCCTATTTTCTTTGAATTTTAAAGGATAAGTTTAGCTTATCTCTTCCATTTTTATAGCATAATTTTCTATAACATCATAGAGAAAGAGAGAAAAAGAGATTTTCTAGGCTAAGAAGCCATTTTTGACCCAAATCCGAGTCCCGAATTCCGAAACTCGTGAAGAAAAAGGCGTTGCACGTTACGTTGTCTTTACTTTGAGCTAAAAATCAGCTAGTAAGGAGTGTGTTGTCGTATTTGATGCACACCTAAGGTAAGATTGACGTTCTTTTTCTTGTTAACAAGCTTGTTTAGAGGTTTAACGGTTTAAAACGGAGGAAGTAAGCGTTGTAAACTTGTTGTTTGCTTTGTTGAGACTTATGGATTTGGGGATGTTTTGGTTGGATTAAATGGGTGAAATTAGTTAAGTTATGATGTAGAATGATTGTTGATAATGTTGTTGATGTTGTTGATAAGTTGTTGTTGTCGAAATTGGGGGACTAAACTTTGTTTGCAAACCCATTTTTGAGATGGTACTGCTGTTAGTACGTTGATGATATCTTTTTATAAAAAATGAGTTTTGTGTTGATTTCTTTTGGATTGGAAACTTAAGACATAGATCTAAATGTGTTGTGAAGGGAATAAAGTTCAATTTTGCCGTTTTCAGGTTGCAAACTTAGATACAATCGAATAAGTGTGGCTGTCCAGATTCTCGTTTTTAAGTAGCTGTTAGTATTTGGATGATATCGTTTTGTACAAAATGAATTTTGAGTTGATTTCTTTTGGGTTGCAAACTTAAGAAATATATATAAAAGTTTCATGAGGGGATAAAGTCTAGTTTTGCTGTTTTGAGTTTCGAAATTTAGATTCAAGCTGTGGTACTTGACTTTCTGAATTTACTGTTTTAGTAACATAATTCGGGTCGAAACATTCTAGGCTTATTTGCAATAATAAATCTTATTTTATGTCAATATTATGGATATTCTGAAAAGTTAAATAAGTTATTTAATGGTATTTTCAAGGTTGTTTATATTGTGTGCAAGTTGAGGAACTTGAGACATTTGATGGCCTACGGTTTGAACTTTTGAAGTCGTATTGGATTGTTGTATGCTAAAAGGCTGAGGTTTGTGTATAAACTCTTGTTTTCTACTAGTATATTGAAAGCCTATCTTGGTATGGTTGCTATTGTCTTGAAATTTATCTTGTCATGTTGGTATCTTTGGAAATTTGCAAGACACTTGCTTAACTCGCCCACTTGTACGGATTGCTCGATCACTTGACATTCTTGTGGACCTTGTCCTTCTTGTGGCTGTGACTTTGTCACTATTGGCATGCCTCTTGTTTTGGACCCTTTTCTATCTTGATTATGGATTTTTAGTTCGTCTTAAGTATGGAAGTTGTCCATTTTAAGTACGAATTAGGAAGCCATTTTTAATATGGTTCTTGGTTCTCTTGATTATTGGGTCTTTACCCTTCTTGATACAGGGCTTCGGTCCTTCTTGATACTTGAATCATGTTTGGTGTGACGGCATGACGTACATATTGGGCGAAACTTGATGTTAAATCTTGTAAATATGCTTTCATCAATTATTGACACTTACCCTTTTACACATCAAACTTGATAGTCATGATATATTTGTTGTCTTTATTTATTTACGATGTGTACATTTGTGTTGCCCACGACTTGAGAAAATAAGTTGAAGAACCCAAAGGCTTCAAACTTATAGTTTTACACCACTAAGCTTTATGCTTAGCGATAGTTATTTCTATCGTAGGAAATGTCCGAGAAGAGGCTTGAGGTTGGCCATTGGAGATGAAGTTTTGGGAGCTTAAATAAAGATCACATTTGCATATAGGCATCTATATTTTACAGTATTTTGGGACATGTATATGATTTATGGGTTGCTTGTATATTTGTATTTATGTACATATTTCCGAGGGTTGTAACTTAAGGATGGTTGCTTTTTTTGTAAATTTTGGGGTATGTACATTTCTAAATTTTATGAAGCACTAAATTTTTCCTTTGGAGTTAGAATATTTGAATGAAGCATAAATTATCGTAATACATGAATGTCTCGGAAGCTATTTTTTTAAAACTATTTTGAGAAGTTGCCTGTCCTAAATTGGAATTCTTATTTGATTTAATTGAGATTAAAAAAAAAATTTAGTTGGCGAACAACTTACACCTTTTCACTATTTTTTTGGATTATATAAATGGGCCTTACGGAAAGTTATTTGTTTTTGTGTCACGAATTTAATATACATTTTGTGTAGTAGCATCCTCCCTGGAGGGTCGCTACAATTAGTGTCAGATGTCGAGGTTGAATACCGATTCGGAAGTCGAGTCATAAGTCAGGAGTCAGGGTCATGTCCGATTTGTAAGTTGAGTCCTGGGTCGAGAGTCGGGCCTCGAGAGTCTGAGTCAAGTCCCACATCGGGTATCGAGTCGGGTCCTAATTCAGATGTCGCATCTCAGTTTGGATGTCGGGTCACGAGTGAGGGAGTCAGAAGTCATGTCCCAGATTGAATGTCGGAGTTGGATATCAATCGATCATCGAGGTTGTGTCTACATTCGGATGTCGAGGTCAAAAATTTCCATAAAAAACATTTTCCTGCATCTAATTTTACTCCTTAATTATTAGTATGGTAGTAAGTTATATTATTTCTCTTTAAATGTATTTTTTTCCTTAAAAAACTTATGTTATTTTTAAAAAAAATTGTACTTAATATATAATATACACATAAATATATATATATATATATATATATATATATATATATATATATATTATTAATTAATACAATACATACGTGCAAAGTACGTACACATAACTAGTAATTCTAAAATTTTGGGGAGGGAAACATCATACAAAAAGGAAAAAGCTTAATCTAATGCGAAAAGAGAACTTTCTGGTAGATTTCGCTTTTGTTTATCAGGCTATAAGTTTTCTTTAAAAGTAGAAAAGGTTGTCACTTGTCATAAAAGAAAGTGAGTGAAAAAGCAAATAAAATGTGATCTTTAACTACCATGGTTCATGTTTTGGAGTCCAATTAGATTCATGTTTCCAATGTAAATTACCTTTAATGGAGAAAATAATAATTGGTACATTGAGTTTACTATTTTATTTTTATTAATTAATAAAATTTTAAATATATTTACTTATTACATTTTTTAAAGACATTAATTCAATGTGACTAATTTGAGGGCATAATAGAAAGAAAAAAATTGTTAAAAAAGAGAGAGTAGTATGTGTTAGGTGTTAAGAAGTTATGACTCTCGTGAGTTTGTTCCTCACATCTAGAAAATGCATGTTCATGTGGCTACTTTTTGCCTCATGTCTTTTCCTCTAAGTGGGCCAAATGGCAAAGCATGGGCATTAAGAGTTAGATTGTTGTCTATGAGTGGAGTTCAGAACATAAATGATAGGATAGAAAAAGAAATGTGATCGGAACAACATGAAAAAAAGATTGATGAAAATTATATTTAGTATAAGATTCAAGAACTCTTGTGGCTATATTTTTTGCTTCCTTTCTTTTCCTCTTAAGTGGGCCGAATAAATAAAAAATATGGGCCTTAAGAGTTAGATGCTGTCTAGGAGTGTCAATGATCGGGTTAAGTGGAATTTATGAAAAATCAGACGAAATGTTCATTGAATTAAATTTTTTTTATTCAAAATAACTTAATTATTTTTTTTATATATAAAATAATCATTCGCCGTTTAATTACTATATTTAAATAACTCAATTATTACTCTCTCTCTCTCTCTGTATGGTGGTATCATATCCCCACAAGTCTGACTCACCTTAATTACTCTTTCATAACCACTAACCCCTTGCAGGTGGAATACCCTCTCATTAATTACTCTTCATGACCTACTTAATTGTTTCAGTATTCTAAGCAAGTGTTAAATGAAGCTATATGTTTCTTCAATAATAGCTAGTTGAATCACATTCAGCAAAAAAATTATACCAAGCACAAATTAAAAAGTCTTCTATTAATATTGATTGTTGAATTCCATTATTATAAAAAAAAAATTATATATTATATATACACTATTTATACAATATCGATATATTACATATATATTAAATAACTATTAATATAATATCGATACATTGCATATACATTAAATATACATGTGGCTATTTTAGTGAAAACAATTTTGTCGCTTATACAGTTACATAAGAAACCCCAAGTCAAAATGAATTGAGCTAATAAACGTGGAAGTTATTAATTTGTCCAAAAGTGTGTTTTTTAATAATAACTATGAACTAGTACTATTACTCCAACATGAAAACTTCAAACTTTACAGCCTAAAGAGCACCCATTGTCACAACCACCATTAGGAAGGTTTAGGACTGTTTAGGACTCGAGATAATCCATCCCACGAAAATAAAATAAAAAATGTTATTACCAAAACAAATAAATTCATCCTCCTCGATCTTATTTTCACTCTATATTCAGTCTCCTTAGGAGAATCTAACACTGCAGAATATCGAATATAGGTCTCATCTCTTTCTATATTTGTACAATCGCAAAACTCGTATTCATATTTGTTCCCTTAAATATCTTCCAATCTCTGGCTTTTCATGTGTGGTAGATCATTGACCCCCCCCCCCCCCCCCACATTGCTAACAAGACTTCCTTTTGTGTTTGATTTCATTTCCTTCTTTTCAATCATTTCAAACTTTGTAGGACATCTTTTATAACCATTTGGACCTCTGTCCAGTTAGCCAGACTGTGTCTAACAGCAGTAATACATTCACACTCGGAGAAAAGATATTGAGAAGTTTCCATCACCCCTACCAAACAGAGATTGCACTGTGTAGAATTCTCAACATAAGAACGAGAGAAATCAAGGATTCTATTGATGATGATAAATGAGTGCAAGTCTCATTTATATAAGAGTGGGTTGTAGAGTTCTAGGCTAACTAAACTTAGAGTTATACTACAACATAAATACAACGAGATTAATTACAAATTAACTACTACACGTTCATAGCAGCAGCCTAGTCGTAATCAAACTCTAACTTATCCAACAGTGAGTCCTACTATAACTTAACTTTTTTAGTAGGTCTTTGACAGTCGTCAGGACTCCTATCATTTGGACCATGTCGTTCAACTTGTTCCTTAGATGCATCTTCAACTCTTCCCCTCAAACTAGTGACTAGTGGAACAGTTATTTCTAGCTTGCTTCGAAAACCAGCAAAAACTTGCCTTGTCAATGCTTTTGTATGAATGTCAGCTAGCTGATCTTTAGACCTCACAAACTGAGTAAGAAGTTGACCTCTGGCCACTTTTTCTCGAACAAAGTGATAGTCCATCTCAACATGTTTGGTTCTACCATGCATAACTAGATTGACTCTCATGAATAAATCACTCAAGTTATCACAATACAGTGTAGGAACTGACTTGAGAAACACCTCAAGATCATGAAGTAAATATGTGATCCATGTCGTCTCTGCTGCTAGGGGTGTACATAGACCGGGTTGGTTCGGATTTTTTACAAACCAAACCAAACCATTTGTGTTGGGTTATTAAATCTATAAACCAAACCAAACCAATAAAAGTTGGGTTTTTCAATATCAATTTTTCTCGGCTTTTTGGGGTTTTTTCGGGTTTCTCGGATTTTTCATAGTATCTAATAAAAAGCACAGAGCAGTGCTTCTTAAAAAGAGTTCTAGTACAAATTATCAACATATAAAATGGAGGCAGAATATTATTTGAAATTTTAACTTTATAATATAACTTTATAAGATGAGCTTTTTTTGTATATTATTTAGATGGGCTTCTCAAGTCCAAATCTAAATATAAGAAACAAAACAAAAATTATGAAAATTTTTTTAAAAATATTTATAAATTACATTTTAATAAATATTTTTATGTATAACATAATTTAAAAGTAGTATATCTATAATCGGATCGGTTTGGGTTCGGTTTGACTTGTTTTAGTTAAAACCAAACCAACCCTATAATGGTCGGGTTTTTTTTCAAACACCAAACCAAGTCAAACCAAACCACTAGTCGACTTTTTTTCCGGTTTGATTCGATTTATCGGTTTGGTGCGGTTTATCGATTTGCCCTGTACAATTCTATCTGCTGCAATTAGGCTAGTGTTCTATACTCTGCTTCAACACTTGATCTTGCTACTGTAGTTTGCTTCTTGAAAGTTCGAGAAATACAATTTGCACCTAGGTAGATGTTGTAGCCTGTAGTTGATCTCCTAGTAGTAGTGCAACCTCCCTAATCAGCATCTGAATATCCATACAACCTACAAGGTGATTGTGAAATAATTCTGAGTCCAAATTGTAGAGTGCCCTTGATGTATCTAGAATCCTTTTGACTTCTTGAAGATGTTCAGTATTGGGACTTTGCATAAACTGACTTGCTAGATTCACTGCATGAGTGATATCTGGTCGTGTGAGTGTCAAATACTGAAGACTCCCTACTATCATTTTGTATAGAGAGGCATCTACAAGACTTCCCATAACTTCATGTAAATCACGTTTTTAAGCCAAAGAATTAGCAACAGCCTTTGGCAGAGTCATATCAGTCTTATCCAGTAACTCAGCAACATACTTACTCTGACTCAAGTGAATTCCTCCTGCAAAATACTTGACCTCTACTCCTAAAAAGAAGTGTAGAGGACCAAAATCTTTCATAGCAAATTCCTTTCCAAGTTGTAGAACCAACTCTGAGACATGTGATGGACTACTTTCTGTTATAATAATGTCATATACATATAACAAGAGGAAAATAGTACATTTGTGAGTTCGTAAAGTAAACAAGGAAGGATCTGCTTTACTACAAAGGATCTCAAGATGTAATAGATGCATGCTAAACCTCTCAAACCAGGCTCTTAGTGCCTGTTTAAGACCATACAGTGCCTTCTTCAATAAAAAAACATGATGAGGATACCTCAGATCAATACAGTGCCTTCTTCAATAAAAAAACATGATGAGGATACCTCAGTAACTCAGCAACATACTTACTCTGACTCAAGTGAATTCCTCCTGCAAAATACTTGACCTCTACTCCTAAAAAGAAGTGTAGAGGACCAAAATCTTTCATAGCAAATTCCTTTCCAAGTTGTAGAACCAACTCTGAGACATGTGATGGACTACTTTCTGTTATAATAATGTCATATACATATAACAAGAGGAAAATAGTACATTTGTGAGTTCGTAAAGTAAACAAGGAAGGATCTGCTTTACTACAAAGGATCTCAAGATGTAATAGATGCATGCTAAACCTCTCAAACCAGGCTCTTAGTGCCTGTTTAAGACCATACAGTGCCTTCTTCAATAAAAAAACATGATGAGGATACCTCAGATCAATAAAACAAGGAGGTTGACTCATGTATACCTCCTCTTGCAAGAAACCATGTAGAAATGCACTTTTGACATCTAACTGTCTGATCCTCTACTTAGAGCTAACAATAATGGATAAAACCACCCTAATAGTTGTGGCCTTAACCACAGACTAAATATTTCTTCAAAATCTATCCCTTCAAGTTGTGAGAAACTCCTGGCAACAAGCCTGGCTTTGTATTTGTCTATAGTCCCATTTGCCTTCAACTTAGTCTTAAACACCCATTTAGAACCAACTAAGTTTATACCAGCAAATTTGGACACCAATATCCATGTCTTGTTGTTATACAAAACACTAATTTCCTCCTGCATAGCTGCACGCCAATGTGAGGACTTGAGTGCTTCTTTACCAGTCTTTGGTTCCCTCAAAATATCATTTTTGTTGTTAGCAACAAGTGATAGATGATGTTCCTTTGCCTTGTTTCTGGTGAACATGTGATGTCATTATAGTGCAGAAGGTGCAGGAGGTGCAGTCATATTCCACTTTGAAAGATCAACTTTTAGGTGTATTCCTGACCCTGGTGGACTAGTCACAAGTATAGGTTCAAAAATTAGTGAACCAGCACTTTCAACCTGTTCCATACTACTATTATTGGATCCTGCATCTGAGAAATTAGTAGCATTAACATCATCATCAGATATAAATGATACAACGTGATTAGTAACACCATCACCAATGGCATGTGAATCAGAAATAACATTATCAACCTATTTCATACCATCATCATCAGATATAGGTGCTACAACATGATCAGTAACACCATCACCAGCAGCATGTGAATCAGAAACAACACTATCAACCTGTTCCATACCATCATCATTAAAAGGTTTGATTTTGTAATATGATTAGCACCCTAGGTAGTTGGATCATCCTGTATTTTTCCTGAAATATGAGCAGTTGGTGCCTGGACTTTCCCTGAAATAGGAATAGTTTGTGCTTGTACTTTAAAAAATTCAACAAAAGTAGCCAGATAGAGTGAGATATCAATGTTAGTCTGGGGTTGTCTTGGAGACACAAAGGGTAATGTGCTCTCATAAAAGATAACATGTCTAGACACATACACCCTCCTTGTTGAAGGATGATAATAACTGTAACCTTTGTGCAAACTACTGTATCCTATGAACATACAAGGATACGTCTCTAGACTGAACTTGTTACTGCCCTTAACATATGGGAAACACCTACAACCAAACACTTTTAAGCTGTTGTAATCAGGTTGCTCACCATATAACTTGAAAAATAGAGTCACCATCTTTAAGATTGAGGAGGGAGGTCTGTTGATGAGGAACACTGCAGTGAGAAAAGCTTCAACCCATAGAAACAAAGAAAGATTAGCATGGAGTAAATGAGTCAAACCAGTCTCAATATTATGCCTATGTTTTCTTTTTGAAACTCCATTTTATTCAGGTGTGTTGGGACATGAAATATACTTGACAATACCACAATCTTTCAAATGTTTAATGAAGTTTGTTTTTAGGAATTCACCATCTCCATCACACTGGAATATCTTAATCTCTTTAGAAAACTATTTTCCCACCATTTTCAGAAATTTTACAAACACATAAAAAAAATTAAACTTCTTTTTCAGTGGATAAAGCCAAGTATACCTTGTGTGGTCATCTATAAATACTACATAATATTTCATATGTTGAAAAGATTCAATAGGAGAAAGTCCCCACAGATCATAATGTATTTTCAATAAAGGTTTCTTCTCAATTTTATTCCTCAAACCAAATGGAAGTTTACAACTTTTTTCCAATTGACAACTGGAACAGACAATAGGAATTTTATTCTAACTACTAACATTTATGCTCAAAATTTTTAAAGACTTTAAATTGGGGCGTCCTAATCTAGTATGCCACATGTTGTCTGACGTGTTCCAATTACGTGTAGCAGTCAATGCATGAAGGTTGTTGTCTTTCAAAGCATATAGTCCACTTCTCTTAGATCCCTTGGCCGGTAGTGTCCTTATCTTCTTGTTCTTTACAACAAAATCAATTTTATCAAATTCAAGAGTGTAACAATTATTCTTTGCAATCTTACTAACTGAGAGTAGATTCTTAGTAATCTTAGGAACTATCAGAACCTTCTGTAATTTTAGATCTTATTGCCAATAATGATTTTATCAGATCCATTATAGTTTTTAAGATCAGACAAAATATCTGAGTTATTTTTCATATGACTACTAGCTCCTGAGTCCACATACAAGGTATCATTAATGGCAGATGTATTCTACAAATTTACACCAGCCAATGCTTGTGGTAGTTCATCAGCAGATTGGTACGAGTAGTCCTACCTATAAAAATACTTAAGAGTAGTATGGTTATTCCTACCACAAATTTGATAAGACTCAGTGTTATTCATTTCATTGTTTGAAGAATCTGTTCCATTCTGATGGTTCAGAGAACCTGTTCCTTGTCCAGCAGGCTTGAAGCCTCTTTCTCTGGAGTTGAAGTTGTTGTTTCCTCTTCCCCTAAAGTAGTTTCCTCATCGCCTTGGATAGAGAATGTCATTTTATGATTCTGTGGTGGCACTTCTTCTTCATCCTCTCTCATATCAAAACCTCTAAGATCATTAATAAATTGATTAAGAGTGGAATATGGTGCCTTACCTAGCATAACAGTCCTGAAGGTCAAGACCTAAACCTCTAGCAAAGTTAATGACTTTGCTATATTCATCCACAAGTTTTTCAATAGATGCAAGACCATCACAAATACACTTGAATTCCTTAATGTATTCATCAATTTTTTAGTTCCTAGCTTAACACTTTGCAGTTGTTGTTTGAACTGAAACTCCTTATCTTTTGTTGCTTGAAGATATGCTTCTTCCAAGCATTCCCACATCTCCTTGGCATTTGAGCAACCCACAATCAGGTACATGATTTCTTCTATCAAGGTGTCTGAGATCCAACTCCTTAGCAGCACATCTTTCTCCTCTCAGTCATCAATACTACCACTGTTTTCTATATCCTTTTCAACAGCTACAACTTTCTCAGCCGTCTTTCCAGTGAAACAGGTACTCTGAGTTGGTTCAGTCATTGTGATGAGATAGGTTAGTCTCATCACCTGAATCAACTAAATTATTTGTGTCCTCCTAATGAGATAATTTGTTGGCTTAAGAATGGAACAGGAGGCAATGAGGTGATGAAGGGAGGAGGTGGATAGTGTATTGGTGGATGGAGCCATTGCAATTTGGACGTGTGATTTTGATTTAGATTCAATACTCTAAATAGAGGAAGAACTTTAATACTCTGATACCATGTAGAATTCTCAACATAAGAATGAGAGAAATCAAGGATTCTATTGATGATAATAAATGAGTACAAGTCTCCTTTATAGAGGAGTGAGTTATAAAGTTCTAGGCTAACTAAACTTAAAGTTATACTACAACACAAATTCAATGAGATTAATTACAAATTAACTACTATACGTTCATAGCAGCAGCCTAGTCGTAATCAGACTGTAACTTATCCAACAGTGAGTCCTACTATAACTTAACTTTTTTTGTAGGTCTTTGACAGTCGTCAGAACTCCTATCAGTTGGACCATGTCGTTCAACCTATTCCTTAATGCATCTTTAACACACTGTACATTCTACACATGAATGTTCGATCGCCTCATTCTAGCCTTCGTGAGCAGCATGTTCTAGTTTGCCAATCAGAGGATAAGTCTTTATTTTGGTTGCATAATTTTTGTCCAAATAAGATCTGATTTCCAAAGGCTAGTCTGTGCCCTTATCATCAATGCATTATAGGTCCTGGTGACTGAATAAGTATCACTTTTTGTGAGCATGCATTTTTTGTTTTGGTACCCATCAACCATCTTAGTTTTTAAAGAGCTCAACTTTGTCCAGTACCAACTACAATCTGGAGGTGGTATGTGATCCCAAATATTACTATGTTTCTTTATATACACTGAATATAACCTCATTATCATTTTCTACCATTGTCACTACTGATTTCAGATTTTTACTCCCCTTCGTCACCTTCGCTTGCACTTCTTTATTACTAGGTTTAGCGACCTCGCTGCTTTTCGATGGTGTGGCACCTTCGTTTGTTGTTTCCCCTTTTGCCTATGGTGTTTGTATCTCTTTTTTTTGTGTTCCCCTGTTCCATTAACGTCTTATGTGAGGGGATATGAACTCTCTTTCCCATGTATGGTGTATTTAAGCTAACCTACGTCGAAAGAGACTCATATCAGGCGCTAGCGCTAGACGTCCTAGCTATCCATTCAAACATTACTTGGACTGATATTAATTGAATTGATATGAGGTAAAAAGCAGATCATAACCCAAACAACTCAATTCTTACTAAATTTTAGTTTCTTTGTTTGTTCTTTTAAAAAAACGTAGTCACTAATAAAATTATATTTTTTTTATTACAGTTAAATATAAATATATCAAAAAAAATATTTTTAAAAATATTTTAATAAAATTTCTAATAAATCAATTTGAATTGCATATCAACTCCTTTTGTATGAGCTAAAATAGGTCGCAATTAATTGAGCGAATAAATAGATGAATCAATGGCTAGCTTAAACTTAAATGGGTTAGACTGATCATATAAGCTAATTCTGTCTTTCCGCTGATCATTAGCCGCCTAATAGAAAACCCAAAGTGTTACGCAACATAATAGAGGTTTGAAACCTTACTGTAACGCTCAAGAGATCATAAATAAGGGGAATTGACATAAATTCCAAGCACGAAGAGATTAACGATATTTTTTTATCTTTTAAGTTATTCTCTCGGATTGGCGCACATGATCTTTGGTCTTTATATGGATCCGATAAAAAAATTATTTTTTACTGACTCATTGAGAATGATTATAATCTAGTTTATGGAGGGTAGGACTCCTGAAAGGTAACATAGGCATGCAAAGATTTTCTCGGGGAAGCATTATCCTTATAAGACTGTTGCTAAATAAAAGAAATTATTTTTGTATTCAATCATGAGAAAATTGAGCAATCAAAGCTTAACCATAAAAGAAAATACCTACTAAATTGATTACAAGAATATCAGTTACAATACCTATATTATCCAAAAAGGAATCTTTCGAGTAGTATCTGTCATTTACTCCACTTCCTTCTGGATTCACTACAACAAAATGTATCTATAGCTACAAAATTTAAGCTATGAATTTTAAAATCATAGCTATTACCTAATAATGGCCACAAAATTTCAAATTTCATAGCTATCTACAAATTCGTAAAATTTCTTTGCCATAAAAATTAATTTGACAAAGTTAATTCTTTATTTTTGCTATAAATGTTAACAATCGTGGCAATAGTTACCTATATAGCTACAATTTATTGCTACAATAAAATTTTATAGTTGATCATAAGTTTCTGCTACGCAATACAAGTTATCGTAGCAATAGTAACATTTTTAGCCACAATAAATTATTTGAAACAAAATATTGTAGCTAAATAAATATTTTGTTTCGGTAATATATCATAAGGAATGGTAACAGTCGCTTCAAGTATAGTATTACTTTTACCACTTGTGGAACCTCAATAAAGTGCATGTTCAACATGGAGAATTCTCAAACTTTGATAATAAACTAGGAGTTGTTTTCCTGCTAAAGTAGCAAAGATTTTCCTTTCTTTAATTAATTTTTTTTCCTTTTCCATTTTTTATCAGTTGTGAGCTCTACCATTCACAGCCTATATTTTATTGGCAGTGATGATGAGTTCAGTTTTTAAGAAGCTTGTCAACCCCCTCCCTTCACCACAAATTTTGTTATCTATGATGAATAAAAGGGAAAAACTTTATATTCTGTTCTGCAAGCAGAAGGGTAAATATTGAAACCAAACAGATTATGACATAAAAGATCGAAAACAGTAAAACTCGAGCAGCTTTATATTTCAGGCATCATGACTTGTAACTTAAAGCAGAAAAAGTAATGTTACTTCTATTAGATGTAGAATATAACAATTAGTATTTGCAAATTGCCACAAGAAAATGGTGAAATAGGAGGACGGGGAAAGAACCTTCATATTTTTGCATTGCGACACATAACCTACTTAATTCGAGAAAAAGAAAGGAAAAAAAGTAACCATTTAGGATTGTGATTAAATCCTAAACCATGTAGGATTGTGATTAAATGATTCCAAAAAATTGTTTATTCCACTTTGTTTAATCCTATACCATTTAGGATTGGGATTATTTGTTTCCAAAAACGGTTTACTAATCAATGTAGGATTCGGAATCCAATATTCTATATAAGTACTTGTCTTAGAGTCTGATCATTCCATATTATTCATCTAGTAAATTTTAGCAAGAAAAGTAATGTCAAAATCATGGCATTGTACATGCCTTGTTCTCACGCACAAAATATTCAGGCTTCCATAACACAAAATATAACTCGACATTGTCATCTTCAATCAACAATCAGACATCAGCATGACTCGATCTTCATTATTTGGTCTTTTTGTCCTTTAGGTTTCGTCAAAATCAACACAGAAGGCAGTTTTATGCCTAATTCAAGACTAGCAGGATTTGGAGGTGTTCCACGAGATAACAAAGGAAGGTGGTTAGGCGGATTCTATGGGCGACTTAATATGAAAGCAACATCAAGCCTTACACCGGAATTGTGGGCTATACACGCCGCCCTAATCCTAGTGAAAAATTGCAACCTAAAAAAAGTGATTATTGAAACTGACTCAAATGACACCTTGATGTTGCTTAGTCATGTGAGAGATGTCGCCGAAAATCGCCCTGATCATGATGTGATAAAAGAGTGCAGGATTCTGTTGTCTGAGAGACTTCTCTAGTTCATATCTTTAGACAAGATAACAATTGCGCAGACCACTTGGCAAAGTTTGGAAGAAAGCAAAATCAAAATTTCGTGACATTGCATCATTCACCACCTTCCATGCATCAATTGCTTATTGCGGACATGGCTAACGTAGCCTATGCTAGGTATCCGAAGCATGCAAGATAATGTGGAGTAGGAACAAAAATATATTAGTATTAATTAAACTGTAATATTTGTAAAAAATTTTGTGAAAAGAATACAAGAATATTAAATATCATTTTGTTAATGTGATGAAGATATATATCGTTTCTGTTCTTTTTTTCTGGACATTTCCTTACTAGCTCTATTTAATTAAGGATTTAGAAGAAACTTCACAGATTAACCAACTTTTTGAAGAATAAATTTATATAGTATGTATTGATTAAGCATCTTCTCTCTTTTAACTATCAAACATAAATGGTTTAGATTAATATTCTTTCCAAATTTACTTGTAGAATTACAATGAATATGTAATTGTTGTATGAATGATTTAGGCCGAAGTTAGAAAAATTAAACAATATAATTAATGAAGGCTCAAACAAATGAACAATCACGACCATTTTATTTTCTTGCCTAGCACTTTATAATGCAAAGAGTCAGAAGCGAGTGAAAGATGAACCAAAAGAAACTTAGAAGCTGTACTCTTCTCAAAGTTGTAATGTAGACTCTTATCATGATATATTTTTATTCGTTGAAAGCCTCCATAAAGCTAACTGAGCTGAGAATTTCAAAACAGTGTTCATTCACATTATTCTTGAAATATCGAGAACCGTAAGCACAACCAGTTCTACGATGTATCTCTCTAGAGAAGCAAATAGACTTCTTGATAACGCTTTTCGATCTTTTTTAGAGTAAAAAAAGATATTTATACCTGAAGATCAATTTTCAGAATAATATTTAGTTAGTGCAAGTCTAGACCTGTTCCTCTTGAAACAGCAGAAGCAAAAGAAGAGAGTGTAATTTTTCCATCTCCGGCCTTTGCTGATAAACGCTCAGTCCGCTCGTTCTTCAGCCTTTTCACGAGCAATCTCAAGGGACTCATCACCAGCAAATGGAACATTGTTCAATCCAATCACCTTTATATTGACTAATCATCTTGAGTATTTAAACACACACACATACAAAATAGGGAAACTTACCTATATGTACAGTTTGTTAAAATATTTCATGCTGCCTTATTAAATTTTGGACTTTTACCTTGAGCTAAGCATCTAACTCGTGGGACAAGATCGGCCTTCTCTTTTCTTGTAATTGGACTTTCCCGAAAAGTAAGGAAACTTGGTGAGAGAACCCTTTAGATTAGAAAAATATTAGCTTCTTGCACATGTGTGGTCTTCTTCGGCTAATGAGACCTTGATCCTGAAGCTTTTGAAGTATCTTTTTGATAGTTGCTTCTATTTGTATAAAAAAATCATTGTTGATAGATCTCGTCTAGTGTCTCCTTCCTTCCCTCGGTCCTGCTCTACGAAAGAAAAATGTCTCAGGTGACAAATTAATAGTCGATTCAAGATGGATAGCAATGGAGCCAAGTAACCTGTCAAGAACATGAATCAATTTGTTTGGGCTAAGAATGTTAGCAATGTACATTGGTCAAATTGGATCACTTTCCTCTCGGGACGTTTTCATTTTTTTTTAATCATGCGGGTTATAATTAATTCCTAATTTATCTACTTCTAGCCATGTGGTGAGGAAAAAACGTCTGTATCCAGCAATAAATTTATTTTTTACACAGCGAAGGGTTTTGTTTTTTTTCTAATGGGAGTTTTGGATGTTGCTTTATATTTTAATAATCGAATTTGGTCTCCTAATTACCACTATTATGAATATTTACATCTAATTATCTAACATGATATAATATTTCAAAAAATAGAAATTTAGGAAAATTGGGTTTTCTTGATGGCTCATATTTTGAACTCTCTCTACCACCTAACTCTACTTTCCTTTTAACCACTAGAAGACTAAGAAGTGGACGTGTAGGTGATAAGTTGGTAAATCCCCAAATTTATTTGCACATTTTCTTATACTTTATGCTTTCTTAAGGATAATTTAATTGCCATAAACTAAGTTGAATTGATAAATTTCAAGTAAATGAGCTGAAAGAAGTGATGAACGAAATCAATGAGCAAATTGGATGGAAAAAAGATAAAAGTTAGAAGCATAAAAGTAGAAGAAAACTCATGAGAAGAAGGCTGGGAGTTTGGCTCCACGAACACCTTTCATGCACCTACGGGAAGTCCCAAATAGGGGAACAAGATTCTAAAACTAAAAATAACCTAATGAGTCTTTATATGCTATTTTCCAAATGATGACTAATAATTCATAGCAGGCCTAAAAACTGGTCATCTCAATCTCATTTTTACCTGATTTAAGCAATTTCCTTGTAATTAAGAGAAATTTGCATATGGATACCACTTGATCCACTTAATGGCAAGAAACAACTCAACCTTTTCTTATTGGCCCCTTTTAACCTTCTCTTCTGTGAGAAATCCATTAGATCTCTTGATATTTATGCTTGCAGATGAGTAAGTTTGATTGTATGAAAGTCAGGGTCTACACTTTCCTTCAAGTCGATGACTATTCATAGCTATTACCTTTAACACCAAAAAAGAGGTCCGTAAGGGATTGTATATCTGTGTATCCCCATATATACTGTTGTATACTAGTGTATCCTTTTATATATGGAAAAATTACTTAATTGAATGTGTTTTAAAAAATATTTACCATTTTTAAATATACTTTTATTTTATTATCATTTTTAACAATCAATAACAATATTTTAATTAAAGAAGACATTATATACCCTTTTTATTTGAGGAAGAGGAAAAGGCGTTATTTCTCTCTCTAAGGTTTTTCTTCAGTTTCTGCGTCTCTCTCTTATTCCTTCATCTCTTCTTCATTCTTCCCTTATTCCTTCATCTTCTTATTTATTTCAGACGGAACTTATAGGTTTTAGGTGCACAATTGTAATGGAAGGTCAGAAATCTCCTAGAAGAAGCTCACGAATTCGAATTGTTGATTCAACCGGCAGTGGTGAAGTGAATATCGGTCCAACTTTTAGTTTGGGAATTTCTGCAAATCAATCTCCAGAAGAAGCTGGTGGTGAGGTTAATTAAAATTTCCAAGCATTGCATGTGAAGAAAAAGGGCAGTAGAATTAAAAAAAACTAATGAATTGAGTTCTAAATCTAAATCGAAAAGAAAACGAGTTGATGTTGCATCGGCATCTAAAATATTTGTTGAAAGTGATGATGATTTTGAGGATTTACCTCCTCAATTTCAGTCAAAGAAAGTGAAACCTACAGTTGCTCAGGAGAAGAATCCAAAAATTCGAAATCGATTATGCAAAAATACGGTTCTACCGGAGAGTTTATATCCGGTATGTCATTCTACCAACACATTATTTAACTGATAGCATTTTCAATCTGTTTATGTGTATTTTCTTAGTTTGTTGTTGTTTTGAACTTGTGAGCTAGACGTTGAAGAAAAAATTGTGTATTTGATACTTTTATTATAATCTAAATTTATTTGCTCAAGTTTATTATATCAGTGATTGTTGGGAGTTTTGCCATGAATTGTTAGATCTTTTGTGTTGCAATTTGTTTATTTTTTAAAATAAATAAATATAAATGAATTAAACTTTGAACTAAAATGTATTATACATACATTAAAGTTGAATTAGAAGAGAATAAGAGATGAATGAAATCTGTAGTTAATTGAAAAAAGTTTCCAGTTATCTGTACACCACAAAAATGAATTAGACTTGAATGAAAATGTGTATTACACACATTAAAGTTGAATTAGAAGGGAATTAGAGACGAAATAAAACCTATAAATAATGAAAAAAGTTTTCAGTTATTTGTACACCACAAAAATAAATTAAACTTTGAACTAAAATGTGTATTACACACATATTAAAGTTGAATTAGAAGAGAATTAGAGACGGTAATCTTTAATTCTAATATGCAACCTATGTTAGCATCTTCCTACTTAGTGGAACAATCAATAATCTCATTCATCATCCTTCCATAAATCTAATATTTTTAGAACTAGCCACATGTAGACCAGCAAAAACTGCAGGTAAAAATGAATCCAAAGCAGATTTCTTTACCATATGATTCTTCAAGCTTAATCTAAGCTAAGACTGCTTTCAAGAGTCTTCCATTATTAAAAGAGGAGTGAAAATGAAACAGTAATATCCCTTTTTTTTGCAAAAAGCAAAGCAATCATTAAAGTTTAGTATGTTTGTGATGATGTGTTTTCCTTGAAACTTGAGGAGTACAAATTGACAGTAGTTCATTTTTAAATGAAATATTTAATTTGCTTTTATTTTACATCGGAGCCATGTCTGTTTCTTTTCTTTTTTTCTTGGTTGCTGAAGAAATCTTTAGATGTATAACTATTGCATGACTAGCTCCTTTTTATATATCTACACTCTACAGTATCTCTGTATGTTCACTTTAAATCAAGTGTAGTTTGATAAAATTCTGATTTATTGTCGAGTGCAGTTTCTCTACTTTGAAATCACTTCTTACGTTAGATTCATAATCCCTTAATCTTTTGTATTTATCTTATCTTATTATTGAGCTTAAGACCAAAGACAGATTTGATATCAATAAATAGATCTTCTAAGATCATTGCTTTGTATTATCAATTATTGTCATATAAAAGACATTCCAATATAAAAACAGTCATGGGTAGAATTTGCAATCTTCTGTTTTCTCTTGCAGTTTTCATTATGCTTCATTACCATTCTTCTTCACTAGCTAAAAGTAGCACTGATAAAGCTACTCTTCTTTCCTTGAAATCTCACATATCTTTTAAGTCATATTTGAGGATTCATGTTAAGATATAATTATCTATAGTGATAGATTGATATTATTTATATGCAGGATCGTAAATTCTGAAGACATCCAGATGTTTTGTATTCTTAAAGTAGGTGGTCGTCATATACTAATCATGACGTGATTGAGAAAATAAAACTTTCTTTATCTGAAAAACAGCTCGAGTTATTTAGGAATACTTGTTTTGGTTACTTTATTGACCTTCCAAAAGTGACCACACAACTCCAACTTATTCATTGTGTTATGAACAGGGAGTTAAAACACACATCAGATGATGTGTTTGCTGTTGAATTAAATGAGACGATGCTGTTTTTCGGGCTTAGGGAATTTGGGTTACTTACAAGCTTAAATTGTGTTAGTGATGGTTGCTCTGTTAATGTTCCAGATTCTCCTTGTCGATTGTTGAGCAATTATTTCTCTGAACAAATTACTGTTCAAAAGAATCATCTACGCGAGTTGTTTTTATCAAAAAAATTCATAGATGATGATTCTGCCGTTTCACTAGCTGTTTTGTTCTTTATTAATGATTTTTTGTTCTCATATGAGAACATGAATACCAAATTAGTAATAGAGATTTCTACCTTGTGGAAAGTGGATAATTTAATTCTTACCCGTGGGGTTTAGATGTCTACAAGAAGTTGCTTGATAATGTGAGGCACAAGCTTAATTCAACCAATCAGTACTATAGATTAGGTGGATTGTCTCTTGCCCTTCAGATTTGGATATTTGAGTGTTGTTATAGAGTCGATGAAGATTTAGCTCTTCGAATTTCTGATTCTATTTCAAGAATTTTGAGGTGGAAAACAGTTGCTGAAAGTCCTTGACAAAAGCATATTGAAAATGACATCTTCATGCCTACGAAATGCAAGGTATCTATACAAAGTTAATACAATTTATGACACATATATATATTATTTCAACTCAAGTTAATACATCTATTTGTTTCTATATTTTAATTTCAGTTTGAGAATATAGTGGCGAGTGAAGATGAGGTATCTAAATTGAGGCTTCCTGAACCTCGTGATTACCATTCTGAAATCTTAAAATTGGAGCCGAAAGGATCAAAGCATAGTCTAGATATATTGACCAGGAAGGTTATAGAGTTGAGAAAAGAACTTGTAAAGATATAAGCTAATTTGCCTTTAGGCTTTATCTTTTTCAAAACTGTTATTCTAATATTTGTGTTATATTTGATTATATACTAGGCGAATGAAAATCACAAACCTCTTGAATAGAAGATAGACTTACAATCTATTCAAATGAAAGAATTTGTGATGAATTCCAACAAACAATTATTGAAGGATATTTCTTTGTTGTTTGCTAAGAGAGACATCAATAATTCTTTTACTCAAAAAGCCAGGGAATCATCTAACAAAAAGGCTGGCGAGATATTTTTGGGTGGATTATACTTCAATGGAGGTTCTTTTATGTTTTAAATACATCTATATTATCTTGTTTTGCTTGCTGGCAGGGACTTAAGTTTATTTACTGTTTAGAGTTTTTACTTATCTAAGTTGTAGTTTAAGCTTGAATTTTTTATTTACATGTTTTCACTTAGAAGAATGATGAACTTTGACTATGAATATAATTTGCTGCATGGTTTTAGCTGCTAGTGTTACTATTCATAATCTAGACCTTGAAATTGAATAGTGAATTGTGTGCTTGTATTCTCTGTGCTAATGTAGAGGAGTTCTTGAATTGGGTTAGCTTCTTTTTTGCTGGTGGTAGCTCATGAGTCTTTGCTCTTTTTTTGCCTTTTGCTTGATGGATTTTGTATTTGCTTTACAATTGAGGTAAAGATTGTTTTTTTCACATGTTTTCACTTAGAAGAATGGTGAACTTTGACTATGAATATAATTTGCTGTATAGTTTTAGCTGCTAGTGTTACTATTCATAATCATAGACCTTGGAACTGAATAGTGGACTGTGTGCTTGTATTCTCTATGCTAATGTAGAGGAGTTACATTTTTATGAATTAGACATGAATGAAAATTGTAGCTAATGAAAAAACATTCAGTGATGTGTTTCAGTAGTGTTATCAAACTGAAACCTGCATTATGAATTAAACTTGAATGAAAAATGAATTAAACTTGAATGAAAAATAAATTACATACATATTAAAGTTGAATTAGAATAGAATTAGATACGAATAAAAAGTGTGGCTAATAAAAAAGCCTTCAGTGATCTATAAAAACACAAAAATGAATTAATACACACTAAAGTTGAATTAGAAGAGAATTAGAAAAGAATGGAAAATGTAGCTATTGAAAAAGCCTCCAGTAATCCATAGAACACAAAAATGAATTAGACTTGAACTAAAAATGAATTACATACATATTAAAGTTGAATTAGAAGAGAATTAGACACAAATGAAAATTGTAGCTAATGAAAAAGCCTTCAGTGATATGTTTCAATAGTGTTATCAAACTGAAACCTGCATTATGAATTAAACTTGAATGAAAAATGAATTAAATTTGAATAAAAAATAAATTACATACATATTAAAGTTGAATTAGAATAGAATTAGATACGAATAAAAAGTGTGGCTAATGAAAGAGCCTTCAGTGATCTATAGAAACACAAAAATGAATTAATACACACTAAAGTTGAATTAGAAGAGAATTAGAAAAGAATGGAAAATGTAGCTATTGAAAAAGCCTCCAGTAATCCATAGAACACAAAAATGAATTAGACTTGAACCCTACAAAACCCTACAAGGGCATTTTAGGCATAAAACGGAAATGGGGTGGGACCCACCTCCCGACACTGAAAAATTTCGTTCGAAAGATGGAATCATAGATTCCGTCGATACGAACACAACAAAAGTTACCGCGTCATCAGATTCAACCTACAGCTCTTCGAATTCGCAAAAGAATGAAGTGATCACTGTTCATTGTTCTAGTGAGGAGTTGCTGCAAGCTGAAAAAATTATATCTCTAAGGAATCGTGGATTACTAAATGTTATAGGGACTACTGGTGATGATTCTTCATCACATATACGACCTACAGTTCAAATTTGGAACGAAAATAATCAACAAATTGCCAGCAATGAACAGGCGCAGTCCATCAGCAGCGCCGCCAGAGCGCCGCCAATACGCCTTCAATTTTCAAGCAGCTCCGGCGACTTTCGAGCCATCGCACCACCTGGGTTTTGCTCGCAAGGACATGGTGCCCCTCTAGGAATAAACATTTTAGGCGAAATGATCGCCGGCGAACAAATTGACGCCGGTGCCGTAGCTCCGGTGATCCAAATGGGACGAAACCAATGCCAAAGTGTTCACGAAAATGAGGAGCATCTCCCAGATATCAGGCGCCATCTCGAATCACAACCACATGCTTCAAATTTCTCTTTGAACACTGCCATCAATGGTGTCGTCGGAGCTCCGGCGAACCAATTGTTGCGCGACCAATGCCAACTGGTACAGGACAGTATTGAGAAGCTCCCCACACATATGGAATATCTCGAATCATCACCAAATGCTTCAAATTTGAAAAGTCGTCATGATGACTGTCAAGGTGAAGCCGCCGGAGTTCAGGTGATCCAATTGCAGCAACACCTATACCAAAATGCTCACATTGATGATGCCAGTCCAAAAAACTATTCAGGTTGTTTCGAATTTCCCTCAAATAATTCAAATTCGAAAAGTCGCAAAGGTGTCCATCAGGTGGAAGAATAATGTGAGACTGCAGATGGTGCGTTGCATTCTTTAATGCATCAGGACACAACTCAGCATCAAGAAAATGTGCATCAATGTCAAAGAGATCAAATAACTAATACACATGTTAGACTCAATAACGACCATGTTGATCATACTGAGCAAGAGCTATTGAAAGTGCCAAATGATCCCAGTGTTCAAAAAATCAGAGCTTTTGCTCAAGTATCACCAGGTAAGTATCCTAACCTTGATAGTCATATTGTTCATGATAGAATTACTTATACTAGTATTCAAGCTCAATTGCAATCTAATGCAATTGAGCCAGCCACTGTCTTAAATTCTAATATGCAGCCTATTGAATTGATTTCTAATCCTATATGTGCTGTCCAAATTGGAAATGGAATTACTGCGGAAAATATGACTAGTGTACAATCTGAGTTAAGTGATAAAACTAATGGTAAAGGTAAGAGCCAAATCCAACAAGGTGGTGTGAGCAATCAACATCCCAAAGGTCCTGCAGTAAACCAAACAGCTGGTCACAAACATTACATTCCCAACTCTGCTCCCTTGAAAGTTTTTAACAACTTTGAGGTGTTCAATCCCAACAACCATAAAAAAGATCAAAACAGCCATCCACCAATTAGGAACAATCATGCTCCCAAAATCAACAACCAAACCAGAACTCCTATTCCAAATACTCCCAACCCTCCAAATCCTATTGTGACACACACTCTTGCTACCAGACTTAGAGCCCAAGAGGCCCAAAGTGCTCCTATAAGTATCTCTCCCCCTGAAATCACCACAAAGCAAGGATACCCTGTAGTTTTATTCTCTGAAGAGGACTTCATGGTTAACTTAGCAACTAAGTGTAAATACACCCTTATTGGGAAGTTTACACATACAATGCCAAGGATGGAAGTTATTAGAAAAGAGTTCATCCTACAAACTGAGCTTAAAGGAGGGGTTAAGCTGACTCACTTCAACTCCAGACACATCTACATTGACTTGGACAATGATTTTGATCACACAACAGTGTGGTCAAAAGGAAAAATATTCATCCAAGGCCAGCTCATGAGGCTACAGCTTTGGACTCCCACATTTAAACCAGAGGAGGAAACTCCCTTGGTACCTATTTGGGCAATCCTACCAGAACTTTCTTGACATTGCTATAGTATGGAAGTGGTTACACCTCTTTTGTCTCCGGTTGGGAAAGTGTTATTCCTGGACTTGGCAACATATAAAAAAACTAGAGGTAGTGTTGCTAAAGTAAAGGTTCAAGTGGATCTTACAAAACAAAGACCCCAACATGTATGGATGGACTTTCAAAAAGATGTGAATGGCAAGGGTAGATGGCAAACAATTCAATATGAAGGGGTGCCTGAATATTGCCAGCACTGCAAGCATCAAGGCCATACTCACACTACCTGTACAGTGAAGAGAAGAGAAGAGAAAAACAGGCAAAAGAAAATTCAACAAGAAACTGTTGTAGACAAGGACAAAACCAGCACAGGTAAGGCTAATGAACAGCATTTCCAAGAGAAAAACAACAACAAAGAAAAGCAGCCTAATAATGCTGATGAAGACCATGAAAATAACCAAGAAAAAGAGGAATGGCAAACTCAAAAAAAGAAAACCAAGAAGAATAACCAATCCCACCAACAAGGAACTCTTCATCAAAGTAAACAAAGCAGGATGCACCAAGGAGAAAGCTCAAAAATGCCTCAACCAACAACCAGTGATAATCAGCAACCAAGGAACATACTGCCATCAGGTACTTGCTTTAATATTAATAATGATAATGTCCAAACATGTAATGTTGTCTCTGGAGTCCAGATTCAACACCCCCCTCCCCATAGAATATTGGTTCCCAATCCCCACAAGCCCATTCAGCAGGTGTTTAAAAGGAAGGAAACTAGCAAAATTGTAGAAAAGCAAACTGCTGTGGAATGCAACAATGCCAAAGTCCCAGGTATTGAATCAGTGCTCCCACACCCCCATGGCTCCCCCAATAGCTTTAATGTTTTAAATACTGTTGTTGTTGTGGATGAAGAAGTTTATGGAGGTGAGGAAGGGGGAACATAGGAGACACCCACTAATGTGCAGGAAGAGGAAACCAGAGGGAGGGAAAATCCATTAGTTGACCATAGGAAAGACCACAGAGCCCCTGCAACCACTCCTCTAGATGTCACAAGGTCCAATATGCAGGTCCAACAAGTTGAGGTGCAACATATTTTTGACAGATTCCAGGCAACTGAAACTGATAAAGGAAATGTTGTTTCTCCAAAGAGCAGTGATCAAAAGCATGGTGCAGAAATTCTGTTTATGAACAATAAAAGTACTCTATCTTTGAGTAAGAAGAAGAGGGATGCAATGAAGAAACAACAAAGTAAACCAGGGCACACTCACTCTAAAACTTCTCAGCAGAGGGTAAACTATGTGTTGGTTGAAGAACAGGCTGGGATTCATGTGCCACCTCTTCAGGCTCAGACCACATCTACTGAGATGTGTGTACTCAACAAGAGAGTCATATCAGAAGATTGGGAGGATGAATATAGAGTTACTCACTCTGAAGATGAAGAGGACTCTGACCAGAGGGAACAAACTAATGAGGAAGATGAAGAAACTAGTGCATATCCTTTGAGGACATTTGATCCTACCACAGATACTATAATTCAGGATGAAGTACTGCAGATGTCTGAGAAGCAGGGCCTATCACCCAGGGGTCAGCAGGGTAAGAAGAAAAAAAAAAGCAAGATAACTCTACCAGTTCAGACAATGCTTCTTGTAAGAGTAGCATCAACACAAGGTCCAAATCCATGAAACTTTGATGATGAATACAATATGCTGGAATGCAAGGAGTATTTATACTCAAGGTGCCTTGGATAGACTCTAAAAACTCAAGGATTATCACAAATTATCAATGTTGACAATACTTGAACCATTTGCTAACCAATCACAGCTCAACCACTACAGAATTCAGTTGAGAATGGACAGTGCCATACATAATCCCAATAACAAGATTTGGTTATTTTGGACTAAGGATGTGGACTGCTCCATTATAGACCAAGACGAACAACAGGTTACATGTGAAATCAAACATGTGGCCAATCCCAACCCTCATATTATTACATTTGTTTATGCCAAGTGTAAGGATTATATGAGAAGAACTCTTTGGGATAAGATGCTGCAATATGCTGACACAGATAAACCATGGTGCATTATTGGAGACTTTAATATGACCACTGATGTTGATGAAAAGCTAGGAGGACAACCATACAATATGAACAAAAGTTTTGAGTTCATAAGTGTAATTGAGGCATGTGGTCTTACTGATCTGGGCTTTAATGGGCAGAAATTTACATGGTGCAACAACAGGGACATGGAGGTTAGAATTTGGAAGAGGCTGGACAGGGCCATGGTGAATGATAGGTGGTTAGAGATGATGCCTATGACTACTGTGGCTCATCTTGCTTCTACAAGTTCAGATCACTGCCCCCTTTTACTGGAATGCAAGGAGACTCACACTACTCCTATCAAATATTTCAAGTTCCTTAACTGTTGGATGGAGAATGGGACCTTTCTGGATACTGTTGGAGACTGTTGGGAAAGACCAGTAGAAGGTAATCCAATGAGAGTATTCCATTTGAAACTTAAGAGGGTGGCTAACACCCTTAGTAGCTGGTCAAGGAAACAGTATGGGGACATATTTAAAGCTGTCAAAGAGTTTGAAGAGAAGGTAAAGCAAGCAGAAGTTTCTCTTATCCAGGACAAGTCTGAAGATAACAAGATCAAGTTGAATCATGTAAATGCTCAGTACATTAAATACTTGAAGACTGAACAATCCATCCTTAAACAAAAAACTCAGCTTCAGTGGGAGATGCCAATTCCAAGTACTTTTATGCTATTATAAGAGGAAGGAGAAGAAGATTATTCATCCAACAGATTACTGATGAGCAGGATAATACTATTCAAGGTGATCAGAATATAGCTGTTGCTGCATGTGACTACTTTGAGAAGATCTTTACTGGTAAGGATGATGTTATCAATGAAGATATCCTCAGGTGTATCCCCAACTCCATCACAGATCAGCAAAACCAGTCCCTTAATGCTATGCCTACTAAAGTGGAGCTGAAAGAAGCTGTTTTTCCCCTCAATGATGCATCTGCTGCAGGTCCAGATGGTTTTAATGGCAAGTTCTTCCAAACTTGCTGGGATATCATCAGTGAAGACTTATTCAATTTGGTGAAATACTTCTTCTTTCGGCATTCTATTCCCAAGTTCATCTCACATGCTTATTTGGTCCTACTCCCAAAAGTAGATCATCCCAATAAGTTATCAGATTTCAGGCCTATTTTACTAAGTAACTTCACTAATAAAGTTATTTCAAAAGTTCTATGTCTCAGACTTGCTCCTATTCTCCCTCAACTAATCTCTGAAAATCAACCAGGTTTTGTTAAGGGAAGAAGTATTTTTGAAAACATTATGTTGGCACAAGAAATTATTCATAGCATTAAAAAACCAAAGTTTGGAGATAATGTGGTGATCAAATTAGACATGGCCAAAGCCTATGACAGGGTGTCCTGGTCATTTATATGTCTAGTCATGAGAAGGTTTGGATTTGAAGAAGTATTTATTGACATGGTTTGGAGGCTTATGGCTAACAACTGGTACTCAGTTATTGTGAATGGAGGTAGGCATGGTTTTTTCAATTCTACAAGAGGCCTCAAATAGGGAGATCCACTATCCCCTGCCCTATTTATTTTAGGTGCTGAGGTACTCTCAAGACTGCTCAATAACCTTCATCAACACTATTTGTACAAGGGTTTCCACATAGAGAAGAAAGGTCCATTGATTAATCATTTGAGTTTTGTTGATGATATAATCATTTTCACTTCAACATGTAGATACTCTCTCAAGCTGATCATGAAGACACTAGAAGTGTATGAGCAGACATCAGGCCAGCTAATTAACACACAAAAGAGTCAGTGCATGATCCCTCTGAATACTGATCCTGAGATCATTGAAAGGGTCACTTCTATCACTGGTTTCAAAATAACTCATGGCCCTATTACTTACTTGGGATGTCCCTTATATATTGGACGTCAAAGGATCATATACTTTACTAGTATGGTGTCCAAAGTGATATCCAGAATTAGAGGATGGCAGACCAAAGTACTCAGTTATGGGGGGAGAGTTGCTCTTGTGAAGTATGTGTTGCAGTCCCTCCTAATTCATCTTCTATCTGCTGTGATTCCAACTTCCACTACTCTCAAACAAATAAAGTCTCTTATAGCAGACTTCTTTTGGGGATGGGACAGAGAAAAAATAAAATACCATTGGGCATCATGGGAGACCCTCAGCTACCCAACAGAAGAAGGAGGTGTTGGCATGAAAAATCTTAAAGATGTCTACCTAGCAATGCAGTATAAACAATGGTGGATTTTCAGGTCTAATAAGACTCTATGGGGGAGTTTTTTGAGGGCCAAGTATTACCAAAGGGCACATCCAGTAATCAAGAAATGGGACATTGGTCAATCACTTATGTGGAAACACATGATGACAAACAAATCTGAGATTGAGCCTCATATACAGTGGCACTTTAACTCAGGCTCTTGTAGTTTTTGGTGGGATGATTGGCTAGGAATTGGACCCCTAGCTTACCATAAAGAATGTCTACCTAGACTTAACAATACCACTGTCTCAAAGTTCCTGAATAATGGAGAATGGGATGAAGAGAAGGTGAGGCAACATGCACCACAACACCTGATACAAAAGATTCTAAGTTTTTCCTTCAAGTATCAACCTGACCATCCAGATACAGCCTACTGGAAGCTGACCTCAGATGGAAACTTTACTTATGCTTCAGCTTGGAACCAGATCAGGCCAAAAAGGAATAAAACCATGACAGACAATAATATATGGCATAAGAATATACCCTTCAAGATATCCTTTCTTGTCTGGAGAACTCTCAGAAGCAAGTTGCCCACCAATGAAAATATTGTGCAATTTGGTCATGCAGCTGCTCAATGTTCTTATTGCTACAGGCTAGGCTGGGATAATATAGATCACATATTTATCTCTGGACACATGGCTAGACACATATGGAAGTATTTTTCTGATTGTTGGGGTATACAACACAGCAGCAGCCCCATGAGGAGCAATTTGATGAAATGGTGGCTGGCTAAACCAAATAATGAAGTCCGTAAACTATTATTGCAAGATACTCCTATATTTATTTGTTGGAACCTATGGAAGAACAGATGTGCTAGCAAATATGGTGGCAAAAAGTCAACCAGTACTAGAGTGAAGTTCTCAATCATCAAAGAACTATACATGCTGATCTTCACAGCTTTCCCTTACATTAATTGGCCAAGTGACTGGAAGGAGCTAATAGCTATGGTGGAAAGCTGCAGCCATGAGCTGAAAATCATCCAAGTTAGTTGGCACAAACCAGCTTACCATGTGGTTAAATTGAATACTGATGGAAGTGCCTTGGATAATCCTGCAAGAATTAGAGCTGGGGGCATCCTAAGAGATCATAAAGGAAACATCCTTTATACATTTGTTGCACCACTTGGAATTGGTTCTAACAACCAAGCTGAGGTACAAGCTGCAGTCATAGGCATTATCTGGTGTATTCAACATGGCTACAACAGGGTTCTACTGGAGGTTGACTCTGAATTACTTGTGAAATGGCTAAAACAAGAGATCACATCTCTCTGGACCATCAGGAACTACATCACAAACCTGCAGGAGCTGATCATAATGTTGGATTTCTTTCAATGTAAGCACATCTATAGGGAAGCTAACTTTGTTGCAGATACACTTTCCAAGCATATCCACAGTGTAGACAGTATGGTTCAATCCTACAGTGCTCAACAGCTTCCTAAGGAAACAAGAGGATACTACATCTTGGATAAAATGGGGATGGCAAACTTTAGGAGGACAAAACTGAAGAGGATCAAACAACCTCCTTGATTTGTATATCATTAATTGTAGTACAGAATTCACTATGTATAAATTCATAGATAGGAATTTTGTAAAGGGGAGAGTCTCCCTTGTTTATTGTCTTCCTAGAACAATCAACTTACCCCTTGAGGTAAGGATTAGAATAGATATCTTTCTTTTTCTTTTCCTTTGTGATTGTGCAGGTACCTGCAGATCAGAAACATATCAGCCAACAATTGTAATTCACTTCAGGTATCATGCTACTTTGAGCCTTGGGTTGGACTTGCAGCAGCTGAGTTTGGAGTTCTTACACCAATACCTCAACAACATAGGCCATACTACAGCAGCAACAGTGACAGCAACTGAGCAACAGCAGCAGCAACTCAACAGCAACAGCAGAGCCCAGAAGTAATCAACAACCCTCAACAAATACACCATGCAAAATCAAAATGATTCCAGCTTGTGCAGTATTACAGAAAATACAGTATATGCAAAGACCAAGAAGTTTCAGCTCAAACGGACAATTGGAGATGTTAGTCGAGCGACCTTGAAAAAGTTAGCTGACTTAAGCCTAATGAGGGAGCAATTTGCAATTTGGAGTTTCCAGGCCTCCAAATGTTGCAGGACTACAGAAAATATAGTAATTGCAAAGCCCAAGAAGTTTCAGCTCCAACGGATAATTGGAGACGTTAGTCGAGCGACCTTGAAAAAGTTAGACGACTTAAGCATAATGAGGGAGCAATTTGCAATTTGGAGCTTCCAGCTTGTGGAAAAGGCCTCCAAATGTTGCAGGACTACAGAAAATATAGTAATTACAAACCCCAATAAGTTTTAGCTCAAACGTATAATTGGAGACTTTAGTTGAGCGACCTTGAAAAAGTTAGCCGGCTTAACTCTCAGAATTGCAGA
The DNA here is from genome assembly GCF_947179165.1 of Solanum dulcamara. Lineage (NCBI taxonomy): Eukaryota > Viridiplantae > Streptophyta > Magnoliopsida > Solanales > Solanaceae > Solanum > Solanum dulcamara. The sequence goes on from NC_077243.1 coordinate 24,131,370, forward strand.
AACTTCAAAAACTCAAGAGCCTTTTTTGGATGTTTTCTTTGTTGTTTCTTGTTGCCTTAGTTGTGAAGGTGTCAGTCAGCAACAAAGACATATACAGCATCTGTGGAAAGCCAACAGGAAAAACATACCTCAGCTGAACAATCCAACAAAATACTCATCATGGCCAGGGTGCAGCTGCAGAGCAACAACTTTGGAGATCAAACATAAGTGTTGGTGTGTGAGTGGGAGTATTTGTACAGCAACAATAGGTGTACTATACAATATCAAACATCCTAACTACAACAACTATGCAAACAACAACAGGGTCATCAACAACCAAACCAAGTGCAACAACCATGGACAGGGTACTGCAGGAGCCATGGTTGGGTGGTAATTTGCTTGCTTCTGGTTTCTTTATTTGTGCAGGATTCAACTGTGGAGAGACACAACCACTAAGCAGCTGCACCAACAAGTAGCAACATCTTCAAGAAAGACAAGCCAAGAACAAGAATTCTAACCTGCAGCATACAAGGAACAACTACAAGTTAATAGTACAAGTTACAGCAGCTTGCAGATTTGTTTGGTAGTGTGTTGTTTTGTTTTTGATTGTCTGTGCAGGTATTCTAAGGAGCTGAACCTGTTCACCAGGAAGGGTCTCCTTTTCTGTGAAACTTGCACCAACAAGCATCTTAACCACTACTACTATGGAAGCAACAAGGAACTGCACACAGACCTGCACCAGCCTATCCATCCCCCACATTTGTTTGTTTCTTTACTAACTGCTTATGCAGGTTCTCAGAGTCTCAAACAAAGGGAGACAACAGCCTGGTATGCTGGGAACTCATTAACACATCAACAATCCATCCATACCAATTTCCATACTTCAACACCTGCAGCAACACTCTTGCACCCCAGCTACAGATCCAAATTTGAGAAAACATTGCTTCTCAATTCATCAGCTGCCAACATCATCCATCATCTTCCCCACCAATATGCAGCACACAAGGAGCAACTACAAGTCAATAATACTAGTTACAGCAGCTTGCAGAATTGTTTGTTTGTGTGTTGCTCTGGGTTTGTTTGTCTGTGCAGGTATCCTAAGGAGCTGATCCTCATCACAATGAAGGATCTATTTCTGAGTATAACATGCAACAACAAGCAGCCTACCACTTCAGCAAGAGAGGCCATAAGGAATGGGTTACAGATTTGCAGCAGCCTTTACATATCCTACATTTGTTTGTTTCTTTGGCCTCTTGTAGGTGCAGGTTTACAGAGCTTCAAACGAAGGGAGACTAAAGACTGGCATGCTAAGGCCTCCCCAACACTCTCCAACAATCCATACATGCCAGCTACTATGCTTCATTGTTTGCAGTAGTCCTATGGTAGCCAAGCTACTTAGAATCCTTGGTGGGTTACTTGTTTGAGTGCAGGCTACACTACTGGCTGGAACACTCTAATATGCAAGGCACCATCAGAGGAGCTTCCAAGCAGCTGCACACGTCAGAGCTGCAACACCTTCAAAATGCAGCATGCAAAAAGTCAGTGCCAATATTTTATCAACAACAACTCCAAGGCTGCTGGTTGCTACAGCTCAATATATTTCCTCTCCTATCATCCTCCCTAACTGATATATACATGATCTTGATGTGGATGCACCCTTCCATTTGGACTTACTTGGTATGACAAGACTAAAAAGGGCAAAGATGAACAGAACCTCCTCACCCCATGCGAGATAGAAGGTTCATATACTTGTTCTTCTTCAATTTAGCTATGTATGATACGTAGCGTAGTTGAATAGGACTAGTGTATGTTACTTTCTTGTTTTCTCATGGAAGGGGAGAGTCTCCCTCATTTATGCTTTCTTAGTCGACTTGTACCGGGAGGAGTCATCCCATAGGTTTATCGCTTTCCATCTAGTAATGGGGATGAGTAGGCCGACCTGAGTAGGTCGGCTGACTCATGAACCATCCTAAGTTCGGAGGTAAGGTTTATGTCCCCCTCCGTGTATTTTTCTTTAATTTTATTTATGATAAGGCTTGGGGGTGCTGCTCAACCCCTGAATGTGCACGAGAGGTGGGAGTCTCGTGTAGGGTCTGTTCCCATAAAAAAAAATTAGACTTGAACTAAAAATAAATTACATACACACTAAAGTTGAATTAGAAGAGAATTAGACAGAATGAAAATTGTAGCTAATGAAAAAGCCTTCAGTGATCTATAGAACACAAAAAATGAATTAAACTTGAACTAAAAAATGAATTCTTGTAGCAAACTAATGACCTAAAACAAACAGAGTTTATTCTTTATTTCAAATGTCATTCTTTATTCTTAATTCAAAGGCCTAACATTCTTGCAAGTCTTCCTGTTGTGACTTTGTTGTCCATAATTGCTGCATGTTATTTTTGATTTTTTGAATCAATCTTCTCTCAATTGCGTGTGTCTTTTATATTTTGGCCTCCCAGGAGGTCTCTTTCCAAGTGGTGGAAGTACAACCTCTTCAAGAACGTGTGTTGGTATATTCCAGGTGCTTTCATCTGGAAGGGAATTCAAGTGAAACTGGTATGTCAACAATAAATTCCCTCTTGTGTAGTAATCAGAGAAATATTTTCATAACCAGTGTGTTTTGTTGTTAAAACAACCAAAGCATGTGGACATGGCAGCTCATCCAATTGAAATCTCCCACATGTGCATGTACATTGTTGAAGACATACTGTGAATGGTGTAATGCCATCAAGTACTGTGTACACATATTCATTTGTCTCCCTAACCTATGAAAAATAAGAAGAAATATAAGTAAGAGAGATGTTACATGTGAATCAGAAGAAAAAATATTAGCAAAAAGAAATTTATAGATACCATACTCTTAATTTCTTCGATGCAGTTTTGTTACGTTGTAGAATTTTTTCATACTTTTTCCAAGGTAAAATCCTGAAAATATTGCCTTTGACCTGTTATTGTTATTCCATTTTTGAACAAGTTGTCTCATGAATTCTAGGAGGTGCAAGACTGTAAGAACTTTGGCATGTCTTGTTCTTGAATTGACTGATTCTGCAATGTTTGATGTCATCATCCAAGTCCTATTTACCTGAGCATGAACACGTGACCATTTATTGTATCCAATGTTCAGCAAGTAGTATTTAATTCTCTTGTTTATCTTCTCAATAATTTCCATATATTGATTAAACTCTACCGTGGTGTATGTTTTTGCCATAGAGTAGAACAATTCTGTTACCTTTTGCTGACTCTTTCTGAAGTTTTTCATTATGTTTTGCAACAAGTGCCATATACACGCGAAATGAGGTATTTCATTATAGACAGTTGAAGTTGCCTTAATAATGCTTGCATGCCTATCCGAAATGATACACATCTCTGATCTTTGACCAAATGCCTTTTTGAATTGTTCAAAAAACCACCTCCAAGATGCATCATTCTCTGAATCAACAATGGCATAAGCAAGAGGCAGTATACTCCCTGCATCAGGTATAATGTTTAATACATTTTTAATACATTTTTGTTTCATGTGTAATACACTTTTAATACATTATGCAGACTTTTAATACAAATTAGAATTTCATTTATAGAAGCATTAGTATTGTATTCGAAAAGTCTCACCTACTGCATCTAAGGTATTAGCTGTTAGCATTGTCCCTTTGTATACTCCTTTTAGAAAAGTTCCATCAACAACTACAATTGGTCTACAATACTCCCATCCTTTTATCGATGTAAACAGAGCTACAAATGCATATAGGAAATGGTCATCCTCTGATTTGTGCAATCTTATATAAGAACCAGGGTAAGTTGCCTCTAGTATGCGAAAGTAACTTGGCAACTTTGCATATGATTGAGCTGGATCATCTCGGACTAATTCAAGAGCTTTTTCTTTATCTCTCCAAGCTTGCATATATGTGAGCCGCACACCATATTCCTGTAACATGTCATTTTGTATATCTCTTGGTGTGTAGTTGGCATCTGGATCAATACATTTGGCAACAATAATACTCCCAACAACTGTCTTTGTTGCTTGTCTTTCCGATAATGAATTATGTAGCAACAAACACGTGTGTTCGCTTTCAAAATCTCTAATAGCGAACATTTGAGATTTATTCACGCTTGAAGCGCGTAAATTCCAACTACAGTTTTCTCCAAGGCATTGTATTGAATAGCTGTTGAAAAAAATTATTAATAGACAATCAATAGTATAAACTAACTTGAATTTGAGTCTTACCATGTTGAGCTTGATCTCAATGTCTTGAATTCGAAGTGTTTAAGAATGGAATGTCTTTTTAATGCACTGGTAAGGACATATTTATTTTTGTAAACTTGATCTTTCTCAAAAAAAGATTGATTGGGGTTAATAATGATGTCTGGTTGTATTTCTTCTTGCTCATCAACTTTCTCACATGATCCAAAGCCAATTAACTCTAGCGCATCACCGATACCACTAAATGCATTAGAAAAGTATGAATTGTGCGTAATCCTCATGTCTTTTGAAGTGTCTGAACATAATAGTGGAATTAAGGTGGAATCACTCTCCAAGTTGACCAATTCAGTGGTTGTGACACATAAAGGGTATTTTTGACATATCTCTATGTTCCTTTTTTGTTTCAATATACACTTTTACTCTCATATTGTTATGAATTTGAATTGGAGAAGACCTTTCATCAATCTTATATCTGATTTCAACTTTACTTGTTGATGTATCTATTGACAATTGACCAGCAATCACAGAAACGAGGCTAGCAAATGTTGAATCGATATTTATCAACACACCATCTGCTAAGTAATTAATATATTTGTTGTTAGAATCCCATCGGCCATTGAAGTAAAGTAGCACAGCCAGATTAGCCATGTTTTTCTCCTGCATATTTTTTTGAAGATGCCAATGAAAATGTTGATTTGGAAATTAAACCAGTGTTCTGTTTGGCTATATTGTTGTCATTGTTACTTTGACCAAGAAAGTAGTATATTCTCGATAAACAAATAAGAAAAATAAAAATATAAACACAAGCAGAGATCACAAAGATTCCAAATAAAGGGCAATATAGTAGGACAAACTTATTATCAGGCTCACAACTGAAGTCACTCAACTTAATCAGCATCATGCATCATGTGAATTCTCAACTTTTTCCCATGAAGCACAAATATATGAGTGTCTCTGTGTATTGTATATAGTATCATATTTATTATAAGCATAAAAGATTTTCCTGAAGTGCAAGAATTGAACCTTCAGCTTTTTTATATACTTGTATATAAATCCATCAACCAAAAACTTAACTGATCATATAGCTAATCAAATAACAACTGAAAAAACATGTCACTGCAAAGAAAATAAGTAATTAGAGGATAGATAGAAAAAAGAGAAAGATCATATACATGATCAGTTCACGGATTGGCTAGTGCATTCCCTAGCAAAGTGGTCTGCCTCTCCACAGTATATTAATTAAACTTGAAGAACAAAGGTATTACACACACATTAAACTTGAATTAGAAGAGAATTAGACATGAATGAAACATGTATCTAATGAAACCAGCCTTCAGTGATCTGTAGGCCACAAAAATGAATTAAAATTGAACAACAAAGAAATTACACATACATTAAACTTGAATTAAAAGAGAATTAGAGACAACTGAAACATGTAGCTAATGAAACCAGCCTTCTTTGTAAGCCACAAAAATGAATTAAACTTGAATTAGAAGAGTATTAGACACGAATGAAATATGTAGCTAACAAAACCAACCTTCAGTGATCTGTAGACCACAAAAGTGAATTAAACTTGAACAACAAACGTATTACATACACATTAAACTTGAATTAGAAGAGAATTAGACATGAATGAAATTTGTAGCTAATGAAACCAACCTTTAGTGATTTGTAGGCCACAAAAATGAATTAAACTTGAACAAAAACTGTATTACACACACATTAAACAAGTAAATAAGTAATTGTGATAAACGTAGAAACAAAAATAAACTTTCATATTGAATCACAATTGAATACAAATCGTGTATCGCTAATGAATTAGGTATGCAATCTAATTCAAACCTTCAAACAATTAAACATTCAACCATTCAAACCTTTAAGTAGTCACAGATCTCTACTCAGAAATTACAATTCTTCAACTGATTCAAATTTGCATTCACCTAAATTTTGTCATTCTTCTGCAATAACATACGCATTAATCATTATATAACACAAAACGTTCATTCACACATACAAATAAACTGTAAACATAGGAGATCAAAGTTAAATAGATGAACATACGGCGAATTTGAGAAGAAGATAGAATTTGCCAACAGAAAAATCGCCGATTAACAATAGTTTGAACAAATAATCGCTGCAATCAAAAAAACAAAAATCAGTAATAAAAATGAAAAATTATGGAGAAAATTTCGCATGAATATTGTTGAATATCGTACTATTTGTTGCTCATGTTTGCTTCTTCCTCTTTTTGGCTATGGAGAACAAAAAGTTTTCTTCTGAGAAGTGAGATTCCACCGAATACACATCACTTAATTCCAAAATTAGAGTACAAATGTTGTAGAAAATTGTGGTTGAGAAGCTATGAAGCTAAGTATTGCCCTAATTTTGGAGAAAATTATGGGTGAGAAGATTGGAGAGATATTGGTGTAGCAAATTTGGAGAGAAACAGAGGAAGAGAAAATAGCGGGTGAGAGTTAATTTAATTCAAACAATTTGCTATATATGGTTAAAATAATTATGTTGTTCTATATGATAAATATTTTTTGAATATTGTACATTTAGGTGATTTATCCTTTATATATTGGTGTATATCCCAAGAAGTTCGTGTATGATATACCAAATATACACAAGTGATTTATATTATCGAGATGATGTTCAGATCTGAGTTTAATTGGACTTTTGATAAGTTTTTGCATTGTCACGACGAACTGCAAGGGTTTTGTGGTATTATTCGAAAAAATTGATGAGTTGAAAGGTGATGGATGTAATAATGGAGGATCAAAAGAATCAATCCAATTGACGGTTGGGGGCATAAATTGTGTGCTATTATTAGAAAACAAACTACACTCAGAAATTTATTCGGGCTACAATTTTATTTTATTTTATTTTTTGGGGGGGAGGGGGGTAATAAAATATGATAATAACTATTAGAGACTTTGTTTTGTTTCTATATTGATTTGACACTTCTCTTAGATAAAATATTTATTAAAAGTTAATTATAAAACTAATCTTACTAATTATATTTCGAAAATTTAAATTTAACTACTATTTTATGAGTGAGTAGGTATTCTACATAGGTATCATTTCTCCATATAGTTTATGATTTGTGTGATCCCATAAGTACCCTTGGGAAATTTTTTATGCTGTGCCTCACATGCCACAATTGTTGTATGAGGCATTTTGACAAATGGATTTTTTGAATCCCACCTCTCAGACCATGGCTGAACCTCACCTTATTTTCTTTTGGAAAAAAATTTAAGAACATATTTCTCCGTGGCTCGATTTTTTTTTGAATGTCTACTGTATAAATTCATCATTTGAAATGAGTTGGTGTTTCTTTCTTTTATTTAACTACTTGGAATATTATACTATTCTACCCCAATTTACGTAACACACTTTCTTTTTGAGTCAATTTTATAGCAAAAAAAAAAATCACAGTGTTATAAGATATGGCAAGAAAAAACTCTTGAACATAAAATTACTAAATAAAGAAATTCAGTTTGTACTTGATGTATTAAGCAATTCAGATGGGTACAATCTCCCTTGGGGAGAAGTGGCAGCCAAAGTTAAAAACAAGATAAAATGGAGAAAAAAAAAATGAAGGTGAATATACAGTGGCCTAAGGGCATCCTTGATGCAGCAATTACGAAAATGAATTTACAAAGAAAAGCTCTGAGCAGAAAACAGTGAATTCTGGTCTCTAGAAGCTTTCACTAAGCACCTCTGCCCCCTAAACCATCCGTAAATAGTCATTCGATCTTCATACGAAAAGAATTCAACAAAATACGGTATATATGTATTCAATAAGTTAATTGCTACAAGCACTTGACTTCTTCCATGATACCAAGCACTTGAGGAATTCCATCACCTAAAACCACACAGATGCAATCTTTTCAGAATCTTATAGCAACAAAGATGGGAATAAAGCACAGTATGTTGGATGAAGAGGTTCCCAAAGAAACACTTTCATACCTCAGATGGATCCCTCAGAGAGTAGAATGCACTGCTTTCTTTTGGAGCAGAAGATACTAAGATTCCGCAACCTTTATTTCCCTCTCTCAAAACCTGTTAACAAGTGCATTTGACGATTTAGTAAAATATAGTTGATGATCCAAAAAGGAAAAGCGGGTCTGTTATATAATTTCCTATTTGTCTGAGCAACTTTACCTTAAATGCATCTTCATCGGTACGATCATCTCCTATGTATATGGGAAGAACATCATCACAATTATTCAACCCTAAAAAAGAAAAAGATATGTTAGTTTTATTATAAACTAAATATAAATGGGACGATTCCACTGTTGGGACATCCTAAAACATTCAGTAACTAGTTCAATAAAGCAGTCAAAGACATCACTCACCCAACGATTCAAGTAAGAACTCAACAGCTTTCCCTTTGTCCCAGTTAAGCACAGGCCTGACTTCTAAAACCTGATTAAGGTTGAGGAGAAGCTAGTTAGAGGAGTTAAAATATACCAAGGCGGTAACTTTCCTACTGCCCAGCAAAAACTCACTCAGATATGTACCTTCCGGCCATGTGTCAATCGCAGACGGGGGTAGTGTTTTAACAATTCGTCAACAGATTCTCCAATAGTTGACCAACTCTGTCATAATTTAACCAAGCACAATACAAGGGATAAGAATTTTTCTGACAGGTAAAGAAAAGTAACACAATGTTTTTTTTAATCAGTGAGAAAAGTAAGTCTTTTATTTTGATTTCAACCAAAATTATCGCTCCATACCTTCTCATCTACATTACGATAGTGTACGGAAACACAGAATTTGTTGTTCTCAACCTTTGCTCCTTTGATGTCTTTTGTGAGCTCAACAAGAGATCTAAGAACCTGCTTGAGCATATATTAAAAACACTCTTTATACTGAGCAATGCCAAAAATAGCAACAATAATCTGTTAGCAAAAAACTCTTATTTACCTCCTCGATCATTGGTAAGAACTCACTAGCAGGTTGGAAAAGATTAACTTCCTTGCCCTGTGTTCACAGAAGTTGATTGATGTCAGTAGAGCTCATAAGACAAAAGATGGTTGGATGTCCTAATTTTTTCAATAAAGATCAGCTTTAGCATCATTACCTGCTTGTCAGTAGATCTAATACAACTATAGTCATCAGAAATGGCTCGAACAGGGCTCATTATATCCATGCCATGACTACCGGCGTAGTAAAGTTCAGCTAGTCCGACAAAGTCATATACCTGGACACGAGAATATCCAACCAATAAGAGAAGAATCTTGAAAGTTTTTGACATAGTAATTATAAGATTTAGACATAAAAAAGAAGTCTTGTTCAACACACTTAAATGAAAGCATGGGTAAGCAAGCACACCTTATCCCGACTTCTCCCACTAATAATTGCTGTGGGAAGATATTTCGCCACATTTCTCACAGCAGCACGCATCTGAAAAAGAGTGACCTAGTGTAAAAAAGAAATCCAACAAGTATAGCAGAAACTTTCTCCCATTAAAAAGTTAAAATACTCACAGCACTAGACATGAAAGCTCTATCTGGATCATCTACAATTGGTGATAAAGTCCCATCGTAGTCCAGAAAAAGTGCTATTCTTTTGCCTTTTGCATGATTTGTGATTTGCTCAAATGATGAAAGTGCAGAGGGATACTTGAGCTGCAAAAGCACAAGAAATATTACAAAACTTATATTCTTCAGTAAGTAAGATCCAGGCAGAATATTGACTAAATAAGATTACAAATAACATAAAGAGCATTACCATCCAGATGCGGTAGGCAAGATCATTTTCATTTGATGCTAGTTCAGCATTGGAATCCTTACTTTTCTTTTTATGTGTAGGAGATGATGATTTCATGGCATCCAACCAAGTGTTTGATCTAACATCATCTAGAATTCCTGACTTCTTCCTTGGGATAGTAAGGAAGAGTGTGGGAGAGAAAGTTGGCCCAGCCGGAGAGTATGGCATCAAAGTAGAGTGGATGCCCAATCTGGACTGAGTCAATGGGGCAGGATCGGTGACAACAGGGGATGTATTTGATTTCAGGTCCATTGTGCCAATATCTTTTTATGATAGAAAGCAAGTTTTAAAACTATGCAAGGAGTTGACAATGGTTTGAGTAACTCTGCTCTTAAATTGTTTCACACACTTCTAACCAACCCTTTTGTCAATGAAAAACCACTTCTTCAAAGTAACCTTATCACTGCAGCCAGGCGTACGGTCCATCAAGAAAAAGAGCCCTGGAAACTGACAATCACCAGACAATGAGTGAGTGAAGGAAAGATGTCAATATCAAAACTCATAATTCACAATCCAATGTAAATCTTACTTGCACATCTTCCCGCTTCTTAACCTCAGTTTTCTAGTCAGTCGGCTTAAATAAACTGCAAAATATGGATGAGAAGGGCATATGTTAAGCAGCTGTATGTCTCAATATCAGAGATGTAATAAACAGATGAAAGATTAAAGTGATGCAGTATGTAGAATGCAACAGAAATCCAGAAATTTTGTTACATGAAGACCACACAAATCCATTTCTGGCCTAGCCCAACTTAATTATACTCTCAAGCAACTTGCATAATAAAATTAATCACAATCGGGAAAAGGTTCCATCCAAAAAAGAAAGAAGCAAAGTAGAACAAGACTTGAAAGAAATCTATTTAAAAGAATCTCAATCAATACCACACACAAAAAAAGCAAATCAAGGTTTCTGGTGATTCCATATAGCATAAAATTGGAACACTACATGACTTGCTGTGAACATATTAAAGGGCTGACTACTAAACAAAAATATATTAACATTAATGAAACAGATACATTCTCTGATTACCTTTGAATGAATAAACAGCATGTTATCTGAGAGATCTCATAAATAAATTAAACTACTGGTCCAAATACTAATATTTGGCAAGAAAATTTGGCAATTGGCAGTAGGTAGCTGTTAACCTCCCCATAGCCCACAAAATTGAGAGGAAAAAAACAGCAGATGCAACCACATATTATGGTCCTACGCAGGCATGGAGGGGCATTAAACATGGCCCCCTCTCATTAAATTCTAGTAATAGAACAAAACCATGACATTGAAGATAAACCAAGAATCATACTAAATACATATTTCTCCATATTATATAGTTGCTTTCATACACCAACTTGGTGACCACCACCCGGAAATAGAAACATTTGGACATAACTATTGCCTTTCGGACCTTTTATTTTCAAGAAGAATAAATAATGTTCATGTTCTTCTCCTGGAGTGTATTGATTGGATCTGTGAAAAAAGATCTAACAAATGTATAGACATAAGCCTCTCTTGATTGGGTTATTATTATTACTATAGGAAGAATCTGACAACAATTAATCAAGGTTTGAAAATGATTTTAAAAAATTGACTGATGAACATGATATCTAAAAATGACATACATTACATCATACAGCTCCATTACAAAAATAGTTGATTTATGGTAACAATATCTGAGGAGAATAAACAGAAATAACCGAACTTATCAATCACTTGAAACAGCACCACAGATTTTACAATATTATATCTTAACATAATTAATCAAAACAAAACAAAAAAAAGAATAATTAAAGTTACTAATATTTCTTCAGCAGAAAAACAAAAAAAAAAAAAAACTTTTGCAGAAAACCGAGGCCAAGAAATACAAACTTGTGGTTAAGAATGCTCCAAAAAAAATTAATTATTAATCACCGGGCTAGGAATGAACATTAAAGTACGACAATAAAAAAGAGTGCAGTACTTATTTACCAGCGGAAATGAACGGAAACGCGTGAATGCAGGGATCGCCTAAAATGTAGTGTTTTTCCAGAACGAACAAAACCTTGACAATAGGAACAAAATGGCGTCATACAAAGAGGCAATATATAGCATTATTAATAAGACGATAGAAGATACTGAATATTTAGAGAATGCAAAAAAAGCGGGGGATGACGTCAGCTTACCTCCGGCGACAAGGAAAACCCTAGAAGAAGAAAAAGACGTAGAAGAAATGGAAGAGGGGGGGAAAAAGAGAAAGAAGAGAAGTTGGAGGAGGAAGGGGGGGTTTATATATATAATGAGAGACGTGGTGGAGAAGGCAAAAAAGGTGGAAAGCCTCTCAAGTTCCCCGTTTGTATAGTTGGATTCTAACGGAACCAGAAAACCAACTTTCTAGGAAATTTTCAAACCGCGCTTTGACCACGCCTTTCTTTTTTCCCCATGGCGTGCGTGACAGTTGAAAATACACCAACCACCAAACATTTTAAATGCCCACTTTACTTTTTCAACATCTTCTATACATAAACTAACTTCCCCCTCAATCTTTTATTAAGCTTTAACACATCGAGTTAAATTTTAATATCTATTTTCGTCATGTAATCTAGATGTACATGAAAAAGTTAAATTGATGAATTAATAATTAATTGTTGTTATTAGTCACTATTAGCATGATTTTGACTATTTAAAATAAGCGTTGGGATTGATGCATGGAACATCAGACTTTCCCCTCTTGACTGACTTGCTTGTCTACTCAATTTACCATATCAATCAATAACACAGGCTCCACCAAAAAAAAAAATGCCATTATTTGAATTGACCATTAGGGGGTCGTTTTATAACTCATTAAAATTACGTAGTGGATATTAGTAATATAAATATTAATTATGAGAAATTTGTATATTATTTTATATACATTTTAGTTATGTCAAATTTAATTATTCATGTATTTGTTGTTTTAAATTTTCTATTTTTTATATAATAATAAATAAATTTTTTTATAATTTATATATATATTAGTTATGCATATTTTAAATTACAAATCAAATATCATTTTAATTATATATATAAATAATTTACCTCTTAATTAATTACCAAATATAATATTCACTTATATAAACTTTAATACGTATATAACTCACTTTCAAATCACCGCGAAGTAAATACATATTTTAGGTGGGCATAAAGTATTTTATACACTTTCTAATCCTGAATTTTATAACAATATTAGTAACAAAAAACTGCCAAGTTAAGCAGGGCCCCTACCATAACTACGAGAATATTGAGAAGGAAAAACAAAAAGCAATGACACGTGGAAAATAGACTTTATTGTGGAAGAAGGTGAAGGACACCTGTGATTGTGTCAGGGATGACGTGGCCACGTTAGTTGCGGGTCCCGATGGAGTTTAGTGTGGTCATTTTCATGCCAGCTGGGCTCGCCTGCGGTTAAAACTCATGGATTGGGTGGCACAAGATGTTCAAATATGGGGGACCCATTTTTTTTGACCCGACCCATCAGTATCACATCCTCATGCCAAAATACTAGTCTACTAGTTACATTGAGAATGTTTTTTTGATAAAAATTACGACTAGTTTTATTAAATCTTACCCTCATTTTTTTCTAGCATACAGGGGTCAGTGGGACCATGAAAATGGGAGACAATGAATCTCCCACCGACATTATTGAGGGATCCTTTAGAATAGTCTTTTCAGTAAGTGCTGTTGCAGTTGTAGAACCATTGATCATTGATTCTTCCTCGCAAACCTTTCATTTCCGATTAGAGTTATGTGAATATTAATAATGTATAAATTAATTATGAATGAATTTATATATTATTTTATATAGATATTAATTATATAAAAATTATTTATTCATGTATTAATTATTTCATATTCTATCTTACATAAAATAATACATAACTTATAGATGTATTAGTGGCCAATGGGTGTTTGAAACTTATTTTTAGTAGTTTTTGGATTTTAACCTCTTTTTTAATTTTGAAAGTGTTTGGTTAATACAAGAAATGGTTTTAAGCGCATTCTTTTTAGGCTGAAAAAGTACCAAAAAAAAGTCAAAAATTGGGTGTCCTCAGCTTATGACTTTTAACTTTTAATTTATAAGTCTTTTAAAAAAAGTCAATTCAAACGCCTGATTTCTAAATTATCAATTAAATATCATATTAATTTTATATATGAATTACTTAGTTTCTATTTCCCTATTAAACATCATATAAGTTATACGGAAAACAATACATAAATAACTTGGATCTTATCCAGTTACCAAACAATCCCTTATTGTTTTAAATGAGTAGAGAGTACTAAAAAAGGTAATGCATGTACTATTAACTTTATTTATCTACAAAATATTAAAAAAAAATTATTCACTTAATTTTCCTAAAAGATATTTTTTTGTACTGAACGCATCTTATATCTCTTCAAAAGTCACACTATCAATATTTTTCTCTTCCCAATCCACATGGCTATGAACCACAACTTGGCCTGGCCCGACATTAATCAATAACCCAAATTAACCCAATTCACTCTATATGAAAAAAATATGGCCCCTTGTTTAATAAAATTGTTTTATCTTTCTCCTTCTCTTAGGTGAGTCTATTAAGATTTTTTTTATACTGACATTGTAAATTTTCTTTTTTATTGTTCATCCAAATAATGAAAGTCCCTTGTATAAGTTTTAATCAAACAATTTTACCGGATAAAAAATTTGGTGGAATGACTTAAGAGGTTCTTATATTTGGTTTGGATTGTCATCTGGATCTTTTAACTAACGACTTTGTCAATTAAATATTTAAACTCAACGAAATACAATCTTTTAACCCTTTTTGACTTCACGTGCACTTCAAACACACAATGAAAATGACATACTATGGCGCACATTAGATTTTTAATCACACATCACTTATTATTTTTTTTTATTTTAAAATTTTCAATTTTTTTACTTTTTCACTCCCTCCCTCCCTCCCTTTTTTACACCAAAGACACCATTGCAATCTTACATCCATACCGGTAACTACTACCTTAAATAACTAAAAATTATCATTGTTCTCCAAGTTTTCATCGTTCACAATTTTTTGCCATATTTTTTTTTACTAAGGTCTTCTTCCACCACTTGAACCACCTTGAACCCATTTTCTCTATTAATGCCAACTAACCACACTAAAATACTTTAATATGTTCTAATATATATACACATTTCATCTAATTTCACAAAGACATACATCAATCATTCTTCATTCTCCAAAATAATCAGATTTGTATCATCTTGTTGCCTGTAATTTACCCTCTCCGCTACCCCAATAATTGCTCTCCATACATTTTTATCTCACAAAATTGCCTCTAGAAAAGGATTTACTATTTTTTTTTTCCAGCATATTAAAGATTATGAAAACGAGGTAAGGGACAGAGAGAAATGGGAATTGGGTGAGGGAAGAATGGTAGTGGCATTGGTAGAAAGAGAATGAAGGAAAAGTAGACAGACGTAAAAAAATTTATACTTATTTATTTGTCTTTTTAGTTATTTTTTTTCTTTTAATTAGTTTTAGTCTAAAAATTTTCTGTTTATGTTCCTTTTAACGCGTGAAAACATACATTTGTTCCAACTCGACTATATATATATATATATATTTTACCCATATCTGGGTGGTGTTGTATTAATTATCAAGGAGGAGGGTTAGACCATACCTCTTAAATACAACACAAGGTGATGGAATCACCTTCAAAAAAAAAAGGAGAAGAAGTTCCCACAAAAACTTACTCTAACTCCTTCTGCATTCATATGTACATCAACTGACAAAAAAATTAACTTTATCATAGATAGTTCTAAAGCTAGGAAGTTGTCATTTATCAAGTTGACATGGTCCCTTAACATGTCTAGGGAGCTACTGAAAATTGTTGAAGTACTTATGTTGTCCAGTTTCTGAAGTTAGCTTAGCCAAACAGTCTGCTACCTGATTGTGTTCCCTCAAAACATGATGGATGCTAATATTGCACTGTTCCATCATCATGGTGGTTCGCTTAATAACTTGTTTAAGCCTGAGGTTGATGGTATCCTTCTTGATCAACATACTAACAATTATCAGAGAATTAAGTTCAAGATCAAAATCAGTATGTCCACTTTGAATTCACCATTTTCCTCCAAACTCCACCGCAAGTGCTTCAGCCATATTGTTATTATTACGTGCAACAGAAATAGAAAAATTCATCATAATATCATCATTTTTGTCTCTAACTATCCCTCCAATGCGTGCTTTTCGAGTCTCAATGATGAAACTTCCATCAATATTGACCTTGATTTTGTGTTGTTGGGGTTTGCACCATGAAATTTATTTTACAGTTTTGATAGGTCTTAACTTCTCGATCACTGTACACAAATGGGTCCATTAGAAGTTGAAGTCCAGCTTGTCATAGAGTCTAGAAACAACAAATTTAATTGACCAAAGTCCTTGATGTTCCATTCTATTTTGTTGAAAGTTTGTTTTCTTTCCGTATTTACATGCTGTCCTCTGTTTTCAGATTTCTCAAACTATATAAATAGGAGCAATTTGAAGGATCATTTCATGAATTTTGTTGCAAGGTTGTATCCTCCACTATCTATTGAAAACTGTGATGACCGAATCTTTTTAATGTCGAATTGCTAATGTATTGCCTATTGTACTCCAAAGCTTGTTGGCTACATCACTTTCAATAAAAACATGATGTATAGTGTCTGTCTGTGCTATCTTGCAACAATCACACTCAATAGAATGATTAGTGCCAAAAATGTTCATAGTATCATAATAAGGAAGTTTCTTTTGAAGGAGCCTCCAAGTGAGAAAAGATACTTTGAAAGGAATTCTAGAGTGCCAAACCTTACTCAAAAAGTCATTTTTCTGATTATGAGCTCTAATTGTATTTCGGGCAAATTTTTTTTGTAAAATTACCCTTGTCATTGGCATTCCAAATTGGAAAATCAGGGATATCTTGGTTCCCAATGTCAATATTATAAATAAAAGGAATTATATGATTTGGGATAGTGTCAATAAGCTTATTTACATTCCAAGAGCCATTTTTAATGAAGCTATTAATAAAGAGTTCAACAGACTTACCTGGTCCAGGAACAAGATGAGCTAAAGCTCCTTTACCTGTCCAATTGTCCCACTAAAAGCTGGAGTTGTCAAATTGAATTTTCCATATGATGAATGATTTTGCCTTAGCCTTTATTTTCATCAAACATTTCCATTGATGAGAGACTTTAGGAACATCAATTTTGGCCACCGGATGTGCTCTCTTGCAATATTTGTCTTTAAGGTAGGTTGCCGATAAAAAAGATTGAGTTCTGCATTTCCCCCATCTTTTGAGTATAAGAGTATCTGAAATATCTTACATTCTTCTTAAACCAATTCCACCCTCATCATTAGTATCACATAACTTATTCCATGAGCACCAATAATATTTATTCTTGCCTTTTTTGATACCCCATAGAAAGTTTGCAACATGTTGTTCCATAAGCTTGATAGTGCCCTTTGGAGGATTCGTCATTGCCGATAAGGTGTAAGTAGGTAAAGACTGGAGAACTGGATTGACATTATTTGGAGATTAATATCGGATGTATGGTACTCTATTAATATTAATGGTGAGAAAAAAAGATTTTTTACATCCAGTCACGTACTAAAACAAGGAGATCATTTATCTCCCTCTCTTTTCATCATAGGTGCTGAAGTTCTATTTCGACTACTCAATAATTTGGTGTACAATGAGAAGTTTATCCCTTTTAGTATGGATTTCTCTGGACCTATCATAAATCATCTAGCTTATGCTGATGATATTGTTATATTCACAAGAGGGAACAACAAATCAATCGGGATCACTATGAAACAGGTAAAGAGATATAAAAAAAGCCTCAGGTCAAAAAGTCAACAATGACAAAAGTTTCTTTGTCACTGCTAAAAAAGACTCTATAAGCAAGATCAACAGTATGAGAAAAGCTTTAGGTTTTATCAACAAACAATTCCCTTTTACATACCCCGGGTGTCCTATTTACAAAAGCGTAAAGAAGATTAGCTATTTTGATCCCATGGTTGCTAAAATAGTTAAGAGCGTGAGTGGATGGCAAGGGAAAATGTTATCTTATGGGGGGAAGCTCATTCTCATTAAAAGTGTTCTCCAGTTGCCATATAGGCTTGGTCAATAAATAAAGGGGTTTAAAATATTGTGTTTCATTGATTTTATGTGTTTAGTTGGCAAAGTCGTGAGTAGAAGAGTCCAATTGACAATCTGAATCAAGTATAAGAACCTCTCACGTCGTTTCGCCGAGTAAACTTTCAATTTGAGATGCTTAAGAAGAAACAAAGAATCTTTACTACAAACATGACTCTCATTGATGTTTACTTTTTATAACTTTACTAATTAAATTTACAAACAAACTCTATTTAATTGAGAGTGAATAGGGTTAATTTACCAACATGAATTCTGATGCAGTGGTTGGACTGTTCCATCCTTAATCAAAAGTCTTGGATTTGAGTCATGGCGCGATCCTGATTTAGTCAGTGCTCTAATACGAGATTCAGAGAGCAGATAGGATATCAAAAAATAATAATAAGGTTAGTTGAGTCGGATCATGGTTTATTGGCAATATGAACTGAGAAAAGAAAAAAAAAGTCTATGTGAAATTAAATAAAATATCGTTATATTTTATTGTTCAAATATTAATAGGGTAACTTTTGAAAAGATATGGACAATGTTGGGTAATTTTTCTTGTTGTAAAAAACATTTTCTGTCTTAGATAATTATCAATAATTGAGTGACCTTCTCAATCATAAATATTTCGCTACTTAAAAAATATTGTAAAGAATGAACAAAAAAATAATTTTACAATGTTGTAACACATTTCTTAATTTCCTTTATAATGTCCCAAATTGAATTCATCTCCATTAGTTTTATGATCGTTCCATAAAAACATAGTTTAATGAGGGGTAATCAATGAATATTTGTTATACTAAAATATCCAAAACTCTCTCTTTATTTCTCAAATGGCTGTGGCACAAGTGCCGTCAAACTCAAGTTTTAAAATTAGGTCAAAATGATTAAATAGTTCCACCTAATTATGGGTTCAAAGGGAAGAAATAAACATAAGTTAATTAAAATAAAATATCACTTAATTCCCCAAGAAAGAATCTTAATTCAAACGGCAATATATGAGTTCAGATACCATGGGCTACATTATTATTAGGAACTACTACTGTCCTATCAAACTTTTTTTCATTGCCTATTAACATTGCAAAAGGGGAAAACAAATTGGCCCTCTAGGATGAGAACAATTTTTAATTTTCAAATATCAAAGCAAATTGCGACTCAAATACAGTATGAAATTATGAAATATAATAATAACTCTATTTGTGTGAAATTTTATCTTGTCTCATAAGTTAGTGGACTTAAAATTGTGAATTCAAAAATGTAAAAACATTTGAACTCTAGAAATTAAGGATAAAAAGAAATCTAACACATAATTAATACTATCATTTTTTTTATACAAAAAAAAAAAAGAAAAAACATAAAATAACGTTTTTTACTTCTTTTGTTTTTGCAACTTGAATGTTAATACGAGTTGGATCGGTGAATATTACTCACTTTTGTTTTTGACTTAAATAAATAATGACAGACATTTAGTGATTTAGCTCGCGGACTAAATTATTTCATAGTTTTATAATTATAATTCTTCAACAAATTTATTTAATAAAACAACATCTGGTGAGATAAAGTGAGATATATTTTTGGAATCATATTTATACATTGTTAGTTGAAAATATAAACTTATCATGATAAATTTAATTTTAAACTTAATTTTGAGGTATTCTATGAAATAAACAACCGTCGTTTGATACGTTGAATAATTTTAAAATAATTTAAAAATAATTTAAAATTAACTCTATCTCATACTTAATGTAGATATTAGTTAATCCAAATTATTTTTATCTTACTTCCTATTAAAAAATATTATAAAATATCTCAATTCATAAAATATCTTTAATTATGCATTACAAAAAGAGATTAAAAAAGAAAAAGACAAAAGAAAAGAAAAGGATTAAGAAATGAGATTTGGTATATACTAGTACACGTGGGGTGTGTCTAAAGATCCTTTCATGTTTGGTTCTTTTGGGAACAGCGGACGCATCTATTTTTGGTCATTTTGCGCCGAAACACACTTTCCACTTCTGACTCCAACAAAGTTAACACCACTTACTCTCTAAAATATGTAATTAAGAGGTTATTTGGGTTTTAAACTAACTATTTTGTAAATTATTTCTTATAATATATTAAACTATGTCAAATATATATATATATTATATTATTGCTGTATATAACCTAAATTTACATATTTTAGAGAGGAAGTGGTGTAATATCAATGATGCAACGATTGGATCATGATGCAAATTGTAGTTTAATAAAGGATAGATGATTGGGTAGAAAATATTTTCCCCTCTTCCCACTGTGGTAAAAGTTGAACTTTCCTTTTTTTGGGGGTGGGTGGGGGGTGTTTTAGGAAATTGTTGTTGCTGTACTTCAATTTGTTTTTAAGCATTTATTTTAGAGATACCACACTCATTGCACTAAACTCAGCCGATTAATAAAGGTCAAGTGGGTACCGTCATGGTTTAAATTCAGCAACCTTTCCGGGCTAACTCTCCGTCTAACTTCCTGAAAATCACATAAAAGTGGGTACCGTCATGGTTTAAATTACATAATATTGACCCACCGATTGAGAAAAATCAAGTTCAAAACGACATGTATCACATGCAATGATATTCATTTGTCAATATTAGTTGGCTATATTAAATGTAACATTATATTCTAGAAGACAGTTGTTGAAAATTTTGGAATATGGATCTAAAAAGCTTATGAACTTGAATCCAAAAGACTTTGGGCGATTGAAAAGGGCAAAAAGAAAATAAATGTTGGACAAAAGTCAAGAGTCCAAATGTAGGCAATGCATGCGTACGTGTTGCCTACTTGGATGCGTACAAAGCTGAGTCCCACTCTGAGGCATCATACGCTATCACCTTACGTTTTTCATCGATAAACACTCAGCAAGACCAATCTACGAAGCAGCACAATATATATACCTTCCACCAAACTTTTCTTATGTTTGAACAAATCCAATATTTTATAGAAATCAAAGCAACTTGACAACGTCAAATTAATACTCCAATAGAACAAAAAAACACGTCTGCCTGAGTTATAAGTTCAATGAGGTAAAACTGTCAAATAGTCACTTTTCAATTTATGTAATTGTGAATTTTTCTCCATTTCAAAAAAAATAAAATATCTAGTTTGACTTGGCACAAAGTTTAAGAAAATAAAGAAAATTTTCAATTTTATAGTCTTAAATTAAAGTTATATCAAATGTATCAAAATTCCCTTTAATAAATCTTGTGGCCATAAACATATTACGTGGAATGTTGAAATTAAAATATTGTCAAAAAAAAGGAATCATTTTTTTAAACAAACTAAAAGGAAAAACGAATCATTCTTTTTGAAAAGCAAGAAATAGCTATTATCCTAGAATTTAACTTGTAGAATCAAAAACATCATAACAATGACTATTGTTCAATTATGCTAACGAAAATTGTTCAATGGATGCTATTTCATATTTTTAACTTGTTATCAAAGGTAGTGATGAGAAGTGTGCCCTTTTTAACATGTTATAAGAATTTGACTCGTCCCAATTCTTAGCTAGCTAGCGTTTGGTCATAATTTTTAAATATTTTGGAAAAGTCATTTTTTGGTGAAATTTCATTATGTGTTTGATTATTGATTTTGGGAGAAATATTTGACTTTTAAAAAAATATGATTTATACCCATAAATTTTAAAAATTATTAAAAATATCGTATTATCATTTTATAATGAAAATCATTCGTGAAAAGTTATGACAACAAACCCAATTAATATGAATTTGAAAAAAAGAGGAAGAAAACAAAAGGAAAATATTATTGATTTGTATACGAAAAACTACTATTACTACTTGTAATTAGAAGAAACTTCGGAGAGCAAATTTAGATAAAAATTATAGAAATATATATATATATATATATATATATATATATATATATATATATATATATATATATATATATATATATATATATAACGGTATAAATTTTGTACGACAAATTAGGATTAAAATTTAGTCCAAAACTAAAAATGATGAGTGTTTTATAAAATATAAAAGTTTGAGGTAAATTTTAAATTTTTAAAAATTTTCAAATACTAGAATTTGACCCAAACTCTAGTTTGTTATAGAACATGGAAACTTGGGATGTTTGCCAAATATATTTGTCAAGTAATGACAAGTTATATGGCAAAACAATAGTTTCCAAGTTTTTTTCAATTTTTTAAAAAATATATTTGTGGCTAAACAATACCTCATTTTTTCAATATATATATATATACAACAACAACAACAAATTCAGTATAATTCCACTATGTGGGGTCTGGGGAGGGTAGAGTGTACGCAGACCTAACTCCCACCTTGAAAGGTAGGACGACTGTTTCCGAAAGACCCTCGGCTCAATATATATATATATATATATGCTAAACGATACCTCATTTTTTCTATATATATCAAAGGAGTGATTAGGGAAGGTGGACCAAACATTCTTAATTTTTATGGAAAATCGAATCCAAGGGAGTGACGGTGGACCAAACACCATTTAGAGGACAAACACTTGGGTATGAATAAAGAGCCAATGTGCACAAAATATGATTTATACAAGGAAAAGGAAATAAATGTGACAGGGATTCAACCTCTCCATCTCAAATTATAATTCAACTACAGGTTATTATTATTGTCACTCTCCCAAGTGGTAGCGATTGATTATTTTTGGAATTTATTTTTATGAGTTGTCCAATTCTGTCACTGCCATGGGCCATCAGGTAGATCTGGACATGCATCGGTTACTTAAAACTAGGGCCGGACATTCGATATCCGGTTCGGTATTTTTAAAGTTTGGGTTCAATAATTCGGTATTCGGTAATTCAAAGTATATACCAAATACCGAGCTTTCAAACTTCAGTTCGGTAATTCGGTAATTCGATAATCGGTAAATCAAAATTCGATTTGGTACGGTATTCGGTAATCCCATATTGAAGTCGAAGTCCATAGAAATATGTTAGTACATCATATTCACATTAGCAACAATAAAAGATGTGAAGATTTTATTTAAAAGCATGAGAAAAATGTAGGAAATATTCTGAAAAACTCAAACTAAGAATATTTCATTTACCTGTTTAACAATGAAGACTAAAACAAATACCATGAACCTTGATTAGAATTTACAATTTAGAATACAAAGTCCCTAAGTCCAATAACTATTCTTAAGCCTTGGATTGCAATGTACATCTCTTTAAATATACTGAGAAATGTCTTACAATGGAGGACATCTAACACCTCTACTAATTCATTGACAAGCAAAGCAGAGAAGTGAAAGATGAAATGCTTCAGAGTCAGTATCGTCTAGACTATTTCTTTGAATAAAATTGCCAAGCACCATTAGTAACAACAACAACCTACAGATGAGTAACAACCTGCATTTTTAAAATCTGCCGATGAGTAACAACCTGCAACAACAACAAGGACATACAACAACCACCAAAACAGGACAACAACAACCTGGGTGTTGAATGAATTCATCAAAAGCAGGGGAACACTGCATCCGAACAACAACACTCAACAACATAAGCTGCAACAGCTACACTACAGCAACATTAATTGACCTGCAACACACAACAACAACAACAACAAACAACAGCAGTCAACAACACCACCTGCAGCAGCAGCAATTGCCACCTGCAACACACAATAACAGCAACAAAAAAACATAAGCTGCAGCTGCTACACTACACCTGCAACACATAACAATAGCAACAAACAACAACACTCAGCAACACCCACCTACAGCAGCAGCAGCAATTGACACCTGCAACACACAACAACAGCAACAAACAACATAAGTTGCAGCAGCTACACTACACCTACAACACACAACAACAACACTCAACAACACCACCTGCAACAGCAACAATTGACACCTGCAATACACAACAACATCAACAAACAACAACACTCAACAACATAAGCTGCAGTAGCTAGACTACAGCAGCAGCAATTGACACCTTCAACACACAACAACAACAACAAACAACAGCACTCAACAACATAACTATTCAAAATCTAAAAATGTTTCCAGATGTTGCAGGTTGCAGTAATTTCCAGAACACACAAGTCAAAAATCGTGGTGTATAGATATATTTGTCCATTTTTTTCAACTAAACTCAAAAAAGGATAAAAACTTCATAATCTATTTGAAATGGAATTTAGGGTACACGTATTATTTGGGGGGAAAATAATGACAGAATGTGAAGGAAGACTGGAAGAGGAAGAGGAAGAGGAAGAGGAAGAGAAGAAGCAAAGAGAACTTATCTTCAAGTGAAGCGATGAAGGTGAAGGTGGCGTGAAGCGGTGAAGGTGATGACGGCGTGAAGCGGTGAAGCTGATGATGGCGTGAAGCAGTGAAGCTGATGGCGGCATGAAGGGCAGAAGCGGTGAAGGCGTGAAACACTAAAGCTGAAGGGCGAAGGCGGCGTGAAGACTGAACTCAGAACTGAAGTTTGAAGATTGAAGTCGTAAGTATATGGGTGATTGTGAATACTAAATTCCAAATCTGAATAGGTTAATTTTTAATTGGGCTGTTAGGGACTTAGGGTAGACCATTGGGTTGGACTTCTATAGTTAAATTATCGGAATGGGCCTACAACCCTTTATGTTTAAAAGGCATCTTTTAGGAGGCCCAATAGAAATAATTTCGGTATTCGGTAAAATACCGAATACCGAACGGAAAAATTATAAATATCGAAACCAAAACTGAAATATCAAAATATTAAATTTTGGTATCGAATACCGAATTGAAGTACCGAATACCGATGCCAAAATACCGAAATAGCTGATTCGGTTCGGTAATTCAGTTTTCGATATTTTATGCCCACTCCTACTTAAAACATATTTGGATTGACTTAAAAGTTGGTCAAATTAGTTTTTAAGTTATTTTTTTAACTTTTGAAAGTGTTTGACAAATTAAAAGAGTGTTTAAGATAAGTTAAAATTTATAAAAAGAAGTTAAAAGTTGATCCCCTCTGCTTTTTTTTTATTTAAATATTATTTTTGGCTTAAAAGTCATTTTTTAAGTCAATCCAAACGGGCTCTAAATTAGGAGATGACCAATAAATGAGAGTGAAAATTTCATAAATATCTAAGATTAGAGAAATAATCAGGATCCTCAGCTAATCTAGTTACAAATCGTAGCTATAATTTTATTAACTATCGATATTAGTAATTGTATATTTTACATTTTTCGTAGTCATTTATACCAATACGTCTGGCAATTAATTCTTTGATTGATATGGCAAAACCAATTTTGAAGTCCCACGAATCACGCTTAGTATATTTTCTCTGAATTTCTTACCAAAATGAACTGTTCAAGCTGTGAACTTCTTCCTTAAAACTGTGATTTTAATTTACTGGATTTTATCGATCGAAAAGCTTGTTGGAAATACATATGGGTTAAAAATACAAAAATATACAAATTAAAATATATAAAATTATCATTAAAAAGATTCCCATAAAATATACAAATGAGAAATGCTAGACAATTATTGTATATATACAACTGATACATATATACAAATAAATAGTTGTGTATAATTGCTGAAAATATACAAATAAAAATAAAAAATACATATACAATTAATACAAATACAATAAAATCTACAATAACATTGATATAAATACAAATCTCTAAATCGTATACAACACCATGTAAAAAATGATGCATCATCAAAGTTTTGGACATGTATTTGTATACCTCGTGTAATCTTCTTTGATGGAGTTTGTTCATCTATAAACTTGCATATATTTGTATATTCATATTGATGTAACTGAAAAACTAAGGATTGAATAAAGACAAATAAAATTATTTGAACGGAGGTACAAAATACAAAATATACAAAAAAAATAATCGAAAAACTTCAATTAAAAAGCGCCAATGTGGGTTACCTAAAATCGAGGAAACACAATTTGGAGGGAGAAAAATAATCTTTGAAATTTCAAAAATAAATATGATTGAGTGAAATTAGGAGAAAAATCAGAAAGTGTGAGAGATAAGAGAGAATTGATTAGATGTATAAAACAAAAGAAATTAAACGTGGGAGAGAGGAGAGACAATTTTGGTTTTATACAAATAGAGTTTGTGGGAGAACCATTTGTACAACCCAAAATATACAAAAAGGTACATGATACAATCAATTCGTCTTCTCCTATCTGTTGTTATATGTCATGATCCCAACCCGCTGTGACTGACACCCACACTAACCCTCTGGTGGGAGAACTATTTGTACAACCCAAAATAACAACATTGACAAGATATAACAAATTTAAAGATACGACAGTAGCTTAAATATAAATAATAGAGCTAATTTCCTATAAACTCAACTAGAATCTAGTCAACGAACTCAAAACATACGGAAATCATCCTAGGAACTGAAAGTCAATCGTACCAAAACTCTAACAACCATCAAGTCTAAGAAAGGGAATGCAATCCCAAAAGAGAGTCATTAAAATAAAAACCAGTGTTTGAACATCTAAGTCCCAAAGGAAGGACTAGGCTAAAAGAGAGTCCATGGCAGCCTGAAAGAAATGGCTCACCCTTGAAATCGAACGACTATCTCTCCACTAAGCGAGGTCTCTTCGCAATCGACTGAATATGCCATGTACTCAACAAAGATAGAGCAAGTGTAGAAGTGTAGTATCATCACACAAAATCAACACTGTACTGGTAGGGTCACGCGGCTAGCCAAGAAGCAAGTCATGGACGAGTAAACCCAACATAGTAAGCACATATATACAGAATACCTTAACCATTTTCATCTAAATCAATACTCAACTAGATCATAGTTCATCAATCCCAATAGCATGAAATTTCACATAAGGGTCCTCTCATAGGACCTGCAAACACTAATTATGTGTCAGAATGTGACACCCAATCCCAAGTTTGTGTCAGAATATAAAACTCGATTCAAATATATGTCCGAATGTGACACCTGATCCAATTATGTGTTAAAAAGTGACACCCGATCCAAATATACAAAGCATCTAAAATTACAATCAATAGTCTACATTATATCACCAAGAACAAGTTTATCCCAACTCAGGCCAATAATGATCATTTCACATAATTCATAGCATGCTTCCCTATTCATATACATATATGCATACAATGAAGTAATTTAGTAAGTATATAAAATACATACGGGAAATAAAATCATCACTTACCTCTAATTCGAGCTTCAACCACTCTAAGGTGCAGGAGCTTTCCCTTTTTGGGTTCGTTTCGCTTGTTCTTGGTCTAAAAATAGTAAATACAAATAAAGGATCAATGTAATAGTTTACTTTACTCGAATTATAGTATAATTCCCCTCCTAGACCAACCCATGATCCTAAACTTCACCTAGGGCTAATTTCTACCATTACCCACAGGCCAAAACCCTTCCACAATAATCACCTACCATAGTTTATGGATTCTAGAAATCGAATTATGAGTTTAGGGAGTATAAATCTTACCTTTGGTGTGAGAATCCATGAAAAAGTGATCAAAATCGCTCTAGATCTCTTCCTAATGTCTTAAGAATAGTTTCCATGTAGAAAATTGTATTTGGGTTTTTACCCCGTATTAACTTGGATTGTCCTACCATAATAGGACCATCTTGCTCTGGTGGGATTATTCCCGCTCTAGTGGGTTGCACGGAAAAAGAGAGCTCAAAACTTGAGCTCCAAACCTCCATTTCACAACACACCCTCAATCCATTACGTCTTAAATCCTTCACGCGATATCAAATTTTAAAAGTTTTACTTATCCAAATGCGATTCCATAAAGTTGTAGTGGCTCCGTATCATCTTGGCTATCAGCTAACTTAATCAGATTACTGATTCGAGCCCCCACCTATTACCGAGTTACCCTCTACTTCACCTGACTCAGAATTTATTCAAGTCTGGCAAAATTTTTGAAGTTACTACCCGAAGTTGTCTGACCCAAATTCCTTCTCTATTGGCCTATTCAAAATGACGGGGAAAGTTCATTACAATAGATATACTATTGAGAAAGTCTCTATAATAATAAGGCCTCGATTGTGTTGTTATATAAGATGAAATTCAATAAGCCTTTCGAGCCCAGGCATATATACATCTTATGTCATGATCATGTCAATGCAATCCACATGCCAAATTTTATTTATTTGTTATGTTAAGTACTTCTTTCACGTCATTAGATTTGAAAGGGGCTAGCTTGTGCCCAACCTATACAAAGGCTTTCCACCTCCATTTGGTCGTGTTGCTATGATGTAACATGTAGTCATAACAATTTATCCATCACTCATCCCCAAGTAACCAACTAAGGAAAACAAGGCTAAAGTAGAGATAAAGTAGTACCTGCTTTGATGAATATCCATCACTCATGTCCTTCTCGATTTCCTAAGTAGCTTCCTCCACCGAACGATGCTTCAATTGCACCTTTACCATGTTGATATCCTTAGTCCTCAACTTTCAGACATCGTGATCAAGGATTGCAACTGGCTCTTCCTCGTACTGAAGATCCCTATCTAACAAAATTGAGTATCATTTAATGATGTCATCCCCATCTCCATGTTACTTTTTCAGCATCAACACATGGAACACCCGATATATTCTAGAAGAGATAGGTGGTAAGTCCAATCTGTACGCCACTGGCCCTAGGGGTGGGCATAAAATACCGAAAACCGAATTACCGAACCGAACCGGCTATTTCGGTATTCGGTAATTAGGTTTCGGTATTCGGGATTTCGGTTTCGGTATTCGGAATTTCCCGAATACCGAGCTTTTTAATTTTTTATTTTATTTTATTTTTTTACAAAAAAACTGGAAAAAAAATTACCAAAAAATAAGAGTATAGTAAGAGGAAACTATCTCATTTTTTCATTTTCCTTACCATTTTTATTTCAACTTTCCCACGTTTACCGTATATTATATCATTATATGCACACTTACACGTACATTATGGATAACTGCTAAAATTTAATTCATGTACATGTAAAAATTATAAATTCTAATTTCAAATTTATACAATTGATTAAGAATTCTAATTTCACTTTGCATGATTCCCACGTTAGTTATCTACATAAATTGTTTGGTAGTTACATTGAAAACGAAAGATTTCAACTCTTTCATATCTTTGCAGGAACTAATTAATAATTAGTGCAGTGATGTAGAGTTTTTGGATAATTCAAAAAAAAACATATGTATAAAAATTATGTATGATATATTAGAGATTTTTGTTTTCACTCTTTTTCATTATTTTTATTACATGGTAATATTTTTTTTATTCTGTATCGATTCATAAATTATTTTTTCTTTATTTACGATGTATCATTTCTCCTCCGTAGAATGTGGCTTACGAGCAATTTCGATTTCGATATTCGGCAAGTTAAAATGCATATATTATTTAATTATGGTGTAGTAATAAAAATGTAAGTTAAGATATGTATTCTTTAGGTTAATGTAAATATTAAATGCGGATAAATTTTTATTGTATATTAACTATTAAAAAAATATGGTATTACCGAATACCGTACCGAACTGAAGTTTTATTTATCGATTACCGAATTACCGAACCGAAGTTTGAAAGTTCGGTATTTGGTATATACTTTAAATTACCGATTACCGAATTACCGAACCTGAACTTTAAAAATACCGAACCGAATACCGAATGCCCACCCCTAACTGGCCCTACACAATTAAGAATCTCAAAAAGACCAATATAGCGAGGATTGAGCTTGCCCTTTTTACCAAACCTCATTATCCCCTTAATGGGTGACACTTTTAGGAGAACTTGCTCACCTGCCTAGAATGTCATATCCCCCACTTTACGATAGCATACTCTTTTTGATGACTCTGAGATGCTAGAAGCTTAGCTTGGATGCTTCTTACCTTATTCTAATCATCCCTCACTAAGTCTATCCCTAATGGCTCCACCTCTCCAGATTCAAAGCATCCTATGAGAGACCGGCATTCCCTCTCATAAAGAGATTCGAAGGGTGCCATCTCAATACTGGAATGGTAACTATTGTTGTAGGAGAACTCACACAAGGGCAAGAACTTGTCCCGATGGCCCCCAAATTCGATAACAAATACTCTCAGCATATCTTCCAACACCTGGATAGTCCTCTCTGATTATCCATCTGTCTGTGGATAAAAGGTCGTGCTGAAAGTGAGTTGAGTGCCAAGATCTTCATGCAACTTTCCCTAAAATTTAGAGGTAAACTGCGTACCACGGTCTGAAATAATGGAAAGGGGCACCCCCTGCAGCCTTACTATCCCTCCACATAAATCCTTGCCAACTGTTGTGCATTGTAGTCCACTCTAACTAGAATGAAGTATGCTGAGTTTGTTAACTGTCAACTACTACCTAGATAGGTATTGGGAAGTCCCTCCACGAAATCCATAGATATCATTTCCCACTTTCATTCAGGAATGAGCATTCTTTGAAGTAAACCTGCAGGTCTTTGGTGATCATATTTCACCTGTTGGCAATTCTGGCACTTAGTTACATATTCGGCTTTGTATTTCTTCATACTCGGCCACCAATATAGACGTTTTAAGTCTTGATACATCTTGGTTACTCCAGGATGATTAGAGTACCGTGAATCATGAGATTCAGACAGAACTTTTTGAATTATGTCATCCACCCCGGGAACACAAATCTTTCCCCTAAAGTTAAGTACCCCACCTATATCAAGTGCTAAATCTTAGGCCTTGTCCATCAAAACTTTCTCTCTAATCTCGTTTAATTTTACATCTTTAAACTATTTGGCCTTAATCTCCCTATAAAAGTGGGCCTTAGATCAATACTGGCCATCACTCCACTCTTGTTTGAGATGTCTAGTCTCATGAACTTGGACTCCAAGACCTGAATCTCTCTAGACAAGGGATGTTTGCAGGCTCCCAAACATGATAGGTGCATTGGTTAGCCCAAAATACATCACCAAAAATTCATAGTACCCGTATGATACCCTCAAATTACACTTCCTTAAAGAAGCATAAAGCGACTGTTAATCAAATATAGAACCTAACGAAGGTTAGAGTCGATCCCACAAGAAATATGGTTTAGACTTTAGATCAATCGTTTATTATTTGCTTTAGTAATTAAGTTATTCCCGTAAAATAAGAAAACAAAGGGGGGAATTTTTAGAAAACTAATCAATAAATAAAATAGCAAATGTCAATGAACGAAAGTACAGTTTAATGTGGTTTAAATCAATAAGAAGTGAAACTAGGGTTTTATGTGTTCCCCATGAATCCTTAGCTAAGTAAACTTTTTTATTAATAATTCTTTCCTAGTGGTTACATATAAAATCGGTAAGTTAATTTCACCTAAGTCCTTGATCCGATAAATAAGTGAATTTCACTTCGCAATTTGATCCTTCTACGAGTGTATGCTTTACTAACCCTTATCAATGATCCCAGATTTAGCTATCCCTTGATCCATTCAAGCTAATTGCATAAGGATGATTAGCCCCAAATCTCGTTGTTTAATCTCTTTTCCCATCCGTTACCTCCTTGATCCGGCAAGTAAGGATAAGGCGAGTTCTGACGTTTGCCACCGTTAAAAAGCAATCAAAATGAAAGGAAAAATAATACATGTATGCACACTATTCAAGAATTACTTTTTATTAAGTTCTACGCCGTTAATCTTTATGGTTCCCATAACCCTAGTTGTGGAATTAGCTACTCATAACTATGCGTTCACAATCAATAATATTCAGGTTAAAAGAAATCATAAACTTACAGTGAGAATTATAAAAATCCAAAAATCTTCAATAAAATTTGACCGTAAAATATCGATAACAAAAACCCAAATTCAAAAATAAAAGCTCAAAAGTAGTTTAAGCTATATTCTCAAACCCAAAAATGTGCACAAAGAAATATGAACCTAAGAAGTGTATTTATAGACATACATTCTTAAATAAATATAGATTTGGAAACCCTAGGAAACTAAAAGTCGGTTTGATCCTACGACTCATTTCTATGGGTTGTAACAATTCAGACGAATCGTAGACCCAACTCGTAATCTTTTATATTGCACTGAGAAATTCTTCTTCATCAAGGCCACTCTCTACGACTCATAACTTTGAGGACAACTCATCAAATGAGGTGGTAGACACTGTCCTTTCTTCATCACTTGTAACTTCTAGCTACGAGTGAGTTCTACGACTCGTAGGAATTTAGACGAGCCGTAGAACTTACTCATTTTCTTCACTTTTCCTTCATTCCTTCACTGCTTCTTTGATGATTTCTTTTCATGATCCATAAATCTGAGAACAAGTCATTCCCTTCACTCTTAGTCTACAATTCAACTTTTATGTTTCTCTTCCTCCTTTTGACGATTGACACCTACGACCCATATAAGTAATGACGAGTTGTATGATGAGCCCATAAATAGCAAAAACACTATCCTTCAGTGTTGTGATTCCTCAACCAACTCCCCGACTTAGTTTCTGGCAAAATAAGCACAACCAACATCAAATATGCTAACATATGCTTAAAATACATGCATATTCTTAAGTTTTAAAGCATTAAAAGTACTTTAAATCCATAGTACATCAACACCCTCAACTTAAAATAGTTGCTTGTCCTCAAGCGACACTACTATACTACAACAACACAATGCAAAACAAGATTAAGAATGTACAACAATCATAGGCTATTAACTCCCGACCCTTTCCAATTTCCATTCATGATACTATTGCAACCATTATTTCAAATCAAACTAACCTATGTGGATCAATGCTAGACACTTCAGCATCAATAGAAAAATTATGATGCCAAAAACAATATTCACCATTTTCATGACTATTTAGACAATGTCACTTGTGCCCTCACTGAAAAAAAATTCCTTTTTCACTCATAAATTACATTTATTCTTTAAACTTTAGGGTCATGGGAAAACACTCACGCTCACAAAAGAAATTCAGACTTTCATGCACAATACCATTGGCTTGCCCTTATTTTCAATACTTAGACTCTTGAATTATTGAACTAGGATCACTATAGAACTTTTACGGTTTGTAACGTAGGCTCAGGGGCAGGTGTGGTGCATTTAGATTTTAGTGACTTTCATCCCTCCTCAAACACTACATCAACTTTGAATCCACCTTTTACAACCCATACTTTTTTTCACTCTTTTTCTTCGCTTGTTGATTTTGCCTTAGGTATGGCTTGTTTGTTTCTTTTACAATATTTTTCTTATAGCCTATTTATTCATCTTAGCCAACCACCTTTTCTTCTTTTTCACACATCACTTTTTCAAGCTTTTTCTTTTTTTATTTTTCTTTTCTCATACCGCTTCTCTTCTCGCTTTCCTCTCATAGTAGACACCCTCAACTTAGGATTTTGGCCTGAGTTGAGGTTACATTATCATAGGAGCGACCAGGGCCAAAACAAGGGATTACAATTCAGATTAAGGATATTTGAAACATGTGTTTATTTAATTAAAAAGGTCTTTTAGAAGTTTATATCTTTGGTTCAAAGGGTAAAACAATTTTTGGTTGGTTCTTTTAAGGCTAAGTGGACTAAGTCAAAAATGGCCTATGATCATTTCCTAGTCAACAGTTCAATCATCACAATACGACCAACAGGGCAAGTTCTAGATTAACATAAATAGTCCGAACACAAAAATACCTCACACACACTTGGCAACAAGTTTCATTATCAATCATCAATCTTTGGTTCATATTTTAGTCTAAGTAATGTGTTATCATACTGGTTTACATCATGTCACACAAAGATCCTACATAGTCAATCTATCAAAGAAACAGTCACAATAATTCAAGTAAATTTCAGAAAGGTCCATTTGTTTTCGTTTAAAACCTTCTAGCTATCATACCATAGATCTCTACTCTTATTTCACATTTACATCCCAAACATCTCGGTTCAACATAATTTAAAAATATCCCATGGGGAAAAAGAACACATGCAAGAAAACCTCAAGAATTTAATCGAGTGTCTAGGATACTCAGACTTTGCCTAGATACTCATGCATTCATTTATAACCACCCTACCTCTACTTGAAAAGCCTTGCATTGTCCTGAATGCCATACACAAAAACTAAAGAGTACGAGGGATAAGGAAAAAACCTATGGCGCATAAGAGTCGAAACCTATATGGTGGCATCCGAGTCCATAGGTATGAATCCAAGTGAAGAAATATGTGGTACCACAATAGTTTATATGTCATTATGAGTGTCAACACGAGAGTTCGAAGCTCCAAAAGCATGCTGCCTCTCCTCCTCTCGCCGTATCTCCTCGGATACTATAGATGCCCGAGTGGCCTCCTCAACATCTTGGCGCTCCCTACTTTTTCTCTTCTTTGCCTCATCCCTATCCGAAGTGGCATCCTTAGTACGGGGCCTTTTTTGTCCGACTACCTCAGACTCTTCATCCACAAACAAATCAAACAATTATGGTGGTTGTACAACAGACAAAGCAAATAGTATAGGGGCCTATATAGCCAGAGATGTGATCTCCTCACATAGTGCTGTAATCTCAGTCCGAATGGCAATAATGTCAGCACCGGATGAGGCCCACAACCTTGTATTCACCCTCAGCTCAAAGGCATCAATATGCTTCTGAATCTGTCGCTCTCGATTAGCCAAGATAGCATTAAATTTGCCTTCCACGTGCTTCTTTGATTCGATAATGGATTTTCAAACCTATGGCTTAAGTTGTTGAATTAATTGACCCAATTAGGCCTCGGTCTATGCCTTCCACTATATCATAGTTTGTAAATCCTCGACCGAGATAGTGAACAAGCTTGTGTGCTGTGATGGCGGCTTACTAGTAAAAAAGACTGCCAAAACAGCTGGGGCAGCCTTAGATGGCTCTACGGAAGGCGTCTCGAGGTCTGGAGCACCTACAGAATATTCTTGTATAAGCAGCTGAACATGCTCAAACTTCGATAGTTGCACCTCTAGAAAGAAAGCTCACTTCTATCTGACGGGTTGGTATCATCTTTAATAAGCCCCGGGTCTGTTGTCCTATTCACTCTAATCAGCGGATCGAACCCTGCAATTAATGAAACTATAGCATCCCTGCATAATGCAAACATAAGACACGGGAAAGGGATCGTGATGTTCCTCCGAATTAACCTCTCATGAATCTCTGAAATAATAATTCTCACCATATCTACCTCATATCCAGCCATCTAGTTTGCTACGATCACAGCCTGATCTAAAGTTAAATAGTTGTCTGCATTGGTCGGGCAAAGTCGGTGTCTGACAATGGTCCACCAAAACTTAGCCATAAAGTTCAATGATGCCTTATTAATTGGGATTGGGTATGACATCCAATTTGCTGCGATTCCATACTCTACTATATAACCTGCTACCCATCTAAGTAGCTCTCTACGTTGCACCGGATCCCGCATAGCATTTTTATCATGAACCACTTTTATTTTCTAATCAAACTCTGTTGTCAGTGGAAAATTGGGCCCGTAGATGACATGTCAGACTGGCTGCTCTAGCTTCTTTACTTTGGAAGGAGCCAGTTGTTTAATTATGGTCACATATGAATCATAGAACTTACGGATCATGTTATTAATATAACTCCTGGGGTGCTCAGCTATCCACTCTAGTCTGTGGCAAAGGAACAAGTCATGAATCTCAGGAACTACTTCCAGTCTGGTTGTGATCATATGCGGGTACTCAGTAATGGGTCTCTTCAGATTCTGATGATCATTTCTCTCTTGCCCCATTCTCTATAAATCTAGAGGCCTAAGAATGCACTACTTCCTTGGTTTCCCTCCTATGTGGACTGGTATAGAGAGTTGCTCGGGCATTGACTTTTCCATGGTGGATTTAGATCCTGAAGCGGATGGTGGTACGGAGTTATTTCCACTCTCCTCCAGCTCTACTGAATCTCCTTCTTGAGAGTGGAAAGGTGTGGGTACTGTAGATGAATAAGGCAAGGAAGAGCCTCGTGGCGATCAGGAGTTGAGCCAAACACCCCCAAGACTTAATATATATATAAAAACAAAAGTACAAGGAGGGGGCATAGACCTTACCTCTAATCCTATGTTAGTAAATAAGTCAATTAGCCTACTAAGGCCGGTTAAATCACCCCCATTTACTATAGGAAATAACTTAGAAAAAAACACCTAAGAGAAGACTCCTCTTAATACATTAATTCTAAGAAAGCATAAATAAGAGAGACTCTCCCCTTACATATGATAAAGAAAGAGCCTATGCAAAATAAGACTTCTTCTTAGAAGCTATACCTATCGCGTATAGCTTAAAAGAAGAAGAATACATACAAAAAGGAACAAGAGGTAAACCTGTTCTACTAGGAGATTCGGCCAACCATCTATGGAGGTTCTCTATTCCTTTTCGTCTTTTGTCTTCTGAAGCTTGACATACCCAGCTTATCCAATATATAGTACCCTCTTGACACTTTAGGAAGTTGCTGAGCATTGTAGATCTGGTAGGTACTGTCAACCTTATGACTATATTTAGAGAGAGTACCAGCAGGATAATTTTGTTCCCTAAATATGTGCTTGCATTGAAAGTAGTCCTACAAATTGATCAAGTTTTGCAGCTCATTGATGTGGTCTTTGATGGACCAAGGTGGTTTGAATTCCTGTTTTAGCCATTTAATAAGAAGCTCTGAGTCTACCTCCAAAAGTACCCTATTATATCCATGTTGAATGCACCAAGTGAAGCCTAGTACTGTAACCTGTACCTCAGCTTTGTTGTTATATCCAAAACCAAGTGGTGCTGCAAAGGCATAAATGAGTTTTCCTTTATGATCCCTTAGGATACCCCCAACCCCTATTCTTCCTGGGTTATCTAAAGGACTTCCATCAGTGTTTAACTTTACTAAATTGCAAGGAGGTTTATGCCATGTAACTTGAATAACCTTACAAACATGAGTGCAACTCTCAACCATAGATAAGAGCTCTTTCCAGTTACGAGACCACTTAATATAGAGGAAGGCTTTGAAAATCAGCATGTAGAGATCCTTGACAATTGAGAATTTAACTCTAGTGGTACTTGACTTCTTTCCTCCATACTTACTAACACACCTATTCTTCCATAAGTTCCAAGAAATAAATATAGGTGTAGCTTGCAACATGAGTTTATGCACCTCATTGTTAGGTTTGGGCAGCCATCATTTCATCAACACACTTCTCATGGGATTGCTACTATATTGTATTCCCCAATAATCTGAAAAGTACCTCCAAATATGCCTAGCAAAATAGCCTGAAATGAATATGTGATCTATATTGTCCCACCCATGGCTGTAACAATAAGAACACTAGACAGGTTTATGTCCAAAGGATACAATACTTTCAATTATAGGGAGTTTGTTTCTAAGGGATCTCCAGACCAAGAAGGATACCTTGAAAGGTATATTATTGTTCCATATAGTGGTGTCTCTCATGGTTTCACTTCTTTTTTTCCTGACCTGGTTGCAAGATGATGCACAAGTTAACTTCCTATTTGGATTTAGTTTCCAACAGGCTGTATCTTGAATGCCAAGTTGATATTTGAAGGAGGTGTTGAGAACCTTCTGTACAAGGTGGTGGGGTATGATGTCTCACCTTCTCCTCATTCGACACACCATTAATCAAGAACTTGGATACTATGATATTGTTGAGCTTAGGAAGATAGTCATTGTGATTAGCTAGGGGTCCAATGCCTAGCCAATTATCTACCAGAAACTGCAGGTACCTGAGTTAATTTGCCTATGAGGCTCCATATCAGTTTTGTTTGTCATCATATGCTTCCACATAAGATATTGTCCAATGTGCCATTTCTTGATCACTAAATATGCCCTTTGGCAATACTTAGACTTCAAAAATTCTCCCCATAAAGTCTTCTTAGACCTGAAGAACCACATCTGCTTGTATTGCAAGGCTAAGCATATATCATTCAGATTTTTCATGCCAATACCTCCTTCTTCCACAAGATAGCTAAGAGTTCCCATGATGCCCAGTGGTATTTCCTCTTCTCTCTGTTCTTCCCTAAAAAGAAGTCTGCTATAAGAGATTTAATTTGTTTGAGTGTAGTGATAGTAGGAGTAATAGAAGACAAGAGATGAATAAAAAGGGATTGCAGAACAAATTTTACTAAGGTAGCTCTACCCCCATAGCTCAATATTTTAGTATGTCATCCTTTAATTCTGGAGATGACCTTGGATACCATATTAGTAAAGTATATAATCCTTTGCCTCTTTATGTATATGGGACATCCTAAATAAGTGATAGGACCATGAGTAGACTTGAAACCAGTGATGGTAGTGACCTTTTCCATAATCTCAGCATTTGTATTCAAAGGGATCATGCACTGACTTTTATCCTTGTTAATAAGTTGCCCTGAACTTTGTTCATAAACCTGCAATGTCTTAGTGATCAATCTTAGAGAGTATTTACAGGTTGAAGTGAATATGATTATATCATCAGCAAAACTCAAATGATTAATCAAAGGACCTTTCTTCTACATGTGAAAGCCTTTGTATAGGTAATGGTGGTTCATGTTGTTGAGCATTCTGGATAGTACCTCAGGACATATTATAAAG